>NC_139912.1:2656920-3324420 GCF_905171665.1 Trachurus trachurus
TATCTATCTATCTATCTATCTATCTATCTATCTATCTTTCTATCTATCTATCTATCTATCTATCTATCTATCTATCTTTCTATCTATCTATCTATCTATCTATCTATCTATCTATCTATCTATCTATCGTTCTATCTATCGTTCTATCGTTCTATCTATCTATCGTTCTACTTCTATCTATCTATCATAGATATTTTTATTCACTGTAATTATATGATTATTTTTAGTTGGTTGTATTGGTCGAATTGGATTCATGGGGGTTATAACCCCACTAACTCCTCCATAAATGACACCAATGGGCCAATATGTGTGGTCAGAGTACCACAGTCAGTGGACTCACAACGAGCGTGTGTGTGTGTGTGTGTGTGTGTGTGTGTGTGTGTGTGTGTGTGTGTGTGTGTGTGTGTGTGTGTGTGTGTGTGTGTGTGTGTGTGTGTGTGTGTGTACAGTGCTGTCCATCGGAGAAGGAGGATTCTGGGAGGGGAGCGTTAAAGGACGGACCGGTTGGTTTCCTGCCGAGTGCGTTGAAGAAGTTCAGATGAGACAGTACGACCCCAGACTGGGTAACAACAACTACAGATACAGAAACATCCCATAATAATTAACATAGACATATAATAGATATAAAATATATAACACTAATAATCTATTGTATGTAACTTTAATGTCTGCCGTGTGTTTATTTCAGAGACGAGGGAGGATCGGACCAAGAGGCTGTTCAGACATTACACTGTCGGTTCCTATGACAACTACACCTCCTACAGGTAAAACTGCAGCACTGCACCTGAGGCACAGGCGATAACACCCACCATGGTTAATAATAATCAATCAATATATTTTACTAATTATTATGAATTTAAATGGAATAACCAGATTAAAAAAAACATCTTAACAATAAAATGACAATAAAATACAGTAAAGAGCAGAAATACAAACATTCAATGACAGCAGATTTAAAAACCTTTAAAGGGATAGTTCACCCTAGAATGATATTTCGCTCATTATCTACTCACCCTCATGTTGACTAAGGGCTGGAAGAATTATCAGAGTCCACCGTCCCTTCTCTTAGTTACAGGGGGTCTTGGCGTAGCAGTGAATTTCAATGCAACGGTTGCAAAGGGACACCGGAGCTCTTCGTAAAAAAACACACACAAAAAAACATCCAAATACCTCCATGATGCTCGTATGTAATGTCCGTCTTGTGCTGAAGCCCCAAATTGCGTAATTGTCCCGAAAAAAAATTAAATAAGTCTATATTTTAAGCTTGTTTGTAGCGGAAGCTTCTCGTCTTCTTCTTCTTCTCCTATTCCTGGTCCGTCCAAATATCGCGTGATTCGCAGTAACCGCAATGACGCCGGCGCAAATCACGCGATATTTGGACGGACCAGGAATAGGAGAAGAAGAAGAAGACGAGAAGCTTCCGCTACAAACAAGCTTAAAATATAGACTTATTTAATTTTTTTTCGGGACAATTACGCAATTTGGGGCTTCAGCACAAGACAGACATTACATACGAGCATCATGGAGGTATTTGGATGTTTTTTTGTGTGTGTTTTTTTACGAAGAGCTCCCTTTGCAACCGTTGCATTGAAATTCACTGCTACGCCAAGACCCCCTGTAACTCAGAGAAGGGACGGTGGACTCTGATAATTCTTCCAGCCCTTAGTCAACATGAGGGTGAGTAGATAATGAGCGAAATATCATTCTAGGGTGAACTATCCCTTTAAGTCTGATAGTGTAGTTCAGATCCTACAGGAAGTGTTTCTGTATCTCTATCTGTCCCACTACTATTAATATTAATGTTTAGATCAATACACAATGTATTATTATGTATTATTTATCATTAACTGTTATTATTAATATTACTTATGAGCTAAAGGACAAATGAATTTCCTCCAGGAGGTAAATAAAGTGTCTTTCTAGGGTTAAATATTATATTATTTATCTCACTTGTGGGAAATTCACTCCTTACAGCAGCAATAAATCAAGCAAGAGTAAAGAATAAAATATTAAAAAGAGACACACTATATTATACATTTAAGTACAAAAATATATATAGAAAAGTGTGTTACAAACATATATTTACATTGTTTCTTTAGTTGTTGAAAATCTTGCACCGTATCTGAGGCAAGAATAATAATAAATGTGTGATAATGTAGTATACTATTTATATAAACTGTATATATGTAAACATGCCATCTATCTATCTATCTATCTATCTATCTATCTATCTATCTATCTATCTATCTATCTATCTATCTATCTATCTATCTATCTATCTATCTATCTATCTATCCGTCCATCCATCCATCAGTGACTATGTGATCGAGGAGAAGACGGCCGTGCTGCAGAAGAGAGAGAGCGAGGGATTCGGCTTCGTCCTCAGAGGAGCTAAAGGTAGAAACAGAGGGATGAGTGGATGAGTGGATGGACGGATGAACGGAGGAGTGGTGGGTGTCTGGAGGAGTTGAAAGAGAGAGAGAGATATTTAAAACGCTGAAGTCTTCAGAGGCCGAGCTGTGAAACTCCTCGTTCTGGTGTTTCATAATGACGACGACGACGACGGATCACGGAGACGAATGGAGTCTATTGATTATTAGAGAATTATTTTATTATATTTTGATTCTTATTTTTACTCATCTTTTAATCATTTTAACCTTGTTTTGATGATCTCAGCTCTGTTTCATAAAGCAGAAGACACCAAATACTACATTTCCCATGAGCCTCTGCTGTGAATTCGACCAATCTCATAGCAGAAGACTAAAAAACACCAGAATAAAGCATTTCTGTGTGTGTTTTCTTCCTGTGTGTGTGAAGCTGAGACGCCCATCGAGGAGTTCGCCCCCACGCCAGCGTTTCCTGCTCTTCAGTACCTGGAGTCGGTCGACCAGGGGGGCGTGGCCTGGAGGGCGGGGCTACGGACAGGAGACTTCCTCATAGAGGTAGCCTAGCAACACACCTGACCTGACTCACCTGCAGCATCAGTGTTAAAGGAATACAGCAACATTTTTTTTTTCATGTCTTGCCTCACTCCTGAGTCCATGACCAGCAGATAGACACCATCCTTTCGACTGTGCGTGAAGTAACAAGGGAGATAGAGCCGTATCGCCGTAATTAGCTTAGCTCAAACACTGGAAGTGTATAGGTAGTGTTAGCCTGCCTTCACCTAAAGTCGCTAATTAGCTTAGCTCAAACACTGGAAGTGTATAGGTAGTGTTAGCCTGCCTTCACCTAAAGTCGCTAATTAGCTTAGCTCAAACACTGGAAGTGTATAGGTAGTGTTAGCCTGCCTCCACCTAAAGTCGCTAATTAGCTTAGCTCAAACACTGGAAGTGTATGGGTAGTGTTAGCCTGCCTCCACCTAAAGTCGCTAATTAGCTTAGCTCAAACACTGGAAGTGTATGGGTAGTGTTAGCCTGCCTCCACCTAAAGTCATCAGAGAAACTCTTCAGCAACTCTAAACGGAAACCAGCGGGCCGATCTTCGTCTCAGAGCTGACAAAACTCTCCGGTAAGGCATCTTGAGCGGTCAAATGCCGCTAACGGGACGAGATCGGTCAAAACGGAGGGTTCAAGCAAAGACGGTTTATTTTGGTTCAAGCTAGCTACATTGAGGGTAGGTTAGCTTCCTATTTCAAAGTAAAAGCACAAATTCTATCATCATGGTTTTCTGTATGTAAAGGGCAACGGGTGTTTTATTTTGTGAAAGTAACCGGAAGTGCGTTGGTCACAACGGCTAGCTTGAGTAGCGCCAAATTCGTCTGAACAAAATTGTAAACAGCTGGTATTTAGACAAATTAACGACACACTGCTGATCTAAACGGCTACTTTCTCACCTAAACATGTTTGAAATGTGGATAAAGTGATATATTTACAGAGTTTAGAGCTAAAATGAAATCAGCTTCTGACTGCTGATTTCGGCTCGGGTAGGAGGCAGGCTGACGCTACCCATACACTTCCAGTGTTTGAGCTAAGCTAATTAGCGACTTTAGGTAGGAGGCAGGCTAACACTACCCATACACTTCCAGCGTTTGAGCTAAGCTAATTAGCGGTGCGCCAGCTCTGCCCGTATCTCCCTTGTTACTGCACGCACAGTCGAAAGGATGGTGTCTATCTGCTGGTCATGGACTCGGGAGTGAGGCAAGACACGAAAAAAAATGTTGGCGTATCCCTTTAAGATTATTTAATTAAACCTTCTGTGTGTGTGTGTGTGTGTGTCCAGGTGAACGGCAGCGACGTGGTGAAGGTCGGTCACCGTCAGGTCGTCTCTCTGATCCGACAGGGAGGAAGTCGTCTGCTGATGAAGGTCGTGTCTGTTTCCAGGAAGTCGGAGTCGAACCTGATCAGGAAGAAAGGTCCGCCCACTTTTACTCCTACCTTTAGCAGTGGCCATGTTGTTTCTCAGTGTCCAATCATGTGATCTGTTTACATCGGATTTATTGCACCATTTAACAGCACTCTTTATGAAATGTTTATGTTTGTTATAATAAAAATAATTTAAAAACATAAAACGACACAAGGCCGACAAACAATAAACAACCGTTAAATAAACGATAAACAACCGTTAAACGTGGACCTGCGCAGCTACTGACCTGAGTTCAGTTCAGTGCTGAAGGTCTGAACAGCCAATAGCACGTGGTCTCGTGGTCACATGACCCTCAGCCGACCAATGGTAGAACTATGATCACTCAGTCCGTCAGTGACATTAATGATTATTGTAATCAGTGTAATATGTTAATTAAAGCTGAAACAATCAATTAGTTCATCTTTGATCATGATAATAAGATTTATAAACTTTATTTATCCAGTAAAGACAATGTTAAAGTAAAATAATGTTAAAAGTGGCTGCACTGTGTTTGTGTTTGTGAGCTGGAAGTCGTGATGATGACTTTATTATTTGACTTTCCGAGCAAAAATAGTTTATAGTTAGGTAATAGTTTGATAGTTTTGGTTTTAGTTCTTAAATCTGCTTTTTTGTTTTATATAATAGTGTCGTCCATTAAAACAAACACAGGAAACGACCTGAGGCCTCTGCATCTGAACATCTGGTGTCACATGTTAGTTCACTGTCGTCTGGGTCACTGTCCGCTGACCACACACACACACACACACACACACACACGCGCACACACACACACACACACACACACACACACACACACACACACACACACACACACACACACACACACACACACACTCTGTAGTCTCACTCTAACCTGATTGGTTCTCTCCTTGTAGCCCCGCCCCCTCCAAAACGAGCCCCCAGCACCTCACTGACGCTCCGGTCCAAGTCCATGACCGCTGACCTGGAGGAGATAGGTAAAACAAACACACACACATGCACGCACGAACACGAACACACACACACACTCACACACACTCACACACACAGAGACACAGAGTTGAGTCCGGCTGTAGGAGTGTGTGTTGTTGACCTTTGCTCTGTCTGCAGCCAGGAGGAGACGTTTCGGTGAGTGAGTCACGTGGACCTGACAGGTTGATGTGTCGGTGGCCTCAGTGTTATAATGTGTGTGTTGTTGTGTTGTTGTGTTATTGTGTTATTGTGTTGTTTTGTTATGAACCTGGCATGACGATGGACTGATGTTGTGAAGACAGCATGAAGTTTCAGACCGGGACGTAGCCGAACACGTCGGTCGTTCGGTCATTCGGTCATTCGGTCGAGGTTTAAAGTTGATCGATAAGACATAAAAAAAGAAAAAGAAAAAAGAGAATCTGCTTTGTTGTGACATCACAAAGTGACAGGAAGTCCTGACGGCTCGTTTTAAGGCTCAGTTTCTGAATACAGGCTGTGTGCATTTCTCTGTGGACTGAGGCTTTGATACTTTCACAGTATTAATATAGAACCTAGAGCTGCTTTATAATCACACTACACATGGACATCTACCTTTATACTGTATGGAGCTTTAACACAAACATCTACCTTTATACCGTATGGAGCTTTAACACAAACATCTACCTTTATACTGTATGGAGCTTTAACACAAACATCTACCTTTATACTGTATGGAGCTTTAACACAAACATCTACCTTTATACTGTATGGAGCTTTAATACAAACATCTACCTTTATACTGTATGGAGCTTTAATACAAACATCTACCTTTATACTGTATGGAGCTTTAATACAAACATCTACCTTTATACTGTATGGAGCTTTAACACAAACATCTACCTTTATACTGTATGAAGCTTTAACACAAACATCTACCTTTATACTGTATGGAGCTTTAACACAAACATCTACCTTTATACTGTATGGAGCTTTAATACAAACATCTACCTTTATACTGTATGGAGCTTTAATACAAACATCTACCTTTATACTGTATGGAGCTTTAATACAAACATCTACCTTTATACTGTATGGAGCTTTAATACAAACATCTACCTTTATTTTGAAGAAGCTTTAACACAAACATCTACCTTTATTTTGAAGGAGCTTCAACACAAACATCTACCTTTATTTTGAAGGAGCTTTAACACAAACATCTACCTTTATTTTGAAGGAGCTTTAACACAAACATGTACCTTTATTTTGAAGGAGCTTTAACACAAACATCTACCTTTATTTTGAAGGAGCTTTAATACAAACATCTACCTTTATTTTGAAGGAGCGTAAACTCAAACATCTACCTTTATTTTGAAGGAGCGTTAACACAAACATGTACCTTTATTTTGAAGGAGCTTTAACACAAACATCTACCTGGGTAAGTTGTGGTGAGTTTTTGCAGCATATGAGGGACAAAATATTTCAAAAGTACTAATAAATAAATGTAGAAATAAATAATATAATACATAAATACAAAGTAAAAACCATTTTAGTCATGACAAATGCTATTTCTGAATTTTTACATTATTTATCTGTTTGTGCCGATTTACATTTATTTATTTATATTATTTCCACATCATTCATTCATTTATTGATCTGTATATTTACACATTTATTTATTCAATTAATCAACTTATTTCAAGAGTTATTTATGTATTTCTACAATGTATTTATTTACTTATTTATCTATTTGTACTATTTGTCATTTTTGTCCTTCATAGCGGTTTAAGAGTAATTAGTCCATAAAATGGTCGTTGCCGTGGAGACGAACATGACATCAGTGTTGCTATAAGACTCTGGCTACGACCCTGGTGATTGATGGTAACCGATGTTGTTGTTGTGATGCTGTGATGTAACCAGGTTGTATGTGTGTGTTTGTGTGTGTGTTATTGTGTGTTTTGTGTCTTTGTTGTTCACGCTGTTCCTCCTTGCGTCTCGTCCCTCCAGAGAAACTGGACGAGATGTTGGCGAGCGGTCAGCAGGAGGTCGTCCTGAGGGCGCGTCCGTCAGACGACTTCAGGGCGGCGACGGTCAAACAGCGGCCGACGAGCCGACGAATCACGCAGGCCGAGATTAATGTAAGACCAGCTTCGATTTAGGGAAACAAACACATTGGTCCTGGTGTTGCGTTTGTGTGAAATCAAATCAGAAACTACAAATTTCTCATCAACTTCTCCACACAAGTTGTAATTTTCGACCGGTGAGTCAGATTTTTTGTTAAAGTGACTGAAGAACATCAACAAAAAAAGAGAATTTGATCAGAGCGTCGATAGATTTATTCTATTCTCTAACTTTACCAACATGTCGTCGTACAAACTCTGAGTTTCCCACTGTGAGAGCAGCTCAGAGGTTACATGAGGTCATTGTGGGTTTGTGTGTGTGTGTGTTTGCAGTCCCTGTTTGAGCGCCAGGGCCTGGTTCCTCCCTCGGCCCCGGAGAAGAGCACCATGGCGTTACCCAGAGGAATGTCCAGAACTAAGAGTTTTGGTGAGACACACATACTTAAGCACACACACACACACACACACACACACACACACACACACACACACACACACACACACACACACACACACACATGGTATTACATAACCACAGGAATAGTTTTGCTTTGTTGGAAACAGGCTGAGACGATCTGCTTCTGTTCAGACTTTGTACAAAATCGTACAAAATGAAAAAGCTGGAACTGGACAGATGCAGGAATATTGATGGGCCTATGTTGTATCACAAGATACAACTAGAAAATTTCCTCTGGGAAATTTTGATAGGAACACGGGGGGCTACTGCCAGGCATACCATCTCTGTCAACATGGGAATCAAACCCACGATCTTAGACAGAGCTGCACTGGTCTCGCATTTAGGCTTACTGTGACAAAACGGTAACTCCTATCAGAAAAAAACACAGATCAACGGTGCTGTAAGGACTTCCTGAAAAATTTGGTACGATTTGGTGTTTCTACAGTAAATATTTTGGAGACACTGGCAGTTTTAAAACAGGGGTCCATTCTGCTTCTGTCAGAAAATCTTTGTATTAGAGTCAATGAGGAGCAGAGACAGACGTGGCCGCACTTAGAGGCTGACAATTCAAATTCTGTAAGTCTCTCAGATATTTTGAGCACATGGTGAGAGACAGAACAAGATTGTCTACAAATTTGGAAAAAATCATGTGTGTAGAGTGTAAATTGTGTCCAGGAGGAGTGTGGAAAGAGAAAAATTCTGGAATTTTTCTGACTCTCTCCCACTCTAACCGATGATGTCATCAGTGTTACAAAACATGAGAAGCTCTCTGAGGAAAAAGAGTTTATGCAGCGAAAGTGTCACTGTGATCGATTATCTGTCATTTGTGTGATCAATATTATATAGAGGGATTATCTGTTTACCAACAAGTCAGGATGCGTGCGCAACCTGACTGCAGAAAGAACCGGTTGTCATGGTTACCTCTATGGATCTAGTGTAGTCAAACCGGTGTTAGCTAGCGATGTTGTCAGCGTACTACAACAGTTTATCACCCACTGATGTAGTGTGTGTTTTATACATAGACTGTAGGTTTTATAACGGCAGGAAAGAAAAAAAAAAAAACGTCAGGACGGAGGATCGAGTTTGTACCGCGGCAACGGCAACTCAGCCACGGGACAAGCCACGGACACTCAGAGCACGGCGTCGGTCATCGGTAAAAACAACACTGTGCCTCCCTAACGTTACCTACAGCTATTTAACAGACAATCATGTTCAGGAAAATACTCCCGATTACAAAACTCAGTGTCTGTGAGGACTGAGGTGCTGCCTGGTCAGAGACGAGGGAAGAGGACGGACATGTCTAAAGTATGGAACAACTGCATAACGTAACCGTAACGTTATGCATGGCTGAGTATGTACCGGTAATCTAAAACAATGTAGTTTAACGTTAATTAATCGCATCTTGCTTTCCATTAGTATGTGACCTCGTCTTCAGTCACTGTCGTAGTAAACATTTCACAACTCATTCGCTGCAGTTATAACGTTACAGCTGTACCTGTGAGCATTTAGCTTTATCACCATTCAAACCAACGTATCTAACACGTTATATTGCTCGAAATTAATCGCCAATGTACTATTTTCTCTCTCGTTTGCCTTGAAAGGGGTGCGAGTTGACACTATTCTGTTAAATTTGCGCGTTTTGTTATTTTTATCAAAACAATTAGTGCAACTTCCAGCACAAAAAGACATGATCACGGCTCTTGCTGCTCTCTTTCTGCAGGCGACATGCGCAGTAGAACGTCAGTGACGTAGGCTGGTAATCCCTCTATAAGGAGCATGTGAAGGACACACACACTTCACTCCATGTTAATATCAAATTCATCTTATGTTCAGTGTGTTTGTTTGGTGTCTTTATCCTAACGTCTCTGTGGTAACCACGACAGGCACACCTGACGACGACCGGATCACCGCTCTGATCAATGAGAGTCGGTTTCCCCGGAGCTCCTCGCTGACGGACAGCTTCATCCCTCCTCCCCCTCAGACGGCTCCTCCTCCTCCCCCCTCCGCCTCCTCCTCCACCTCCTCGCTCTTCCTCCTCGACTCCGGGCCGCCTCCCTCCTTCCTCCCGCCTCCCCCTCCGGCGAGGGGGGAGGGGCTAACACGCTCCAGCTTCAAGCCGGGAGCGGAGCCTCGGCTGCAGGAGCTCTCCGACGCGCCGGCGAGGAGCCACGCCCACGCCGAGCGGCAGAGGAAGGCGAGGTCGATGATCATCCTGCAGGACACGCCGCCGCTGCAGGCTGACGCGCACGCCGCTGCTGCCGCCGCCGCCGCCGCCACGCACACGCTGCACACCGCCACACACACGGCCACACACACGCTGCACACCGCCACGCACACCTCCACACTGTCTCTCCACAGCACCAGCCCCGCCCTCGGCCACTCACCGCTGTCACGCCGCCGGGGTCGAGCGATAGAAAACCCTTACGCTAACGTGGGACAGCAGGCTCCGCCCACAAAACCACAAAGGAGGAAGTCGCCTTTGTTGAAACAGCTTCCTGTAGAGGAGCAGGGTTAGGATCGTTCACACCTGTTGTCTCCATGATATGATCTGATGTCCTGAGTGCATCGTGGGAAGTTTCATGTGTAGCTACTTATGCAGAAGCTAAGTGTGCTAACGTTAGCTGGTTGTCTTAAAAAAACACAAGCGACGAGTGGTTGGTAAAATCTAGGCATCTTTGACGCCTTAAAGGGACAGTTCAACATTTAGTCAGATCCTCCTATCACCATAACCCCTATAGCCATAGCAGTAGGTTCATTACCTTTAATTATCGGTGCATGTTGTCCACCAGAGCATTTTGGAGTTGTTGGATTGGATTAGATGAACCTACTCCGATGACTATAGGGATTATGGCAATAGGACAATTTGCCAAAATGTTTAAGACACTGAAATGTTGACATACACTATAACATTTTAGCTGTGTCTGTCAATTATCATTAAGTTAGCCAGTTAGCTTTGCTAGATGCTATGATAAGCATTGTCTGCAAGAATAGGCAATTCATTCTGAACTTGTTTGTTGGTCCATCTGTCTTAAAGCATTTTGGGTTGCTTGTGTAGCACCTGCAGTACCAGGTTGTTGGGTGTAGACCAGTGCAGTGGGGGATGCTTGCATACTTGACCAATTAATGAAGTTGGTCTTTGCAAGAAAAGTCCCTGAACCTTTAGAAAAGACCTGCACCCTGAGTAGGGAGGGAACTAGTCCCTGTTTTTTCCTCTGGTGGAAACGATTCGTTGTACCATAGCTGTACAAAGAAGGACAATGTACCATTATGTGCTCAGGATTGAGGAACAAATTCAGTGCCATAGCTTCCTATCATCTGTCCAGTCAGACTGAAGCTTGTGTGTTTGTTCCTTTAGGACTCAGAGATCACGATCCTACCAAGTTAGATGTATGTGGACCGGGCAGTCCCAGCAGGGCGGAGCTGTACCAGCAGCAGGTTCTTTCAGAGCGAGCTCGGGTGCAGGGCCGCCGGTCATCCCTCTTCCTGTCTGTTGAGGGGTCGGGGTCAGAAAACCAGGCACCACCCCTCCTGACCCAGAGCCACTCAATGGACGACCTTGGCGAGCTTCCTCCTCCTGCCCCAGTGCTATCGCCTTCACCGACACCTCACACCTTTCTCCATCCACTGACAGGAAAACCTCTGGGTAAGTCCCACAACAAAAACGTCAGGATCTAAGCAAGGACGGACTGCAGAATTATGTTTGAGTCAATGGCACCAGTCAAGTAACAAGTATCTCTAATGGACAGTTCCCAAGGGACATTCGATTGCCGGTGGTTTGTTTTTTGTCAGGATCTGAGACAGAACCTCAAAGTATTCAACAAAGTAATAGGACAACTAGAACAAACAAGGTACAGCACAAAATGGAAGAGAGGGCCAGGGATAGTACTGTGAGGTACCCCCCAAAATCCTAGTAGAGGACCAAGGACAGATCCTTGAGGTACTCCACAAAATCCTAGTAGAGGACCAAGGACAGATCCTTGAGGTATTCCACAAAATCCTAGTAGAGGACCAAGGACAGATCCTTGAGGTATTCCACAAAATCCTAGTAGAGGACCAAGGACAGATCCTTGAGGTACTCCACAAAATCCTAGTAGAGGACCAAGGACAGATCCTTGAGGTATTCCACAAAATCCTAGTTGAGGACCAAGGACAGATCCTTGAGGTATTCCACACAATCCTAGTAGAGGACCAAGGACAGATGCTTGAGGTATTCCACAAAATCCTAGTAGAGGACCAAGGACAGATCCTTGAGGTATTCCACAAAATCCTAGTTGAAAACAAAGGACAGTTCCTTGAGGTATTCCACAAAATCCTAGTAGAGGACCAAAGACAGATCCTTGAGGTACCCCCCAAAGATCCTTGAGGTATTCCACAAAATCCTAGTTGAGGACCAAGGACAGTTCCTTGAGGTATTCCACAAAATCCTAGTTGAAAACAAAGGACAGTTCCTTGAGGTATTCCACAAAATCCTAGTAGAGGACCAAGGACAGATCCTTGAGGTACTCCACAAAATCCTAGTAGAGGACCAAGGACAGATCCACGAGGTACTCCACAGCTCAGAAGGAGTAACAATAAACTGTTTGTCAACCTTTTCTCTCCATCCCTCTCTTTAGACCCTTCCTCTCCACTCGCCCTGGCTCTTGCTGCACGAGAACGAGCACTCACTGCCCGAACGCCGAGCCCAGAGCCTCGGACTAAACATGCGTCTGCCTCCACCACGCCCATTCCCACCCCAGCTGCCAGCCCTGAGGGCAGACACAAGCGCACCCCTCTGGTCACTCCACATAGCAGCCCTGAGCCCCGATCCAAGCGCACCACCCCACAGACGAGCCCAGAGCAGCGCACCAAGCGCACCACTCCTCAAACCAGCCCCGAGCTGAGGCATAAACGTATAACCCCGCCCCTGTTCCCTGATGGACAGGTGGAGCGCCCGGAAACAGAAGGGGGAGTCACATCACCTGCCGGGCCGTCACCTGAACGTTGGAGACCTTCCCCTTTACCGCCGCTGGCCACTGAGAGTCACCCTGCTCTGATTGACAGGCGCAGAAGCCTCACAGTGGGCAGCTCAGAGGAGGAGGGCGGGGCTTACACAGTGACACTCCCACCAGCATTGTTGTCATCCAGCGATGAGGAAACCAGGGAGGAGCTGCGCAGGATTGGTCTGGTGACTCCTCCCCCTGGCTTTGCTAGTCCTCCTCCTCCTCCCCCATCCTCGCTCACCCTGTTGCCGCGACGAGGTGGGGAAGGAGGAGGAGTTGAGAGTGGTCCTGACTCCCTGGGTAGACGAGGAGATGAGGAAGAAGGTGGTGACGAACGGCTCCATGACAGCTCCTCCTCCCCCAGCTCACTGCCTCCCTCCATCACTCTGGCCTCCCCTCCTGCTCCTTCCTCCCCCTCCTCCCCCCCTGCTGCCCACCCATCTCCCTCCTCCACCGCCACCTCCCCATCCGCCCTGAAACCTCGCCTTCGCTCTCCAATTGGTCGTGGACGCTCTGCGCTTCGGGACCCGCTGCTGAAACAATCCTCAGACAGTGAGCTCCTCCCCTCTGCCGCATCCTCCTCCTCCCCCTCCTCGCCGCTCTGTTCCTCCCCCACTGGTATCGGCCGGCAGCCACGCTACTTATTTCAGAGGAGGTCCAAGCTGTGGGGTGGTGGGGACGACCGCGGGGATGAGCGCCGGGGCCTCAGCCCGGACGAAGGCCGTCCGGCAGCACTTGGGGGTCAGGGCTCAGGGTCAGCTGTGGATCTGACCGGTCGCTCGGCTTCGGCTCTGGAGCTGAGCGGCAGGGTGGGGTCTGGACTGGACCTGGCCAATCGGCTACAGCTGCTCAACAAAGACAGTCACTCTCTGGGGGAGGAGCCGAGTCCCCTCGATCCTGGTCGCAGGTCTCCAGTGGGAGGTGCCAGGTACTTTGATTTGCCTCACGTTGTAAACACTAGGGGTGTCACGATTCTCCAAATGCTCGATTCGATTCGATTCTCGATTTTAGGGTCACAATTCGATTCGATTCTCGATTCTTTTTCTTTTTCTTACAGCACAGAGGCCTATATTCCATTTTCAGACTAGTCTAGTCTACAATCATTGGTTTTATTCATAACATTATATACAGAAAATCTTGCAATCTTGCAATTTCCATAATGTATCATATTAGGCACTAATAGTCAAATTTAAATAATTTATTTACAATATAAAGGTAACAATCTTGTTCTCAGTCATTTGGCCCCCCAATTTTACCAAGAATGCCCCCAAAAATCATGATCCAGGGGCCAAAATTGCCCCCAAGATTTCGAAACAAATATCTGTACATTATCATAATTCTTTCTTTGACTTCGATGCACGAGACCATGACGTAATTTCGATCAATTTCGATAAAAAATCGAAATCGTGACACCCCTAGTAAACACTGTGTGTGTGTATGTGTGTGGGAGTGTGTTGTAACATAAATCTGTTGTTTGTGTTATTCCAGATGTGTGGACAGTGGAGAGAGTAAATCGTAGGTTATTATCTCTGGTAAACACATTCTTGTTATCGCTAAGAGATAATTCTCATTAGCTAACAACGAACTAACAGTCATGTTCTATGCAGACGACTAACTACTAAAAACCTAAAATTACCCTCCCTTTGAATTATTTACAAAAGGCCTCTCCTGAAAAATAAAGGTGAACAGGGGCAATACTTACATTTTACTTATTGCATATGAGCTTTAGCTTCAACACTACTATTGCTTTTTGTGACAGAAGACTATTTTCTCACATTTTGCTCTCAATCTGAAAGGAGTCAGCTGGTGGTGGAGTTTCAACCCTTATAGTCAAAATTGGTGTTAATGAGCTGGCTGATAAAAATCTGCTGTT
This sequence comes from Trachurus trachurus, assembly GCF_905171665.1. Taxonomy (NCBI): domain Eukaryota; kingdom Metazoa; phylum Chordata; class Actinopteri; order Carangiformes; family Carangidae; genus Trachurus; species Trachurus trachurus. Next base: position 2,671,642 of record NC_139912.1, read on the forward strand.
CATAGTTGTAACCCAGGTAAAGGCTAGAGCACTGGAATAAGAGAGTAACAACACGCATTGGTTCAATGGAAGCGCCTCCTGATGGCGGAATATGGGTATTGCAAAAGCGCCCAAGAACAGACAACTCTGCATTGTTGGTGAATGAGCAAGTGTGGTGTTTTCAATAATTTAAGGACATTTATAGATCACCCACGTTAATAGCATCATTGAGGACCCTTTACAGATAAACATTAACACATAGGCGAGTAAAAAACATCTACATTTTGTAATAAACAAATTATAAGTATAATTTGATATGACCATGACACCTAAAAACAAAAACACGGCCGTTTTCATCAATTTACAAGCAAGTGGGCAACACACATACATTGGAGTGAATGGGTTTTCTGGGCGATTTTGCAATACCCATATCCTGCCACTCGGGGCGCAAAACCCTTACCATGGGAGTCAATGGTGGTGTTGTTACTCTCTTTTCCAGTGCTCTAGTTGTAACGCAGGTAAAGGCTACCGTCATCCACCAATGAGAGGAGGCTTTTCTAATCGAGGCGCTGAGGTTGAGTGAAGGATCAGTCACTAACTCAGCTGGTGGCTCAGGTTTGGTTGTTGTTTCATTCATTAGACTCCTTGTTCACTGTGTCGCAGGTTGTTCTCCAGCCTCGGTGAACTCCACACCATCTCCCAGCGAGGATTCGGCGCCACCTATACGGTCCGACCGGGAAGCCGCTACCCCGTAACCCGCCGGAGCCCCTCCCCCTCCCCCTCCGATAGGTCGATGGGGCTCAGCTCCTCCCCCGCTCCTCCCTGCTCCTCCGAGAGGCCGGACCTGAGCTCGGGTCGCGGTCTGACCATCCTGAAGTCGTCCAGCCTCAGCCTCCCCTCTGAGCCGAAGGAGGTTCGGTTCGTGATGCGAAGTGCTAGCGCGCGAACCAGGTCCCGCTCCCCCTCCCCCTCGCCCCACGCCTCGCCTTGCCCCTCCCCGGTCCTCAGCGGCCCCCTGCTGGCGCTCCGGCCCTGGAGGCAGCGGCCCCTCAACCTGTGGAATAAGTACGACGTGGGGGACTGGCTGGAGAGCGTGGGCCTGGCCGAACACCGCCAGCGCTTCCAGGAGCACGAGATCGAAGGCTCCCACCTCCCCGCCCTCACCAAGGAGGACTATGTGGAGCTGGGTGTCACCAGACTGGGACACCGTATCAACATCGAGAGGGCACTCAGACAGCTGCTGGATGGTTCCACTTGACCCCTCACCTCTGACCACTAACCTCTAGGCATCTGAACTGTGACCTCATAACCCCTGACCTCTTGGTCAGACACTAGGCCGTCTCTTTTGACTAGGAAATCTTTGCAGTGACTGAATCTTTAAAAAAAAAAAAAAAAAAACCTTTTTACCAACGTGGAACCCAGCTCTCTGAGTGATCTCTGTGGCCCTTTTGTCTCGTCAGCTCTTCGATCAGCTCCATGTTGTGTTCACAGTTCGCAGCTCTGTGTCTGTCGTCCGGCTTCGGTTTGACGTCCGTTAACATCCAGCGCTCGAAAAGGTCAGAGGTCGAGGGTCCAAGGCTGGAAAATTTAACGTCCTAGCGTAGCATCCTAGTTAACTAACTTTTAATTAGTTTTTAAACGTGCAGCTACGTCCAAAGTTTGATGTTCAACAATTTACTCAAACTCATGACTCACTAAAATCTAAAAAATAGGTCCCCATAGAAATATATGATATTGACAATATGGTCCAGGTAATGAATAAGTCCCTGTCATTCGCTTATGACTTACTTGATACAAGGAGAATAAAACTAAAATTAAATATAACGTTACCAGTCGAACCTGACCCACAGGTTGGGAACCACTGGTTTAGTCTATGAAATATATTTTTTTTTTAAACAATAACAAATCTCCTTGAAATTACTTTTTCAACCGTCCGCAACCCAAAGACAAAGTCGGCTTACTGTTGTAGAAAACCAGATACTAGACTAAGAACATATATAGATTTTCATTTAAAGCAATAATCCAAACGTTAAAGATCGAGTTATTAAAGTTGCTGATTTATTCTCTGTCGACCAACTTCAACTCTACTCACCGTCTGAATTATAAAAGATCTGAGTGAACTAATGTTTTACACAAGCTAAAACAAATATTAATGTAATGTCGGACAACAAATGTTTTCTCTAAACACCGTCCTCTAGGGATGTGATCAACACGTCTTTATATCATTTGACCTTAACAAATGTTCATTATTGTCAAAATTATGAAACCCAAAATATGTTAAAAATAGAAAACTAGTTAGGATTTTAATTCCAGGTCCAAACAGAAGCTACAGTTAATTTTAGGCAAACCAATCAGATGAAAAACGGTAATTAATGTACTAACTAGCTCTACGCGGTGGCTTTAACGTACGTCAGACCGAGCGACCACCGACTCGGAGCTGCGCTGCCGCTTTGAGCAGCTGAAGACGCTTCGATCGAAGAGCTGATCTGACAAATTCACCACAAACATGATGAGACGGGTTCTTTTCTTTGTGCCATTCTGCTTCCCCAGACCAGATTAGCTGGACTCGTGCTAGCGGAGCTGGAGGGTTAAAGCGAGCGACCTCGACCTTAACGACCCGGGGAGATCCAACGCCGAGGACACGCCTCCTCCGTTCGTCCCGCAAGAAAAGAAAAACTCTTGTGACTTAGCTTTTTTTTGTTTTGTTTTGTTTTTTTCCAAATATCACTCATGAAAAAAACTTTGTGTTAACTTTTGAGTTCATATCTTAACGCGGATCATTTAGAATTTATGAATAACAAGTAATAATAACGTGGTGGTGATGACTTAACAGAGTTTATAATAGTTTTGGAAAATGACTTTGAGTTTCTTATGATTTGACAATGAGTTGAATTTCACGGTGATTTTGCGGTGATGTTTTGGAATTCATGATGATTTGTCAATGAGTGTGACTTTGTGCTGATGTGCTGTGTGTTTCAGGGAGAGCTGAGCAGAGCTCCTACTGTAAACCTCTCTGGTTTCTAACCTGCTTATCGAGGGCTTTACTGTACATGGTGCTATCTGTTTAAAGCCATCTGTACAGATATACCCCCCCCATCCCCCCATCCCCAACCCCCCATCCCCACCCTCCACTCCCCCTCACACTGACACCTGAAGCTCTTTAGGTTCACCCCCTCGACTCGAGTGTGTAATTGATGAATTAAATCGATGACGTACGGCGCTTTGCAACTTTGCGTCCTCACAAAAACAGGCCATATATGGAGTTTCCTCCCTGCCATATTGGGGATCTGTTCCCTGCCATATGTGGAGTTTCCTCCAGACCATAATATAGTATAGAGTTTCCCCAGAGGAAGTGAGTTTACCTGTGCATTAATTTCTAGAGCTGCAACTTAACAATGCATCAAAAAAATTTACAAATTTCCATCTTTGTCTTTCGCTAAATATTAGATATTAACTAGAGAATGCATTTCCTGAAGGAAATACGGGTGAATGCTGAAAGCTGTAAGCTGAATGAGCTGAATAAATTGTTGAAACAATGCTGAATTAAGTGAAGAAACTGAAGAAACAATCTTGAAGACATGAAAAAATATGAAGAGTATGAAATGGTTGGAAATTACTTGAATTGTTGAAGATCAGTATGAAGAAAATGAAAGGTTAAAGTGCACTCAGATTTATTTAAAACAGTTTGAAAACATTTTTGAACCATTACTAATATAGATGAAACAATATCTGAAGAGTAAAAGTAGAATAATATAGAAGTAGTTACAATCCGTTAAAGGGCAGAATAACTAAAAATAACTACAACATATTAAAAAAAAGTAAAACGTATTTAATTTAAATAAAAAAGCTGAAAATTCCTACATTTAAAACCAAATTTCCGCCGCTTGACAAACAATCAGTTCAGTTAAGTTTAGTTTTACTGATTAACTGTTGCAGCTCTCAACGAACCAGAGGAGCAGGATCTAGCTTAGCTTAGCACAAAGACTGGAAGCAGGGGGAAACTGTTAGCTTAGCTCAGAGACAATTCACCTTCCGACAACAACGAACGTCCGACTTCCATAATTTTATCTTGTTGATTAAATGAACTCAGAGACGGGAACAAGCTCAGACTGGACGTGAACAAACACTTAAAAAACTGCTGCTAAAACACTCATAAATCTTTATTTTCCCTCTCGTTCCAAACAACAACGGCAAAAAAACCCAAGATGGATCATATGACTGAGCTGAAACATCTAGAAGGTGAAGTTCTTCCACTTTTCTTCCTTAAAAAACTGAAACGTGGGAAGAAAAGTTGAAGACGAATCAACAACTTTCGCTTCAATACATTTATTTAAATCTTAGTATTATTATTATTTTCCTGCTTCAGTCTCATGGTTTCAGCCTCCTCTCGACTCCCTTGTAAAGCACAATCAACATCACAGTGCCTGTTTCCACGACGAACAAATCTACTGCTTTTGAACACACGTGTGTCGAGCTGCAATCGCACGTTCACCACAAAGCCCTTTTTCTATAGGATGTATAGTCTGTGTACAGCACATTGCAGTAGACTATACAGCCTCTATAATATATATTATGTTAGAATAATGTAGCTATAGTGTAACATATATATAGAGAATAGTATAGAGTTTATACAGACTGTAGTCTATGAAGTCTTTATTCCGATGTGATCTTCAGACTCTGTGAACAGCTACACACCAGCTGTTAGCCTGATGCTTCAATAACATCAACACTGCGCTCGGAGGTTGTTCTGAGGGGGCGTGGCCTCATATTAACCGGCCACGCCCCCTTATTTTATTGAACTATATTGTGGCCCCTCCCCCTTTCTGCTGACCCGCCCCGCCCCCTTCCTTTTGTGACCAAATATGGCTCCACTGTCTCTCTGTTAACCAATCAGCTGCTGCCAGTTTTGCCCCTTGTGGCCGACAGTGGTACTGCAGCGAAAAGCCATTATAAATAAATAAAAACACCCCAGATTTCCAGAAAAGGTCGTATAATTAAACTTTGCATTGTGAATTTTCAGCATAATAAAACTTTGTTATTACAAATCTTTTATGAAGCGAAACATTTTTGTTTTTTCTTTTTTTTGTGTTTTTTTTCTAAAGAGTAGAAAGTAGAGTCCAGAGTAATTAAACTTCCATGAACAAACTTGAAGAGTTTACAAAACTATGTTCCAACTAATGTTGCAGTGAGAGTAACGTATGTAACTGTGGTCACTTTTATAAATAATAAGTAATTAAAAACATTAAAAATCTATATTTTAAATCTATAGAAATGTATTTTGAATATATATGTGAAATAAAATAATATTTCACATAATAAATATGTGAAATATGTGAAATAAAAAAAAGTGAAAGAATTATTGAGACTCATAGTAAAGTGTCCGTCAGACGAAATGAGTTTATTAATGAGTTCACAATAACAGTTTTAAGTGTCACACACGTGCTATGTCTATAGGCTACATCAATATATAATCAATATATCAATTATTACAGGTAAGACTTCAGTGGACACCAGAGATTACACATGATAATAAAGAAGATTTTAAATAATTTACAAGCTCACAAAGTGAATTAACATGAAACCCATTTATTTGATTGATGCTATAAAGAAATAATCAATAAGAAATGATCAATACAGCAGCGTTCAGGTACATCCAGAGCCAAACAGAGAGAGTATTATTATGGAGTGTGTGCTGTTGTGTAGCTGTTGACAGCGGCTGAACAGACACTGTACATCTGTAGTATATATTATAACGGACTGGAGTCTACTGTACCGGTCGCCCACGGTGATGTGAGGTCGTTCACCTGCCGCAGGATTTCTCAGCCAATCAGAAACACTCGTTAAACATCCGCTGGGAAAAAGTAGTTCCTCTCCTAAAGCTTCATGTTTTAAAGAGATACACCAACATTTTTTTTTTCGTGTCTTGCCTCACTCCTGAGTCCATGACCAGCAGATAGACACCATCCTTTCGACTGTGCGTGCAGTAACAAGGGAGATAGAGCCGTATCGCCCGTAATTAGCTTAGCTCAAACACTGGAAGTGTATGGGTAGTGTTAGCCTGCCTCCACCTAAAGTCGCTAATTAGCTTAGCTCAAACACTGGAAGTGTATGGGTAGTGTTAGCCTGCCTCCACCTAAAGTCGCTAATTAGCTTAGCTCAAACACTGGAAGTGTATGGGTAGTGTTAGCCTGCCTCCACCTAAAGTCATCGGAGAAACTCTTCAGCAACTCTAAACGGAAACCGGCGGGCCGATCTTCGTCTCAGAGCTGACAAAACTCTCCGGTAAGGCATCTTGAGCGGTCAAATGCCGCTAACGGGACGAGATCGGTCAAAACGGAGGGTTCAAGCAAAGACGGTTTATTTTGGTTCAAGCTAGCTACATCGAGGGTAGGTTAGCTTCCTATTTCAAAGTAAAAGCACAAATTCTATCGTCATGGTTTTCTGTATGTAAAGGGCAACGGGTGTTTTATTTTCTGAAAGTAACCGGTAGTGTGTTGGTCACAACGGCTAGCTTGCGTAGCGCCGAATTCGTCCCAACAAAATTGTAAACAGCTGGTATTTAGACAAATTAACGACACACTACTGATCTAAACGGCTACTTTCTCACCTAAACATGTTTGAAATGTGGATAAAGTGATATATTTACAAAGTTTAGAGCTTTCAGCTTTATCAGCTTCTGACTGCTGATTTCGGCTCGGGTAGGAAGCAGGCTAACACTACCCATACACTTCCAGTGTTTGAGCTAAGCTAATTACGGGCGATACGGCTCTATCTCCCTTGTTACTGCACGCACAGTGGAAAGGATGGTGTCTATCTGCTGGTCATGGACTCGGGAGTGAGTGAAAACACGTTAAAAAAAAAGTTGGCGTATCACTTTAAGAATCTGAAGCGTGTTGGCACCTCCAGGCTTCCGTACTCTGTCCATACTGCTGGTTTTGCACTTTAAACACATTTGTTTTAAGCTTTAAATCACTTCACAGATTATCTCAAAGCACTTTACAGACTTGATAACGACTCAGTACAGAGGAGGAAACTTCAGATTCCAAAATAAAATTCCTGTTTTATCTCAGTGAAACTATTTCTTAACTAAAACATGTAAATAAGTCCAGTGAACATTGACTCCCCCACACGAGGCCTGTCAGCAGCAGCAGGTGATGATCCTCAGTGACTCATCTGCTCTGCTCACATCTGCAGACAGATGTTGGCTCCGCCTCCTCTGCGCCAAAGATCAAATCCCTTCAGTAAACACAGACTGAGCTCAGATCAGTCAGAGGCTTCTCCACTCACCTCAGCAACTCTAATTATTCACTTCACTGTCCAGGAGATAGACGCTCGTGATTCATCGTCTTGTTTGTGTTTAACCTGAAAAGTATTAAATTAATTTGTTTTTCAGCTAAACCGATATTTTCTTACAACTCCAAACGTCTCATATTTTCCCACCTCTCCTGTCTTTTATTTTGAAGGGCTGATCCATGGGAAGATCTAAAAACCACCTCAGTGTAGTTTTCCATCTCCTCTCTCAGATTCTCTCTGGAGCTCTACAGTAACAACAGGTAACAGTCAGCCAATCAGAAGAGAGGAGGAGGCTCTTAGTCTCTCTTCTGATTGGCTGACTGTTTTCTAAAGTGATCCAATAAAAATAGAGCCGATTTCAGAATAAAACACTCAGAGAAACCAAATTCTGCAAGTTGTTGGATGGATGTTTGGGTCCAGGTGGTGGTGAGGGGGCGGGGCTTAGTTGTGACAAAGTGACAGGAAGTCCTGTCGGCTGGTTTTAAAGGGATAGTTCAACATTTTGGCAAATTGGCCCATTGCCATAATTGCTATAGTCATAGCAGTAGGTTCGTTACCTTTAATTGTAGGTGTAAGCTATTTTTAGTACAGCGGAGCGCAGCAGCAGGCTGCTCAGAGCTACGCTATGGAGGCTAAGGGAATTTCTTGGTTTCCCTCATCAAACTCATCAAATACAAAATCCCAAAACTCCACAGCGCTTTTGTAGACAAGTTGTGAGCTGCACAACCACCACGCTATGAGATAATGACGGAACGATACGAAACGGAGCCGTTTTCGAGGTAAATTCATCACCGCTGATGCGCGTTGCGTTCAGGGACAGTTTTTCAGCAAGCAGTCTCCGTATTTACCCTGTATTTACCTCGAAAACGGCTCCGTTTCGTATCGTTCCGTCATTATCTCATAGCGTGGTGGTTGTGCAGGTCACAACTTGTCTACAAAAGCGCTGTGGAGTTTTGGGATGTTGAATTTGATGAGTTTAATGAGGGAAACCAAGAAATTCCATTAGCCTCCATAGCGTAGCTCTGAGCAGCCAGCTGCTGCGCTCCGCCGTACTGAAAATAGCTTACACCTACAATTAAAGGAACGAACCTACTGCTATGACTATAGCGATTATGGCAATGGGCCAATTTGCCAAAATGTTGAACTATCCCTTTAAGGCTCAGTTTCTGAATACAGGCTGTGTGCATTTCTCTGTGGACTGAGGCTTTGATACTTTCACAGTATTAATATAGAACCTAGAGCTGCTTTATAATCACACTACACATGGACATCTAGTTTTATATGAGACCTTTAAGTCCTCAAACGCCTCAGTTTAATGTTCGCTAACGCAGCAGCTGAAAAATAATGTTTTAAAGGAGACATATTCTGCCCCTTTTCCACAAATTATTATTAATTAAAATAGTTCCCAGGTGTCTTAAAGACATGTCTGTGACATGCTTCGGTCAAAATCCCCCAAGGATCAAACATCACAGCTCTTTTCATCCTCTTATAACAGCCATGTTCAGAACGGCTGGTTTCAGTGCCTGTCCCTTTAAATGCAAATGAGCCACTGCCCACCAGGCCACGCCCCCATTATGCAAATTTGAAAACTAATGACATCATTGTCAGACAAATGAGGGAACTGCTGGTAAAACCACATGGATTTCAGCCTCAGGAGCCTGAAAATTACCGTTTTTTTTGTCAATTCTCACATTTTGGGGCCGGAAGGAAAGACAAACACCCAAATATATGTTAAAGAGCTTTCAGAAAGTGATATTTCCATAATATGTCCCATTTAACAACAACAGATACAGTAAATCATTTAAAATATGAATTAAAAGACATTTAAAACGACTCAAAACTTGCCGTCGCTTCTGATTGGCTGAGAATCCTGTCACTCTAAACCTGTGTGTGTGAAACCCTCCTCCTCCTGATATTCACATGGTTATAATGGTTCAATGGTTTAACCCCCCTCTCCCTCCCCTCCCCCACTCCCCCCACCTCCCCCCTTCCTCTCTCTGGCTTCCTCTTTTTACAGTATGTTTGTAGTTTCTTCTGGAGTGAGTGATGTGTGTACTTGTAGTTTTTCTTTTCCTTCTTCTTCCCTTTTCTAAAAAAACAACACGAAACAAATAATAAAGAGCACACGATGACAACTGATGAGCTCTGCAACGCAACAGATTGTAATCTTTATAATAAACCGTCATTTATTACAAAGGAAACGCTCCGCACTCGTGTATGTGTGTATGTATGTGTGTGTGTGTGTGTGTGTGTGTGTGTGTGTGTGTGTGTGTGTGTGTGTGTGTGTGTGTGTGTGTGTGTAGATGTGTGTGTGGCTCTTTCAAAATAAGAGCAGTCAACAGGTTCACGGCCTCTGACCTTGTTTGGACAATATTGCTCCGAGCCGAGTTAATGAGTGACGACGCTGAAGATAACGACTCAGTGAGTTAATTAATGAACTGAAGTGAGTCGAGATTTTATTTGTTTTAGTTTATTTTCTTCTTCTGTTATAAACACAATTTAAAAAAAACTTAGATTAAATCAAATTATAATCATTAATCAATACAAAATATTTTTTTATATGTTTTTTTTTTTACAGATTTACAGTGAAAATGTTAAATTATTTCATTTTGTCAGAAAATATGACAATTTGTATTATTTTTTATTATTATAATCAAGGTCATGGTTTGATATATCGATATAAAAAGTTATTGATCACCAGATTTCAAAGGACAAAGATCAATTAAATCAATAAATTTAATTAAAGCGTTAGATATCAATATGTGTTTCTATCAGTTTAGTTAGTTAGCTAGTTTTCATGATATATGACACACACAGACACACACACACCACTGTTCAGCTGGTGAACTTCAACTTCAACAGGATGTTTTATTTGTGGACACTGAATAAACCGTAGCTGAGAGCTGATTGGCTGCCGGGGCCGGTCACCCCCTCCTCCCTGCGCTCCTATTGGCCGAGAGCGTCGCTCTGCAGCCGCTGCCTGATGAGCTGCAGAGTCACTGACACTTCAGACCGAGAACACCGGACCAGGTAGACCGCCGCTGCTCTGAGCGTGTGTGTGTGTGTGACATGTCCAGTCATTATATTATATTATATTATTATTATTATATATTATTAATATAGTTCATTATATTATGTTATTATTATATATTATTAATATCGTAGTTGTTGTTTTTGGATGATGCTCTGATGTTTGAAGGTTAAAGTCTGCAGGGAGTCTATATGTGTGGTTGTGCATTTAAATTGTGTTTAATAATAATTAGTTTTACTGTTTTATTATTATTTTATTTGCTTCATCATGAAGGTTTTAATGTGATCGTCTGAGTTCTGTGTGTGTGTTTCTGTAGTTTTGGTGAAGTGTGGGTGTGGCATGGTGCTATCTTTTGGTTCCTCAACAGGAGAAATATTTTTTATCACAGGAAACTGAAGCTGCTGCTGCCGGGAAACACAGAAACTCACCAACACAAAGTTACAAAGAAAAGAGTCTTTTGTAGCCGAGACAAATAGACAAAAAGCAAAACAGTCAAACTGAAACTGAAACGAATGAAAAGTTAGTTCTGTCTCTAAATCCTAACTGGATCCATCCAACTCAGTTTGGTTTGATTCGGTGTCAGAGAGAAACTTGAGTCTGTTTACATGTTTGTTTCAATAAAGTTTGGTCAAACCTGGCAGCAGCTGGACAAGAAGCCACATGCCACATGTACGTAAATATGCCAACGTTCGCTAAACAACAGAGGATGATGAGACAGAGACTCTATAACCCAAGATACAACCATGAGAAGCTCCAATGGTAGAAACATGGTGACACTTCCTGTCTCCTAAAATGGGCGTCGCCAATAAGATTTTTCCGATTTATAAAATTTGTAGGTAGATGAAAGTGAGATATTTATATTTTCTTAAGATAACATTAAAGCAGAAGTAAGCGATCCGGTCGTTTTGGCTAATGCTGCGTTCCAGGCAGGCTTTTGAAACCGTAAATTACAGCTTCAAGTCACGACTTACGACTTTGTAGCGTTCCAGGCAACCCACTCGTGTTTCTCCGACCTGTTTTACCTGTGAAAGTCACTATAACGGCCACTCGTAACTTCTGACCTGTGAACTCGTACCAGATCGAACTGGTACGACTTCACAGGTCGGAAAAACACGAGTTACGAGTTGCCTTGAACGCACCATAACGTCATGTCAGCCGACGGAGTTAGCAGCCCCCGCCCTCGTCATGGATCTATTGGTCCTCGTCCCTACGTCACCACATTCAGGCGCATCCCTTGGCTGCACACACAGCCCTTCATGCCGTTCTCTCTCCTCATTGGATGTAAGTGATTGCTGTCGGAAGATATAACTATTTAAGACTTATATTAACACAAAAATATCGCTTACTTCTGCTTTAAATATTTACACTACTATCAATCATATTTAGCATGACAAAAATTATTTTAAAATGTTTTGCAGGTGTTCACAAATGATCTGTCCCAAAATCTAGCGAGAGTGTGTCGTAGAGACAGAGACAGGTCGTGAACAAAGTTCATTTTCTCCTGATGTGTCCATCTGAAAATCGCCATTTTCGTGTCAAAATGTTCAGAAGAGATGTGGCTTGTGGAAAATGAGTCCAAAATGTATTTCAGTGACTGTGGGGAGAAAGGACAGACCATAATCTGTGTTCACGTTCAATTTTCCCATTGGAGTCAATACACTCAAGGCCGTGCAGAAACCCACGTGACATCATACAGGAAGCTGGTCTTGGTTTATAAACCGTCTTTGGATGAGAGTTTTCATGATCAGTCATGTAGCCAACACAGTTTATTTGTTTTTTGTTTTGTTTTGTGTTTCCAGGGCAACATGTTGTCAATTCAAGAGCTGATCAGGAAGAAGCGAGACGGAGAACAGCTGACCGACCAGGAGGTCGCGACCTTCGTCCGCGCCGTCGCTAATAACGACATCCAGGAATGTCAGACAGGTAAAGATCCAACATGGCCGACAACATTTTTCAAAGTTTTTCAAAATAAAACGAAAAAAATGACTTTTTTTTCAATATTTGTTTCCAGAATTAAAATTAAAGCAGAAGTAAGCAATACATTGTGTTAATATAAGTCTTAAATAGTTATATCTTCCGACAGCAATCACTTACATAGAGTGTTTGGTCTGAAACACAGGTCTGTCAGTCACTCTGCTCTGCTCTGAGCCCAGGAGAAAACTTTCCTTGTATCCTACAAGTTTTATCCAATGAGGAGAGAGAACGGCATAAAGGGGCAGTCCTCTCTGTGTGTGCAGCCAAGGGATGTGCGTGAATGTGGTGACGTAGGGACGAGGACCAATAGATCCATGACGAGGGCGGGGGCTGCTAACTCCATCGGCTGACAAGACGTTATGGTGCGTTCAAGGCAACCCGTAACTCGTGTTTTTCCGACCTGTGAAGTCGTACCAGTTCGATCTGGTACGAGTTCACGGGTCAGAAGTTACGAGTGGCCGTTATAGTGACTTTCACAGGTAAAACAGGTCGGAGAAACACGAGTGGGTTGCCTGGAACGCTACAAAGTCGTAAGTTGTGACTTGAAGCTGTAATTTACGGTTTCAAAAGCCTGCCTGGAACGCAGCATTAGCCAAAACGACCGGATCGCTTACTTCTGCTTTTGTAAACGGATAACGACTCGTTATTACAAATGTTGTGGTGGTCGTCCGTTGTCCAGTGTCCTGATGTGTCTTTGTCCTTCAGGGGCGATGCTGATGGCGATCTGGCAGAAGGGGATGGTTGTCAAGGAGACGGAGACACTGACCAGAGAGATGATGAGATCGGGGGAAGTGATGTCATGGCCGCCGGAGTGGGCGGGGCTGGTGGTCGACAAACACTCGACAGGCGGCGTGGGAGACAAAGTCAGCCTGGTGCTGGCGCCCGCGCTCGCCGCCTGTGGCTGTAAGGTAAATGTTAAAGGGACAGTTCAACATTTTTGGTAATATAATCCCTATAGTCACAGCAGTAGGTTCATCACCTTTAATTATCGGTGCATGTTGTTTTGAGATCGGCGGAGCAGAGACGTGAGCTGCTCAGTGAACACAATGGAGGTGAACGGTACTTTCGCCTTTCCCTCATCAAACTCTTCAAATACACAATCCAACAACTCCACAACGCTCTGGTGGACAAGTTGGGACCTGCACATTCACCACGCTATGAGATAATCATGTAACATTACGAGACATGAAGCAAATAATCAGAACTTTAATTTACAGGCCGTTAATTATGTGATAATGTCAAAAAATAGCCAAGAAATAACAATTAATTGTGTCATAATTTCTAGAAATAGCCTAGAAATAACGATCACTTTCATAGTAATGCAGAGGAAAAATCGCCAAGAAATAACAATTGATTGCAACGACTTGGTGGAGAAAAATTCTGGCCTTTCCGAGAAAATTCAAAGCATGAAAAGCATGTGTAATCTTTTACCTTTATGAAAAACATGACTATGACTACATTACTATGAAATTGACTGTTATTTCTAGACATTATGATGCAATTTATTGTTATTTCTTGACATTATCACATAATTAACAGCCTGTAAATTAAAGAGTTACCGGAACTACTTGCGCTTTTGAAATCCCTCCGCCCAGCAGCCGTGTCTGGAATGTAGTTCCGGCTGTATTTCCCTCTAAAACAACTCTGTCTGGTAACGTTGTGTTATTATCTCATAGCGTGGTGAATGTGCAGGTCACAACTTGTCCACCAGAGCGTTGTGGAGTTGTTTCAAAAACAACATGCACCGATAATTAAAGCTGATGAACCTACTGCTGTGACTATAGTGGTTATGGTGAGAGGAGGATCTGACTAAATGTTGAACTATCCCTTTTAAAATCTATAAGTGGAGCTGTAGTTCCAGTTATGACCACTAGTTATTATTGACAGGTGCCGATGATCAGTGGGCGGGGCTTAGCTCACACAGGAGGAACTCTGGACAAACTGGAGTCGATCCCTGGATTCACCATCCAACAGTCCACACAGCAGGTAACAACCAATAATATACCAATACTTATAGCAACGAGTTCAAAGTATTATCAGTGAAGTCTTGCAGTATAATTTCAATTTCACTTGTTTATCATTCTACCTTTTATGTCTATAAGGGCACAACATGGCAAGCATTTGTATTATTTAGCAGGGCCGTTGTATAGGGGAGAAAGGTGATGATAACTCTAGGGGCCCAGCGCCCAGTGGGGCCCATAAAAAACCCCAGGAGTCTAATCTTTGAATGACTGATTTATTCTGCGTGAGACCCTGACTAATACTCATAGTACACTGTAAAAACTCAACATCTTTCCAAGAATATTTGTCTTATTTCTTGTCCAAATGTCTCATTTCTAGTCAAAACTAATCTCTTTCCACTTAAAATAAGACTCATCACCTAAAAATTAACTTCACAATAAATAGAAAAATCTGCCAGTGAAAGTAAGTTTTTTGTGCTTGTAATAAGGAAGAAAAACTTGCTCCGCTATCAGATTTTTTCTACTTATTCCAAGTGAAAATCTGCTTGAAAGAAGTAAAAAGTGTCTAAAAACAAGCTGCTTTTAATATGATGAGTCTTATTTTAAGTAGAATGAGATTTGTTTTGACTAGAAATTACATTTTGACTAGAAATAAGACAAATATTCTTGCTCAGATACTTGAGTTTTTGCAGTGTAATGCTGCATTAGCATCAAAACAAAGAAGGCTAAATAAAAAACGATAATACATATGTAGTCTAAGAAAAAAAAAAGGAAAAGTTAGGGGGAGGGGCCCACTTTAGTATTCTTTAAGGGGGCCCAGAATTCATAGCAACGGCCCTGTAGGATAGGCTACCAATACTTATTGATCGATCGACCTCCAACCTGATCAATGAAGCTGATCAATATTCTGGTTTCAGATCCAGAAGCTCCTGGGCTCGGTGGGCTGTTGCATCGTGGGTCAAACGGAGAAGCTGGTTCCCGCCGATCGAGTCCTGTACGCTCTGCGAGACGCCACCAGCACCGTGGACAGTTTACCGCTCATCACCGGTACCGACCCGACCCGTCGCCATGACACTGTGACGCTGATGATGATGATTATTGATCTAATTGATTGATCGGTGGCTGTTCTGATTCTCAGGTTCGATCATCTCGAAGAAAGGAGCCGAGACTCTGGACGCTCTGGTTCTGGACGTGAAGTTTGGACGAGCTGCTCTGTACAAAGACCTGGAGAGCGCCAGAGAACTGGCTCAGTCGATGGTACGGTTTAGGATTGATTTTAGCCTTAAAGGGATAGTTCAACATTTTTGGCAAATTGGCCCATTGCCATAATCCCTATAGTCATAGCAGTAGGTTCGTTACCTTTAATTGTCAGTGCAAGCTGTTTTTAGAACGGTGGAGCAGAGCCGTGAGCTGCTCAGAGATACGCTACGGAGGCTCATTATGGGATTTCCTATGTTTCCCTCATCAAACTCATCAAATACACAATCCAACAACTCCACAACGCTCTGGTGGACAAGTTGTGAGCTGCACATTCACCACGCTATGAGATAATAACACAACGTTACCACACAGAGTTGTTTTAGAGGGAAATGCAGAGACTGTTGATGAAAAACTGTCCCTGAAGGCAACGTGCATCAGCGGTTTTGCATGTATTTCCCTCTAAAACAACTCTGTCTGGTAACGTTGTGTTATTATCTCATAGCGTGGTGAATGTGCAGGTCACAACTTGTCCACCAGAGCGTTGTGGAGTTGTTGGATTGTGTATTTGATGAGTTTGATGAGGGAAACGGCTCTGCTCCGCCGTTCTAAAAATAGCTTGCACCGACAATTAAAGGTAACGAACCTACTGCTATGACATTGATTGTGGCAATGGGCCAATTTGACAAAATGTTGAACTATCCCTTTAATCATTTTTCATAAAGACAGAACCTGATTGATTTATGTTTTACAGGTGAACGTAGGAAACGGCCTGGGCATGCGAACAGGTGCGGTCCTCAGCAGCATGGACGCTACGATCGGTCGATGCGTCGGCAACAGTCTGGAGGTGATCGAGTCTCTGGAGACGCTGAAGGGACGAGGACCCGAAGACCTGATGGAGCTGGTTGTTACGCTGGGTACTGTACATTCCTACGGACCCTGAAGTACTCACTCATTATCAATACTGAGATTTAAATGAAAAAATGTGAAAAAAACAAACAAAATTAAACTAAAAAATGAAAAACTGTGCGATTAGAAATGACCAAACTGAAATTAATTTGCATATTTTTCTTCCTGTATAGGCGGGATGCTGCTGATGATGACCGGCAGGGCGTCCGACCTATCGCAGGGCAAGAAGCAGATTTCTGACGCTGTGATTGGTGGGAAAGCTCTGACCAAGTTCCGGGACATGATGGAGGGTCAGGGCGTCGCCAAGGCAACGGCTCAGTCTCTGTGCTCCGCCCACTCGGATTACCACGGCGTCCTGAGGAAAGCCGCCCATCAGACCGAGCTGACCGCGCCCACTGAAGGTAAGTTTTAAAAAAAGAAGGAAGTTTTACTCTGAAAGGCACTAATCTTGTGTTATTAGGGCCACGGGGCAAGCGCACCGGGCACTATTGTTGTTGTGTGGATTTTTTCTTATTCTTCCTCTTCCGGACACAATTTCGTCCCGCTACTTGTCCTACAGCTTTGAGAGGACCCAGGTGAATTATATACCAAAATGTGCGATTTGATCGGGATCGCTGTAAATTTTGCATTGAAGTCAATGGGACAGGTGGAAAAAAAAGAGTGAAAAAGACCAATCATTGGAGTTTAACAAACGTCTACTGCTCAGGCATACTTTCACCTAGAGACTCCATTTAAACTTTAAACAGTAGACACAAGTCTTGTGTATTGGCGTATTAATCCACGTTTTGATAGGTCATATAGTTTTTGATCAATCCCTGATCAATGACCATGATCATTTTTGGAGAAATTATTAAATTATAATGGTTGTGTATTGCACGGAATGTTCGTGTCAGAGTGCGTGACATCATCGCTTAGAGTGGGAGAGAGCCCAGAAAAATTCCTGAATTTTTCTCTTTCCACACTCCTCCTGGACACAATTTATACTCTACACACATGATCTTTTCCAAATTTGTAGACAATCTTGTTATCTCTCTCCCAATGTGCTCAAAATATCTGAGAGACTTACAGAATTTGAATTTTCAGCCTCTAAGTGCGGCCACGTCTGTCTCTGCTCCTCATTGACTCCAATACAAAGTAGCCCCCCGTGGTCCTATCAAAATTTCACAGAGGAAATTTTCTAGTTATCAATTATTAGTGGATATTTAATATTATATTTATGTTTAACTCACAAAACATATATTATATTATATATATTATTGATATATATCTATGTTATGGTGAATTTACATCCATATTAATGATGTGACTGATTGATCGTCGATCACTGATTATTAATAATAAAGGTTTTCTCTCTGTCTGTAGGCGTGGTCACGGACGTGGACGGTTTGGTTCTCGCTGAAGTTCTTCACAAGTTGGGGGCGGGACGATCGAAGGTCGGAGAACCGATCAATCACAGCGTGGGGGCGGAGCTTCTGGTGGCGCCGGGTCAGAAGGTCAAGAAAGGTGAGAGGTCGACGTAGAGGATGATGATGACGATGGCGATGATGATGACATCAATGATGACGACAATAATGATGATGATGATTCAGTTCAAGTTCAAGTTCAACAACTTTATTGTCCCCCAGTGGGACAATTCGTTTGTAGGAGTGGGGAGCAACAACAAAATAGACAACACACACAGAACACTGAGCTGTAGACTAGACCAAGATGGCCAAAGTGCTATAAAATTAAAGTTTAAAATGTGCTGTGCAATGAGCTGCCTCCTCCTCTTAGAGTTGAGGAGGAAGACATCAGATGGGATAAAAGATTTTTTGTATCTGTTGGTTTTGATTGGTGGAAGTCTGAAAAGGGAACCAGAAGGAAGAAGCTCAAATTGTTGGGATAGTGGATGGGAGCTGTCGGACAGGATGGATAGTGCTTTATTGTACAACCTTTTGTTGTACATATCCTGCAGGGTTTCTTGGTCCATGCCGGTTATTTTACAGCAAACATTGACCACTCTGGACAGTAAATTTTTGTTTTTGATATTAAGGGATTGGAACCAACAGATAAAAGAAAAGGTGAGCACAGACTCAACATAGGAACGGTAAAACATGTTCAACAGGGTCCTGTCGACCTGGAATCTTGCCAGCTTCCTGAGACAGAAGACACACTGCTGGCTCTTCTTATACACTGAAACAATTAGGTCTGATCATGACGATGACAACAATGATGGCGACAATAATGATGATGACTATGATGATGATGATAATGATGACGTGTCCTGACCATATTTGGCGTGCTGCCTTCAGGCGCCCCCTGGCTGCGGCTTCACTACGAGACTCCAGCTCCGACTGCAGACCAGAAGAGTCGACTGCAGAACGCTCTGAGACTGGGACCCAACACAACAACAACACAACAACAACAACAACAACAACAACAACAACAACAACAACAACAACAACAACAACAACACACTCTGGTCAGAGAAGTGCTGCTGCCACACTGACACACAACTCTAGTGTCTAAATAGTATTGATTAGTTATTAATCACTAATAAACAAGAAACAGCTGTTTAATGCATCACTAAAACTGTAAAACTTCATATTTTCACTCGGACAAATTAATACGATCAAAAATGTTTTTATTATAGAGGCAAAAAAAACGTAATTTGTCACTTTTAAACGTAAATTGACAATTCTTTTCTTTTTTTTATGCAAAAACACACATTTTACAAGTTTTTAGAAGTCGAACAGAAGTCGTTTTGATGATTTTACTACTTGTCATGAAGCTCCATTCATGTTTTATACTCTTTAAATGCAAAAATATTTGGATAAAAACAGTCAAATCTGAGAATGTGTTGTTCTTTATGTTTCATATATATATAGCCTATACTATATATATGTCTATATAAAAACATTTTTTAACTACGACATGAAAGAAAAACTAATAATCTCAATGATCAATATAAAATAATCAATTCTTCTCTGGTTGTTCATGGGTCCAGATGTTCAGTTTTTTCATTTTCTCTGGTTTATTATTCACATTTTTACAGTTTCATTAATGTCTGACGTCAAGATTATAAACAGACTGTTACTGTTTGTTTCTCTGCACTTACGCATGTTGTAAATGTAATTGTTTAATAAAACTTTAATTTGAAATATTTTCATAATTAATGATGATTTCAAGTGAACGATTCATGTTTTCATTGTATCTTTAATAATAAAGGATCAATATTCTGTATCAACACTGTTCAGAAATGATTATTTTTCTATATTTTCTTCATCTGTTTCTGTTTTTCCTCTTCGCCTTCTTTACATTCTGTGACTCTGTGGTTTTTATCACATTATAGATGTTTTAAAAATTTATACAGGTCAAAAATTATAGAACGGCTGAGACTTCAGAATGAACTTTTTTGTCCTTTTTTCTTTTTTTTCTTACGGCTGATTTTTTTGTATCTTGTTTTATTATAACATTGTTTTTAACTCTAGATAACTGCATATTGTAAAATTGATCAGACTGAAATCTTGTGAAATAAAATATTTCTAATTTTTATTCGTCCTCCTGAAGCTTCGTTGTTATTTAAAGGTTATAGCTACAACTTTTTCATCAAAAGGATTACTTTAAATCCTGTGACTCTGTGGTTTTTATCACATTATAGATGTTTTAAATATTGATACAGGTCAATAATTATCTGATTCCACACTTTGGAATGAACTTTACAGCAGATTTTTTTGTATCTTGTTCATTATAACATTGTTTTTAAATCTATAGAACTGCACATTGTAAAATTATCAGACTTAAATCGTGAAAAATCAAGTATTTCAGTTTTTTTTTTTAAGCTCGTTTAACAAACTGAATGAGATCAAAATCAAGTTGCTCATTTGAGTTTCTAAACAAAATAAAGATGTTTCGGGGTCAGAATCTGGGAAATGAAACTTTATTAACAATCACAACCTGACAAAAAAAGAGAAAAAAAAAGCCAAAAAATAACTCAAAACCATAAAAAAAAAACCTATAACAACTCAAACAAGTTTCTTCTTTTATTCATAAAAAAGTCCGAACATGGCGGCCGGAGAGTTCAGTTCGTGTCTCGGTCTCGCTGATCCAGAGTGAAACCGGCTTCTGGTGCTGTTCTGTGTCTGAAACCACTTCCTGTTCCTCTGCTGCTCTGCTCTGCTGCCCCCTGCTGTGTGAACACCGGTACTGCACCGAGGGGGGGGGGGCCCTGAACGCCACACGAAAACAGCAAGAACATCAACTAAACAAAAAGACGGTCCCTGAACGCAGCGCTCGATGATGATGCATTTGTGCGACGTGACAGTGGAGATAAATGTTGAACATAGAGGAGGAAGAGGAGGAGGAGAGAGGGAGGGGTTTCAGACACAGTGAGAGTCACACTGTTGCCACAGAGACGGTAACCATGACAGCAGGGGGTCGGGGGGGTCAGAGGTCAGTGGACGACGGAGTTGAGCGGCTCGGCTCGGATGTTTCCTAAGTCCAGAGTGGAGTCGGTTTCCTCGTCGATCTCCCCGATCACGGCCCTGAAACACACACACACCGACACACAGCAGCTGTCAATCAAACTCCGCTCACACGCCGACCGATCAATACACCGATCAATACTCAAATAAAACTTATTGATCATTTACTTTTCCTCCATTTGTCAGTCACTATTATCTGTATTCATCACTGTGTTTTATTTATTTCATTCACAAGAATCAATTATGAATCGATCCATTTGTTTCTTGTTCATTATTGTTTTCTTTTTATTCTGAATGTTTGTATTTGATCACAACCAATAAGAACTGTTTTAACTCTTTCGCGACCATTGACGAGTTAACTCGTCACAGCCTGCCGAACGTTCACGACCATTGACGAGCAAACTCATCAAAACCGTTTTTTTACAGATTACGATAATAGACACTCTGAGGTACCCTGTGTGTGAATATGGTAGTCCTCTGATATGTAAAACTGTTTTAAACTAAAACCAAAACATAATGTTTTTTATAAACTGTGTGATCTTGGTTTTGTTTGAGTAATCGTTCTCCTTGAATGCTGCTGTGGGGACAGCGTGCAGCGCTGTGCGGCTGTCGGCTACAGTGTTGCCACTTTCTTGCTGAATCTGGCGACTTTCCAAACCCTCTTTTGACAAAAGCGACCGACGACAAATGTGGCGACTTTTACCGGTGCTGTTACAAACGTTTATGGTTTGGAGACTCGGATCTGAAAGCCCGTTATCACGGCTGTTTTCACGGCGCTGTGCAGCAGAGCGGGCGCTCTGCAGCGGGGGCTGTGACCGGCCGCCCCCGCCCCAGAGCACTCATCACCGGCCAGTCACACAGCAGTGTCCCGGAGCTGCTGCGCTGCAGCCAGAGACCCACACCGCTGCACCGCTGCTCTCCACGCTGCCACACCCCCCAGATATGCCTACAAATATATTTTTTTAGGCGTAGAAATGATTTGGGAGACGCCACACTGCAGAGTAGCGGTAAAATGAGCAGATTGCCACTTGACACAAAAGTGCGTTTTTCTCTGAAACTAGAGCGGGAGCTCCGTTTTTGGAGAAACCCAGCTCTCTTCTTCTACTTCGTCCTCAAGAACGAAACGGCGGAAAAACTCGCCGTTTTTTCGTGGAGCACGTTGTAAAGTCACTCTTCAATCACGTGAAGACCGTTTGTTTCTAGGTGACGTACAGAGTTCGGTTCGACGTGAGATAAAAGGTAAACAAATAGCCAAAAACATGTGGTCCTGAGCGGATGTGCTGAAGAATTAGTGTGGTCGCGAAAGAGTTAAAGGGATAGTTCAACATTTTGTCAAATTGGCCCATTGCCATAATCCCTATAGTCATAGCAGTAGGTTTGTTACCTTTAATTGTCGGTGCAAGCTGTTTTTAGAACGGCGGAGCAGAGCCGTGAGCTGCTCAGAGCTACGCTACGGAGGCTCATGGGATTTCTTGGTTTCCCTCATTAAAACTCATCAAATACACAATCCAACAACTCCACAACGCTCTGGTGGACAAGTTGTGACCTGCACATTCACCACGCTATGAGATAATAACACAACGTTACCACACAGAGTTGTTTTAGAGGGAAATACAGAGACTGTTGATGAAAAACTGTCCCTGAAGGCAACGTGCATCAGCGGTTTTGCATGAATTTCCCTCTAAAACAACTCTGTCTGGTAACGTTGTGTTATTATCTCATAGCGTGGTGAATGTGCAGGTCACAACTTGTCCACCAGAGCGTTGTGGAGTTGTTGGATTGTGTATTTGATGAGTTTGATGAGGGAAACCAAGAAATCCCATAATGAGCCTCCGTAGCGTAGCTCTGAGCAGCTCACGGCTCTGCTCCGCCGTTCTAAAAACAGCTTGCACCGACAATTAAAGGTAACGAACCTACTGCTACGACTATAGGGGTTATGGCAATGGGCCAATTTGACAAAATGTTGAACTATCCCTTTAACAACAATGACATCATCTCTTTTAGTCTGATTGATATTGATTAAGTATCAGTTCATACACGTCCTCGTATCGACACTGACACATTAACACATCACAGCTCTATCGTCCACTCTGTAAATACGAACGGTTTTTCAAAATAAAAGCTTCTGATCGACGTGTCGGACTCACACGTTGTCTCCTCGGACGATGTAGAGCCCCAGCACCACCTGCTCCACGCCCTGAGTGGAGCTGAACACCCGCTCGTGGCTCTCATCCAGGATCAGGTTGATGGTCTGGTCGAAGCCCTTCAGGGTTCCCTGAACGCAACACGACACAAAACACAACACAAAACATCAGGGCCCAGATGTTTTAAAAGGTTTCCCTTGTTTTTCCATCCAGGATCATTTAATCCATCTTTACTTTTATCCCAGTTAAGTTAAATGTGTATCAGACATAGATAGGTCTGTTAACAACAGGTAGAAAATGAAAATGGGCTGTTTGTATTGTTTGCTGTGCTGTTTTTTTTTATTTCTTATAAATAAATTAAAGAGGAACTAAACCCCTAAACCACTTTTTTCTGCTGAAAACAAATATATTTGGGTATAAGGTAGTGTTGTCAGTTGATTCTGGTCCAACTTTTGACATTTTAGTCAAAATATTTCAATTTGGTGTATTTTGTAGTAAAAATGTGGAGTGACTGCCCTCTATGGGTTGAAACACGGCTATTACAATCACATTTTTCTATTGGCTGAGATGGAGGCAGATGACGTTTTGGAGGCAGCTTTCGTCACCGGCCACCATAGACTGTAAAAAGAATGGACGTAGCGTCCGTGACGTCACCCATTGGTTTGGGGGAGTCTGTTTTGTGCCGCTACTACGGGGATTTGAACCGCGCCATGTTGGATTCTACTTGCCATATTTGGAGCGGTGCGGCCGTTAGCCGGCCGAGAGCCCGCCCACTGGCCTCGTAGCAGCGGTCGCCGGACCTGTCACTCAACGGTTCTGCGCCCTAATTGGCCAGAACTTTAAACCTAATAATAGTAAAACTGTAGAGTTTAAAAAAAATTCACCCCCCTCAGAGTGTGTGCGGGGGTAGAAACTATCGGTTGAGACCAAAAAAATAAAATGTACCAGGCTGTAAATATGTTTTTTTAAGCTGTAAAATCGGCGATTTTAACATGGGGCTCGATTGGAGTTGCTCCCTTCTGGAGCCAGCCCCCAGAGGAAGCCGAGGGGATTGCAGCTTTTTGAATGCGGAAGTGAGCTTCACTTCTCAGACCGACAACTGCCCCCTTGCCGGCCACCAGCTCCCCGACCAATCAGCACCGGCTGCTGCCTGCCGCTAACGGTTGCTAGGCAGTCTAGCTGCTCTGCTGCGGCTAACGGCTGCTAACAGCTGCCTGGATGGGAATCGTTAGTGCGGCCGCCGCTGGCGCTAACGAGCCGTTAACGAGCTAACGAGCCGGCGGATCAGCTGTAGATGCTGTGTCACGGCTCTGGCGTCCTCTCCTAGTAGTGTCCACGCTACTAGTGCTGTTAGAGTCGCTCGTTAGCGCTAGCAGAAGTGTTGATGTGTGTTTATTACTTTTTTTTCTCCTTTGTGTGATTTCGCGGGTGTGAATGGGGCGCAGGGGAGGGGGGAGGGGGGTTCGGAGAGTGCTCCTGAGTCCCGCCCATAATCAAGGCATTTTTTGAATTTCAAGCTTAGAGCACGTCATCCAAAACTGAGGGGTTTAGTTCCCCTTTAAGATATATTTTCAAGCATGTGTTTATTAGTTTTGTTTGCAATTTACAGTAAATCAAACAGGACATTCTTACAAGCAAGAAACAAATCAAACTTTTTCTCCCTATTCTCCCTCCCTTCCCTTCTTCCCCTCACTAAATAATTAAAACATTAAAACTATAAAAATAAGATGAAAATAAAGCAAAAATGATGGAATATAAGATATATATTATAAATACAGCACACGACGCAAATACATTGTAAATGTTTTTTCATGTTTTCAAAATCAAACTTAAAATTTCATTTCACAGTTACCCAGGAGTCGGGGGAAAAGTTCTTCATTTATGGAATAATCAAAGTTAACTTTATTTCCTTGATACTTACTAGATGGTTTACAGTTTTTTGATTTGAAACTTTATTTCAAACACGTGAAAGCACTGAACAGTTAATTACTCTTAAATAAAAACAAATCCACACAAATTAGGCTAACCATTCATGATCTCCATAATCAGAGAAGGAAAAATAAAATAAAATAAAAGAGTATATATAAAAAAACGAACTGCTTATTTTTCTTTTTTGTCTTTCTTCCTACAAATTACCTAATAAATTAATGCTAAACATGTTCGAAAAGGAGTAGGAAGAAGTAAAAAACGTATTAATTCCTACCACCTTCAAAATCAGGTGCAGAATATGTATATACCACTACATTATAAATGTTGTTTATTTGACCAGTTTGAATCTAATTACAATCACATTTTGCTCCTAAATCCATCAAACTGCTGGGATCAGAATAATCCTGGGGATTTGGATCAAAGTTTTCCTGATTCAACTATCAACACAAATTAAGGATTTGATCAAGATTAAAACCAGGATTGAATTATTGATCTAATCTGATCTCAGAGTCTTTTATTTTAGCTTTTAAACATCCAATTTTCAAGATTTGATCCAAACTCCAGTGAGATTTTCCTCTGAACAACTGGATTAAGGTGTTTACAGTGCAGCACCTGTTCATCATTTACAACATGTGATGATGATTTATGAATGAAAAACGAAACAAATGCTAAAACCCACAGCTCAGTCTGGTAGGGAATCACTGATCTACTGTTAAATCTATCAATATTTATCGGAAACATAACTCACCACGATCATCCTTCCGTCCGAGGTGACGATGGCCACGGTTCCTGAACCACAGTTAAAGAAAAAACACAACATTTTCTGGACAAAAAACATTAAATTAACGTTAAAAACTTTTCATTTTAACAACAAACTCTGCTGCTTTAATCCACAGTTCATCTTTAACTCCGGTCCGGCGCTGATTAAATGTAAAGTTACATCGGTTTTAAGTCAATAAACATAACAACATGTGCTAACTAGCTAACTAGCGTGTTTCCATTCATTCGGATGGGGCTGTTAGCATGTTAGCATGCTAGCGGCGGAAGGATACGGTTGATGTAACTCTCCAGGGCGGTGGACATGTTGGTTCCTGTGTTTATGTTTCCAGCTGAGAAGACGACGGTGAACGGGAGTTTTTTTTTTCTTCTTTTTTTACAGAAACGGCAGAAGCAGCAGCAGCACCGACAACGACGAGAAACGGCGGCTAACGGCTAACACACCGACAACACACAGGGAAACAGACCGGAACAATCACACACCGATTGATTCACCGAGCAGGCGGAGAGCAGACAGGAGCAGTAGAGCACCGAGCGGTGAAGTCACATCCGGTTTAAAATGAACGGAGAAATGTCCAAAGAAATGTTTATGTCAATTTTATTCAGAATACCTTATTTAAAGGGACAACGAGGAGTTTTGGAAAAGCAAAGTGTATTCACACTACATTTATGAGCCTCCGCACCGTGAAATTCTTTGACCGGTGCAAGACTTTCTCATGTTTTCATTCAACAAGAATTAGAGTCAGAGGTTGGAAGACGATCACATACCGTCGTAGTTCCGACCATAAACGGCGATTCGGCGGCGTTATTCTCATGACTCGCCACGAAACCGAAAGTAAGGAAACGGTGGTCGGTTCGCCCAGCATTTCCACCACCACTAATAATAACAAAATAACGATAGAGACAAAACGATATATTTATTGAAAAGGGGCCAATAAAAAGTGGTAACGTAGATTCATCCACATTAACGGGAGACTTTTTTATAACCAAATAGAAACTCCTCGTTGTCCCTTTAAGTTTGTCTGCCACTTTATATAGCATCTCTTATTTCCATGTATTCATTTAATTCTTTTTAAAAATCTGTTTAATTATCTTTTACTATTTTATTTTGTTTGTTACAATTCTTTTTCTCTTATTTCATGTTTGTCTCATTTATGTTTTTTAATTAGGAAATATCTAATATGATATAATATGATTGCTTGTACCTACTGTTGTTCTTTGCACATTTCTTCTCTTTTTTAATCTTTATTTATGTTCAACAATGATCAAAGAAAATTCCTTTTTTGTGCTTATTAATACAACAGAATGCACTGTATACTTTCCTACATAATTCACAAAACTAATATTTCAATGGTAGCCTGTCTATAAACCATACTAATACATTAAACTTTTGTACACAATTCAGATTGAAATTATTATTTTTAAACAACTGTAGCTATTATTGTAGAATTATATTGTACTGCAGTGCAGAACTGGCAATGGGAGGCAGGTGAATTTAAGATTAATAACGAATGTATCATATCAATAAATGAGATTTTGTCATATAATTTTAAACAATGTCTTGAATGCTATTATCTAAATCTATAAATAAAGTATTGTTGGCATTTATATTGTTAATTGTGTAGAAGTGTAAAGTGTTTTTGTGTGAGATGGGAAGACACAGGAAGTCCAGTCGTCCCAGCAGGTCTTCATCTTTATTGTTGCTCAGTAGTCGTCCATACAAAGGAGGGGTGGAGGAGCAGTGGAGCCCGACAGGACAAACACCAGGAACGTCATGCTACCAAAGTATTAAATTTGTACAAAAATACTTTACAACATCCCTGTTCCTTTAAAGAAAAATACAGTTTAGTTGGTTGGTGAAGCTACATGGAAACTAATCTGACCCACTATTTCAAATGGCAGTGCAATGCATGTGTGTGTGTATGTGTGTGCATGTGTGTGTGTATTTGTGGGGTCCTAAAACCTTCGTCCTACAGCTTCAACTGTTTTAGAATCAGGTTTCAGCGTCAGAACTAAAGTTATTTCAATGCTGTTCCCCACAAATATAGGATGTGTGTGTGTGTGAGTGAGTGGACGTGTTTGCTGAGGTGAATCACTAGAGTGCAAATCCCTGCAATGTTACACACACACACACGCACGCACACACACACGCACACACAAACGGACACAGACACACACACACATACACACAGTTACTTCGTGCACACTAAACTACGTAGCTGTTTTTCTGCCAGAACGTCTGTGTTTGTTTGTTCGTCAGGTTTTGGCGGGAAAGCAGCTCCTTCACTAAACACAGTGTGTATGGCTTTAGATCTCACTCGTCATCAAACCCTCCTGAGGCCACGCCCCTCAGCTCTGCGGCGCTTTGTCTCGGCTTAACGCGACTCTAACAGCAACACTAACCGGCCAGATCTTGAACTAAAGTGTCTGTGTAGCTATAATGTTCATCCTAAAATGGAGACAGCTTGTTATATAATGCTAACTAAATAGTAGCTATGATAAGCTGTGTGCTAATCAAATGTTACCTACTATATTTACGACGTGTTAGCCGTGTTTTAGCTTCAATCCAGGTTGTTGCTAACCACTGACAAGCCGTGTTAGCAGTGTGCTAACTAGAAATTAGCTGTTTGCCATGTCATAGCCTGATTTTCGCGCTGTGTTTGTAGTGCACTCGTCAAATGCTGCGTTTGTGACAAGTCGGAACGGACGCCACCTCAAGTCATGTGTCTGACGTCACAACAGAACCACACCGTCAATGGTAAAACATCGATTAAAATGCATTTAAATGCCAAAATACATTAAAATGTTCCTTTTGGAAAATTGTTTTTGTGCCCTTTGTAATGTTTTTATGCTACGTTAAGTACTTTAAATGCAAAGTTTGTCCTGGTCCGCAATGTTTTTGATTATTCTGGCGTGGTGCATCTGTGAACGCTTTGAAGTCGGAACTCGTAGTTTTCAACTGGATTTTCCGAGTTCCCAGTTGTCTCAAACGCAGCATTAGCTTCAAACCCGGTTGTTGCTCACCACTGACGAGCTGTGTTAGCAGTGTGCTAACTAGAAATTAGCTGTTTGCCATGTCATAGCCTGGTTTTAGCGCTGTGACATTAGTGCACTATTAGCCCACTGTATTAGCCCATGTTAGCCCCTTAATAGGTATAAATTTGCAAACCAGATATTGGCTTTTTCATTACAGGGCCAACAATGCAGACGTGTTAATCCCCATGCAATCTGTGAGGTGTGAGCTGTAAATCACATACTGTATGTATTCTCATCAAATGTTAGCCCTGTATTAGCTTTTTTACAAATCTACACTAACAACTACCTGTTTGCGAGGTATAATCCCCATGCTAACACTTAGCAGAGGTAGCCAGGTGTTATCCTTGTGCTGAGACCAAGCTCGTTTTAGCCCTGCTTGATATTAAATAACTAGCTAGTGGCTCTGTTGGCCTTTGTTTTTAGCCCTGTGTTAGCTATGGGGTGTGTGCTAACCATATAGCCTACTAGCTCTGTTAGCTATGCGCCAACTAATAACTAGCTAGATTTACTAGATACCGTAGCCCAGTGTTACCTGTGTTTCAGGTGTGTGTGTGTGCTAACCTCATATTTTTCATTAGCTCTGTGCTAGTCATGCACAAAGACAGAAGCTGTGTCTCAATTTGAATACTTCCACTACTAATACAACGACAGTATTCGATTTGAGACAACACTAACTGTGACGAAATTGCCGCACTACAGAACTAAGTACACAGTGTACATAGTATACTACATAGTGTACTCCTGGAAGTATTCGATTTGAGACACAGCTATAGCTTCGTTAGCTATGTGCTAATCTAATACTAGCTGTGTTCCATAGACGTTAACCTTCTGGTGGGCGTGTGGTGTGCTAAGCTAGCCACAAGGTAACAATGCTGTTCAGTACCAGGCTTGTGCTGACTGTGTGCTAACCATAGACTTGTTGTATTAGCTTATGCTAACACTTTCTATGTTAACCAGATGGTGAGTTAGTAAACATAGCTTATATTAGCCTTGTGCTAAATTTGTTAGCCTTGTTAGACTAATGCTAAGCTGTGCTGTGTCAGCCACGTGCTAACCACATGCTAGCACTTGATTTTTTTCAAAAGTTAAAGTTTGGGATGTTGTAAAAACAGCCAATCACAGCTATGCACATGGAAACAGCCAATCACAACTATCCAAAGCTCAGAGTAGAGTCCGATACAGAGCAGCTATTGATCTTCTCTAATCAGCGAGGGTCTCTATTGGCCGTTGGTGCTGAGGGAGGGTTCTGATTGGCCAGTTTAAATAGTGAGTTCAGACTGAGGTGAAAGCAGGAAGATGTTGACATCACTCCAAAGTAAAAACACACACACGCACATACACACACATTCACGCACACACCCACCCACCCACACACACACACATACACACACACACATACATCTACTGTCACAGGTTTCCTGCTTTGAACAGGACTTTTTTTCTTGTGTAACGTCGTCGTTTTTTCGTGGTTATGAGGTGAAGGTTTTCAGGGTTCAATGGTTCCAATGTGACTGAACCGTAGTATTTTTTTTAATCTATTTTACATCTTTTCAGGCTCAGTCGCCATGGAAACAAACAAACAAACAGAGAAAACTGACAACAGTCAATCAAAAAACACACAGATCGATTAGCATAATAGATCACTGTAACTGGGGGGGTCGGGGCATTGGGGCATTGGGGCGTTGGGGGGGTTGGGGGGTTGGGGGCATGCTTGGCTTCTTCCTGGGAGCTGATTGGTTTTGTCTGCATGTTGAAGAAGAGAACCAATCACAGACAGGCAGGGAAGTGTTTGTTTTTCTGATTGGTTCCAGCCAATCAGCTGAATCTGTCAGAATTGCCGTCTTGTCTCTCGTCCTGGCTGCCTATTGGTCGAGGGTAGAAGGGGTAGAAGGAGGGGGTGGGGGGTGGGATCGAGGTGGGAGGAGCTTAACTGGCCTTGTGTTTAACCCACACACATAACACACACACACATACATACATACACACAGTGTGGCCAGTCCAACAGGTGTAAACAGTAGAAAAAGAATCTTATTGAACTGCTCAGTGTCATCATCATCATCATCATCATCATCATCATTATCATCATTATCATCGTAGTCGTTCACATAATTATTACTTTTCCAGTCTGCAGTTCGTTCATGGCACAGAACTTAACAGTAAAACCCTCTGTCTCTCTATCCGTCTCAGTAGGGATGCTCCGATCAGTACCAGCTGACGATAATTATTGGAAATCACACGGTTTCTCCAAATCCATCATGGCCGACAGGTCTTCAAACGCTTCAACGACTCGTTTATTATCTGAATATTAACATTTTCTGTCACTAGATCTGAAAAGTTCGTTTTTAATTTCTGTGCTGATACCAAAATATTTTTCTTTTTAAATATACATGTATTTTTATTTTATTTTTTTTACAAAAGCCCACTCTTAATAATATTTGTCACCATAAGGTCCATTATTTAGTAGCTGTTCCTGGGCTTTTCACTTGATCAGATACAATTTGCCCAGTTTTCATGTTTTTCTGAAGATTTAAATTTCGTAAGTGTTAATTGAGAAATAAATTGAGTGTCTAGTTTTTGTACCTTGCGGCTAATGCAGAGTTCTTCTCCAATGAACTTTGGGGTTGTTTTATTTTGGATGTATGTGCAACTTCCCTTCTTTACCTATCTTTACCTACAACAACCTTTACCTCGCACCTATCAACTCTCAACCATTCAACCATAACCATCTTTGACCTTGTGCCTAAACCCGACCTTTGGCCCAATCACAGTGCTTCTGCCCCAAAGCCCTGGTACTTTTTTTCCACTTTGCCGCACAGCTTTAGATCCAGTTGTGCAAGACGTGCAACAAAGTGTGGGGCGGCGTCACGGCTTCTCAGATTGTCAACCAGCATCTCTGTGCTGAGTGTGACTGAGTTCTGACCAGCGATGAATCACGTTTGGCTTGACATTTAAATGAAATAATGTCGGGGTTTTTTTTTTTTTAAACGGTTCCCAATTACATCAATCACCCCCTTTCCTTTCACACCCTGATCGGAGCATCCCTCATCTCCTTGGCAACCTGCCTCCCCCATCAGCAGGTTCTGGATTCTGGACCGGTGTCCTATCAGTCTTTGTGCTGCTGTGGTTCTTGGCGGCCAGAAGCCATGTGGTTGTGGTTCTAGTAAGACCAGCGAGACCAGGAGTTCACACACGGTTCTGAACTCGTAGTAGCAGCGGCAATGGTTCTGGTTCTGGTTCTGGTTCACTTTCCTTGAATCCTCAACCAATAAGACCATGAGTAAGAACCAACCGTCTTGGACCAGTAAGACCATTGGTACCAAATTTGCTTCTGTGACCCTGAGACCATGAACCAGAACTACGTCATGAGGCAGTTAAGACCACCGGCTCTTTTGCGAAACCAGTTGCCATGATTCTGTTATTACCAAGACCCATTCATGAGTCTTGGACCAGTAAGACCACTGGTCATGGCTCCAAGAAGCCCCAATTTTTAGACTAGAAGAACCAGCAACTGTTGATCTTATACCAGTAAGACCTTTGACTGTAGTTCTGGTTTCAGGAGAGCCAGTAGCCATGGTTTTGATCTCACTAAGACCAGAATCGAAGTGTCTTGGACCAATAAGACCACTGGCTGTGGCTCTGACTTTCAGCAGGACCAGTACCAAATATGCTTCTGTGACCCTGAGACCATGAACCAGAACTACGTCATGAGGCTGTTAAGACCACCGGCTCTTGACTTTTGTGAAACCAGTTGCCATGATTCTGTTATTACCTAGACCCATTCATGAGTCTTGGACCAGTAAGACCACTGGTCATGGCTCCAAGAAGCCCCAGTGTTTAGGCTAGAAGAACCAGTAACTGTTGATCTTATACCAGTAAGACCTTTGACTGTAGTTCTGGTTTCAGGAGAGCCAGTAGCCATGGTTTTGATCTCACTAAGACCAGAATCGAAGTGTCTTGGACCAATAAGACCAAAGACTGACTTCAGATCCTGTAGTACCTAATCCTAGACTTGTAGAACCAGTAACCATTGGATCTTAAGACCAGTAAAACCCCCGGCCGAGGCTCTGGCATTACTAGAACCACCGGCCATGACTCTGGGCTAGTAGAACCAGTAGTTGTACCAGTAGTTGTACCAGTAGTAGAACCAGTAGCCATTAATCTTGAACCGATAAGACCAGTAGCTCTGGCCGTGGTTCCAGTTGGATCAGTAGTTATAGTTCTGGTTTCAGTTTGACACCAGTTGTACCAGTTTGCGTCACTGGTCCGGGTGAAAAGTGAGGAGTTGCTCCGGTCCATCAATGTGCTTTCAGACTGCTTCAGCAGTTCAAGGGTCAAACTTTAGTGGTCAAAGGTCAAAGTTCATCCAGAGGGTGTGTGTAGCACCATGGGGGGTCCACATCCAACCAGTCTGGACGGGTCTAATCCAGTGTGGTTCGGCTTCGTATCGTTCTCCTCGTTGACCTCTCAGTTCCAGTCTGGCTTGGACCAGTTCAATCCAGTTTTGGACAGTTTTTGTTGTTGTCGTCTGCTATGAGGAGCTGTTGTTCACCTGCCCCATCCCAAGCCCCGCCCCCAGCCCGTCTCCAGGTTGGCTCCACTTGATCGGACCGCCGCCGTCCTCCACTTGGCCGATGGAAAGCTCGGACGGTCCCAGCTCGCTGCCGATTGGCTGAGGGGAGTGGCCGCTGTTGTTGGTGCCGTCGTTGTGGTTGGCCAGCACGGAGGTGGAGGTGGGGTTTCGACTGATGACGAGGTCCAAGCGGTTTGGAGACTCTGCGATCAGAGGAACGACGAGGCAGCAGTCGAAGTCTCTGGTCCGTACGTGGTTGATCTGGAAGACGGAAAGAAAGCGTTAATCTGGAGAGGGAAGGAAGATGAACAATAAAGTTCTGTAGTGGTGGTCCAACAGGAGAAAAACTCAACAACTACTGGACGGACAGTCCTAGGGCGGGTTCACACCTAAAGGTCCTTTATTGTCGGCTTATTTTCACGTTGGTGAAACATGTAAAAAATCACAAAGTTGGCTCATCATGAAAGCAGCTCTTGTTTACAGAGTCCATGCATCTCCTTGAGTGAACGACTTAAATGATGCGTAAAATGGTGCGATTCCTGTGATTGGTGCGGACGGTGATCACAACAGAAATAAACTGAGACAGTTCACTTGATAGTGGACCAAGACCAGCCCTACGAGTCGGACCAGAGAGCGGTTGTTTGGTCCGCACCAGAGTTAGAGGTCAGCGTTCACACAAACCCAAACCTCACCAAGGGGACAAATGCTCCAGGGTTTGGTTCAACTGGACGAAACAAGGCTGGTGTGGACGCAACCATAGAGTTTGGTTGAATTGCCCAACAGCTGTTACTTGTGACATGAGAAGACACTTCAGATCCCTAATCCCTGACTGCCAGGGGCTCGGCATACTCAACAACTCTTTAAAGGGGAAATATGCAACATTTGTACCTTAATTAAACTTCTTTGGAGTCATTGTGATAGTAAAATGACTAGTTCCAGGGAGAATGGAGGCTCTCTGCCTTCCACCTAGCGTCTCTTGGCTGAAAACCAACCTTGTAAGATCAGAGCCTCCGACCCGGTGTCCCAGCTCTCGTCTCATGAGAAACATGGACTACTTTAAATTGCTACGTCACAAACACGCCCAGTAATCTCTAATCTCTTGTTCATGGATTGATTCTTGAGTTTTTACAAGAGGGAAGATATGCACTCTGAAACTGTAGGGGGAACTCCGAAGAGGAAAAAAATGGCGAAAAAGCGACCGGACTTGCATAGTTCCCCTTTCTATACTCTAGTTTACAATCAATTACCTGTAAAACTAACATACGTAATTCCCATGATGCTCAGGGTTACGTACCTGTAGTATTCGGTCGAAGGCTCGGAGGCCGCCCTGCTCCGCCGGGCCGCCTGGTCGGATGTTGTTGACGTAGACGCCGCGGTCCAACAAACCGTCAGAAACACTGAAACCAAAATCCTCCAGGTCTGAGATCTTCTCTAGGGTCAACTACCGAGACAGACAGAGAAACACTGTTAGAGCCACAACAAACTTCCTGTCGTGATGGCGTGATGCGATGCGAGGCGTTCAGGGGCCTCGAGGCGGTCGGTCGGTCACCTTGTGGAGCTCCACAGGGTTCTGGTTCAGGATCTCGTTCACTTCCTGCCTCATCTTCCTCATGGCGAAGGCTCGTCGTTGGGGGTCCGAAGGCAAGGTGTTGGACCTCGGGGTCACCTGGGAGAGGTCAAAGGAAGAACCATTAAGAACAAATGTTGACGATGTGACATCACACAGGTGTCATCAGGTGTCAACTAGGGATGTCAAGATTACTTGTTTTCACAATTAATCGCGGTATTAAACGTCACAATTAACTGATCGTAAAGATTCCTTAATACCGTCACTTTCTGAAAAAGATTATGTCGGAACTATATCGGCAGATGTGGTGCCAAAGTAAAGGAAAATGCACAGATACTGGTCCATTTACCTAACGTAACACACTAGGAATTTAAATGTTAGCATATTATTTGTAATTTAAAAAAAAAAAAGATTAAAATAAACTGAAATATTTGGTATAGATGACAATTAATGACTTAAATATTTCGAACACTTCCCCCTGGGGATTAATAACTGGTCCTATATTAAGAGATTTGTAATGTAATTATGTTTTGACTACATTTGATTTTACACATTCATAGTGTTGTGAAATTTATTGATGCATAATAATCGTGATAATCGTTAATACCATGATTATTTTTCTGACAATAATCGTACAAAGAAAATCTATAATCGTGTCATCCCTAGTTTCAACAGCCTTGGGGGGGGTGGGGGGGGGGGGTAGTTACCTGTGGTCGGGAGCTGCTGCGCTCCTGGAAACTGGCCTGGCGTCCCAGCGTGCTGCGCAGCGGCGTGGGGTCGTGGTTCAGACTGAGGGTGGAGCCCGACATGATGGTTGCCTGGAGACAGCCAATCAGAGAGAGACAATCAGTCAAAACCGTCCAATCAGAAGTCTGCTGGCTTCTGGTCCGATCAAAGCTACAGAGAGATTAGAGGCGACCTCACGGCCGCATCATGACGGACAGGTTTCTACTGACTTCTACTTCTAGACTCTAAAGTTTCTACTGACGTTTCTACAGCAGAAACTACTGGTTCTATTGACACATTTAATGATCGATCGACCGATAGAACAGGAGCTACTTTTAGTTTGATTAAAGTGATCTACTGTTATTTTTCCACTGGTCGGCTTCTATGGCACAGAGGACCAAAGGTGTCACAGGAAAAGCAGTAAAGCATTTCTTTCATTTCACATCCTAAGAGACAATGAAATAGAAGAAATGGAAAAATTAAGCCGTCAATAGATGCATAAGATTTTAAAATTGATTCACAAAAACGGCATAAAAACTAAAACTTTTATAAATACATGTATTGATTCATCCAAAACTCTTTGAAAAGTCATTAAAAAATATTAAATTTCTATTTGTGGAAAAAAAAATATTGATGAAATATCCATTAGTTTATCAATTATGTTTACGATTACTACTATTTTTAATGGGTATTAAAATATAAAATTAAGGAAATGCTTCATCACTTCTCCTGTGACATCACTGATCCTCCATATGACTGACTCCGTGTTGTTTTCTACTAACTAACTTGTTTCTTATGGAAGCCCACTTCCGCCGCTTGATGAAAAAAGAAAAATATAGTAACTCAAAATAATGACATACTACCGGTAAGTCAAAAATAATGAGATAATAACTGAAAATTATGAGATACTAAATCAAAATTATGAGATAATGACTCAAATTTATGAGATACAAAATCAAAATCATGAGATAACTCAAATTTATAAGATAATTACTCCAAATTATGAGATAATAACTCAAATTTATAAGATAATTACTCCAAATTATGAGATAATAACTCAAAATCATGAGATAATAACTCAAATTTATAAGATAATTACTCCAAATTATGAGATAATAACTCAAATTTATAAGATAATTACTCAAAATGATGAGATACTAAGTCAAAATAATGAGATAAATCAAATTTATGAGATACTAAATCAAAATCATGAGATAATAATTCAAATTTATGAGATAATAACTCAAATTTATAAGATAATTACTCAAACTCATGAGATAATAACTCAAATTTATAAGATAATGACTCAAAATGATGAGATACTGAGTCAAAATAATGAGACAACACAAAATTATGAGATAATGACGTTAATTATTATATAAATATTATATAATAACGATATAAAAGTTATAATATCTTATTTATTTCATCAAGTAGCAGCAATGGGCTTCCAACGTTTCTTATAAAGAACCTGCTCTACTTCTACTTCATCTTCTCACATCACTCAACAGGTGCCCACCCGTTGGCCAATCAGAATCAAGGACTCATCATCATCATCAGACGCATGCATGACCGACAGATCTGCTTCATGACGGGCAAAAAACAAAACTACCCATCATCACAGGCTTTTGCGCAAGCTTCGTTCTCCCCCAGCATGCCTTGCTCAAACTGCCATGCCCGGTTGCAACATGACCCAGTGCCACGTGGTGATTGGCTTAGAAGCTGAGTGATGTCACTGAGATGTCACAAATAACGTCACCATGGTTACTGCTGCTGCGGCCGCTTGCTGCTTTTAAAGGGTGCGTGTTAGAGAAGTCACATTCAAAACACAGCTAACATGTCGGATGTTTGACATTAACGCTAAGAAAAGACCAGAGTAGAGAGAGGAGGAGGAGGAGGAGGAGGAAGAGGAGGAAGAAGAGGAGGAGGAGGAGGAAGAGGAGCAGAGTTAGTAGAGGGGAGGGAGGAGGATACCAGAGCGAGGAGCTGCGTCTCCTTCCCAGACTCCTGGAAGAGAAGGAGTCATTTCTCTTTTCAGCGCAGTCACTAACATTTTACATTTACTGCTGCATTTCCACACAAGCTCACAACACCAGAGCAATGCACACCTTATTAATATTAATATTATTATTATGTTGATAGTTTCTTTTCCTAGTGTAGTTATCATTGGATCGTCATCATCTGTGCATGCTCATTTTACACTTGTGCATACTCATAGTTTTATTTCAACTCTTTTGTTATGAATAGGAACTTATGCTTTCTTTTTGCTTTCGTATTGCTTTCTTTTTTGTTCTTGTTGTTGAATTGTTTTTGAATCTTTGCGTATTTTTTGGGGAGGTGTTTTGTATGGAGAATTAAACCTCTCCTGCACTTTAATTTCTGTTTTTGTTATTGTCCTAGATTTTTATGGTGCAAATAAAACAAACTAAAACACAAGTTTGAAACTGTTAAAAAATGCTCATGAAATATCAGAATGAAGTAAATGTTGGTCGTTTCTAGGTGGTACAGGGTTTTGTTGCACTTATAGAGACGTGTACATTTTACACAGGCTAATTGAGAGAAAGCAGATTATTTATATATTATTTAGATATTTATAAATCAGAAATCAGAGAAACCTTACGTTACGTTATGTACTTGCATATTCAAAATAAACACACTTAATTT
The DNA here is from genome assembly GCF_905171665.1 of Trachurus trachurus. NCBI lineage: Eukaryota > Metazoa > Chordata > Actinopteri > Carangiformes > Carangidae > Trachurus > Trachurus trachurus. The sequence continues at coordinate 2,709,862 of NC_139912.1, forward strand.
CACTACTACTGCTTCTGCCACTCCTACTCTTTTTTTAAATAAACTGTATTGTGTTTCACATTTTAATTGTTTACAGGTTTTTAGCTAATAGGAACAGCAGGGTACAATGTTTTAAATGAACAAAATCATATTGAAAATCAGTAAATTAAAATATTTTCTTGTGAATATATAATTTATTTCTCATGTAGACACACTATACTAATGTCTTTTACTAATGTGCTAATGTGCAAATTTTGTTTGTGTGTTTATATGAGATAGAGAATTTGTTTTATTAGAAGACTATAGAAGCAATATTTGTGCACTGGTTTTGTATCTATAATCAATACCTATATAACTATAGAGTCATAATAACTCACCTCCAGCTCTCTGAGGATCCCGCTCTGACCACACGTCTCCAGATCCTCCAGAGCCTGAGACCAGAAGTTCTCCTCCTGGTCCGGTTCGGTCCCGTCGTGTCCCACAGTGAACCTGGGGGAGAAGAAGGTAAGGTCGAACCGTCAGCCAATCAGAGAGCAGAACACACACACACACACACACACACACACACACACACACACACACACACACACACACACACACACACACACACACACACACACACACACAGAGAGAGAGGAGGCCAGTGACGGAGGTTTCATGCTGCTGGAGGTGAGAGAGTCTGGTGGTGGTGGTGAGGTGGGCGGGGCTTTGCAGTGACATCATACACCGAGTCGGTAACCAAGGAAACGTCACTTCCGGTCAGAGCCGTGAAGGGAAAACAAACCGATTCCCCCCGTAGACATACAGTACGTGTGAAAACGCTGCATTTTAAACCTTTGTCTAACACTTGTCCGCTGTCATGTCTTAGTTTGAATCACTTGTATCTGCTGACAAAGAGCTACAGATGGAAATTAGCTGGGAGCTAAATCTGGTGCAACCATCTTTTCATTTTTTCCTTTAAATGATTTATGTAATTGCACATTGTCCCTTATTAAACAAATAAACTAAACTAAAAATTTGTCTTATTTCTTGTCAAAATGTCTCATTTCTAGTCAAAACTAATCTCTTTCCACTTTAAAGAAGACTCATCACCAAAAATTAACTTGTTTTTGGATAATTTTCACTTGTTTCAAACAAATTTTCACTTGAAATAAGTAGAAAAATCTGCCAGTGAAAGCAAGTTTTTTTTGTGCTTGTAATAAGAAAGAAAAACTTGCTCCACTATCAGATTATTTTAAGTGAAAATCTGCTTGAAAGAAGTAAAAAGTTTCTAAAAACAAGCTACTTTTTATGTGATGAGTCTTATTTTAAGTAGAATGAGATTTGTTTTGATTGGAAATAAGACAAATATTCTTGGTAAGATTTTGAGTTGTTGCAGTGCAGATGGATGTGACTGACTGTGAAAGAGCCAATATTTTAAAATGTACGGACAACAATCAACCCGGACCGTGATGAGTTTTTTAATATCTAGCTCTTTGTCAGCAGATTCAAACTAAGACATGACAGCAGACAAGCGTTAGACAAAGGTTTAAAATGCTGCGTTTTCACACGTAGGTATGTCTACGGGGGAATGGGTTTGTTTTCCCCCACGGCTCTGACCGGAAGTGACATTTCCTTGGTTGCCGACTCGGTGTATACACATCCAGCAGGTGTATGATGATGTCACTGTGGTGGTTGGTGGTGGTGGTGGTGGGAGGGGTTAAAGGTCACCAGGTGGAGGTGTCAGCTGGAGGTCAGACAGGGGGACGGGACTGAAGGGGTTAAAGGTCAGAGGTCAGAGCGGTACCTGCTGTCAGAGATTAGACCGCTGGGCAGGTGACAGGCTCTGCAGACAGAGACACACCGCTACTGTTACTGCCGTTAGCTCAGCGCTAGCAGCCGCCACTCGGTGGAATGAGGAACGCTAGCACGCTAACGTCATGTGGGAATCTAGAAATGTTTCAAACTTCATTTAAAAGGTCCAGTGTGTAAAATGTGGGGGGAAAACCGTGACATCCAGCGTTCAGATTCTAGATTGCAGCGCTCAGTGACGGTGGTTTCCCTCATCAAACTCATCAAATACACAATCCAACAACTCAACAACGCTCTGGTGGACAAGTTGTGACCTGCACATTCACCACGCTATGAGATAATAACACAACGTTACCACACAGAGTTGTTTTAGAGGGAAATACAGAGACTGTTGATGAAAAACTGTCCCTGAAGGCAACGCGCATCAGTGGTTTTGCATGAATTTCCCTCTAAAACAACTCTGTGTGGTAACGTTGTGTTATTATCTCATAGCGTGGTGAATGTGCAGCTCACAACTTGTCCACCAGAGCGTTGTGGAGTTGTTGGATTGTGTATTTGATGAGTTTGATGAGGGAAACCAAGAAATCCCATAATGAGCCTCCGTAGCGTAGCTCTGAGCAGCTCACGGCTCTGCTCCGCCGTTCTAAAAACAGCTTGCACCGACAATTAAAGGTAACGAACCTACTGCTATGACTATAGGGATTATGGCAATGGGCCAATTTGCCAAAATGTTGAACTATCCCTTTAAATGTCCGCTCAGTTTTTTTTTAAATTAACAAAATCAGACTGTATATCAGAAAATTGAAATATTTTCTTGTGAATGCATCATTTTTTTCTCATGTGGATTCACTATACTAATGTCTTTTACTAATGTGCTGTTGAAGAAGTTAAAAAAAGAAACGTTTTTAATCTGTTTTGAAAGAAAAGTCGTCATGAGAAACAGCAGAAGAAACATTTCTCTCTCTCCGTCTTTCTCTCTCTGTCTCACCCTCCGAGTGGCGGGCGGTCCCAGTCGTCGTCGCTCAGCCCCAGATCTGACAGCGGATTGGTTCTCTGGCGGGCGGAGGACGATGATTGGCTGTTGGTCGTCTTGGCGTTGCGCCACTCGTGGAAACTGTACGGAGACGACTGAAACGGTGGAGCTGCAAAAACACACAGACAGATATTTTATCACTGTTCCTCTTTTTTTTTTTAAACTTCATACCGCACTGCAAAAATTCAAAATCTTACCAAGAATAAATGTCTTATTTCTAGTGAAAATAATCTCATTCTACTCATTCATGACATTAAAAAGTAGCTTGTTTTTAAAGACACTTTTCACTTCTTTCAAGCAGATTTTCACTCAAAATAATCTGATAGTGGAGCAAGTTTTTCCTTCTTATTACAAGCACAAAAAAACCTGCGTTCACTGGCAGATTTTTCTACTTATTTCAAGTGAAAATTTGTTTGAAACAAGTGAAAATGATCTGAGAACAAGTTCATTTATAGGTGATGAGTCTTATTTTAAGTGCAAAGAGTTTAGTTTTGACTAGAAATGAGACATTTTGACAAGAAACAAGACAAATATTCTTGGAAAGATTTTGAGTTTTTGCAGTGTGTCAAACAATAATCAATAAGAACTATTTATTCAGAGCGTTAACTAATTCCTAGAACTACGATCACTATGGTTAAAGTTATAGAGTTTACCCGGCGAGGTGAAGCTGCTGTCGATGTTGGAGCCGTCCCACGACTCCACGGCGCTGTCGACCGACGGCAGCGTGCTGAACGCTCTCTGGCCGGTGGGCGGAGCCACCATGATGATCGGCTCCTCCTCCCCGTCCTGCAGCTCCGGGCCGAGGCCCAGGCCGGGACCAATCACACACGACTTCGGACTCGACACTAAAAAGACGTAAAAGAAACATGAAAACACTTTGTAAAGAAAAGTTTTGTTTTTTTTGTCTTTGTGTGTGTGTCAGAGTTATTATAGTTCACTATTAAACTAAGGCTAAAAGTAGCAGTGAAAAAACTGAAACGAAAATAAAAATGACAATTTTTCCAAAAACGAGAGCTAAATAAAAAATCCAATGAACAAAGCAAAACTAAGGTAAAGTAAAGTAGAGTCAGATAACATCAGCTTAGTTGTAGTTTTCTTAGAGATGTCTAAAGCTCAATATGGGACTTGGAGTACGACCCACAGGTAGATGAGAGTGAATGGAACCTGATGAGGACTGATGGGAACATTATGGGATGCAACTAAAAGTAGAGCTGCAACAATTAATCGATTAATTGCACAATAATCAAGTATTAAATTAATCGTCAACTATTTTGATAATTAAATAATCAAAAATTAGTATTTTTTTAAAGAAAAAAAGTCCAAATTCTCTGATTCCAGCTTCTTCAATGTGAATATTTCTGGTTTCTTTGTTCCTTTATGACAATAAACTGAGTCTTTCTTTGGTTTGTGGACAAAACGAGACATTTGAGGACAATGTCGTCTGGTGGTTTGGGAAACATTGATTGATATTTTTCAACTGTTTTTTTACATTTTATTGACCAAACAACTTATAGATTAACCCTTCAAATAATTGACAGACTAATAGATAATGAAAATAATCGTTAATTTCAGCCCGAACTAAACTAAAAACTAAAAAATTAAAACTAAGACTAAGACTAAATAAAAGACTACCGTAGTCAATTCCTCAAAAATAAAAAATAAACTAAAACTGCTTCATCACTTGTTGAACTTACTAAAAATAAAAAATAAAAAAAAAAATGAAGTGTGTGTGTGTGTGTGTGTGTGTGTGTGTAGGTGTGTGCGTGTGCATACGTTCTCCCTGCTTCTTGATCTTCAGTGTGACCGTCTCTCCCGCCTGCTGCAGCAGACTGATGGCTTCGCTCAGCGGTTTCCCCTTCAGGCTGCTGCTGTTGATCGCCAGGATACGGTCTCCCACGTGGATCGCCCCGGTCCTGTGACACACACACACACACACACACACACACGCACACACACAGAGAAACACACACACACACACACTGGTTGATTTGTTTGTTAAAGCTGCACACACACACACACACACACAAACTGACACTCTTTTCCCTTCTTCGTCATCTGGTGTCACGCAGCTGGCTCACTTTTTTTTTTTTTTCAACCGGGTGATATCACCATGGCAACGGAGGTGGAGGTGGTGGAGGGGGGTCGTCGTGGCAACGGGGGGCACGTCGCCATGGCAACCTGCGCTGCTCGCTCGCTCCATACAGCAGCGGTAGGTAGGTTAATTTTGGAGGATTCAGATCAACCCCTAAATGCCAATGAACGCCCCCCCTCCCGCCGACCAATCAGAGCGCAGGAAACTCCTGACTGAATTTATTTATAGGCAACGACTCTACTCTGTTTCTACTGCTTTCTCTCCTTCGGGATTAATAAAGTTAATTCAATTCAATTCAATTATTCTGCTGTTTTTGTGTGACTTTAATTTTTGTAACCTTCATGTTCCACTGATTCATCTAATTTGCATATTAATCACTTCATCCTTGTTATAATGACAAAACTAACAGGTAAATCAGCGGTTAAGATGATCAATATGATAATAAATAAATAATATGATAATGTATAAGAATAATAATAAAATATATCAAATGAAATAGATTAAAAAATGAAAGAAAAAAAGAGACATTATTCATTATCGACAGCAGAGGGACCTTTAAGACCTTTTTAAGACCATTTATATCAAAATGTAATACCTATTTCACCGCCCTGCCGGCAAAGAAAAGTGAAATCCTCGAATTTCAGAGCGTTTACTGTAAATTAACTGTATCATCCCACTATTTTTTTGCTCTTTGTGCTCTGCTAGGGATGTAACAATATCAAAATCTCACAATATTACAATACCTCAATAACAAGCCCATGATATTTATTACAATATCATAAGGCTTCATGATATCAAAAGCTCACTGTATGATAAATAATACCATATAAGCTCCACAGTACAAGATCTATTCCACTATCCATAAGTCAACAAGAAGAACATTGATCAAAAATAATCGTGGTTGACAAATGAAACTTTTGACGAAAAATGCAATATGGAGGAGTTAAATACAGCACAACTTTTAAGACCCAGAAATCAAAATTCAAGACTTTTTCAAGTCTTTTTAAGGTATTATTTCCAAATTCATGAATTCAATGCTTTTAAGACTTTTTAAGACCCCGCGGGAACCCTGAATATTATAATAAATAATATGATAATGTATAAGAATAATAAAATACATCAAATGAAATAGATTAGATTAGGTAAAAAAAGATAGAAAAAAAGAGACATTATTCATTATCGACAGCAGAGGGCGACGTCCTCCACTTCACTTCATCCTGAACCTGAACTCGTCTGATTTTAATTCATTATCATTCAGGATCAGCGGCGAATCGTCTGTTTTCACCGTTTCTGTCTCGTTTATATTCAACCTGCACAAAGACTTAAGGACGCAGCAGAAGGTCAGGAAACAAAAACAAAACATGTTCGGCTTCAGAATAAATAACAAAAAACAGAAGTAAAAGAACTTATTCCACCTCCTTACCTGTTTGTCTCAGCTTAGAAACTTTTACTTTCCACATTTATCTGTTTATAAATGTTATCTAATACGATAGGCTGCCTGTGCGTGTGCTCACCTCTCGGCCAGCCCCCCCTTGGTCAGCGAGGAGATGATGATGGGGTCGAACGGCTCCTCGGTGCCTGAGATGGTGATTCCCAGCGGGCCACCGTAGCGCTGCAGCTCCACCGTGTAGATGATGCTGCCCGACACTTCCTGTTCGTCTGAAACGGTGGATAAAGTTTTAAAAAAGGGTCGTTTAAAACTCTAGTGAGGAACTGTGATCTGGATTTTCATTATTTAATCGTTGTTTATTGTTTGAAAATATCAGATTTTAGAGGTTTTTGATTTGTTTCCAGGTCCTTGAAGAGGTTTTGAAGTGGGTAATTGAGAAAACAGACGATGTTTATTGCTTTTTAAGCATTGAGAAGGTTTTAAAGATCCTTCAGGAGGTTTCTTTTCTTTTCTTTTCTCTCAAGACGTTTTACTTGTTTCTTCAATGGTTCTTGGATCCTTAATGGAAATGTCCGAGGTTCTTGTTCTTGAGGAGTTAGATGTCCTTAGTGGATTTGTTTCCAGGTCTTTGAAGTGGGTAATTTAGAAAACTAACAATGTTTATTGAGCTTTTTAACCTTCGAGAAGGTTTTAAGGATCCTTTAAGGAGGTTCTGGGGTCAATGAAAAGGTCATAAAGGGTCGTTAGGACCTGTTCTATATGTTTATTAGGAGGTTTTGAGGAGGTTAGATGATGTTTAAGGTTTCTCTCTAGACATCTTGTCATTCAAATGGGTCTGGGATCCCTGATTGAAATGTCTGAGGTTCTTTGTTTGGTTTCGATGCGTCCTGAGCGTCCTTAGTGTGTTGAAGGAGATGATTGAACAGGTTGATGGAAAGGTTTCAGTGTCTTTGAGGAGAGTTTGAAAGCTCCTTACATAGACCTGAGTGTCTCCTTAGGAAAGCAGCTGTGTGGTTGTTGAGAAGTTTCAAACCATCACCGAGAAACTTTTCTGGCTCTTTGAGAAGGTTCAACGATAAGAGGTTTTATTCTACAGACTCTGATGACGCACAACTTCATCTACATGATCTGATATTTGTTTTTTTATTACTTTTACCTACTTTATTAACACATTGGCCCTGAAAACACACAGAAATCATCAAATCCAAATTGAAAAAATCCACGTCAGACGTCTCTGGTGGATTCATTCAACCACTTTTTCCCAAATATATGGAAAGAAAATCAACGCCTGCCTCTCCCATCCCATCCCCTGGATAAATATTTTTTGAACTATCAAATTAAAACTATTATACCTCTGGTTTTATGTGGTCTAACAAAGTCAAATTAAAAACTGGGAGAGAGATTCAAATGCACAATTTCAAACGCTCCAGGTGGACTAATTTAGTTTTTTATGGCGCTTTGAAGACGTCATGTGGTTCTCAAACTTTCTCACATTAAAAACCCCAAAACAGACTCAAAATTAGAAGATTTTGTTCCAGTTTTTCTCATCGGATCAGATTTTTGTGTTTGAAACCCACGATCAGATCAGTCCAACATGACGTCGTAGTGGAAAACACGTTGAGAACCAGTTTTAAGGCTCAGTGAAAAAGGACCTGGAAGTTTTTGAGATTTTTTTTAACGTAAATTAGAGTTTTAGATGCGAACCTGAGTTGTCTTCGTCTTTGCGGATCTTCAGCTTGACGAGCTCCTCACACTGCTGCAGGATCTGAACCGCCTCCTCCATCGAGCAGTTCTCCACACGGATGTTGTCGATGGCGAGCAGCTTGTCCCCGAGCTCCAACGTCCCCGTCCTGGAAGACACATAAAAAATATATATATATGTATATACTCATACACACTGTGCAATATCTCCGACCAAACAACATGTATATACTATAGTGTTTTTATTCTCTATTTAACCCTCCTGTTGTTCTCCTGGAAGGAAGGAAGGAAGGAAGGAAGGAAGGAAGGAAGGAAGGAAGGAAGGAAGGAAGGACAAAGGGAAGGAAGGAAGGAAGGACAAAGGGAAAGAAGGAAGGAAGGAAGGAAGGAAGGAAGGAAGGAAGGAAGGAAGGAAGGAAGGAAAGAAAGAAGGACGAAGGGAAGGAAGGAAGGAAGGACGAAGGGAAAGAAGGAAGGAAGGAAGGACAAAGGGAAGGAAGGAAGGAAGGAAGGAAAGAAGGACGAAGGGAAGGAAAGAAGGAAGGAAGGACAAAGGGAAGGAAGGAAGGAAAGAAGGACGAAGGGAAGGAAAGAAGGAAGGAAGGAAGGAAAGAAGGACGAAGGGAAGGAGGGAAGGAAGGAGGGAAGGAAAGAAGGACGAAGGGAAGGAAGGAAGGAAGGACAAAGGGAAAGAAGGAAGGAAGGAAAGAAGGACGATGGGAAGGAAGGAAGGAAAGAAGGACGAAGGGAAGGAAGGAAGGAAGGAAGGAAGGAAGGAAGGAAGGAAGGAAGGAAGGAAGGAAGGAAGGAAGGAAGGAAGGACGAAGGGAAAGAAGGAAGGAAGGAAAGAAGGACGAAGGGAAGGAAGGAAGGAAAGAAGGACGAAGGGAAGGAAGGAAGGAAGGAAGGAAGGAAGGAAGGAAGGAAGGAAGGACGAAGGGAAAGAAGGAAGGAAGGAAGGAAGGAAGGAAGGAAGGAAGGAAGGAAGGAAGGAAGGAAGGAAGGAAAGAAGGACGAAGGGAAGGAAAGAAGGAAGGAAGGAAAGAAGGACGAAGGGAAGGAAGGAAGGAAGGAAGGAAGGAAGGAAGGACGAAGTGAGAGATGGGAGGAAAAAGGATGGAGGGAGGGAACAGATTGGGTCAATTGGGTCAAAAAGGAAGGAAGAAGAAGTAAGGATGAAGGGAACAAAGGAAGGAAGGACTGAAGGAAGGGAAAAGGAAGGAAAGAAAAATGTAGGGAAGGAACAGATCAGGTCAAGAAAGGAAGCAGAAGGACGGACGAAAGAAGGAAGGAAGGAAGGAAGGAAGGAAAGAAGGAAGGATGGAGGAAGGGAACAGATTGGGTCAATTTGACCCAGAAGGAAACAGGAGGGTTATTATTATTAACAGTACATATTTACGTTTGTACATAGTAAATTCTTTATATTTTGTATTCCTTACTTCTTTGCTTCTGTTACAAGTGACAATAAATCAACAATAAATAAAAAATAAAAAGTCTTCTGTCTAAAAAGAATAGAAATAGAAAAAAAAAGGCAGAGAAGCCACAGAGTAAAAACCAGCTGCCTGGACAACAGACGCTCTTTAACTCACATTATCCGCTTCACACACCAGAACATATGACCTATAAACACACACACACACACACACACACACACACACACACACACACACACACACACACACAACGACACACACACACACACACACACACTCTGTCCTGGACTGTTAGCCTAATTAACCAGCCAACTACAGACATCTGACCGAGTTGAAACGATTAAACACAGCTGAGACTTTTACGTATGTTTGAGTTTATTCTAACATTGGATACTGAACCGTGTGTGTGTGTGTGTGTGTGTGTGTGTGTGTGTGTGTGTGTGTGTGTGTGTGTGTGTGTGTGTGTGTGTGTACCTGTGAGCCACGCTGCCCTTCTTGATGTCGGAGATGATCAGAGGATCACCTGGCTTCCTGTTGGACGGAGCTGCCGACATACACACAGAGAGAAGAGAAGAGAGAAAGAAAGAAGAGTTCAAACACAGACGGTGAATTATTGAACGTGTTTTTCCTTTAACTTCGACCGGATCGGGATTAAATGTTAACGAGAGAGAAAGAAAGAAAAAGATCAAAGCGGCAAATGTAAAATTCAAACGACAAAATGTGTGCGACCGACAACACGAGGAGGAGAGTCGAGGCCCGGAGATCTCACTCATTTCAAAATAAAAGATTAATTTCCCTCAACAAACTCTAAAGACTTTAAAGTTCAATAAAAACCTGCTCTTATTTTGAAAATATACCAGAGAAACATCTGGATCATTATCTTGCAGGAAGTCGTGTTCGGGTCGTTCTCTGTACTTACAGCTGATGGTGATGCCGAGCTCCACCCCCGGCTTCTTAGGGAGCTTCACATGAAACGTCCCCGAGCTGGGGATGACCGACTCTGAGAGACGGAGAGAGAGGGAGAAAGGGATGATGATGAGTGGAGGTCTCGCTTTCAAATTAAAAGAGATAGAGAGCTACGTGACTCTTTTAGAATAAAACATCCAAAAAAAAAGAGAGAGAGCTGTGAGATGATTGAAGGACTTTCTTTTCAAAATAAAACTTCAGAGAGTAGGGAAGAGAAAGAGAGAGCTGGGAGCAGTGGTGGTCTCTCTTTTAAAATAAAACTTCAGAAAGAGACGGAGCAGTGACGGTTGAAGGACTCTCTTTCAAAATAAAACTTGTGAGAGATGAGTGGAGGTTGGGCTTTTACAGAAATGAACTTTCAGACAGAGAGAGAGAAAGAGAGAGCTGTGACAGCGGGTGGTCCAACGCTCTTTTAGAATAAAACTTCAGAGGATGAGAGATACATGACGAGCTGAGGTCTCTCTTTTAAAAGAGAGAGAGAAAAGAGAGACAGACACTGTGTATAGAGCTTTTATAGAAACTACCTCTATCTACCTTTATTTTGAAGGAGCTTTAACGCAAACATCTACCTTTATTTTGAAGGAGATTAAATACAAACATCTACCTTTATTCTGAAGGAGCTTTAACACAAACATCTACCTTTATTTTGAAGGAGCTTTAACGCAAACATCTACCTTTATTCTTAAGGCGCTTTAACGCAAACATCTACCTTTATTTTGAAGCAGCTTTAACGCAAACATCTACCTTTATTTTGAAGGAGCTTTAACACAAACATCTACCTTTAGCTTTTGCTGCAGAGTTGTGTAACAGTGTGACACCAACACAGTGCGGCTTCTGCTCTCAGTTCCCTGTGATTATCATCAATGATATCTGTGATTCCTCCTCTGGAGATTATTCACTGTGTGTGTGTTTCAGTGTGTGTGTGTGTGTGTGTGCGTGACTCATCGCTGACAACATGTTGTGTTGTCTTCAGACGTAGGTGGTTATTTATAATAACTGGAGTGTGTTACATTAACAAAGAGTCTGACAAATTACAGGGAGAAGCTGCACACAGAGCGACTGTCAGGCAGCCAAACACACACACACACACACACACACACACACACACACACACACACACACTGACGTCGTCCATCTCTGCTCATTTACAGTGAAATTCACCATCAACAGAAAAAAAAAACACATATGTTTATCACTAATTATCAACAGCAGTGAGATTAATATTTTATTTATCATTTAATCCTGTGATTTAAATGTCCTAAAAACGTCCAGGCGAGTCGGAAAAGAGGAGATTTGAATCTTTCAGACGAGGTATTACATGAATATATTCATGTATGGAAATATAAATGCATCTATATGGAAATAGGAATTTATGATTTATTAGATGTGAATCTCTGGGAGTCGGTGTTCGGCCCCGGAGCGTTAAAGGGTTAATGGGATAGTTCAACATTTTGGCAAATCGACCCATTGCCATAATCCCTATAGTCATAGCAGTAGGTTCGTTACCTTTAATTGTCGGTGCAAGCTATTTTTAGAACGGCGGAGTAGAGCCGTGAGCTGCTCAGAGCTACGCTACGGAGGCTCATTATGGGATTTCTTGGTTTCCCTCATCAAACTCATCAAATACACAATCCAACAACTCCACAACGCTCTGGTGGACAAGTTGTGACCTGCACATTCACCACGCTATGAGATAATAACACAACGTTACCACACAGAGTTGTTTTAGAGGGAAATTCATGCAAAACCACTGATGCACGTTGCCTTCAGGGACAGTTTTTCATCAACAGTCTCTGTATTTCCCTCTAAAACAACTCTGTGTGGTAACGTTGTGTTATCTCATAGCGTGGTGAATGTGCAGCTCACAACTTGTCCACCAGAGCGTTGTGGAGTTGTTGGATTGTGTATTTGATGAGTTTGACGAGGGAAACCAAGAAATCCCATAATGAGCCTCCGTAGCGTAGCTCTGAGCAGCTCACAGCTCTGCTCCTCCGTTCTAAAAATAGCTTGCACCGACAATTAAAGGTAACAAACCTACTGCTATGACTATAGGGATTATGGCAATGGGCCAATTTGCCAAAGGGTAAAAGACGAATTGGAATGAATGGATTACAGGTGTGTAGTGTGTGTGTGTGTGTGTGTGTGTGTGTGTGTGTGTGTGTGTGTACCGGCCACGTCGAACTCGATCTCCAGTGTGAGCTGAGCCGTGATGGACGAGTCTCGGAGCAGCTGATTGGTTTCCTCCAGCGTGGAGTCTTCAGTAGGAACTCCATTTATGGACAAGATCCTGTCTCCGATCTGCAGGATGCCGCACCTGCACACGCACACACACACACACACACACACACACACACACACACACACACACACACACACACACACACACACACACACACACACACACACACACACACACACACACACACACACACACAATGAATACATGATATATAAATAAATAAATACAAACCTATAGGGATTATTATGGCAATGGGCCAATTTGCCAAAATGTTGTACTATCCCTTTAAAGACAAACTGGAATGAATGGATTACAGGTGTGTGTGTGTGTGTGTGTGTGTGTTCACCTCTCGGCCGGGCTGTCGGGGTCGATGTAGGCGATGAGCGGCGGCGAGGAGAGCGTTTCCGTGGCGAAGACCCCGCCCTGCAGCTGGAGGCCGAACCCCATGATGCCGTCGCCTAGCAACGTCACCTCCGTGGTTTCCGTGTGAACGACCTGACCGGCGAGACCGACGGTGCTGGACGCCAGAGACACTGACGGAGAGAGAGAGAGAGAGAGAGAGAGAGAGAGAGAGTCAGGGAGGAGAGAACAGAATAGAACAAATCTCCGAGAACAGTAGAGAACAGTAGTAACGAACCAGAGTTTAGCTATATATCATATTTTTCACGCCCTATCACCGTTTAGACAAATCTAAAATGATTGAAGACACATTACTATTTCTGTGTGTGTGTGTTTTGTGTTGCTGTGTGTTGTATTTATTCAGTTTGGGGGAATCACAGTGTCTAGAAAGCATCAGTGGCTCAGCTGACAGGGACAGCTAACGGTAGCTAAGCTAACGGCGGTAGAAGCTAACAGCAGGACGTCAGCTGTTAAAACTCTCCCGTTGTGGGACACGACATGAAACTACTCCAGTTAGCTCAGTCATGTTGGAACTCAGATATCCGCTGGAGAAAATATTTTTTCATGGAGCGTTTATTGAGTCACTGAGTTATTAAAGTTAAACAGGTAGCTAACCGTTAGCCCAGCTAATCTCTGATAACCATGACTAATTACAAAAATGTGCACACAGAAATAGTAATGTTTGTCCAATCATTGGTTTTATAAACTTTACAAACATCAGATTAGTCTAAACGGTGATATAGTGACATGAAAAATTAGATATATATAGCGAAACTCTCGTCCGTCACTATTGTTCTCATGCTGGTTTCTACCCGGAAGTAGAATGTAAACAACAAGGAGATTCGTTCTATAGACTAAAGGTCACAGGGGTCAAAGGTCAGTGGTCGTCCTCACGTGAGCTCTTGAAGTCTTTCTTCTTGTTCTTCCTCCTCATCAACGTTCCTCTGGGACTCGTGGGATACATGTTCCTGGGCAGCGTGCTCATGTTGAGGGACGAGAGACTATAGGCCGACATGGAGCCGGGAGAGAACGAGTGGCTGAGAGCTACAGAGAGAGAGAGAGGGAGAGAGAGTGAGAGGAGGGGAAGAGAGGGAAGAAAGGAGGGAGTAAGAGAGGGAAAGAAAGGAGGGGAGAGAGAGAGAGGGAGAGAGAGGAAAGAAAGGAGGGGAGAGAGAGGAAAGAAAGAAGGGAGTAAGAGAGGGAGAGAGAGGAAAGAAAGGAAGGGGAGAGAGAGGGAGAGAGGGAAAGAAAGGAGGGGAGAGAGAGGGAAGAAAGAAGGGAGTAAGAGAGTTAGAGAGAGGAAAGAAAGGAAGGGAAGAGAGAGGGAGGGAGAGAGAGGAAAGAAAGGAGGGGAGAGAGAGAGAGGGAGAGAGAGGAAAGAAAGGAGGGGAGAGAGAGGGAGAGAGGGAAAGAAAGGAGGGGAGAGAGAGAGGGAGAGAGAGGGAAAGAAAGGAGGGAGAGAGAGGGGGAGAGAGGAAAGAAAGGAGGGGGAGAGAGAGGGAGAGAAAGGAGAGGGAGAGAGGAAAGAAAGAAGGGGGAGAGTGAGGGGGAGAGAGTGAAAGAAAAGAGGGGAGAGAGAGGGGGAGAGAGGAAAGAAAGGAGGGGGAGAGAGTGAGAGGAGGGAGAGAGAGGGAAGAAAGGAGGGGGGGGAGAAATGTGGAGAGAGAGAAAGAGAGAGAGTGGGGAGAAGAGAGAGAGAGGAGATGATGAACAGAGATCATTCTTTCAAAATAAAATTTTAGAGAGAGAGACATGATGAGCTGAAGCCTCTCTTTCAAAATAAAATTCCAGAAAGACAGAGAGTGATGGAGAGAGATGGAAGGACTCTCTTTCAAAATAAAATATGAAAGAGAGACAGATGATGATGATTCATGATGATGATGATGAGATGAGGTCTGTCTTTCAAAATAAATCTGAAGAGGGCAAGAGGAGGAAGGAATGATGATTCTTTCAAAATAAAACAGAAAGAGAGAGAGAAAAATGACGAGTGGAGGTCTGTCTTTCAAAATAAAAGCGTCAGAAAATGAGATGAATGGTGAGCGGCGGTTTCTCTTTCAAAATAAAAAAAAGAGCGAGACGTGATGAGCGGAGGTCTCTCTTTCAAAATAAAAGTGTGAGAAAATGAGAGGAATGGTGAGCGGAGGTCTCTCTTTCAAAATAAAAGACCCCAACTTCAGAGAGAGAGAGAGGCAGGTAGGTGGACGTACAAGGGTTGTTTGTATGGCGGTTGTGCGATCTGGCAGCTGATTGGTCGGGGTGGTAGGTGTTGTAGTGGTAGGGGGGGAGGATGGGGGCGGAGCCTCCGGTCTCCCAGGGAAGGGGGCGGGGACTACGCTGCACCTTGACTGTACACACACACACACACACACACACACGGACATAACACAAACACACACACAGAAACACACACAGAGGACGGTGTTAAGGTTAAAAACAAAAGGAGAGGTTCAAGGTCGCTGCTGCGTCACGGCCGTATGAAAGATTACATGTTATTATGTTGTGATGTAATCTTTCATACGGACAGAACATCACATATTAATCAGGGTCAGTTAAGGTGTTTATAGCATGCTGTGGTGCATTCAGGGACAGTTTGTCTTTGTTTATAATGTGTTATGGTGCCTTCAGGGACAGTTTGTCTTTATATGTGTGTTTAGAATGTGTTATGGTGCATTCAGGGACAGTCTGTCTTCATATGTGTGTTTATAATGTGCTGTGGTGCATTCAGGGACAGTTTGTCTTTATGTGTGTGTTTATAATGTGCTGTGGTGCATTCAGGGACAGTTTGTCTTCATATGTGTGTTTATAATGTGTTATGGTGCATTCGGGGACAGTTTGTCTTCATATGTGTGTTTATAATGTGCAGTGGTGCATTCAGGGACACTTCGTCTTCAAATGTGTGTGTGTGTGTATATATAATGTGCTGTGGTGCATTCAGGGACATTCCGTCTTCATATGTGTGTGTGTTTATAATGTGTTATGGTGCATTCAGGGACATTATGTCTTTATATGTGTGTGTTTATGATGTCCTGTGGTGTGTTCAGGGACAGTCTGTCTTCATAAGTGTGTATGTGTATATTACGTGCTGTGGTGTGTTCATGGCCCATTGGATACGGTGTGTATCTACACTATGCGCGGTGCGTCGTGGGCTGCGTTCGTACCGTGCTGCGGTGCGTTCAGGGCCGGTCGTGTCTGGTGCTGAGGCAGGATCTCCATGCGGACGGTCTGACAGGAGGCCGAGAGCAGCTGAGTGGCTTCAGCCAGAGAACAAAACTCCATCGACTTCCCGTCAACGGACAGGATGTGATCTCCTGCGTGAAGAGCACCACACCTACACACACACACAACAAACACACAATGGGTTACATATAATGAAAAAAATAAGTTGTATGACCTCATGTTTTCCCGTTCTCTCAAAAGAACACGTCTGCAGGGAAGATGGCGGACAAGAGCGCCGCCATAGGTCCAGACCGGAAGTTGGTCTTCTTTTCGTGTATATTATTCGCCATTCGCTGTTCCACACCAAGGTTATTATAGTTTTAAAATGTTCATTCGTTTTTATTTGTATTTAGTTTTTCAGTTTAGTTTTTGTTAATTCTGCATTGTTCATTGAAGTTTTTATTTAGTTCTCCTTTTTGGAAAAAAAACTGTCATTTTTAGTTTTATTTTAGTATTTTTTCACTTCTAGTTTTAGTTTTAAACTTAGTTTTAGTTAACTATAATAACCCAGCTTCATACCAAAATATCTATTTTTATTTTATATATATATATTTTTTATTTGCAGTTACATATTTACCGTAACTGCATAATTTACAAGTTAACTGACTTAACTGAGACTGAACACGATTTTATACAGTATGTAAAACTGAGATGTTTGCAGTTAGAAGCCTAAAATCACATGGTTAGGTTAAAGGGGGTCCCCAACTTTTTTTTTTTTTTTTTTACCACTTTTTTCTAGAATTTTTAAATCTTTTTTTTTTTTTGAGAAATTTTTACCACTTTTTCTAGATTTTTTTTTAAAACTTTTTTTTTTGAGAAATTTGTATCACTTCTTTTAACTTTTTTTTTTTTTTTAAAGAAATCTTGCCACTTTTTTCTAGAATGTAAAAAAAAAATGTAAATGTTTTTGGAGAAATCTTACCTTTTTTTTCCAGAAATTTCTCTACCACTTTTAAAATTCCCGCCATTGGTTCTTATTTGAACTAAAAAAGTGACGTTCTTCAGTCTCAGAACAAATATTTGTGTATTTCTGGTGTTTGCTTCAAAATCTTGTCCAATAGCAGCCTATGGTCTAATTGGTCTAATTTGTGTCAATTTAGGGTCCTTGACATAAAAAAGTTTGAGAACCACTGACATAGTTAACACGTCACACTTTTTAGATCGATGATAATTAAAACACTCTTTCTCTTAACGTTCCATCTCTTTGTATCTATTGTATCGTCTCTTTGCATCGTCTCCATAGTCACTTCGATCTACTGTTTGAACGCAGCGCAGAATAAGTACCAAGACACACAGAGAAGTGACGTACCTGTCTGCTATGCTGGCTGGTTTCACCTTGTCGATGATGATGACCTGTTTGCTGCAGAACATGGAGGTGGACAGAGCGACGCCCAGACTGGAGCCCGCCGCCTTGGCGACCTCCACCAGCAGTGGCCCCGACGCCGTGGCAACCGAGTCTGACGAAGGAGGGAAACAGACAGATTTTTGAACGGCGGTGTCCCACAGGGTTCAATCCTGGGCCCGGGTTTATTTCACATCACAACGTCAAATTACACTGCTCAAAAAAATAAAGGGAACACTTAAACAACACATTGTAACTCCAAGTATATCACACCTGTGTGAAATCAACCTGGGATGATAACTTTGATTTACATGGATCATTTTTATGTTATGTTGTTCTCAACACACTCTACTATATATTGAATAACGATTTTAAACTGCAATATTTCATTAATTGAGATCTAAGATGTGTTGTTTAAGTGTTCCCTTTATTTTTTTGAGCAGTGTATTTATCTTTATACTGAATTATCTTCTTTAATAACAGCTGGAAAGTAATAATCATCCTCATTATTGATTATTGATTAAGCTTCTCGATGAGTACAGCATGAAATAGATGTTAAAATAAATGTTGCACCGACACCGTAGCAACCGAGTCTGACGAAGGGAATGGGAAAAACAGATACATTTTTGAACGACGGTGTCCCACAAGGTTCAATCCTGGGCTCGGGTTTATTTCACACACACACTGCATCAAATTATTGATCTATAAACTTAAATATAATTTTCAATAACAGCTGTAAATAATAATAATTCTCATTATCGATTATTGATTAAGCTTTTCATATGAGTGCATCATGAAATAAATGTAAAATAAATACATAATAAAGAAAATATATAAAATTATCTGGGTTAAGCAACAAGAAACTGATCTGACTTTTGACACGATCAATTTCTTATAGATTTAATTGATGTATTAATTGATCGGTAACTGACCCATCACTGAGACGTCGTACTCGATCAGCAGCGTGGCCTCCTGCCCGCACTGCTTCAGGATGCTCATGGCCTCCGACAGCGTGCTGCCATGGAGACGGATCCCGTCGATGCTTAGCAACCGATCGCCCGGTTTGACAGTTCCTTCCCTGGAGAGAAAGAGAGAGAGAGAGAGAGAGAGAGATGATGATGATGATGATGAACAGAGGTCTTTCTTTCAAAATAAAATCTCGGACAGAGAGAGAGTGATGATGAATGGTGAATGGTGCTGTCTCTTTCAAAATAAAACTTAAGAACCTCTTTTATTTTTTTCAAAATAACATTTTAAAGAGAGAGACATGATGAGCTGAAGCCTCCCTTTCAAAATAAAATTCCAGAAAGACAGAGAGTGATAGAGAGAGAGAGGGGGAAGGACTCTCTTTCAAAATAAAATATGAAAGAGAGACCCATGATGATGATGAGTGGAGGTCTGTCTTTCAAAATAAATCTTAAGAGGGCAAGAGGAGGAATGATGACTCTTTCAAAATAAAACAGAAAGAGTGAGAAAGGGAAAAAGTACGAGTGGAGGTCTCTCTTTCAAAATAAAAGCCTCAGAAAATGAGACAGATGTGATGAACTGGGGTCTCTCTTTCAAAATAAATCTTAAGAGGGCAAGAGGAATGATAACTCTTTCAAAATAAAACAGAAATAGAGAGAGAGGGAAAAATGACGAGTGGAGAGGTCTCTCTTTCAAAATAAAAGCCTCAGAAAATGAGGCGAATGCTGAGCGAGGGTCTCTCTTTCAAAATAAAAGAGCGAGACGTGACAAGTGAAGGTCTCTCTTTCAAAATAAAAGACCACACTTCAGAGAGAGAGAGATTGATTGGTCGGGTTTCAGTTTAATATTATAGCTGCTGCGCAGCGATGGGTCGGGTCCGGGCTACTTTGGGGCAAATTTAGGCAATTCTGAGCAACAAACAGGAGAATAGGAAGACAAGACAGTTGTCCTTATAATGTCCAATTTGCATCAGTTGAGGATTGAACCCACAACCTCAGGACCCAAAGACCGTTGTTTATCGCACTGAGCTAATTGAGGAGTGGTAGTTCATCAGTGGCTTCACAAATTGAGTAAGCCATTCACTGTCGTGTAGGCAGAAAAAGAAAAATCAGTTTTTGAGGTAAAATAATGATATGTATTTGTCAAACATCTACTATGAGTCTAAGATGTTAGGAGCCTTCGCAGATGGTCCAGTCCAAGCTATTTGAATTTTTAAATTTAGAAGCTTGCTGTGATGCCACCATTAGGACAATTGTCTTGTGTTTCGTGTTGAGGACATTTGACATTTTGATCTGTCATCATCATCATCACCCTGGCTGGGTCTCGAACTCACAACCTCTGACACCAAGAACCAGCGCTTAACCCAGTGAGCTAATTATCTGGAAGTGAGACCTGCTGTGTAGCTTCATTTATCCACTCAGGTGAGCCAGTGCCCGGGCAGCTGTTGTGATGAAATGGTCAAAATGTCAATAATTCAGTCATCTAAACAAAAATCTGATAATACATAAATTGCATCTTGACAGCATGGAAATGTTGGTGATTTGTTTTTAATGATAAGTGTTTTGCTTCATAAGAGAAAATATGATGTTTAAAAATTCCACACTCACATTGACTGCAGTTGTTCCCATGAGAGCAGAATTCAAAATGTTCTCAAAAATTCAGTTTTTGAGATAAAATTCTGATATTTGCTAAACTTCATCAACCATGACTCCAGAATATTGTCATTTTTTTTCAGGAAGTTTGAAAATGTATTTAGCAAGAATTTGATGGTATATGTTTACAGTACTGTTTACAGTCAAACGTTTTCATGCACTGGAGGCTCAATTTTTGCTTAATCAAAAATCCGAGAAACAAGTTTTGTGGAGGACGGTCTGGAGATGCTCTGTAGCAAGTTTGGTGTCAATTGAGCAAAAATTGTGGGAGGAGATGCATTTAAAAAGTTTTACAGTTATTGAAAAAAACAGAGTGATGGACTTCATAATTTGTAATGAGTTTAAGTGGACAAAAGTTTCAGCAGTATTGAGGCTACATTGTGGTGAAGTTTCAACACTGTAGCATCTACCGTTGGTTTGGTAGGAATTTTTTAAGTTTTTAAATTTAAACGCTTATTGTGCCCCACCTAGGAGGGGGGGGAACATGTCCATGGAGTTGAGTGAATCTGGCATGGGGTCGGATGTTTCTGTGAAGTTTGGTGATTTTTCACCCATGGGAAGTATGACTTCCTTGGAAGAAGAAGAAGAAGAATTCCTAGGAATACAATAGTGTCCCGGCAGCTTAGCTGCCCGGACCCTAATAATAATTATATATATATTTTTTTTTTCATCGTCTCATCAAAAGACTCAAACCGTGAAAGGTCAGAGGTCAGTCACCTGTCAGCCGGTCCACCTGGCCTGATGGTTGTTATGACGATGGGGCGAGACTTGTTCCTGTCTTCATGGGCTCCACCTGCAGAATATTTAAATTTAAATTTATTTATCTATCCTTTGTTTTTCTTACACACACACACACACACACACACACACACACACACACACACACACACACACACACACACACACACACTGCTCCTTCCTCACCTCTGATGACGAAGCCGAAGCTGTTTCCTTCTTTGTGAAGCGTGACCTCCACGTTCTTGAACATGACCCCTGACCCCTGCACTGCTGCAACACAACAACAACTTTAACACTTCAACCTGCTACTTTTAAAAAAACACACAAATCTTTAACCTTAATCTTACAAACTATCTATTTTTATAGAAGAATTCATGGTTTTAAAAATATTTCTTCACTTTTTACACACAGAAAAATCAGAGTCTTAAACCACAGTTGTGTTTAATTCATAACAATCTGATCAATAATCCGTCTAAACAGTCTGATACACATCAACAATAACAACGACAGTGTTTTCATTCTGCCATGAATTATGAATGAAGGTCACTGTTAAATGAGATCACCTGTCAGTCACAGTTAAAGTCTCACGCTGCAGCTCAAAGAAACGTCTGTGTGCATCAAAGTTAGAGCTGAAACATTTAGTCAATCAACTGATCAATCAATCAATCAATCAATCAATTAATCGAGGAAAGTAATAAGGATATTTGTGGGAAATTAAGCACTCTCTTTAATTGATTGATAGAGAAATGAATCTGCAGCAATTATAAAAAATTAAAAGCTGCTTTTCTCACCGTGTCTCCTCAGGATATTTGAATAAAGTTATTGTATTTTTAATCTGTCTGTTCTTTTATGGCCCTTTCTTACTTTTTTCTAAGTTATTCTCATTTAAATTATTCTTTTTTATCATTATTTTTAATTCTCATTACGTTTTTCTTAACCACTTTGTGCTCCATGTCTTGTATGTAAATCACTGTGCAGCACTTTGCTATATAAATTAAGTGGATTGGATTAGAAAGTTATGTTCACATGAATCAAACTCACTGATGAGGGTTTATTATTACGTTACTAATGTCTAATACAACTGGTACTTACAGACGGGCGGCAGTTCGTACTCGACCTCCAGGACGACGCGCTCGCCGACGTTCTTCAGCAGACTGATGATCTCGTCGTGTCTGAACTTGGCGAGGTTGATGCCGTTGACGGAGCGGATGTAGTCGCCCACGTTCAGCTGGTCGCTCCTGAAAAACAAACAGTCAGAACAGAACAGTCGCTGGTTATCATCAAAACTTACAGCGGGAGAGAAGACGGGACGTTTTAATGTTTCAATGTTTGTCTGTCCTTAAAGGGATAGTTCAACATATTGGCAAATTGGCCCATTGCCATAATCCCTATAGTCATAGCAGTAGGTTCGTTACCTTTAATTGTCGGTGCAAGCTGTTTTTAGAACGGCGGAGCAGAGCCGTGAGCTGCTCAGAGCTACGCTACGGAGGCTCATTATGGGATTTCTTGGTTTCCCCTCATCAAACTCATCAAATACACAATCCAACAACTCCACAACGCTCTGGTGGACAAGTTGTGACCTGCACATTCACCACGCTATGAGATAATAACACAACGTTACCACACAGAGTTGTTTTAGAGGGAAATTCATGCAAAACCGCTGATGTGTGTTGCCTTCAGGGACAGTTTTTCATCAACAGTCTCTGTATTTACCTCTAAAACAACTCTGTGTGGTAACGTTGTGTTATTATCTCATAGCGTGGTGAATGTGCAGCTCACAACTTGTCCACCAGAGCGTTGTTGAGTTGTTGGATTGTGTATTTGATGAGTTTGATGAGGGAAACCAAGAAATCCCATGAGCCTCCGTAGCGTAGCTCTGAGCAGCTCACGGCTCTGCTCCGCCGTTCTAAAAACAGCTTGCACCGACAATTAAAGGTAACAAACCTACTGCTATGACTATAGGGATTATGGCAATGGGCCAATTTGCCAAAATGTTGAACTATCCCTTTAAATTTTTGTAGAACAATACCAATACCGATTATCGAAAAAATGCCGATAATCGGTCTATCCCTCATTTTTAATAACTCATTTAAATTTCAAATTAAAAGTCTAGCAACAGTTTAAGTAAAAATATCACATGTGCTGTGAAAGTGGGAGGAGCCTGAGACAGAAACAGATTCTTCCACCTTTGATTAAAAAGCTCAAGAAGAAGTGAATTAACAGACTAGACGATGGCGATGCGTTGTTACCTAGCAGCGATGCCGCCCTGTCGCAGGTTCGATACCCGGGGTTTCCCATCTTTGTCGATGCCGCCCGACACCGTCAGTCCGAGCGTCGTCCCCTCCTTCTTCATCAGCTCCACCACCGAGCAGCCCCGAAACTCGTCTGCATCACAAGACAACGACAACGAGGACACGTGATTGGTTCTTTCTGGCCATAAAACCTTTTTTTTTTTTTTTTATGTATTTATTCCACTTCATGTTCGTCCAGTTTCCTGCCTCTCCGACTCCCTCGCAGAGAAATAAAGAAAGGAATCGTCTGGACAAAGAGAGAAGTGGAGTCATTTTCTATTCTGTCGTCCATCTATATTTCATCAAAGGCCTGAAATATTTAGCAGCGGCAGCGACGGACGGAGAGAGAGAGAGGAGGAGGTTTCAGAGCAGATCTGCTACGACGTCCGACTGCGACCGCTCCTCAGGTGATAAAACACAGAGCAGAGAGGAGTTTTATTGAAATGTTGTATTTTAATATTAATCTGAGCAGACTTGAGCCTCTGTGGTTCAGACAGGATTAAGTCTTCTGATCTGTGGGCAGCGAGCAGCATTGTCTCCTTCTCCTCCCCTCGTCTTCCTCCTCCAAAGAGGCTTTAACTCTCTGTCCTTTTCACCTTCTCTAAAACGTCGGCGCTGACTCGCAGTCGGAGGATGAAGAAAAGAAAAAAAAAACTCAAAAAAATCTTTGATCCCAAAAAGAAAAAAAGTGAGATGAAGCAGTTTCCTGGAGGAACGGAGGAGAAACTTAAAGCTGAAGGAAGATGGAGTACAACAGAGTTTTGTCAAAGCTGCTGGATTTTTAGATTTTTACTATAAACATGAATAAATTCCTCTGAGCTCAGATGAATAAACTCAACACCTCCAGTTCCTCTGAAGCTCAGTCTGTTATCAAACTCAAACTGGGTCTGAACCTTTGTCACAGTGTTTTGGTACTCGTCGAGTCCCATTGGTGTCGGAAGCAAAAAAAAAAAAAGAAAAGTGGGTGGGTCCTCCTCTGGAAGATCTATAGAAAAACTTTTAGACGCCATTTCTGCCTTTTAAAGGCCCCATGGCATGAAAAATGTGATTTTGGTTATTTTTTCGTGCTTGGGGAGGTCTCTGGGCCACGTATATACTGCCCCATGCATCAAACTGGTCATAAACGGAGAAACACACACCGATCATTTGTAGGAACTGTCTCTTTAAGACGAGCGGATAGCACTTCCTCCTTTTTGTGATGTCACACACAAGGTAACTCCGCCCACCGTGACCAGTTTTTTTTTTTTTCAATTTTTATGAATGCAGCTTAGGTTTCAGTTACTTGCCTGTGATTGGCCCGACCACACACCACTCAAAAACAGTCAGCCAATCAGAGGAGAAGTTCTCATTCTCTCTTCTGATTGGCCAAATGACCTGTGCCTGCTAGAGCTCCAGAAAGAGGCAACAGAAAGGGGCAGTAGAAACGATATTAAGCAGATCACAGGTACTCAAAACCAATGATACATCTTGTTAGGGATATCAGCAGGTAAATAAACCCAGAGAAAAGTGCACAGCATGGGGCCTTTAAGCTTCAATTAAGCTCAGTGCTCCAGAAAAACTTCATATCCTAATGCTTTTAAAAGCCAAGTGGACACACTTTGAAGAATTCATTTTAAGGGATGCACATTTTGTTTTTTTTGTTTTTTTTCCTGACCAATACGATGCTTAATGTGACTTGGTTTGTGAGGATCTGCAACCCAATCCTCTATCGGCGACATTTATAGCCACTTAGGAGCCAAACAACACAGCGTTTTGTTGTTTTTTATAGCGGCACCATTCTTACAGATGATACACATGCAGATCTCGAAATATACGCTACAATGCAACAGGCGGGAGCAGCGAAAAAACGGCGTCGAGTTTCATTTACAGACTCTGAATAAGCAAGTCAAGTGAAATGGACCTGAGATTATAAATCCCTTTATTCCTGTCTGAGGACTCGTGGTTTCTGATTAAACATAGGATTCAATTGAAGATCGTTCTTCATCATCATCATCATCATCATGTATAATATAATAAGGCGTTGAATAACTTTGCTCCAATGTATCTCAGTCATCTATTAACCACTTCAACTTGAAGTTTAGGGTTAAGGTTAGTCTGAGTGAAGTCTGTGTGTTTGAGCTCTCAGTTTGACTTTCTGTGTTGCTCCTGTTCCAAAGTTGATTTTATTTTGGTCCTCAACCTGTTTTTTATTTATTTTAGAAGTCTCTTGGTGGAAAAGGTTGTAGAAGGTGCTCTATAAATGAACATTTCCTTACGTATGTGTTCGCCCTGTGAAGGTTAGAGAGTTTGCTGGATTTTAATTTCTCTCTCTTTGGGGTTATTGGTTAGTCTTGACCACAACATCGTTTCTCTGAAGCTCTTCCACTGGTTTAAACTGGTTCTAAGCAGCTCCTCCAGTTTTTTTTTTTTATAGTTTTTTTTATCAGTGTCAGTATCTTCAGACGTTTGGCCGGCAGCTTCAGCTTCAGCAGCCGATTCTGATCCTGATTACAGCGTTCAGACAGAAGTTGCAAGTAGGACACCGGCTCCAGGTGGGAGGAGATAAACTGCAACTGCAAGCGTCTTCCTGCAGGTCACAACAACCAGCTGTGTGTGTGTGTATGAGTGTGTGTGTGTGTGTGTTCGCTCTAATTTTCAGAGCTGTTGTCTTCATCAGTGCTTTATTAGCTCTGATGGTGGAACGACACAGAAACAATCAGAACAAATGGAGATGGCAGCGATGGACGCAACGGACGACATAATTGACTATAATGTGGTGAAACAATACGTGTGTGTGTGTGTGTGTGTGTGTGTGTGTGTGTGTGTGTGTGTGTGTGTGTGTGTGTGTGTGTGTGTGTGTGTGTGTGTGTGTGTGTGTGTGTGTGTGTGTGTGTGTGTGTTACCTGGTATACTCTGCCTCCGGATGGCCAGCGCTCCATCTGGAGGTCTCGACCCGGCAGAGTGTTTGGTGTACGGCCCCTCATCTGAAACACAAGAGCAAACACCCAACACACATTAATAAACACAGTAACACACACACACACACACTGGTTCTGAAGGACTACCAGTTCCTTAACTGGTTTCAGACTTGCACTGGGCCAGTTTCCAACTGGTTCTGAAGGTAAACCAGTTCCTCTATCTGACTCTGAAGGTCTAAGAGTTTCACTATCTGACCGGTTTCTTCATCTGGTACTGAAGGTATATTGGTCAATACAACTGGTTCTGAAGGTCTATTGGTCAATACAACTGGTTCTGAAGGTCTATTTGGTCAATACAACTGGTTCTGAAGGTCTATTTGGTCAATACAACTGGTTCTGAAGGTCTATTTGGTCAACCCAATTGGTTCTGAAGGTCTATTGGTAAACCCAACTGGTTATGAAGGTCTACTGGTTAATCCAACTGGTTCTGAAGGTCTATTGGTCAATCCAACTGGTTCTGAAGGTCTATTGGTTAATCCAACTGGTTCTGAACCTCTACCAGTTTCAAGAAGTGGATCAAAACTTTGCCAAGTTCCTTCTTCAAATGGTTGTGAAATTCAATCAGGTCTTCATAAACCTCCACAACTTCCTCCAGCTGATTCTGAATGTCTACCAGTTCCCCCAACTACAGTATTTCTTCTCCATTACCAGTTCCTCTAACCTGTCCCACTGCCCAACCAGAACCAGGTCCTTTGAGTGGTTTTGAGACTCATTCAGTTTCTCTAACTGGTTCTGAGGATCTATCTTTATCTTCCCACCACTTAATACCAGTCAGTGCGTCTAACTGGTTCCACATGTCGACCAGTTACTTCACCTGGTTCTGGAGGTTAACCAGTTGACTCTGAAGATCTAAGACTCCCCCTATCTCGCTGTTAAAGGGACAACGAGGAGTTTTGGAAAAGCAGACAGACTCATGTTTTCATTCATCAAGAATTAAAGTCGGAGGTTCGAAGACGATCACATACCGTCGTAGTTCCGACCATAAACGGCGATTCGGTGGCGTTATTCTCATGACTCGCCACGAAACCGAAAGTAAAGAAACGCTGGTCGGCTCGCCCAGCACTTCCACCACCACTAATAATAACAACAAAATAACGGTAGAGACAAAACGATATATTTATAGAAAATGGGCCCATTAACAAGTGCTAACGTAGATTCATCCACATTAATATGAGACTTTTTTATTGTCTGAATTGAATTTTTCGTTCTGCCGATGGAGAAACTCCTCGGTGTCCCTTTAACTTTGCCCAGTTTCTTCATCTGGTTATGAAGGTCTATTAGTTCCCATAACTAGATAACAAACTTTGCCCAGTTGCTTTAGATGTTTATGAAATTCCAACAGGTCTGATGGTTCTGAGTTTCTACCAGTTTCTCCAACTGGTTCTTCACCATTCCCAGTTTCTCTAACCCGTTTCACAGTTCAACCAGAACCAGATTATTTGAATGGTTTCAAAGCTTGACCAGTTTCTCTAACTGGTTCTGAGGATCTATCTTTATCTTTCCACCACTTTACAGCTTCTACCAATCAGAGCCTCTAACTGGTTCCACATGTCGACCAGTTTCTTCACCTCGGCTCCAATAAAAACCAACACAGTTACAGTTTTTGTTGATCTTTGACCAGTTTGAGTCCAAACAAACACAGAAAGAGACAGAAACTTCCCTCATGTCAGTATCTAGAGAGTGAAACGCCCTTGACAGGCTCCCATAATGCATCTGTACTCACCACCATCATCATCATCAGACAGTGCAGAGCTCCCACTACAGAAATACATCTCTACTAATTAATTATAAAGAAAAACCTAATGGGGACGCTGCTGTAATCCGTGAATTAAAAGCTTCCTGGCATCACTGGCCAGTCATTCAGCACGTTAGCAGCCCGAGCTCCCGCCACGCCGCTCGTTAAGGCCTAATGAAGCTCTGGACGTTAACGGAGCGACTCCTCCTCATCACTTATCTGACTGTCGGCCTCACGGAGCGAAGCTGCAGCAGCCGGCGCTCCGCTCATGAATAAAAAGCAGTCCAGTCCAGTCCAGTCCAGTCCACCAGCCACAGAGGTGACCTCATCAGTCAGTGACCAATCCCTGTGGACGACACTGTGGCCTAAGCTAAGTCTGGACCAATCACAGCGGCCCGATGGGACAACTCCCTGATGATGTCATTGCCGAGGATGGATGAGGCGTATGACTTGGGTTTTTCTTTTCTGTTTGCTGAGACACTATGATGTCATGTGGATGAGTGTTGATGCAGAAATGTGGTCAGATCTGTGTTGTGATTGGATGTCAGTTGATTGATTGATTGATTGATTGATTGATTGATTGATTGATTGATTGATTGATTGATTGATTGACAGCTCTAGATGCGTGATAGAAATAAATGAAACTCACAACCGCCTCAGTTCACACAGCTGATGAACAAATTACATCAAGTTACAACCACGAAACTGTAGCAGGAAACACAGACCTGATCGCGATCAATCGATTAGTTTGATAAGACACTGATTGGAAACGTTACAGTCGTTCGTTAGTGATTCTGACGATACGATGCAACTTTAATAACGAGTTAATTTCGCATTTAAAAGAGGAACCACTTCCTCTCGTCTCAGCCGACCACCGGATCCATTAACTTAATATTGATCTGAATATTTCAATCATCACATTATCATCGACCAGTTTGTTTCCGTTCTGCTGCCTCAGCAAAATGTCGAACACTCAGAGTTAGTTCACGTCATGTGATCATCTGTGTCCGTGTTTTATTCACACTGTGTTACATCTGACAGGTCAACGGTTTTATTTCTTTGCCAGATATTATGGTTTTACCTTCAAAATATCATATATATCCTAAACTTAAACCTCAGTTAATGTAGCAAGTTTGAGTTAACCAGGTTTACTAATGTAGGTTTAAGTTAAACTTCAATTAAACTAGGTTTACTGACGCAGGTTTAGGTTAAACTTAAGTTAAACTAGGTTTACTTTTACAGCAGGTTTAATCTAAACCTCAATTAAACCAGGTTTACTGCTGCAAGTTTGGGTTAAACCAGGTTGAAATCAGGTTTAAGTTAAACATTTAACCCAGCAGCTCAGTGAAAACCAGGTTTAAGTTACCCCTCAATTAAACCAGGATTACTCATGTAGGTTTCAGTTAAACTTCAGCTAAACCAGGTTTACAACAAGTTCAAGTTGAAGATTTAATCCAGCAAATTTCAGGTAAACCCTGGTCAAACCAGTTTAGCAGGTTTACATTAAACCTCCGTTAAACCAGGGTTACTGATGCAGGTTTAAATAAAACAGTTAACCAAGGTTTACTGTACAGCATGTTTGATGTAAACATAGTTAAACCTCAGTTAAATCGGGTTTATTAATGCAGGTTTAAGTTAAACAGTTAAACCAGGGTTGAGTCTAAACCACAGTAACGGAGGTCCAGTGATCATGTGACTTAAGCCCAGTCTACATCCTGAGTTTAAACCTGAGCTGATGTTTAAACCCGACTCTGTATCTGTTT
The DNA here is from genome assembly GCF_905171665.1 of Trachurus trachurus. Taxonomy (NCBI): domain Eukaryota; kingdom Metazoa; phylum Chordata; class Actinopteri; order Carangiformes; family Carangidae; genus Trachurus; species Trachurus trachurus. The sequence goes on from NC_139912.1 coordinate 2,739,545, forward strand.
CTATTCTGGTCGTCGTTTTGCTTCTATTTTATTTCGGTCTGGTTTATTCTAATCTGCTCCAGATCTTTTTTTCTTTTTCTTCCCCCCCCTCTTCCTCTTATGTTTGGTTCAGGCAGCTGAGCTCAGACACACAATGAGACTGTTAACACACACTCACGCACACACGCACACACACCAACCATAGCTAACAGGAGATGAAAGCCTCCTCCTCCTCCTCCAGATGTAGGACAGCAGCCTCTCTCTCTCTCTCTCTCGCGCTCTCTCTTATTCTACAAACTGCCATGTTATATAATATAAATACTTTTAGCTCCTCTTATCGAGCTGTAATTGTTTAACAAGGTCACACACACTCTTAGACACCGAGCGTCTGAATCTGAATCTGAATCCAGCCTCAGTCAACAACGGCCCGACCGGCGCCACCCTCAGGCTGGAGACGTTACAACAACAGCAGCAGTAAAAAAACAAAAAACAAACACGACGACAGTAGTAACGCTGCTGGTTTTATTTTCCACGTCGTTCCCTGGAAACTTTCCTCGTAGGATCTGATATCTGATCACCAGGATGTTTTCAAAGTGTCAGTTGTTATATTTACAATTATGAAACAATGTCGTAGGTAAGAGAAGAATATTTCATAAAAATATCTATCAAAGACTAAATCAATCTTTGTTTCCACATGTTTGCATGTGCACTGTGAGATTTTACTATTAAATAAAAGGTAAATAAATAACCACAACAATCAATAATCAATGGAATAATAATAATAAAGTTAGATAAACCTGAGCTACCGGTAGTTAATATGATGTTTGACACCGTGCTTAAAGGAAACCAGATAAAAACAGACAAAACAAGACAAGGAGTTAAGGTGACCTTCAACAGCAGGTCGCACACACACACACACACACACTCTGTTGGAAACTAAATTTTCTGTGTTTTGTTGTTTCTGTTTCTATTAATGTCACTAAACTTCATTTTTCTCTTCACTACATGTTTCTGACATGTGACAAGTCAGGAATAGAAGAAGAACTATAAATAGACGTAAAAATCGCCACAAATAGATGAAAAATGAGACAGAAAGACACACAACATGGCAACCTGACAACAAAAAGTTGCAAATTAACCACAAAAGAGACAGAAAATGACCATCAAGACACAAAACGACCATAAAGAGACACAACAATGACAAAACGACCGCTTGGAGACACAAAATACTGCAAAGAGAGATACACAAACGACGACAATGAGACACAAAAGTCGCATAAACAGACAAAAACAACACAACAGAATGAGGAAATCAAAGTTTGATCCAACACCAATGAACCTGCTCAGTCCCGTCACTGATTAGTCTATCGATAATAGTTTAATTTATCAATCAATCAGTGCTGATGACAGGAACAACTAAATAAACTCAAGTGGCTGTCAGAATAAACACAATTATTTTACCTCTGAGTGAAGAAAATCACATGATAATCACATATTTTGTGAGGCGAGCAGCTGGAAACAGTTGAAATTTGGTTCATTTTTACTGATTTAAAAGCGATTTATCTCTAATCTGATGATAAATTAAAACTGATTGTTGTGATATTAAAAAGTTAAACTTCAATTAAACTAGGTTTAGTTTAAACTTAAGTTAAACTAGGTTTACTTTTACAGCAAATTTGAGGTAAAGCCTGGTCAAACCAGCTTCAGTGAAACTAGGTTTACAGCAGGTTTAATTTAAACCTCAATTAAACCAGGTTTACTGCTGCAAGTTTAAGTTAAACCAGGATTACTGATGTAGATTTACGTTAAACTTCAGTTAAACCAGGTTTATAACAAGTTCAAGTTAAACAGTTAATCCAGCAAATTTCAGGTAAACCCTGGTCAAACCAGGTTAGCAGGTTTACATTAAACCTCACTTAAACCAGGTTTAATTTAAACCTCAGTTAAACCAGGTTTACTGCTGCGAGTTTGGGTTAAACAGTCAAACCAGGTTTAAATTCAAGCTCAGTTAAACCAGGATTACTGATGTAGGTTTATGTTAAACTTCAGTTAAACAAGGTTTACAACAAGTTCAAGTTAATCCAGGTTTACAGGTTTGCAAGTTTGATGTAGATCTCAGTCTAAACCAGGTTTAAATTAACCCTAAATTAAACCAGGATTACAACAAGTTCAAATTTAACATTTAATCCAGTTCACAGCAAATTTCAGGTAAACCCTGGTCAAACCAGGTTAGCAGGTTTACATTAAACCTCAGTTAAACCAGATTTACTGTACAGCATGTTTGTGTTTAATCACATAATCGTGAGGAGAGCAGCACAAAAACACACACACACACACACACACACACACACAAAAACAACAGAAAAACACCTGAAGCTCCAGAAACATCACGTCTGATTACACACACTCTCTCTCTCTCTCTCTCTCTCTCTCTCTCTCTCTGCCCTCCTTTTATCCTCTATCCTCACTCGCTCTCCCCTGTTAATACACACCATGAATATTACATTCATGAGGAAGGGATGCTCCCTCTCTCTCTCTCTCTCTGTGTGTGCTCATTCACTCTGAGGGTCTCTCGTCCGGAGCTACCTGCAGCGATCGACTGAATGGATCCATCAGGAGATCATTTTCAACACACACACACACACACACAGAGAGAGAAACACACACACATAGATAGACACACACACAGACACAGCTGGCTTTGGTCATAAACAACCTTCTCTCTCTTTTCAATGTCAGCAGATTACGCCAAATGTCGACCGATCGACCGTGCAGAAACACACACACACACACATGTACGGCTCCACATGCAAACATGCTTATCCCACACACGCACACACACACACGCACACACATGCACACACACTCACACATGCACACACACACCTTTGTTCACCCTGCGCAGGATCTGGCAGCGACATTTAAACGACACGGCGATCATGGTGAAGCCGAGCCGAGCCGAGCGCCGTCGTCGCCTCCTCCCCCCCGCAAAACCACCGCCGCCATGCAGATGCAGCCGCCACTAACTACACCTCCTCCTCCTCCTCCTCCTCTTCCTCTTCTCTCCTCCTCGTATTCCTCCTCCTCCTCCTCGGCGAGCGACTGACTGACTGACGGACGAGTGACCTCCTCCTCCTCAAACAGAAGCCATCATCGTCGAGAGGCAGAGAGCGAGAGGGAGAGAGGGAGCGCTGCAGATGTGAAGCTCCTCCATGAAATGAGGCAGCGGAGGAGGAGGAGGGAGAGGAGGGAGGGAGGGAGGGAGAAAGGGAGGGGGAGGGGGGAGGTAGAGTCTGCGCAGATGAGAGGATGAGGAGGAGGAGGGGAGGAGGAGGGGTGATAGAGAGGCGGATGGAGGAGGGAGGAGGGAGGAGGCTGCTGTGAGTCTCTGCTGACTTATAATGTGTTTCTGTGCAGCTGGATGGAGGGATGGAGGGATGGATGGAGGAAAGGAGTGAATAAAGGAAAACAAGGGGAAAGAAGGAAAATTAAGAAGTAAGGAAATGAAAGAAAGAAGAATGAGGGATGGAGGGGAAAAACAGAAGCAAAAGAAAGAAGGAAAGGAAAGGAAAGGAGGGAAAGATGCAAAGAAAAAGGAAGGAAGGAAGGAAATAAAAAAGAAAGGAAGAATAGGAAGAGAAAGTCAAAGGAAAAGAGAGGGAGTGAGAAAAAAGAGGAGAGAAGGAAAGACATGTAAAGAAGGACAGATATGTAACAGTGAGGAAATGAAAGGATGAAAGGGAGGAGAGATGGAAAGGAATGAAGGAAAGGAATGAATAAAGGAAAAGTCTGTGTTATTCTTATAATGTGTTTCTGTGCAGCTGGATGGAGGGATGGATGGAGGAAAGGAGTGAATAAAGGAAAAGGAGGGGAAAGAAGGAAAATTAAGAAGTAAGGAAATGAAAGAAAGGAGGAAAGAAAGAATGAGGGATGGAGGGGGAAAACAGAAGCAAAAGAAAAATGGAAAGATTTACTGTGAATGAAGGAAAGGAAAGGAGGGAAAGAAAGATACAAAGAAAAAGGAAGGAAGGAAAAAAGGATAGGAAGAACAGTAAAGAGAAAGTCAAAAGAAAAGAGAGGGCGAGATAAAAAGAGGAGTAAAGGAAAGACATGTGAAATGAAAGGGAGGAGAGATGGAAAGGAATGAATAAAGGAAAAGTCTGTGTTATTCGTATAATGTGTTTCTGTGCAGCTGGATGGAGGGATGGATGAATGGATGGATGGATGGATGGAGGAAAAGGAGTGAATAAAGTAAAAGGAGGGAAAAGAAGGAAAATTAAGAAGTAAGGAAATGAAAGAAAGAAGGAAAGAAAGAATGAGGGATGGAGGAGAAAACAGAAGCAAAAGAAAGATGGAAAGATTTACTGTGAATGAAGGAAGGAAAGGAAAGGAGGGAAAGATAAAAAGAAAAAGGAAGGAAGGAGAGAGAAAAGAGGAGTGAAGGAAAGACATGTAAAGAAGGACAGATATGTGACAGTGAGGAAATTAAAGGATGAAAGAAAGGAGAGATGGAAAGGAAGGAAGGAAAGGAGTGAATAAAGGAAAAGTCTGTGTTATTCTTATAATGTGTTTCTGTGCAGCTGGATGGATGGATGGATGGATGGATGGATGGATGGATGGATGGATGGATGGATGGATGGATGGATGGATGGATGGATGGATGGATGGATGGATGGATAGACAGAGAGTAGGTTGAAGCATGAGAAGGCAGGAAGTGGAGATAAATGGAGGGATAAGGGAATGAATAGAGATAAAATGATGAATGGAAGGAATAAATGGAGGGAAGGAAGGAAGGAGAGAGGCAAAAAGAAGGGAGGAAAGAGGCGAGAAGAAGAAAAAAATCAATATGAATAAAAGAGGAGGGAAGAAAAGAAAGATATAAATAGAACATGAAAAGAAAATCAAAGGAAAAGAGAGGGAGAGAGGAAAAAGAGGAATGAAGGGGAGACGTGTAAAAAAGGACAGATATGTAACAGTAAGGAAAGGAAAGGATGAAGAGGAGGAGGAGAGATGGAAAGGAAGGACGGAAAGGAATAAAGGAAAAGGAGGGAAAATTAGAAATTTTAAGAAGTAAGGAAATGAAAGAAAGAAAGAAAGAAAGAAAGAAAGAAAGAAAGAAAGAAAGAAAGAAAGAAAGAAAGAAAGAAAGAGGGATGGAGAGAAAATCACGGAAGCAAAAGAAAGATGGAATGATTTTCTGTGGAAGGATGAAAGTGAGGAAGAAAGAAGGAAAGGTAGGGAGAAAAGGAGATGAGTGAATGAAGGAAGGAAAGGAGGGAGAGAAAGATACAAAGAAAAAGGAGGGAAGGAAGGAAATAAAAAGAACAGGAAGAGAAAATCAAAGGAAAAGAGAGAGAGAGAAAAAAAAGAGTGAAGGAAAGACGTGTAAAGAAGGACAGATATGTAACACTAAGAAATGAAAGGATGAAAGGGAGGAGAGATGGAAAGGAAGGAAGGAAAGGAGTGAATAAAGGAAAAGGAGGGAAAGAAGAAATTTAAAGTACGGAAAAGAAAGAAAGAAAGAAAAAAGAAAGGAAATGAAGGGATGAAAGGAAAGGAGGAAGGAAGGAAGGAAGGAAGGTGAGGATGAGGAAGGAAAGATGACGGAGGAGTAGATGATGTCACTGAGTGGCCGGTCACTTCCTGTTTCTAGGAGTCCAGTCGCCATCGACAACCATCAACACTCACTCAGGTCTGGGAGTCTGGGAGGAAGGAAGGAGGCGGGGCTACAGCATCTCTCAGCCAATAGGGAAGCAGCCTCTGCAGCTCTCTGCGCTGTGATTGGCCGACGGCGCAGGTTAGTGGTCAGACATGTGGGTCAGTGTTTCAGCTGCAGATTAACACTGGATTAGTGTCACCGACCGACCGTGAGTATTAGAGGTTTTAACTGTGATGTTACCATGACGACAGACTCTACTACTGTGTGTTTGTATATAAGTCAACACATAAGTCCAGTTGCTTTCGATTTAACCTCCTTTGAAAAAAAAAAAAAAAATCTGTGTTTGTAGTTTCCACTGAGCTGCTGCTGCTGCTGCTGCTGCTCACACCGCTCACCAGCTGCAGCGTGAGGCTGCCACGCCCCCTGCTGGTCACAACCACACAACACAACACACACACCAAATACTACTACAACTACTACTAGTACTACTATTACTATTACTATTTTGACTCTTTGTATTGTTTTTTTGTGGTTGTTGTTGTATATACTTTTGTACATTACATTTATTTGCTATTGCTATTTTGCTATTTTATTATGTATAGTTTGTTCTTTATATTCTTATCCTATATGTTGTTATCGTCACTGTGTGTAATGCTGCTGCTGCACTGTCATTTCCCAGCTTGGGATCAATAAAGTATATCTATCTATCTATCTATCTATCTATCTATCTATCTATCTATCTATCTATCTATCTATCTTGTTGTTGAATTGTTTTTGAATCTTTGCCTATTTTTTCGGGGAGGTATTTTGTTTGGGTTTTCTCCTGCACTTACTATTCTTGTTTCATTTCTGTTTTGGTAATTGTCCTTAAATTAATATGGTGCAAATAAATAAAACTAAACTAAAATTGATGAAAGTAAAAAAAATAAAAAATAAAAATAGAAATGCCTCATCAAAAATAAGATGAATTTTAAAGAAAAACCACAATAAACAACAACAGATACAAGTACTACATGTGTTGTTGTTGCAAATAGTACAACAAAACCCACAAATACTTTAAAACTAATCTTTTACCAACAATAACAAACTCAATACTACTGATACTACTACTAACACACCATCAGATACTACTGCTACTGCGTACAACTATAACTGCTGCTGCTGAGACAGAAGTAACAACAAGAACAGTAAACATAATATAACAACTTTAAAATAGTACTTTAATTACTGTACTACAAGTACTTCTACAGTTGCATCATCAAGTACCGATCATTCTGACTGAAACTAAAATAAATCAATAAAGTTTTGTAGCTTTGAGTCAGAGGAGGAGGAGGATGATGATGAAGATGATGAAGATGATGATGTCACTGCAGCAGCAGGTTTGAACCTCTGAACTGCTTGTTTCTGTTTGGACTGAAGTTTAACTACAACTTTATTGACACACTGACTTCTATCACAACAAAATACTATATTGTTTTGGCAAAATTTTGCATTTATTGCCATATGAACAATGTGAATAAAATAACTAACATCAAGTTGGTGTCATCAACTCTTGGCACAGAAGCATCTTGATATGAACAGTAATAATAATTCTCAAGCAAAAACTTAAATCGTAGTTAGTTGCACTACAGACGGCGGTTAAGGTCAGACATTTCACAGTTCGAAGCCACATTAGGGAGAAATAAACAGTAAACTAGTCGGGGATATGTGAGTGCAATGCAACTTTTTTTGTCTTCTGGGCAACGAGGAGGAGCAGTAAAACACCTGAGAGGGAACAGTGCTAGTTAGTACCAGTCAGTACTGGTCAGTGCTAGTTGGTATTTGTCAGTATTAGTTAGTACTAGTTAGCAGCAGCTCCAGCTCAGTGCTGATGCTGCTGCTGCTGCTGCTGCTGCTGCTGCTGCTGCTGCTGCTGCTGCTGCTGCTGCTCATGGGGGATAATGATGATGATGAAGCCCCTCCTCCTCCTGCTGTGAACGCAACACACACACACACACACACACCCCCAAAACACACACACTTACACACACACAGCGGCTGCAGCTGTTTCCATGGCAACAAGCTGATGAATAATTGAGGGGAGAGAGCAGCCCTGCACCGTACAAAGAGTGATTTTGAGAGATGAAAGAAGTGTTCACACACACACACACACACACACACACACTCTAACCCACCCGCACACGCACACAGAGACACACTGACACACACTCTAACCCACCCGCACACACACACACACACAGACACACACTGACACACACACACACATTACAGGTTACCATTACCAGCCTCCAGCTTTTCAAAATAACCAAATCAGAGTGTAACACTGACACTGTGTGTGTGTGTCTGTGTCAACACCCACCGCCCAAAGTTAAACACGTGGGTTTGAGTCACCATGACATCTCCTTATGTAAGTGCACACACACACACACTGACACACACTGACACACACACTGACACACACACTCAGAGTGCTAATAACACTCTTTGCAGAGGACGGATGTGTAAACCTTTAATTAGCGTTAACAGTCACAGTCAGACTGACGGGTGTGTGTGTGTGTGTGTGTGTGTGTGTGTGTGTGTGTGTGTGTGTGTGTGTGTGTGTGTGTGTGTGTGTGTGTGTGTGTGTGTGTGTGTGTGTGTGAGGAACAGATGGGCCGATCCGACTGCTCTGTGATCAACAAACCAGGAATTCTTCACATCGTCACTTCAGTGGAGTTTTGTCCTGTTGAGACGAGAGACGATCAAACTCTAACATCGTCATAACAACCTCAGTGTGTGTGTGTGTGTGTGTGTGTGTGTGTGTGTGTGTGTGTGTGTGTGTGTGTGTATGTGTGTGTGTGTGAGTGTGTGTGAGTCTCTGATCACCAGGTAATGTTCGACACACTCGTGGGACAGGAAGTGACTTCACTCAGAAGCTGCCACACGATTCAGCTGATCACTGATCAGTTCAGTTTAAACGATCATATATAGGCTAATTAATTTATATAATTAATTATATAATGATTCATTATGTAAAACATTACATCACTGAGCCCCACACACTATGAAGGTTCACATAAATGACACGAGTCAATATGGAGATACATACACATTTAAATACAGTTTTTCTCAGTTGCTTTGGTGCTATTCTCAGATCAGAATGAAAGTTCTCATAACTATTAGTTCAACCTCCACAACATGTAGTCATTTGTCCACATCATAGTAGCAGTTTCTCCTTCCTCTGAACAAATTGCAAATGCTTTTGGACATGTATCAGTTGCTCTCATACAATTCTCTGCTGTTTTACAACATTATCATTTGTTTATGTCTTGTCGGTCAAAATGAACTATACTTTTGAACGCTGAATAGTCTTTCCCTATAAAACTAATAGTCCTCATTTCATTGCTTGAGTCATTACATACAAAATTGTTGAACTAGTTTTCAAAATCTGTCAAACTAATTTTAAATGTTGGGAGAAGCACTGTGAATTCAATTATTCAAACATTTAGAGTAAGGAACAACAGGTATGTATGGTTGGACAGTAATTCAGCACTAAACAATCTGCACTGCTGTCATTGTGTCAGACATTACTGTAAGATACAGTGGGACAAGAACTTTTTTACATTTACATTTAGACTTACAGCTTCACTAGAGAACAGATTTACTGTATTGTAATGTATTACAGCAACCACAGTAAAGATTTCCCATCTTTACAGTACGGTACTGTACTACAGTATTTTACAAGTAGGAAGCACCTTTACAGTATTGTACACTACAGTAATAATGGTTGATGCAGTACATGTACTGTACATTACGTACTATAATTTTACTCTGCATCACATAGGATTACAAGACAACCTCACAGAGGTGGAAGAGACTGAGCCCTTTTTACTCTGCTACAAGAACAAGACATTTGTGCAATGGTGATTACAAACAATGGCATCAGGTTGAAAGAGATACAATGTAAGGATGACATTACTGTATCTTTGGGAATATTGAATATGTTTCAATCGCTACAATTGACAGAGTGATGTAGATGAAAATGTGACTGGAACGTCTGGATGTGCAGGAATGATTGACAGTACTCTGTAGGTTCAGTTACTATATGTACTGCAACATTGTTTACTTACAGTAAAGTTGTACCCAAAGAGTGTTTCTTATGTTTGTTGTAGATGACTGTAGTGTATTTTTCCTTTGCACAATGCTGTGAACAAATCAGAATTGCAAAGAGCATATGCAGTAGAAATGTGAAACATACATATTCAGTATCTCCACTAAATACAGTAATGTGTAACTTTACTGTAGTTTTCACATGGCTGTACAAGTAGTGTATAGTGCTGTCTAGAGCATTTTCAGGTATCATCACTTTTTGCATTGGAAAACACTTAGAGAATAAAGTGTCCTAATGAAAACATGACAAAGCCATTTGACCATCTTGTTCATAAACGATGGTGTCAGGACTTCTCATTTTGACGACATTGACAGTTTCATTGACATGAGTACTTGCTTTTGAGGGATGGACAATCCATTTTGAGCAAGTGACGCGCTTTTGCAGGTCATCCACTAGGTTTTGCAGTTTGTGATAATTGTTCTGAGAAATGCACTAACTGTTGTGCAAATGTTAAGAGTGATGTGAGAATAGCACCAAAGCGACTGAGAAAAACTGTAAAATATGAAAATGAAAATGTGCAATGAGAAATCAATTCATTTATTTCTGTATTTGATTATTGTGAGTTTTTAATGACTTATTTTATATGTGAATGTTCCTATTAATGGTTAAATAAAGTCCTTTTCTTTGTATTTTTATTTAATTATCTATTTCTGTATTCATTTATTTATATTTATGTCATTTTTTGTCCTTTACACCAAACTGCAGATAGATAGATAGATAGATAGATAGATAGATAGATAGATAGATAGATAGATAGATAGATAGATAGATAGATAGATAGATAGATAGATAGATAGAACGATAGATAGGTAGATAGATAGATAGATAGATAGATAGATAGATAGATAGATAGATAGATAGATAGATAGATAGATAGATAGATAGATAGATAGATAGATAGAACGATAGATAGATAGATAGATAGATAGATAGATAGAACGATAGATAGAACGATAGATAGATAGATAGAACGATAGATAGAACGATAGATAGATAGATAGATAGAACGATAGATAGATAGAACGATAGATAGATAGAACGATAGATAGAAAGAACGATAGATAGATAGAACGATAGATAGAACGATAGATAGAACGATAGAACGATAGATAGAACGATAGATAGAACGATAGATAGATAGATAGATAGATAGATAGATAGATAGATAGATAGATAGATAGATAGAACGATAGAACGATAGATAGAACGATAGATAGATAGAACGATAGATAGATAGATAGATAGATAGATAGATAGATAGATAGATAGATAGATAGATAGATAGATAGATAGATAGATAGATAGATAGATAGATAGATAGATAGATAGATAGATAGATAGATAGATAGATAGATAGATGACTCTTCCTTCATTGTTAATTAATGTGACATCACAGAGTTTTATGATCCTTCATTAAAAAGTAAACAACATCCACACAACAACAACAACAACAACAGCCAGTTAATCACTGATCTTCTCGCATTAAAAAAAGAAGAAAAAAGAAACAAGTGTTGACTAAAGTGATTTACAGAACAACAACTAAATTATTCACATGAGAAATAAAACAGATAAATGAGATAAACCGTCGGGTCAGAGTCGTTTACATCGTCTCTAATTAGACGGCGTCTGGGTCGATGTGTCACTTCTCAGAGTTTCATTCTGATTAACCACTTTTATCAGATGAGCAGAAGGTTTTTACACAATAATGATGTTTTATGTCAAAATATGAAAAAGTCTGACGGTTCATTTGATCTGATCTGAAGTTTTGATGAAGATGTTGGAAGCGACGATATTTTAGAGGAAGATGCTGTTGAGTTGCATTAGATGTACTGTATGTATACGTCTAATGACCGATTCATCTTATTTCTATCGTCATCGAGATAAACAAGTCTTCATAACTTCATTCAACTTGACACACACAGTGTTGCACCACTTCAACTGTCATCAATATAAACAAGTTGCAGCTCGTTTCATCCACTAAAACCACTAGAATCAAAATATTCTGCTCGTTTTTGCGGTAATTATAAGAACATTAACATAAATGTATGAATATCTAACAGTAGAACCAGAACCAGGACCTGATGATGGGCCCTGTTGTCTTAGAAATGTTGGAGCATATTTACTGATTAATATAGTTGAACACTGAACAGTTTGGCTACGAGGAAGAAAACTGAAAAAGGCGACAACACTGAACCAAAGTCAAATTGTCATTGCACATGGGACATTTTGCTGACGTCATGCAGGTCTAATATCTTTATATACATACAGAGAGAGAGAGAGAGAAACCATGCTTCCATTGTATTTAAGCAATATCAAATTAAAAATGCCTTATGGAAACAGTAAAATTTGATTAAATGTCATAAATCGATACAACGTTTATGCAACAAATGCCGGACACTTGGCCCTGTGCGCAGCCCGACCTCCGATAATCTGTTAAAGATGAAGGATGGACGACGTCCTTCTATTAGTACAAAAATGAATGGAAACACCTTAAATTGCAAGAAAACTATTCGATATGATCGCAAAACAGCACATGACGTCATTACGCACGGCTTTGTGTTTGATTTAAAGGTCTGAGATGGAAACGCACTTGAACCGGCGTTAGTCACATTGATATTTTTATCGATCTTCAGATAATTTGATCGACAAATGGATGGAAACGAGGTGAGAGATGGTTAGAGTCATTAGTCGACCAAAATTTCATTGGTCAATTGGTCGCAGGAAAAAAACAAAAACATTTGGAGCCTGTGTCTTGTCAAAATTAAGTCAAAATCAATACGACTGAACTGTATATGAAAGGCTATAGAGCTTTTAATTTGAAGGGCCAGATACAGGAAATCGTGACACTCACTCGCTGTCAGTTTTTTTTTTTTTAGATTCTTTAAAAAGGAAGGAACTAGGAGAAGTTAGTCCTACATACGTTACTATCCCACATCCACACAGTCTGAACAGACTGAACTCAGGTGTTTCCACTGCAGTGTTTGGTGTTTCCTAATGAAGTGAACTCTGCTCCATTGTGTTTCTACTTCCTGTCTCTTTAATTAAAGAGGAATCAGAGGAGAGAAAAGAAGCATTTGTACTTTAAATTAAGAAAACTAATTAAACATGGTATCCTAATAATCGGAGGAGGAGGGCTGAGGATCCCGAGAGGCTTTCACCTTAATTAGGGTGAACTTGTGCAGATTTGTGCTCCACTTTCTTTCTCTTCCTCTCTTCCTCTTTCTCTCTCTCTCTCTCTCTGTGGTTGTGAAGATAATCCGACAGCAGCAGAATAAGAAGAAGAAGAAGAAGAAGAAGAAGGACGACGCCTCCAGACCGGCAGCGAATGGAAAAGCGGAACACGTGGGACTGAGAGTCGAGCGCCGTCTCGCACGTCGTTCACACATGGAGACTATTTAAAAAACCAGGAGGTGAAGCAGCAGCAGCAGCAGCGTCGTCGCCGTCGACAACAGAAAGAAAGCTTCTTCGTCTTCTCCTTCTTCTTTTTGCTTTCTAACATATTATTCAGTTTTCTCCCTCGTTTCGCTCATTAGAACAAAAATCCGAACCAGGAAACACAAACAAACACAACAAAATGCTAATTCTGCCTCTTTAATCTCCATCATGTAAAACACAGGACCAGTTATGCAAATGAGCTCCTTATTTAAAAAAAAAGAAAAGAAAAAAAAAAAGACATTAATTAGCACATTTTTTCTATGTCAACAATCTTCACATAACACACGACTGCTGCTGCTGCCGAGCGGCGCCGAGCGGCTCTAAACCCCGGGACCAGGAACGGTCGACTTCCTGTCTCTCCTCATTAATATGCTAATTTATGCGCTGTGATGTTTCAGCGTGTAACGAGATCATCGAGCGAGCGAGCACAGGCGGGCCGACACAGATCATCGGCTCAGAGAGAGAAAGGGAGGAGACACACACACACACACACACACACAGGTGACATCACTGATGGGGGCGGGGCTACAACACCTGTGAACTACAGTACAGCACTTAAACCAGGTGACACCTTTCAGGACAATGGGGCCAAGTCCATGTGGTCCATGTGGTGGTTTTTGTTTTGTCCTGGGGGTTTTTTAGACAAAGTTTTGGTAAACCTTTAATTTACAGGCCGTTAATTATATGATAATGTCAAGAAATAGCCAAGAAATACCAAATAATTGCGTCATGTCTAGAAATAACCAAGAAATTACAATTAACTGTGTCATAATGTCAAGAAATAGCAAATAAATAATAAATAATTGCGTCATAATGTCTAGAAATGACCAAGAAATAACAATTAATTGCGTTATAATGTCAAGAAAGAGCCATAAATACCAAATAATTGTGTCATAATGTCTAGAAATAGCCCAGAAATATCGGTCAATTTCAAGGACTTGGTGGATAAAAAAAAATCTGAACAATTTAAAGCATGAAAAACATGTGTAATCTTTTGCCTTTATGAAAAACATGACATTACTATGAAATTGACCGTTATTTCTTGGCTATTTCTTAACATTATGATACAATTGATGAATGAATGAATGAAAAAAAGGATGCGGTCGTCATGGAAACCAAAACCAAGCGATGCCGAATCGATTTGATACATTTGTTTTTAATTCTTTTTTTCCAACACCACCAGATGCAGTCGACCAGGTGAACTCAACTGAACCCGATTAAATCAATAATCAATGACTGAAATCACACTGAAACAGGTCTGATGAGAGAGAAAACGTGTGTGTGTGTGTGTGTATGTGTAGTGTGTGCGCATGTACTGTAAGTGTGTGTGTGTTTTAACCAGTCAACCAACTTTAAATCGCCTTCGTATAGAATCACACGCTGCACTAGACACACACACACACACACACACACACATTGAGTTATCTCGCTGGTCGCTACATGAAATGTCTCTTGGCAGCTCTGACACACATACACACACACACACACTGACACTTAAACACACACACACACACACTAGGGCCCGACCGATTTATCGGCGAGCCGATTAAATCGGTCGATTATAGCCCGTTTGAAACTAATCGGTAATCGGCCAAAACTCGGCGATTGTCGCCGATATTTTCAGGAATAAAATGCAGGGAATAAAACTTGGTTTTACTTTGAAAAGATTCCCCCGCACCGGCGCCGACCTCATGACAAACTCCATCCACTACCACCTCAGTCACAGCACACAGCAGAGTGACTGATCTGTCTCAAAACCAGTGTTGCCACTGGCTTTCTGTTTCCCTTTTTTTTTTTTTTTTTTACCGCGGTCGGGTTGTGAATTAATTAATTAATGCTCGTCTCCGGCCGTGTTGGGTCCGAGATTCAACAAGCCGGTCAGGGTCGGGTTTTACCGTTATATACCGGCACGGCAGTATGCTCATTTATCACCAATAAACACAGTAGATGGTGAGGGACTGAGCTGAGGCTGTGTGACGGTGGGGGGGTCCGCGGTGTGGAGCGGTGCGGGACTCTGACTGCAGCGGGGACTATCATGTCTCTGCTCCGTGACACTGCTGTGAGACTGACCGCCGGTGAGCGCTTTGACACGGTGCCGGGCACGGCAGCAACCGCTGATCGCTTTTGATTGAAAAGAGAGAGAGAGAGGGAGAGAGAGAGAGAGAGAGAGAGCGAGAGAGAGAGAGAGACGCCGTGCCGTGTAAAAAAAACAACAACAAAAAAGTATCACGTGTCATGACTTCCTGTATTTGGCCCTTCAAAATAAAAGCCCATATTGATTTTGACTTCATTTTGACAAGACAGGGCTTCAAATGTTTTTTTTTTTTTCATGCAACCAATCGACCAATGAAATTTTAGTCGGCTAATGATTTTTTGGTCGACCAGGCAGCCCTAATTTATATATTATATAATATATATAGATATATTATTATAGTAATACAATTTTAAAACTTAATTAAAAAAAAAATAATAATCGGCCGATTAATCGGTTATCGGGTTTTTTTCCCCCTAATAATCGTAATCGGCATCGGCCCCAAAAAATCCATATCGGTCGGGCCCTAACACACACACACACACTGACACTTAAACACACACACACACACTTGAATACTCTAGTGGTTTTTCACAGTGGAACAACACAGCTCGGTGTCAGTTGTTCGCACATTAACAGACACACAAATGTTGTTGTTGTAATGAAACCATCACGCAGCTGCGGCTCAATGACGATCAGCATCAATTTATCAATCAGCTGCATCATTGATTATTGATTGAATCATGTGGATCACATCAGGAGCAAATCGTCGGCGGCGGCAACAGCAGCTTTAATAAACTGCTGGTCGAGTAAACAACAGCTCAAGACGATGAGTTCAAGTGCTGCTGGGAGATTTCTCTGCAGGGGAAAGAGACAGATGGAGCCGAGTGAACCGGAGTTCATCTGCTCAAAAAAATAAAATAAAAAACTTAATATTCCTGATTCTCATGTCGGAGCTTGAACTCATCATCAGAGGGTAAAACACCTAAAAAAATACATAAATAAACATAAACACACACACACTCTCTCCCAGCGTCACGTTAAAACAGACGTGTGTCAACGGCGTCGTCATCCGTCCTTATTAACGCGGCGTCCCGGAGACAAAGCGTGACTCACGGGACGGGACGTTGCTGCTGCAGGGACTCGAACGCTCGGATGGACACGGAGCATCAGAGCAGAACGACCAATAAAACTAAATGAAATGAAATAACGAGCGGCCATGTTATTGATCACCAATAACATGGAGGACACAGATACTGATCTATCACCTATCATCTATAACATCTAACCAGCACCTGCATGTGAGGCGTTCAGGGAACCTCTGGAAATTGTAGCATGTCATATTAGGGTTAAAATTACACCACAAGAGAAGAACTGTGAGTCCAACCAGCAATTATCTAATTATCATCATCATCATCATCATCAATACATATTTCTGTTCATATCTGTGCAATATATTGATCTGCTCTGTTTTATTTGTATTTTTATGTTGTGAAGCACATGGAGTCGACTCTGACAGGAAATGTACTATCAAAATAAAGTGTCTTCTTCAATAAACCTGAATGTCATTGATTGTCTCTGATAATCAATTGATGATCATAAAAACAGACAGGGGAGTTGATGCTGTCAGAGTTTATGGCTTTTTTTTATTATTATAACACTTTAAAACTGATCTAAAGTGTCACTCAGCTCTACAACAACGACTTCACAGCAGAACCTCCGACCCGACAGAACCACAACTGATCACAGTCAAACTCTAAGACAACTGAGACAAGAAACCTGGGGTGAATCCAGACCAGAGTGTTAAACAGTTTCGGTTTGAAAGTTCGAGGCTCGATCCAAAAACGCTTTTACACAGCAACAAACCGTGTTGTTTGATCCAAAACTGTTCAACACTATGAAAAACCAGAACCAGATCTGAGACTGTGCTCTAACATGCCACTTTTCTTTATGAGTCATTCCATTTTTTATTTAAGTAATCGGTTACTCGAGTAAGACCAGGTTAGGTTACTCGGTTAGAAAATTACTCCAAATGCCCATCCCTAATGTAACGTAGCTACACGTTAATGGTTGTATTGTTTTGTGACGGGACTTCTCGAGTCAAGAAACGGCGCATTTTATTGTCAGTAACTGTAACAGCGTTGTAACGGGGGAAACAGTAACTTTTTGGATTACTTGTTACTGAGAAAAGTAGTGCAGTGAGTAACTTTATTATTCCTGACACTGTATATAAACACATCTTGCGTGAACGTATCAGCCGACGTAGAGATTCCTCTGGTGTTATTATTTCTGCCTCCGATCTAAAATGAGTGAATCTAGGTCACGATCAGATAATTCATCATTCGGTTGAATTAAAGGTCAAGTTTGCTTTTAATTAAAGCTGCAGCGACATGTGACATTTGCACTTTTGATTCAACAAACATGTGACGAAGGTGAAGTTTCTGTAGTTTGATTCAAGTGTCGACCTTTATACCGTACGCAGCTTTAAGTAACGTTTAGTTTATTTATATTATGAAGCTTCATATCTCAGATTTAGAGTGAGGCACAAGAGACAAAAATAGTGAAGTTCATTCAAAATGCAAACACAACAGGGAGACGAGAGGATCAATAACATAACGTAACTTTATGGAGCTTCAAGACTTTACGGCTGAGAGACTAAACTTTTTTAAATAGCACAAGTTTGCAAAGTGCTTGACAAAACAACATAAGAGACGAGTCACAAGTGTCATAAAACCAAAAGAGATGGAAGCACCAAACTAACCAACACAGCAACAACAGGCTGAAATACAACAAACTGAGACCAGGAAGAGACAAATTAAAATGTAGGATGTAGTTAAAGCAGAAGTAAGCGATCCGGTGGTTTTGTCTAACTTCCTGTCAGCAGATGGAGTTAGCAGTCCCCGCCCTCGTCCCTACGTCACCACATTCACGCGCATCCCTTGGCTGCACACACACAGAGAGGACTGCCCCTTTATGCCGTTCTCTCTCCTCATTGGATAAAGGTTGTAGGATACAAGGAAAGTTTTCTCCTGGGCTCAGAGCAGAGTGACTGACAGACCCGTGTTTCAGACCAAACACTCTATAGAAGTGATTGCTGTCGGAAGATACAACTATTTAAGACTTATATTAACACAAACATTCTGATTACTTCTGCTTTAATTAGATAAAATAAATAAAAGGAGGGTTTAGATGATAAAAGGAGATAAGATGAGGTACAGTAAGGATGGAATAAAGGAGGTAAAACAGAAGAAGGTGTAAAGTAAAACTAAGAGCGTCTGAGTAAAACAGATGATAGAAAGAAGAGGATGACATCACACAAATTAAACTTGTGTCACCAGGTAAAATAAGGATCTAAACAGCAAAATCCACTGTCACACTTTCAGTTTAGAAGACACAACAACACAACAGTAAGGTGTAGAGCTGAGCTGTGACTCCTCTCACTCAGTGTTCGACTTCGACCTGCGACTGGAGTTTCTGCTGATAACACACACACAGCAAAGACTCACTCAGCTGAACACGGTCTGATGACACACAACCAGAACCAGGACCAGAACACATAGCAGCATCTGTTGTGTTTTTATGTTTCTTTTGCGCACGTATGCACACGTCTAAGAAAAATGTCCACTGCTATGTGCAGGGGACTATTAAGGTTTTCTGATTCTGATTCTGATAAGATCCTGCATAGTTCAGCTCATAAATCAACACAGTACCAGAGGTCAGATCAGTAGAAGCAGCAACACCTGCTGACGTGTCGGTCCCGTTCAGGAAAAAATCAGTTCATCGAAGATCAATACAAAACTGGAACTTACAGTACTCACTTCCTACTAATATTAAAGATATAAATACATTCATTCATTCTCCACTTCTACAGCCAAGTTAAAAACTACACCTACACACACTAACATGTGTCATGATGCTGTCTGTCTATACGTGATATCTGCTGATGAACTGTGTCATTATATTAGTATATATAGTAGTAATTGTTTTCATACAAATCAATATTTCATGCTGCAAACGTATATTTTATGCAGTTAATTAGATAAAATAAATGATATAAATAGATGAGATGAGATATGATGAGATAAGAAAAGACGAGATAAAAGAGTTAAACAGACGAAGGTGTAAAGTAAAACTCAGAGCATCGGAGTAAAACTGTGAGATAAAACGATGATGATGATGAAAGAAGAGGACGACATCACATGAAAGTGAGTCTGTAAAAGTGGGATTTAAGAAGCGACTCTGCACGCCTCATCTCCTTTAGTTTGTTAATAACAGGGCTGCAACTAACCATTATTTTCATTATCGATTAGTTGTTTGGTGAATAAAATGTTGAAAAATGTCAATACACCACCAGACAACGTCCTCAAATGTCTTGTTTTGTCCACAAACCAAAGAGAGACTCAGTTTATTGTCATAAAGGAACAAAGAAACCAGAAATATTCACATTTAAGAAGCTGGAATCAGAGAATTTTGACTTTTTTCTTTAAAAAAAACTACTCAAACTGATTATTAGATGATCAGAATAATTCAGGATTAATATAATAATCGATTATTGTGCAATTAATCGATTAATTATTGCAGCTCTGCTTTTCTTCTCTACCTTGCACAAGGTATAATGTGATTATTATTTCTTTACTGTGCTGTAATTATTTGCTGGATCAAGGTGAGGTCATGTCATGAGCCTTTCGGGTTTCAGACCTCACCTGCACATTTCTTTTCTCGTATCTTTCTTCTAGTGAGAGAGATAAGTAAATGTTTTGTTCTATTTTATACAGTATGTGCAAATAAATCAAGTCAAAAAAATAAAATAAAAAAAAAAGTATAAAAAGCTCTAGATAATAAACTAAACTGGGGCAAACAGCACCACAGGAAGTGAAGCAGCAGTTTCTACATTCCTCTCTTCTCTCTTCAGTCCGTCAACAACACAACTCCCTTGTTATGTTATTATTACCCACAAACCACCTGGCACCTCTTGTCACCTGGATACCTGAGCGTGCGTGTGTGTGTGTGCGTGTGTGTGTGTGTGTGTGTGTGTGTAAGTGACCAGCGCTGTGCTAACGACCTTCATCTATAATAGAGGAGCTGATACTCTCTCTCTCTCTCTCTGTGTGTGTGAACGACTTCAACGGTCATAATCTGTTGATAAGCTGCTCTCTCTCTCACACACACACACACACACACACAAAGGAGAATAAAACAAAGCCTCTCTCTCTCTCTCTGTCTCAGTGTTTCCCTATGCGACTCTCTCTCTCTCTCTCTGTGACTCACTCAGTAGGTGTGTGTTGTACTTGCTGGTGTAGTAGTAAACGTCTTCGTATCCTTCCTGGTAGTCGTCGTCGGCGCGGTACCTCCTCCCTCTCCTCCTCCTGCCCAGGAGGCGCAGCAGAGCCACGAAGCGCTCCATCATCACCTCCTCCTCCTCCTCTACTCCTCCAAACCTCCTCCTCCACCCGGTCCGGTCTGAGCCGAGCCGAGCCGAGCCGAGCCGGGCTAAGCTAAGCTACGAGCTAACAAGCAAAAAGGCAAATAAAGGAACGGACGGACGGCGTTACTCCACAGAGAGAGAGAGAGATCAGGTTTCCTCCTCCTCCTCCTCCTCCTCCTCCTCCTCTTCGCTCCACTAGCTGCTGCTGCTGCTGCTGCACACACCTCTGGATGTCACACACACACACACACACACATTAACACGCATGTAACGCGCACTGACACTAACTCCCTCTCATGCTCTTTGTATCCTCTCTCTTTCTCTCTGCAGCCTCCTTCTCTCCTCCTCTTCTCTCCTCCTCCTCCTCCTCTTCTGTTCTCATCTACTTCTTTCGGCTGTTGGTGCATCTAGCCGGGCTCAGCCAATCAGAGGGCTCGCAGCTCGCTCGCTTGCTCTCGCTTGCTCTCTCTCCTTCACACACACACACACACACTCGCTTTTTGCTCACTCGCTGCTGCTCTTGCCCTCTAACACACACACACACACACACACACACCACTGCTCCATCTCAGTGCTCCATTGTGTGTGTGTGTGTGTGTGTGTGTGTGTGTGTGTGTGTGTGTGTGTGTGTGTGAGGAGTCAGCAGAGAGGAGACCGTCTCCTTCATTAGCTCCTTCCTCCCTTTGTTGCATCCTTTCCTCCTTTGTTATCCTCCCTCGCCTCCTCCTCTCTATCCATATTTGCAGTGAGTCCTTCCTCTTCCTCCTCCTCTTCCTCTTCCTCCTCGTTCTCACACACTCCGTACCAGTGAGGGGGGAGGGGAGAAGCTCCTCAGGCATGGAGTGTGTGCAGTGTGTGTGTGTGTGTGTGTGTGTGAATTCCAGAGTGGTCTGTAATTGAACACTGGGAGGGAAAAGAGGAGAGGAGGAGGAAAGTAGGACGAAGGGAAGGAAGGAAGGAATGATGGAAGGAAGGAAGGAATGATGGAAGGAAGGAAGGAGTGATGGAAGGAAGGAAGAAAAGTAGGAGGAAAGAAGGAAGGAAGGAACGAAGGAAGAAATGATGGAAGGAAGGAGGGAAGGAAAGAAGGGAGGAAGGAATAATGGAAGGAAGGAAAGAAGGAAGGAGGGAGGGAAGGAAAGTAGGAGGAAAGAAGGAATGATGGAAGGAAGAAAGGAAGGGAGAGAGGGAGTAAGGAAAGAAGGAAGGGAAGGAAAGTAGGAGGAAGGAAGGAATGATGGAAGGAAGGAGGGAAGGAAAGAAGGAGGAAAGAAGTAATGATGGAAGGAAGAAAGGAAGGAGGAAAAGTAGGAGGAAGGACGAGAGAGAGGAAGGAAGCAAAGAAGAAAGGAGGAAGGAAAGTAGGAGGAAGGAACGAATGAACGAACAAAGGAGGGATGGGAACGTGGGAAAGTAGGAAAGTAGGAGGAAGGAAGGAAGGAAGGAAGGAAGAGAATGAGAGGAAAAGACACCAGGAAAGGAGGAGAGGAAAAGAAAGAGGTGATGAAATGAAAGGAGAGAGAGAGAGCTGGTAGAAATGGAGGAGGTGAAGGAAACAAGGAGTGTTGGTGCTGTCAGCTGGACAACAAGAAGGGCTGATTATCCCACTAGGAGGAGGAGGAGGAAGAAGGTGAGGAAGAGGAGGATGAAAGAGGAGGAGGAAGAGGGGGATGAAAGAGGAGGAGGAGGAGGAGGAGGAGGAGGAGGAGAAATTATGGTATGTGAGCTGTGAGAGAGGATCCTGTGGTATGTAAACACCTGGTCCAGGTCTCTGGTCTGTCTGCACAGGACGACTCAACAAAGGAGCTCAAAACCACACACACACACACACACACACACACACACACACAGTGGAAACGACACACTGTCAGCTGAACAAACACCACATCCAGCAAACAGAAGCTGAAACCACAGAGAGAAACATCAGCTCTGAGCCGACACCACAGAGACGCCGCCATGTTGGATGTGGCAAACTGGAGAGACCAGCAAGCAAAAGCTGTGCAAAACACACACACACACACACACACACACACACACACACACACAGACCGTTTATATAGATTTTACACTCTATAGATTTTATATCGATATGTTTTTCAGTGTGATTCTTCATACATGCAGCCACTGGATATAAAAAAAAGTAGAACTATGCAAGTTCAGTTGCTTTTCTCACTGTTTTGTTTCACCTTCTGCCTTCAGTGTTTTAGATCCAGCCCCCTACTACTACCAGACGGTTTTCGGGATGTGCATGTCACACTTTGTTTCCACATTTATGACCTGCTTTGGCGAAATGAGTCGGAAGTTGTAAGATTTAGATAATCAGCTGATAACGTGGAAACCCAATAAAAAAATCTAAAATTGAAGAAGTTGACTTGCAACTTTTAACCCTCTAAAGACGAGCACGACATTAAATAACTTCTGAAGACGAGCACAACATGAAATAACTTGTGAAGCGTTTATGATAGAGACGAGCTGTAAACTGCATCTGAATCGTTAGATACTCCGCTTTCCGAGGGTCCTTGAACGGTGCCTAGAATAGAATATACTTTATTAATCCCTTGCGGGAAATTATTTCATCACAGCGCTCCAGTGTACAAAGGTGAAGAATATTATAGCAGAATAATACAATACAACAACGTGAGATAAATTACAAATTAAATATTAAAAAATGTACAAAGTTAAATATTATCAGAATTACAAAAGTTATTAAAAACTACAAGAATAAACCCCAAAATTTGCCTAAAAACCCTAACCCAACCCTTTATGACAACAAGGGCAGTTTATTAGCTTTTTTCCCTCAACTGCAAATGATGTCCCCAGATTAAAAACTTTGTTAAAGCTGCGGGGTAGAGCAGGGTTTGTTCTAAAAACACCGAACTCAGTGACAGTGGCATTAAAAGTCAGAGTTTATGTGGGAGTATTTTAAACGTTTATTTACAACCTGAGGACGAACCCGTCGACACCTGAGACTCTGAGGCTCAGTGACGTCTCATGTTACTGTAAAATAACGTTTATTAAGTTGTGGCCTTTAAAGTTTTGGTCCTGTTTAAAGCAGATATCAGTGGAATGTTTTTGTTAATATAAGTCCTAAATAGTCCTATTTTCCGTCAGCAATCACTTACATGAAGTATTTCAGCCTAAACACGAGTCTCTCCGTCACTCTGCTCTGCTGTAACCCGAGGAGAAAATTTTCCTTGTGGGATACAAGTGTTATCCAATGAGGAGAGAGAACGGCATGAAGGGCTGTGTGTGCAGCCAAGGGATGCGCGTGAATGTGGTGACGTAGCACGAGGACCAATTGATGCCTGACAAGGGCGGGGGCTGCTAACTCATGGTGCGTTCAAAGAAACTCGTACTTTGTGTTTTTCCTTCCTGTGAAGTCATACCAGTTCGATCTGGTACGAGTTCACGGGTCGGAAGTTACGAGTGGCCGTTATAGGGAACTTTCACAGACAACAGGATGGTAAAAACACGAGCTACGGGTTACCTGGAACGCTACCAAGTCGTAGTTGTGACTTGAAGCTGTAACTTACGGTTTCAAAAGCCTGCCTTGAACGCAGCATTAGCCGAAACGGCCGTGAAGCTGATATCTGCTTTAATTAGAAATACAAACACTGAAAATAAACTGAGAAATTAACATCAACTACAGTTTAATGAGTTTAAATCAGCGACAATTAGTCAAATATTAGTCAGAGTTTCTTTAGAGACCAGTTGATTAATTGATCTATTATTAATTCGTTATTAGTCTGACATCAGTTTTATTTTTATTCTTCTCTGTGTTTGTTCATTTTTGAATAAATGTGTCGTTCACTTTGATATTTTACGATGTGAAGACACTTCCTCTGCTTCTAACTCCTCTCACTGGTTCTGTTGTTTCTCATTGTTGTTCTATTAATAGCACACACACATACACACACACACAAACACACACACTACCAGCCCCCTGTTGTTGTCACACACACACCCTCTAGTTTTAATCCAGTTAGGTTGCCCACTGGCAGCTCGCTCTAATCCATGTGGTGGTGCTGACTGGCAGAGCAGAGACACACACACACACACACACACACACAACTCAACTCCCATATAAACTGAGACACTACAGGTGAACATGTTAAAAATATAAACTAACAGATATCACCATGAAACTTCCCAAGTTTATCACTCACATTAAGACAAATATATTTTGTATTACAAGTTTTGTCAAATTTTATGTTTAAATATGTAAATGAGGCAATATCTAATGAAATATGCACTAATTTGCATACGTTTCCAGAACAGAAATCTGGATAAAGCTACTTTCTAAATTCTTGTTTTATTTTGTTGACATATTAGAGTCTTTAGTTTTTACAGAGGAGGATTTTGGATATCTCTTTTTATCACTCTGTAAATGAGAAAATACTGTCACCAGCCCTAAAAAATCTGAATTTCTCCATGTTTTTAGTAATAAAATGTTGTATAAATGAGGCTGTGAATGATATATCAACAATCCCCTCTGTAAAAACCTTCAGAATATAGAAAGGGATCAAAGTGGAAGGTTTGGTGTCTGTAAGTGCTGCTGAAGTGGAGATTTGAGGAAAAACTCTTTCTGAGAAAACAGCCTTTAAAGATTTATACTGTAAAATTCCATAGATTGTTCATGTAAATCGTACTTTTACGATTGGTTGCGGATACGGAGGAAATGACACTTTTTGGAGAGAGAGAGCTTTATAACGACACCTGACATGACATGGGTCAGACTAACTAAATCTACTGATGAAATGAAGTAAAATAAAAACCTTAATGTGGATTTTCTATTATAAGAAAACATGTTAAAGAAGAAAAATAACCCCAAATCTCAAAATTGATCAGTGCACGACTCAGAAACACGGGTCCAACGGGTCAAAACCGACCACGTACACGTCTCACTGTACGGCCCTGCACACACACACACACACAGAGTAAAATCACTGTGAACTTTGACCTCCTGGAACTGACAGAGACGGTGACAGACAGCCGGTCTGCAGGGCCACTGACTGTCTGGTGTGTGTGTGTGTGTGTGTGTGTGTGTGTGTGTGTGTGTGTGTGTGTGTGTGTGTGTGTGTGTGTGTGTGTGTGTGTGTGTGTGTGTGTGTGTGTGTGTGTGTGTGTGTGTGTGTGTGTGTGTGTGTGTGTGTGTGTGACCTCTGACCCCTGTCATGTCCTGACAGCTCGTTTCCCACGTTGCTACGACGCCTGACAGGAGGAAAAATGCTGATGGAACATGACACACACAGACACACACACACACACACACACACACACACACACACTGACCCTGTCATAAGCAACAACTACAGGACTCAGTCTGTTACAGTTAATGAGACTAAAGACAGAGACCAAACACCTCGTTAACGCTTCTTCTTCAACATAAATCACATGTTTATCTTCTTTTTTTTAAAACTCTGATACTGACTGATACTGTTTCTTATACAACAACTGTAATCAGATTATTTTTTATAAATCGTCCAGCAGCTCTAAACGTATAGAAACCTACACGACGGTGAAGCTGCATTTATTGATCATTTATGACCCTGAATCAGGCTCTGATAAATTAACAAGAATAGATTCTTCTTTCTTACCAAATCGCTTGTTTACCCCCTAATTTTTGATTTTTATTATAATTATTTATTTTATTCTGAGGTTTCTGTCTTGTTCTCTTCAACTTGAAATGCAGGTCGTTACTTCATTCACTTTTTTTTATTTACGGAGAAATATCTAGTTGTTTGTTATGTTCAAAGTTTCCTGCATTGAAAACTGACAATAAATATGAAATTGTAAGTTATTTCCTGATGTAACGGCTGGTAAGAGGACGTAGCCACCATCACTTCTGTAAAAAGCTTCTTGTGGAACGTATCAACAAAATGAAACCAAGCTTCTGAATCTGGCATCATCCAGTGTTGGTAATTCTGTTCTTGGCGATATGCAAATTAGGACATATTTAATTAGTTAGCACCTCATTTGCATATAGAAACGTAAAATTCAGAAAACTTGCAATACATTTTTTCTTAGTTTTTATGAACATAACAAACTGGGAAAGTTTCATAATGCAAAACCACTGATGCGTGTTGCCTTCAGGGACAGTTTTTCATCAACAGTCTCTGTATTTCCCTCTAAAACAACTCTGTGTGGTAACGTTGTGTTATTATCTCATAGCGTGGTGAATGTGCAGGTCACAACTTGTCCACCAGAGCGTTGTGGAGTTGTTGGATTGTGTATTTGATGAGTTTGATGAGGGAAACCAAAGAAATCCCATAATGAGCCTCTGTAGCGTAGCTCTGAGCAGCTCACGGCTCTGCTCCACCGTTCTAAAAACAGCTTGCACCGACAATTAAAGGTAACAAACCTACTGCTATGACTATAGGGATTATGGCAATGGGCCAATTTGCCAACATGTTGAACTATCCCTTTAAAATATTTCTTTGCCCTTTGCTGCTGCATTCTGACAGGCAGATGGTCGAGTCACATACACACACACAGAGAGAGAGAGAGAGAGAGAGAGAGAGAGAGAGAGAGAGAGAGAGAGAGAGAGAGAGAGTGATGCTGCTAAAAATGACAAGTGCAGGTTAATTTGCATATCGCTCTCAGGCCGCTGCTGCGCCGCCACACGATTGGCTGCTGTGTTGGCGTGTGTGTGAGAGTGTGTGAGTGTGTGTGTTTAATCTGATTCTCCATGCTTCTCTGCAAAAAAGAAACACACACACAAGCACACACACTCACTCAATCCTCTGACTCCCCCATGTGGACGCTCAGAGTAACTGCAGCCTTCGAACACACCAGCTGCATTCATGGAAAATTGTAAATTGTACATTTTTTTAGACGCTTCAAAATGTCAGAGCTTCAATAAAAAAATAAATAAAGAAATAAATAAAATACCCATGATTCATTGGGGCAAACAGAGAGACAGTGATTGATGAAGCCTGAGGGAGAGAGAGACAGACAGAGAGACCTAGAAACAAACAGGACAAAGGAGAGAGAGAGAGAAGTGAATCCATGGTCTTAATGGACTGCTGAGTGACTGACCTTGATTCCTAATGGACACACACACTCACACTGACACACACACACACACACACACACTGACACACACACTGCATTGACTTGCATTGATTCCCTGAAGGCCGAGTCCAACCTGAACCTATAAACCCAGAAGAGAGAGAGAGACGAGACGAGAGGACAAACAGCTGGACAACAGCTGCACCGGAGGAGACCACTTCATCTACAGAAGATACACACACACACACACACACACATTAACACACACACACACACAGAGGCGTGTTAATGAGAGTAATGATCAGAGCTCATGGTGACGATGAGGTGGATAGTCGTCCACCAGGAGCAGAGACAGAGACGACAGCTGGAGACGCTGATCAACACCGACACAAACTGATCAGATACAATGACGATTAGGAGACAGAAACCGTCTCTCTGTCTCTCTGTGTCTCTGTGAGTCACTGTAAAAAAAAAAAGTGGAGTCTCCTAAGAGTCATTTTGTGTCTTTATGGCTGTTGTGTGTCTCTTTTTGTGTCTTTTTCCTGTCTCTTTGCGTCATCGTTTCGTGTCGTTGTTTTGTGTCACTCTTAGGGATGGGACTTTTTGTCGACAAATCGACAAAAAATCGACACATGCTCCCCTCGACAAAAAAAATGCAGTGTCAAAATGTCGAGGGGGCGGGGCTTGTGGGATTTCCATGTGTAAATTGCCTTTTGTCTTTCAATATTTCCTATTCAAATTAACAGCAGAAAGTGCCACTTTTCCCCTAATGAAATTAAATATTTTAAATAAAACAAATCCACTTTTTCAAAATGGGATACTGAGCTACTTGACCCTCATTCTGCCTCACATGTGACGGGAGCGTGCGTGCATGCAGACAGGCGACAGAGTCAAGAGATCAGCTGTCCGGGCTCCCTGCAATCTAGGTGATGGTGCTGTTGATGACGAGTCCGGGTCCGCAAAAAGGGCAAAACAGGCGGATGCAATGGTTGCATTCTTCGTAGAGGACCGCGGACATGCACGGAAGAATTTTTTTTAAAAAGAAACCGAATGCGTGCTGCCTCGTCCGCTTGTGCCGACAGCAGCGTTAATAAACACATGGGCCTCCTCAACAATCGATTTTTCAAATCCCGTGTCGTTCCCATCCCTAGTCACTCTGTTGTCGTTTTGTGTCTCTCTGTCATCGTTTTGTGTCTCTTTGCTGTTGTTTTTTATCTCAGTGTCGTCATTTTGTGTCTCTTTGTGGTCGTTTGGTGCATTTTTGTCATTATTTTGTGTCTCTTTATTGTTTTGTGTCTCTTTGCTGTTGTTGTGTGTCTCTTTTTGGTCTTTTTACGCCTCGTCGTCATTTTGTCCATCTTTGTCGTTGTTTTGTGTTTCTTTGTGGTCAGTTTGTGTCTCTTTGCTGTTGTTGTCGTATCTTTGAAGTCATTGTTGCTTTGCTTCGTCGTTGTTCCGACACTCGACTCGACGACATCACAGTTTGTGTTTTTGTGGTCGTTTGGATTCAACCACAACTTTTCTGTCTCTTTGTGGTCGTTTCCTGTATTGTCTCCATATTAAACCACAGTTTTCTTTGTGTTTGTTTCACCGGCCTTTCTAACAATAGTTAAACCTCGAGTCCAGAGAACCGTCGTCCGTCGTCCGTCCGTCGTCAGGACTCTAAACTCCAGTTGAACTCGCCGGAGATTTAAAAACCAAACACGAGTCTGAACCTGTTTGTTGCAGAAAACAACTCTCCATCTCCTGACGCCTTCCTCTCTCTGTCTCTCTGAGGACGTTTGCATAAAATATAAACTTGTTATACTCTCTAAGAACCAGTGAATGAATGAATGAATGAATGAATGAATGTATGTATGAATGAATGAATGAATGAATGACTGGAGTTCATATTTGCAGTGAGCAGAAAAGACGGATTTAAACGTGAACCAACACAGAGACTGAGACTGAGGCGCAGCGCTGCCAAATATTATTTCCAATACTCCCTCGTCTACCTTTCTCAAAAAGACAGAACGAGGAAGACTTATCAGACAAATGCAGCTGGCGCACACACACACACACACAGAGACACACTGACACACACCGACACACACACACACCAGTGAGCTTCTTAAGCACAATAATGGCTAAAACACATGAGAGGAAACAGTGGAGACTCTCTCCTCTCTGTGTCGCTGCAGGTTTCAGTGTCAGAGCTGCTGCTGGACGCTTAGAGACACACTGAGACATACTGTGTGTGTGTCTGTGTGTGTGTGTCTGTGACTGTGTGTATGCGTGTGTGTGTCTGAGTGTGTATTAATAATTGTTTTGTGTTACTGTGTCCATGCTGGGCTTATCCAAGTAGAAAATGAGTGTGTATGTTCGATGCCAGCAGCTTGGCCGTCCACCTGGACGCCGCCCAAGGCTGAGTGTGCTGTTGTGTGTCTCTCTCTGTGTGTGTGTGTGTGTGTGTGTGTGTGTGTGTGTGTGTGTGTGTGTGTGTGTGTGTGTGTGTGTGTGTGTGTGTGTGTCTCAGTGTGTAACAGATGAAGGACAGTAAAACAGATCCTGGGTCTGTTGTCTGTTTTCAGTTGGCTCCTGTTTCATCAGCTCATGTTTTCACCACCAGACTGTAAACACACACTCATCAGCACTCTTTTGTTTTCATCTGGAGCTTTGATATTAGATATATAGATAAAATATCAAATAATATGATAATATATAATAAGATATATTAAAGCTGCTTGCTGGACTACGTCACCTCTGTTTTCTCGATCCCTGAAGTCACACAGATCAACAATTAACCTGCAGACGGTGAATGATTAAACATTTCTCTTTCACACTATTAATATAGAACCTAGAGCTGCTTTATAATCACACTACACGTGGACATCTACCTTTATACTGTATGGAGCTTTAACACAAACATCTACCTTTATACTGTATGGAGCTTTAACACAAACATCTACCTTTATACTGTATGGAGCTTTAACACAAACATCTACCTTTATTTTGAAGGAGCTTTAACACAAACATCTACCTTTATTTTGAAGGAGCTTTAACGCAAACATCTACCTTTATTTTGAAGGAGCTTTGACACAAACATCTACCTTTATTTTGAAGGAGCTTTAATACAAACATCTACCTTTATTCTGAAGGAGCTTTCTACCTTTCTACTATGTGTAGCTGTGGTTGTGAGTGTGAGGTGAACTGCTGCTGCTGCTGCTGAGCTGCAGGTTGGTGAAGAACAGCCTGAAGCTCAGTGTGGAGAATTACTGTCATACACACACACACACACAAACACACACACACACACACACACACACGTACACAAAAAGAAAACACAACACAACAACACGTCATCATGTAACGTTCAGGTGTCCGAGTACTTTTGGCCGCTGCAGGCAGCACTGCAGGAGGGAGCAGTGTGACACAGTATTACTGCACACAGTTGAAACACACACACACACACGCACACACACACACACACACACACACATTTAACCGGATAAAGTCAGAGTGATATACACAATGACACACACACACAATCAGCAGTTTGTTCCACAGAGTCACGGTGAGGGAGAGCGACATAGACACACACAGAGGAGAGAGGGAGAGAGAGAGTCTCTTGGTAAAATGTGTCAGAGACGATAGGGATAATACATTAAGCTGAGGAAAATGGATGTACACACACACACACACACAGACACACACACACAGAGAGAGACACACACACACACACACACACACAGAGACACACACACACACACAGAGTCAGGTCTGCTTCAATAATCCTGAGGACAAAGATGAGCAGAGTTCTGACATCAGCACCTCTTAAAGGACAGTGTGTGTGTACGTGTGTGTGTGTACGTGTGTGTGTGTGTGTGTGTGTGTGTGTGTGTGTGTGTGTGTGTGTGCGTGTGTCGGCTAAGGAGAAAACGGTGTGTGTAACGTTGTGCGCCACTGTGTGTCTCAGTGTGTGTGTGTTTGTGCTTGAGCCATTTTCTCTGCTTCTTAGTCAAAAAGCTTAAAACGGTGGGATGATGTCATGCTGTCACACACACACACAGAAACACACACACACACACACACACACACACACAGACACACACTGGCTCTAACATCCTCAACACTCTTGTGTGCGCTGCTTCTTCCTTTTTCTAATTTATTTATATAAAAAACGTGGCAATGAAACTTTATCAGCGTCACTGTTCGGTCTAATCTCCCTGCAGCTATAATCTCTAATCAACTAATGAGGATTCTTTTAAATTATCAATTAATTTACTGATTATTTTCTCAATTCATCACTTCGACTTTGATTTTAGAAGCTGAAAACAAAGAATAATTCATATTTCTGCTCGAAAAATCACTGAAGTCATTAACTGATTGAGTATTAAAATGAACATATTCACCACCAAAGTGTTTATTCATGACTTTATTCTCTAACATACAGCCGTAATCACAGGGCTGCAACTAATTATCCTTTTATTTATCATCATCAATGAATTTGCTGATTATTTTCTAAATTACAGTAATCATTCTACAAAACTACAATCAGTTTACTGTCATTTGTCATAAAAATTGGGGAAAAAATCATTAAAATTCACATTTTTGAAGCAGAAAACAAAGAATAATTCATATTTTTGCTTGAAAAATGACTGAAGTCATAAATTGAAGTGTTTATTCATGACTTTATTGCAGCAAATTCAATGTTTTGTGTGTTATCTGTAGCTAACTGAATTAACTTGAGTGTTAGGTCTAATCTCACTGTAACTGCAATATACAGCCGTAATCATAGGGCTGCCACTAATGATCCTTTTTTTTATTATCAATGAATTGGCTGATTATTTTCTCAATTAATCACTTCAACTATGACAGTTAACTGCCATTCATTTAAAAAGAATCACAAAAATTCACATTTTCGAAGCTAAAAACTAAGAATATTCTATATTTTTCCTTGAAAAATCACTGAAGTCATTATTTGATTGATTATTAAATTCAATATATTCCCCACCTATGTGTTTATTCATGATTTTATTGCAGATAATTCAATGTTTGTTGTGTTATCTGTAGCTAACTACATTAACTTGAGTGTTCAGTCTAATCTCACTGTAACTATATAATATAATATACAGCCGTAATCATCTGGCTGCAACTAATGATCCTTTTTCATTATCAATAATAATAATAAATTGTATTTATAGAGCGCTTTTCACCTGAAGAACAAGTTTGGCTGATTATTTTTTCAATTAATCACTTCAACTTCGACAGTTTACTGCCATTTATTTTTTTTAAATCACTAAAATTCACATTTTAGAGGCAGAAAACAAAGAATATTCTACATTTTTGCTTGAAAAATCACTGAGGTCATTATTTGATTGCTTATTAAAATCAATAAAGTCCCCACCTATGTGTTTATTCATGATTTTACTGCAGCAAATTCAATGTTTGATGTTTTAACTGTCTAATCTCACTGTAACTATAATGTACAGCCTTAATCATAGGGCTGCAACTAATGATCTTTTTTTTTGTATTATCAATGAATTGGCTGATTATTTTCTCAATTAATCACTTCAACTTCAACAGTTTACTGCCATTTATTTATAAAAAATCACTAAAATTCACATTTTAGAAGCTAAAAACAAAGAATATTCTACATTTTTGCTTGAAAAATCACTGAAGTCAGATAATTCAGTGTTTTCATGTTTTTTCTCTGTAGCCGATAGCGCTGCAGCTTCAGGTGCTACAGCTACAACCGATGGAGACGATGATGTCATGGTTTTAAATTGGGGTTAGTCTTGGTGCATGTGCTCCGCTCCGCCCGCTCCGCCCGCCCCCCCGGGGTTAAAGTACTCTGGTTGGAGACTCACTGAAGTAAAAAAATCAGATGTATAATTTATAGAGGAATGACAGACTGTCCGATAACACGTCGGCTCGGAACGTACAGTCGCTCTCTGCTGCAGTCGTCACGCCAACCTCTCACTCGGCTGGGAAATTAAAGGTGGAGTGTGTGTTTGTGTGTCTCTGTGTGTGTGTGTTTGTGGAAGGACGTCCGCTCCGTCAGCAGAGGTCTGGCCCCGGATCAGACCTCCACCGGGGGCCGCGAGGCAGACAGGTGCTGGTCCCTTCTGGACTTGGCAGCTTCAAGGAATCAGGGTCGTGAACTCCGTCACCATCAAAAAAAACAAAAACACACAACACTCAGCCTCTGGCGTCCATGTTTCTCCTCAGCCTCAGCGTGGCGCCTGAAGGCCAACGACACCACGGTTGTGTTTAACTGAACGGGCGACGAGCCAGAACTGAACGGAGCTTTTTTCAATGGAGACTCAGATTTATTTCTACATTCAGTAAAATATCACAGATCAAATTATGAATGAATCAATAAAACAACGGATCAGAGCTGAAACAGGAACTATTTTGATGATGAATTTTGACTTTTCTTGTTTAAACTAATGAATTCTACCTTTAAAGCAGAAGTAAGCGATATTTTTGTGTTAATATAAGTCTTAAATAGTTGTATCTTCCGACAGCAATCACTTACATAGAGTGTTTGGACTGAAACACGGGTCTGTCAGTCACTCTGCTCTGCTCTGAGCCGAGGAGAAAACTTTTCTCGTATCCTACAAGTTTTTTTCCAATGAGGAGAGAGAACGGCATGCAGGGCTGTGTGTGCAGCCAAGGGATGCGCCTGAATGTGGTGACGTAGGGACGAGGACTGTTATGGTGCGTTCAAGGCAACTCGTGTTTTTCCGACCTGTGAAGTGGTACCAGTTCGATCTGGTACGAGTTCACCGGTCGGAAGTTACGAGTGGCCGTTATAGTGACTTTCACAGGTAAAACAGGTCGGAAAAACACGAGTGGGTTGCCTGGAACGCTACAAAGTCGTAAGTCGTGACTTGAAGCTGTAATTTACGGTTTCAAAAGCCTGCCTGGAACGCAGCATTAGCCAAAACGACCGGATCGCTTACTTCTGCTTTAACTGAATATCATTGAAAACAAAATTAAAATTAAAACGATTTAAACAAAACATTACCTATTACTTCCAGCAAAGTTGTGTTAATTGGCTCCAGTGTGCTTGTGTTCTGATCTAATCAAATGTATATGTGTTTATTAGGGGTGTAAGAAAATATCGATACGGCACAATATCGCGATATTTTGAACGGCAATACTGTATCGATACAAGGACGCCAAGTATCGATATTTTATTATATAAATTGAAAAAGGTGAATTTATTTTTTTTGGTACTAAAGTAGTAGTTGCTTGTTCAGCCCAGTAGATGGCGTTGTTGGAGGCATCAGAGGAAGAGATCAGGAAAGCCCCATCATTGTTTAAATCAAACATAATGCACATGTTTTATAAAGTGTAGAATGTGCCACAGTGCGACCGACACCGACTGATACTCGTCCGTAGCAAAGCAAACCCTAGTGCAGTGTGCTGGATGAGCTCGGCTTTCTACGCCGTGGAGGACCAGGAGAGACCGGGGCTGCACCTGGTGCAACCCCACTGAGGCGTCACCTCAGGCGGCTTGTCAGATCACCTAAACGGGGCAAGCCAGGCTGCGTCTGTGCCGAGCTACATGCTAATCCACACACGCTAACAGCGCCTGCACTCATGCCACCAAGCGTCCGCTCCCTCGTCAACAACACGGATTACTGCAGACTGTTCACAGCTTCTCAGCGTAGCGGAGGAGCCGCTGTGTTCACGTTGTCACGGAAACCAGGTAGAACCGGAGCACCGCGAGCGCTGCAGCCCAGCTGGAGGAGCTAATGCTACATGAGCTGACCATAGACTGTAGAGCCAACAGGCTCCGCTAGCCGCTAAGCTAACGGGAGCTGGTGTTGTTGTGGTGCGAGATGCCGCGGTAGGTTCCGCTCACTGCTCAGCACACGGGGAAATCCACAGCTGTTTGTTGTGTTTGTGTGACGGACGAGTGTCTCTCACTGCCAGTGTCTGTGTGTGACTGCAGTCTGTGTGACTGCAGCCTTTATTGCCAGACAGGACGTGGAAGCGCAGGAGTGTAAATATACAGCAGGTTATGTCAGTCTCAGATAATAAGGTTATTTCATTTTCAATTTAACATTTTTATTTAAATGTAAAACTACATATTTAATTTTATTTTTACTTGTAGGAGTGCAGCAATCTACATGTTTGTATTTAATTAATTTGAACTAGTATGAAATACAAACAATTTGTCAGATGCTATATTTGCCCATTTTGCATCAATACAAAAGATTGAAGTGAGGTAAACAGACTGAGAAGTTTGTCTTATTAGAAAACACAGATGTTAACAAAGTTTTCATTTGGTGATGAATTACTACTATCATTTAATGTAAATATAGGCCTACAACTCGGATTTTAAGATGCATAATACATTCTTAGTTTTTCAGCGAACTATGTAATATCGCAATATATCGCACAATTTGGATATCGCAATATATCGTATCGTGACCCAAGTATCGTGATACGTATCGTATCGTGAGGTCCTTGCCAATACACACCCCTAGTGTTTATATGTGCATACTGTATGTATGTATATTTATATATATATTATTTACCTTTGTGTATTCATATATACAAGATTGTGACAATGTACTGTATGTATGGTCTCAGTTTATGGGAAATAAGGGCTTGACAGGGTGGAAGGGGTTCGTGTTCATATTGTGCTTCCACTGTTATTGTATACAGATGAACAGATGTACTATGTTTGAAAGAAAAAACAATAAAAAGATGTGAAAGAAAAAAAACGATTTAAACACTTAAATATGACACTAATGTTTGATTTTAAATGGAAAAACAAACAGATTACGTTGTATTTTTGTTTTATTCTGACATTTTCATTGAAGGTTTTCTGCTTTTCTATTCTTCTGTTTCATAATATCAGTTCTTTTTAACATTAACTCATTAGTATTTAAGATAATCAGATTATAAAACTTCTTTTTCTTTTTCCTTTTCCCTTTATTTTAACACCAGTTTCTCTTGGCTGCTGTTTTTCCACCTTCGGCTCAGCTCACATCTCTTTGACTTTCATCTCCACAAGATTTTTCTTTTTTATTACGTAACTCCCGTGTTCAGATTTAATTTTATAATCCTGATGTGTTGGAGAAAAAAAAAAAACCCACTGAGACGTTGTATGATATCAAACTACACAAATAAAGCCGAGCGAGTACACGTTACAGTGGTATACAATAGCACACTGTCTCTGATGGTTTATCTATCTATTATTTACCTGTTGTCTATTTTTACTCCTCTGGCCTTTTGGTTTTGTGATGTTTTTCTTTTTTCTATTTATTTATCTATTTCTTTCTATGTATTCTATAGTCCCACTGTGAAGGGCCGCCGTGACAACAGGTTACCTTGGAGCCGCACACCTGGAGATTACATCATTATCTGTACGTGAGCAGCAGAGACAGATTTACAACACAACACTAAATCAACACTGGGATATTTTCCTTTAACAGCCACTGAAGGGACCGAAGCTTTGGGAGATTAAAAACCATTTAACGGACTAAACAGTTATAGTTTTAGTTTTAGTGTCCTTTAATCTGCTGCTGATAATCATCTCCATTACCAAGCCGCAGGTTTATGTCTTTAAAACACAACGATAACCAGCTAATGATCATGTAGCACTAATAAAACAAAACAGCAAATGGGAATTTCTAACAGGTTGCAAATCGACCAATCACTG
Source organism: Trachurus trachurus (assembly GCF_905171665.1). Taxonomy (NCBI): domain Eukaryota; kingdom Metazoa; phylum Chordata; class Actinopteri; order Carangiformes; family Carangidae; genus Trachurus; species Trachurus trachurus. Next base: position 2,776,900 of record NC_139912.1, read on the forward strand.
GAGCTCCATGAGGTAGAAATAAAGCTGAAACAAAATAACCACTAACTCCTATATATCCAATAAGCAAAAAACAATAATTTGTATATCTATCTATATATTTCCTTTCAAAATCAGTCTGCACAGATGTTAACAAACAAACACACCCAAAGGTTTCCTGTTTCTTCATAATAAAGTGTAAATGACACCGTGTCCAGTCAGACGACCACGGATCAATCACAAAGTCTGCATGAAACCAGAGAAAAAATATCTAATAACTCACCAAAAAGGTTGTTTTATCATAAATAACCAACTTCCCCCAGTAGGATCCAGTGTGGCGCCGACATCAGAGGCAATGAAACAACGATTCTGATCATCAATCAATCTTTTAAGTCAGAAACAAAGTCTAGAAACAAAATACTCCGATATACTGGTGAGACCAGGACCAAGACTGAGACCAAACCATGCCAGACCATTTCCAAGACCATCACTGTGTTCAGTACCGGTCCTCATAATAATCATGTGTCTTGATATTTACATTATTTAGAGCCGGTCCAGACAGATAAGAATTTAATGAATCGACATCGGGTTTCTTATCGTTTCAGCGTTTCGTCCAGGCAGAAACAGTGTTTTCAAGAGGTGAAAACTGTATTTTTTTGGGAACAGGTCCCAGAGCGGGAAAATCTGAAAACGGCGCCCCAACGTTTACGTGTAGACACTCAAAACAGATCTTTACTGAAACGTTACAGTCTATGGACGTAACGTAACAACAGCTGACTACTGTCGGTGCCTCGGATACTGCGGCTACGTTATTGAATTACATCACATAAACCAAAGTGAGAGAGTAGCAGAGAGACATTTGTGGTTAAAGACAGAAAGAAAAAGACGTGACTGCAGCTGTGGTCTTGACTGGTCGGGAGAAAAAATCCAGAGTCCAGTTCACAAAAGACCTTGAACATTGTGGTCTTTAGAGCTTCAACAATTAATCAAATAATCGAACAATAACAACCATTTTGATCATCTAATAATCGATTTAAGTCGTTTTTTAAGAAAAAAAGTCCAAATTCTCTGATTGCAGCTTCTTAAATGTGAATATTTCTGGTTTCTTTGTTCCTTTATCACAATAAACTGAGTTTCTCTTTGGTTTGTGGACAAAACAAGACATTTGAGGACGTCATATCTTGTGGTTTGGGAAACACTGACTGATGTTTTTCAGCATTTTATTGACCAAACTACTAATCAATTAATCGTTTACATGATCGCTAGATTAATTGATAATGAAAATAATCTTTAGCTGCAGCTCTGGCGGTCTGAAAACCGAGCTCTCGAGTCCTTCAACACTAGTTCACTGTGGCAGCAGGAGGACGACTCCTGGTGACAGTTAGTCAGTGTGAGGGTGTGTGTCAGTGTGTGTGTGTGTATGTGACAGAGATGTGAACAGTGAGTAAGGGAAAATGATTTCCAAAAAGCCGGCGTCACAGTGAGGAACATCGAGGGTCAGGGAGGAAAAACCATCACACACACACACACAATTATTAATTTTATGGAGCTCTTTGTTGTCGTTACCTTCTATCTGTGTGTGTGTGTGTGTGTGTGTGTGTGTGTGTGTGTGTGTGTGTGTGTGTGTGTGTGTGTGTGTGTGTGTGTGTCCTTGCTCTCGCCGTTTGCCATAAAGCGTCATCGGCTGCTGCGATGCTGCCTGTCAGCCTCGGTTATGTTTCTCCAATGCAGAAGAATAGAAGTGATAATAACACAACACGGGATTTTCTGACTGCAGAGACGGAGAAATTCAGCTCCTTTCAATAAACTTTATTCGTCTCTAACGGGGTCAATTAATCCTTTTTAAACAGCTACTCTCGATTTATTAAAGGAAATGAGCTATTTTTGATCATCGTGTGATGAATGTGGTCGTTAACGTTGAGTAGCGGAGGTTTGATTTCTCCGTGTGGAAGCAGAGAAGCCGCCATGTGTTTCTAAGCTTTAAAATCGTATATTACTTACATTATTACCATGACACACAGGGACGTCTAATCTCCTGACGCTACATGTTGGTGTTCATGCGACCGACTTCAGCAGCACAAGTCTAAATTGTGCGGAACGGAAACGAGGGGCCGTGTTTAAAGGGTTTTTTAAAAAAAGGATTGGAAGCAGCCGCATCTCATTTAGCTTGAAAGAGGAGGGGGGGACGTGTGTGTGTGTCCTGGTTCTGTGGCGGAGACAGTCGTTACAGTTTGTAGAGTTCAAACCTTTTAAATGGAAGCTAAAAATGGGTTTGTTGAATCTGACACCGGCTGTGGAAGGAGAATAACTCACCTCACTCACACGGGAACAGTTCAGGTTAGAGTGACGACATAAAAGACGCCGTGTTTTTGTTCATCAATCAGGTCGACTGTGACTTCCACACAGATTTACATAACATTAACCTGAGAAGACAGATAACACAGCGCATGAAGGATCCGGTTGGGAGCTGAAAAATCTGCTGCTTTTTTTAATTTTTTTTTGTAAGTATTTTTATTAGATGCAAATTCTTTTTATCTGTTGTTTCATTAATCTTTTGGACTGCGTTGATTTATCGTCGAAAGAAATGGTCGAGAAATCTCTCAAGAGCCCAAACTGACACCTTCAAAGTGTCCGACCGCCCATATCTTCAAATATCAGGAAAATATTCACATTTAAAACAAAATAACAACTGAATTTCTGCCATTTTCTACCTAAACTAATAAATATATCATCAGTTATAACGGTGTCAGTTCTGCTGTCAATCATCCAGTCTTTAATCCACCAGCGATACGTCTCTGTTGGACTGTTTGACCATTTGTCTTCAAGAAAAAACAGAAAAAAAAACATCTGGACCAAACTCTGAACGTTAACATTTACCACAGATGTGATGCTCTGTTTGACCCCTGACCTCTTCACATTTACTCCCCTGCAGGCGACTGGGAAACCCCGTGTATTAAATGTCTCATTAGAGGCAGAGACACAGGGATGTTGTTGTTGTTGTTGTGGAGCCGTTTCTGAAATATGTCGCTCTTTGTCCTGTCAAACTCATTAACGGTTAACCAATATTTAATAAAGGTTAATTGTCAGTTTATATGTGTGTGTGACCTCTTGCTCAAGGTCAGGAAGCAGCCGACAGGAGACCTGGCTGTGGACATGTCTCCTGTGGACGGGAAGACAGAGTCAGAATAAGATAAAATACAATGGGCAAGGAGATGGAAAACACTATATAGATGCATCAGTATGAACAGAAGCTGATACCAGTAAATGTCACCTTCACTTATGGACGTGTCCGACACTTTAGTATTGGTGGAATAGCATCAATAGATCAATACAGGGTGTCTCAGCATCACTGTCTGTCCAGGACTCGGACTTCTGGACGCGCCAATGACATGATTAATTGAAAACCATCCATTGATTAAGCCTGATCAGCGCTTTAGTAATCGACTAGTAGCCCGTTCACGATGCATGGTGCAGCTCAGCTTGACCCAACTTGGTAACATCGCCGCCTTTGTATGAAAAGTTGGGTTAAAAAACACTTCAGGCTATTGATTGGTAAAAAAGAGTCATCACGGTATTTGTAAAAACATCTTTCCTTTTAAAAAACGCAATCCAAAGAAAGCATTTAGTGGTCCAACAAGGAGCTGAAGATGGCGTCTAATGGCTTTGTGTGTTGTTGCTACACCACTAATGCTTTTCTAGCTTTCTGCAGTGGTAACATTTCTACTTGGTACCCAAAAGCCATGATGTGGTTGGGAAAACACTATTAATAATCCCATTTTATCAACGGTCTGTTGTGTTTTATCGTTGGGAGAAAGTATTAGTCTGGTGGTCTGTTTCATTTCATTTCCTTATCGTATGAGCGAGTGGATATTTAGCGTTGACGCTTCTCCAATTAATTGAATCGATCCCTGTCTTACTTCTGTGGTTGAGCTTTCAATAAAATGTTCAAGAAAAGAAAAAAAACAGTCTGTTTCTAAATAATAGAGTTTGGTCCAGATGTCCTGCAGCTCTTCTTTGTTTTTATTTGTAAGAAGATAAGTGGTGGAACAGTCCATTGGAGACGTCTCCATAATGAATTCAAGAGCTAGAAACTCTTGAGTGTCTGCTGGAGGAGGATTCCCCACAACCTGGCAACACAAAACTTGTTCTTATTAATGCGTTAAAAGGCATTATTACCGGTATTATTATTGAAAATGAGTCTTGAGACCACTTGGTCTTGTCTCCGTCTCAGTGAAGCTGGTCACTTTTTTACCTGCTACTCGCTCACTTTGGTTTATGTGATGTAATCCAATAACTTTAAGATAATTAAAATGGTTCTACAAAAGAGTAGCCTATGTTTGTGTAACCATCTGAAAAACTTGGTGTCAGCAGTGTCAACAGTGGGAGGAGGCTTCGGCAGGTTCTGCGCTGTGTTTTTCTGTTCAATATGCTTTAGATTTTATATAAAATAATATTTTCTTTCCAGCTGAGGAGGAATAATGTAAATATCAAGTCGCCACATGATTATTATTATTATTATGAGGACTGGTACTGGATAACTACTGTACAGTAATGGTCTTGGGGTTTTGGTGGTCTTGATTACAACCCTATTAAATACTATAATATTAATTGGCTCCCATCTAAATCCTTATAAACCCTTCTGCTACACCACAAACAGCTCTACCACCACCAACACACAGGATAACACACTACACACTACACACTGCTGCTGCTGCTGCTGCTGTGGTGGTGTATTAACGAAGGGCTGTTATGAAAACAGTAAACGGTGCTGCCAGAAAACGTTAGAGTCACCCATTCTTTTTTTTTTTAAATATATATATTTTTAACGGTTTAGAACCAAGCAGGAATTCAAATTCAAACAACCAACCAACGGTCATGATGTCGCGCGGAGGGTCCGTTTATCCGTTTGTATGATGAATTAACCTGCCGACATTTAAACCGAGACCATCCGAAACTGGAGGGGTCACGGATGTTACTCTCACACCGGTTAACACAACACAACACAACACAACCGCCCGCAGCCCCGGTGAAGGTGGTCGTTACACACACACACACGGAAAACACACACAAGGGCAGACCCTCGGTTGACCAGCAGCAGTAACCGTTTAACCGTTTCTCAACCTCCTCCTCCGCACGCGACTTAACCGTTGGTTAGCCGTTTTTAGTCGTTACACGTTAGCAACAGACAACGTTTAAATGGGAAGAAAAAAAAATACACGTTAGCAGCATACAACGTGTAGGAAGGAAAGGGGAAAAAATCACCGTAACGTCACTGTAACCTCACCCGTTGCGTCAGATTAACACATACACATAACACACACACACACACACTCATACACGGTATCAGTTACCAACTTTCACTAATTTCAAGACAGTCACCGTTGTTGCACGAGCTCTAACCGTTACCGGCAGCGTCAAGCCAAACCAAACCACGCCGCTGCACGAGACGAGAGATTGCACCGGCGATAATTAGTCAGTACAAGCGCACGCATATACACACACACACACACACACACACACACACACACACACAGGTATGTACTAACACATTCACACACACACGCACTAGGGGGGAGTGGGGAGTGGAGAGGGGGGTCACATACACACACACAACCTGAACGAATCGGGTCTTGGGGTCCGGTCTTCTTACCTCCCTCCTGGTCCGGTTGGAGACAGGCCGGGATGTTTTTCTTCCAGCCGGGCATGATGCACCTCAGGGCGGATAGGGAGTCCAGGGCGGCCCGCTTAGCAGACACACACCACCAGCGGGAGGAGCGGCAGCAGCAGAGGCAGCGGCGGCAACGGCAGCAACGGCAGCGACAGCAACATGGCTAGTTAGTTAGCTTTAGCTTAAGCCGCTCGCTGCTCCACCACACCACCACTATACCACAGTCTCTCTACTCTACCCCCTCCCCCTCCCTGTAACTCTACTCCTCCAGCCTGAGCCTCGTTGGTTGTGGTCTCTCTCCATAGACTGAGTGGGAGAGCGAGCTAGAGTGATAGTGAGCAGAAAGAGAGGAGAGAGAGAGAGTGGTGACGTGATGACTGATACGGGGTCGCCCCCCCCTCCCCTCAGAACCCCTCGAACGAACGAACCCCGCGAATTTGTAACCAACCAACGGCTGTTCAACGGCTCGACAACAATATGGACGTTTAGTTTGTCGACTCCACAAATATCAGATAATAATAATAATTTTCGCAGCCATTTATTAACAGAGTTGTCGGAGAAGACACTAAAGCCTCCCGCCTTCATTCATTCATAGCAGAGAGAGAGAGAGAGAGGGAAGGAGGGAGGCTATCAACAGGGATCAATGAAACTCTCTGTACAGTAAATCCTCCTCTGCTGCCAGCAAGGTGAAGAAGCCATGATGAATCACTTCTGTTTTACAACCGCTTGTTTTTTAGTTTTTTAGATTTTTCAATTATCAAATTTTCAAAGTAGCATTTAAAATAAGTTTTACAGTCTTGATTGGCATTTTGTTCCACCAATTTCTTCTTAATTGGTTCCTGATTGGTGAATCAGCACTACTTAGCTAAATGGCGCTAATTAGCTAGGCTGGATCGATTAGCATCTTTTAACAATTTCCCCCCAAAACAATGCACCATTTAAATGGATACAGATCAAAACAGCTGAATTGAGAACTAGCATTATCAACCGGGATCAATGAAATTCAATCCTCTGCTGCCAGCAAGGTGAAGAAGCTATGATGAATCACTTTTCTAACTGCTCAGCTGTTTTACATCGCTTGTTCTTTTTGTTTGTTTTTTAGATTTTTCAATTGTCAAATTAGGTCAATTGCATTTAGAATAAGTTTTACAGTCTTGATTGGCATTTTGTTCCACCAATTTCTTCTTAATTGGTTTCTGATCGGTGAATCAGCACTACTTAGCTAAATGGCGCTAATTAGCTAGGCTAAAAATAACCTCCAAATAGCCTATTTGCCTGATATTGGGTTGATATATTTAGCATCTTTTAACAATTTCCCCCCAAAACTATGCACCATTTACAGATCAATTTAACACAAGACAGCTGAACTGAGACCTAGCAACCGGGATCAATGAAACTCAATCCTCCTCTGCTGCCAGCAAGGTGAAGAAGCCATGATGAATCATTTCCAACGGCTCAGCTGTTTTACACCCGCTTGTTTTTTTTTGTTTTGTTTTTTAGATTTTTCAATTGTCAAATTTTCAAAATAGCATTTAGAATACTTTACAGTCTTGATTGGCATTTTTTGTTCCACCAATTACTTCTTAATTGTTTCCTGATTGGTGAATCAGCTACTACGCTAAATGGCGCTAATTAGCTAGGCTAAAAATAACCTTCACATAGCCTATTTGCCTGATACTGGATCGATATATTTAGCATCTTTTAACAATTTCCCCCCAAAACTATGCACCATCTAAATGGAAACAGATAAATTTAACACAAGACAGCTGAATTGAGAACTAGCATTATCTTTGCTATCAACCGGGATCAATGAAACTTTGCAGCTACTGTAAATCCTCCTCACTGCTGGAAAGATGAGGAGCCATGATGAATCACTTATAACGGCCCAGCTAACGGTCCATTTTACGTCCACCTGGTTTTTTTTCTTGTTTTTTTTTTTAGCATTTTCTAGATGAAAAAAGTTTTAAAGCAGAAGTGAGTGGTCCGGTCGTTTTCGCTAATGCTGCGTTCCAGGCAGGCTTTTGAAATCGTAAATTACAGCTTCAAGTCACAACTTACGACTTTGTAGCGTTTCAGGCAACCCACTCGTGTTTTTCCGACCTGTTTTACCGGTGAAAGTCACTATAACGGCCACTCGTAACTTCCGACCGGTGAACTCGTACCAGATCGAACTGGTACCACTTCACGGTCGGAAAAATACGAGTTTCCTTGAACGCACCATAACAGTCCTCGTCGCTACGTCACCACATTCACGGCGTTCCTTGGCTGCACACACAGCCCTGCATGCCGTTCTCTCTCCTCATTGGATAAAAACTGTAGGATACGATAAATGTTTTCTCCTCGGCTCAGAGCAGAGCAGAGGGACTGAGAGACCCGTGTTTCAGTCCAAACACTCTATGTAAGTGATTGCTGTCGGAAGATATAACTATTTAAGACTTATATTAACACAAATATATCACTTACTTCTGCTTTAATGTGTGGCTGAGGTTTCCCCACAGTCTTGATTGGTAGGCTATTTTGTTCCACTTGATTGATGATTTAGCACCAAAGTGGCGCTAATTAGCTGGGCTAAAAATAAACTCCAAATAGCCTATTGATAGTGGATTTAACATTTCCCCCAAAAAACTATGCATCATTTTAATGGTTACCTAGAAATTCAACGCAAAAATGTAAGGTGGAGAGGTATCTCTACACTCTCGATTGGCATTTTGTTCCATAATTTTCTTCTTAATAGGTTCCTGATTGGTGAATTAGCACTACCAGCTAAGTGGCGCTAATTAGCTAGACTAAAAAATAACCTCTAAACAGTTTATTATTTGTCTGATGCTGGATGGATATATTTATCATCTTTTAACCATTTCCCCCAAAATTGTGCGTCATTTTAGTGACTATAGGGAAATTTAATGCAATTGTTTACAGGTTAAGAAGACAGGCCTAATCATTGACCCTATTCTACACTGATTCTGTTACATCAGACCAAGCTAGAGCTGAAATGATTAAGTTCATTTAGCTACTGATTAGTTTACTGAAAATAAATGAATTTTTTAAGCACAAAATGGCCAAACACTCACTGGTGGCAGCTTTTCAAATATGAAAATGCATTAGCTTCCCATCTGTTTGTTTTTAATTGTTGCTCAAAACAAAGTAATTTGCAGCTACAGGGAATAAATGAGTCATTCTTCACTATTCTGTGACATTATACACTGCTGAACAGTCTATCGATTATTACATGTAGCCTAATAATTATCAGATGTCCTGATAGTGAGAATAATTATAGCTTGCAGCCTTACAGTGCTTCTCAGATGGAGTATTACAACCTTGCCGGGGGGGAGGAAGGGGTTTCTGAGTGTTAATTACTTGACACGCAAAGGAAGAAAAAAAAATAAAGCAACTTGATAAAACATCAAACAACAAATGAGTTCAATTTCACACGTGGTCCAACAACAAGATCAGAGCGGATGCACGGTTGATCTTCTGCTTTGTTGGAGCAAATTTCTAACAAATGTGCAATTAGTCAAATTATGCAGACATCAAATGTTAGAGAGTGAAACACCCCAGAACCCCGGGGATGTGATTAAACATTATGTTGAAATATTTCTAATTGTACTTTGGGGTCAGCTTAATGAGCAATGCCCGTATGTCAGGCTCAGGAATAGTTAATGGGTGAAATATCTTTAGATAGGAATTTTGTTTTGCGTAATTTAGCAAATTAAATAACTGACATGTCAGGGTTTAACAGTGATTTGTTACATTTCAAGCTACAGTACAACTCCTATTAGTGTTAAGGTTTGTTGGGCTGCGTGTGTGAACTATACTGTATGTTTGACAGCACAAATTAAGTTACTCAAGATGATGAATTTGTTATTCACTTATATACACATGAGTAATTCAAGGGCGCAGAGTAGAAATCATTGCTCACAAATGAAGTAATTTGAAAACATAAAGCTTTGTCATTTGTTTCTACAAATTATTCACAAAATTATGGAAACAACTTGTGTTTTTTCCCCCTTCTGACACAAGTAGGTTGTGCAGAAGCCTGCTGCTGCTGCTGAATAACAGAAAATTAACATTAATTATCATCAAAACTCTTTTTACACACATATAGATGATGTATATGCACTTTATTTGACCTTTTGATGTTTCTTATGGCTGATAATAACAAAAGCAATGTATATTTTAACAGTCATTTACTGAAACTGTGTTTTACATGTTACAAAATCATCTCATTAATGTTGGTACTTAAAAAAATAAATATGTGTATTTTCAAAATGTGATTGGCTGGATGAAAAAATGAACTATCCATAAAGACATCAGTATTGTGTTGCAATATTTAATGACGCATATTGACCTGGAGACCACACACACACGCAGGTATTTGAGGTCTGGTTCTTGTCCTAACTCGCCTTTGAGGAATTCACTCCCCTCCATTGTCTCCACCTATCTGACTGTGAGTTAAAGGGGAATTCTGACAAATTTTACCCTTTAATTTTCAGCATAAAGTAGAGAACAAAGCAGTGTGTGTGTATCTGTGTGTGGCGGCTATGACCTCTTAACTTCCCTTTAACCTACATTAAACAAAAGCAAGCGTTTGTTTTATCCGCTTTTTGAAACAGTATGTACAGTACAGAGCTGCAGTAATAACAATATCCTGAACTTACAGGGATTGCAGATGTGTCTTTTCATTTTAGACTTTTTTTAAAACACAAAAACACAAGATCAAAGGTTTTAAGTTTTAACATGAACTGCTCATGTCAGCAGCACGTCCATGCTTTGTGATGTCACCTTTGATCACCGAAAACAACTCCTTCAATGAATCCGTGCATCAAACTGAATGTTTTTGCCAAAGTTGAAGAAGTATAGTGTTGACGTAGATTGTTACACTGGCTGCTACAGTACATGACATTAAAGCATCAAAAACAACCATTTTATATTATCTTTAAAGATTAAAATATAAAACCAAAGCCGAGCGACAACAGTGTTGGGTTTAGTTCAGTTTAACACTGGGTTGGGTTCTGAAGAAGGAGAGAAACCGCTGGTAATCAGAAGAGAGAGTGATCCAGAGCTTTGGATAACAACAGCGATTAACTGTCAGGCTTCGACATGACGAGCAGCCGTCTCTCATCCCCGTGGAGCTGTGGAGAGGAAGAGGAGGAAAGGAAGCAGCGAAGTGGAAGAATGAGTCTCTGCAGGCTACGAGACAAAAAGCAGAGACTGACCTCAATATGGAGCGAGACGAGAGACACAATGTGAAACACTGCAGCTTCAATCACAGCCGTTAAACACCAGCTCACCCTCATTATTACTGTTATTAATACAATTATTATTATCAGTGTATCTCAGTTTGTCAATTTACTGTTGTTTAATCGTTCATCAGCCGGCGGATTCGTCTTCAGAGACTCAAGACGTGAGAAACTAACTATCTACTTTAAATCCAACTCCTTTTCCAAGAACGCCGAGATAAAGCACAAATATAAAACAAAGAAGAGTTTTGAAGTTTAGTCTCAACTTTTAAAATCTCAGTTTGTAGCTCTGAAGCTTTTGGTTTTTCTGTTTGGTTTTTCTAGATACCGGTACTTCTTATTTACGTTTTGCTCAAAAGCGGAAGATCATTAAATTCCACAACAACTGGGTGAACACCATCTACTGATGAAGATCAGGTCATATGGCCGAAAGCTTCTAGATTGAGAAAAGCTACTGAATGAATTTTGAGGTTGAGATTCATCATCTGCTTCCAATGAGGTTAAGAGTGAAGTTTTTAATCTTAGTTATTGACCAAAAATGTTAAGATATATCTGGTTTATCTTTGTTCTTCCAGTTCTACTGTTGAAGATCAAGCGATGGTTGAAAGCTTCTTCACTGAGAAAAGCTACTGAATGAATATTGAGGTTGAGAATTGTAACCTGCTTCTTCTGACGTCAAGAATGAACCTTTAACCTCATATTAATACTAATGTTAGCTCTGAAGCGTTAGTAAAAAAACAAAAACAAATTCTTCCTTTACATTTCCCCGCTGCTCCTGCTCCCCTGAGGATGAACCGTGATCATGTTGTTGATCCTCCGACCTTTAATCCAGCGCCATCGGGCCAGAAAGTTGATTTAATCAGTGTTTTTGTTGCATGATAAAATAATAATCTGAAGTCCGTCTTTTAGTTTTTTTACTCCTTCTTCTGTCTGATTGATATTTGCTGAACGCTGTTTAGGTCGTTTTCTGGAGAGCAGCAAAGTGGATAATCTCCTGCAGCACAAATCTGAAAATCTGCCTGCAGAAGAAGAAGTGGAGATTACACTGAGCGGCGCCGGGATATTGTTATAAACCGAACTGCTGCTGAAAATAATCAGATTTAACATGGAGTGTTTCAAAGACGGCACTTCTCTCTCTCTCTTTTTTCTTTTTTTTTTGGCCTTCAAGTCTGTGTGTGTGTGTGTGTTTGTGTGTGTGTGTATGTATGTGTGTGTGTCTCTTCGCTCAGTCAGATTCTCACCTGGATTAAACTGTGTGGAAAATGTGAAGCGATGCGTCACGTCAAACTGTGATTTTCTGTCCAAAGTAGCTGCAGCCAACATCCCAAAATAATCACTGCACAGGGAGCATGGTAAAAACTGTATAGTAGGCTACTGGCTGCTTAGCATTAGCATTAGCATCGTCATTGAGTATGTTTACATGCAGTCAATATTCAGGTTAACAGATAGGCATACAGCACTTTTGCACAGACTTGGCTCTTTTAAACCATGACTTGGCACTTTACCTTTAATACTTTGCAGACGTATCTGGTTATGCCTCTCTCGTGCCGTCCTTTCATTTATTTATTTATTAACTTTATTAACTAATTGCCTTTTCTGTATTCTGTTTATATCTATCTTTATCTTTATTCTATTCTATTTTATTCTATTTAATATAAACCCTAAATTGTATATAGTATATGCATATTTTTTTTGCACAAGAATATTTTTTAATTTATTCTATTTTATTTTATCTTAAAGGGACTACAAGGAGTTTCGGAAAGCGGAAGTGTTTTCACAGTACATTTCCCATGAGCCTCCATGCGCGCTGAAATTCTTGGAAAACAAAACCCAAATGTGTCTCAAGAATGTTTTCATTGATCAAGAATGAAAGTCGGAGGGTTTGAAGACGATCAGTAGTTCCGACCATAACGATGTCAACTAGCGATCCGGCTGCGTTATTCCCATGACCCGCCAGGCAGCATCTGGGAAACTAGGAAATGCTGGGCGATTCGACCCCTAACTAATATTAACAAAATAACTATAAAAACAAAACAATATATTTATCTAAAATGGACCCGTTAACAAGTGGTAACGTAGTCTTAATGACTCACTGTATTCTGCCTCTACTTTTTTTTAACTGATACTGTTTGGGACACCTGAATCTCCCTGTGGGGATAAATAAAGGTTTCAATCAATCAATCAATCAATCAATCAATCAATCAATCAATCAATCAATCAATCAATCAATCAATCAATCAATCAATCAAACATCTGTTTTAGAATAAACTCACCAACGTCGACTCCAGCTGTGGAAACCAAAGCTAACTAACCAGCTACGTTATAGATTCATCATCACAATGTAAAACCACAATCACAACATATCCCAATTAAGGACAATATCAAACATTTTTATACTTTTTTATAAGTGGAAATAAAACAAAAAAGGCAATTTATCTTGTTTATCTCTTATCTCTATCTTTCACCTGCACCCAACTTTGATTCATTGGCCTATAATAACTTTATTTACACAGAACATATTAAAAAAGTGCTTTACAATAATATATGTTTTAATTTTAATTTTAGATTCTGTCAGTTTTATCAAACACAAACGTCAACGTTCAGATAAAATCTTCATGTGTTGGTTAATCAGCTCTGATCGCTGCACCTTCATCTTCACCTTCATCATCATCACCTTCATCATCATCATCATCACATTGATAATCGAGGATCGTTTCCTGAGAGACTCTAAAGTGACTGTGTGTGTGTGTGTGTGTGTGTGTGTGTGTGTGTGTGTGTGTGTGTGTGTGTGTGTGTGTGTGTGTGTGTGTGTGTGTGTGTGTGTGTGTGTGTGTGTGTGATGCAGCTGGAGCCTCATTTCATAGATTACTGTCAAACGCTGTCAATGCATTAACACACTCACACACACACACACACACACACACACACACACACACACACACACACTGCATGCATATGTCAGTGGCTGCATTATGTGTCAACAGAGAGAGAGAGAGAGAGAGAGAGAGAGAGAGGCCCTGGGGGTTTGTAAACATCCCACTCAACTGATCTGTGACTCACACACACACACACACACACACACACACACACACACACACACGCTGAATGCATTCAACCAGCATGAATAAACAACATCAACATCCTCAGTCTCTCTGCTGCACGTATGAAATGACATTATAGAGTGTGTGTTTTAATGTTCCTCTGCATGTGTGTGTGTGTGTGTGTATCTATATTGAGCACATTATCCTCTGCTAAATAATGAATCCCCCCCCTCCCCCTCCTCCTCCTCCTCCTCCTCCTCCTCCTCTTCCTCCCCCACATAGCGATGTAGAAGCTCCACACACACTTGCACTTGATTCTGCCTCATTGGGTAAACAGGAAGTCGCTCTGGGGGCTTTGAGCACACACACACACATTTATACACACACACACACACAAACACACCTGCCGCAGGTGAAGGAGGTGATCAAACAAAAAAAGCTTTATTTAAACAGCACATTGACACAGTGACCCAGAGACACAGTGGTCACATGACGACGAGGTCGGACTCAGTTTAAAGCTTTAAAAGTGGTTGACTCAGATAAAGAAGGCTATAGAGAAGGGCCACACAGTTGGAAAATCAGATTGAAACATGAAATATTTAGTGCTTAATTATGTTAAACTACATATATTTGCTTGAGGGTAGCCTACAAGAGGTTATTTGCCAGCACACAATCCATGTAATCACATTATCAACTTTTAAATGAGCCAAAACATCTGGTCAGTTGTCTCATACACGCTGTATCATGATATAAATGTGGACTCGAGGCTGATTTTTTTTACTATTATCAAAACTTACTGACCATTAAAGGGATAGTTCAACATTTAGTCAAATTGACCCATTGCCATAATCCCTATAGTCATAGCAGTAGGTTTGTTACCTTTAATTGTCGGTGCAAGCTGTTTATAGAACGGCGGAGCAGAGCCGTGAGCTGCTCAGAGCTACGCTACGGAGGCTCATTATGGGATTTCTTTGGTTTCCCTCATCAAACTCATCAAATACACAATCCAACAACTCCACAACGCTCTGGTGGACAAGTTGTGACCTGCACATTCACCACGCTATGAGATAATAACACAACGTTACCAGACAGAGTTGTTTTAGAGGGAAATACAGAGACTGTTGATGAAAAACTGTCCCTGAAGGCAACGCGCATCAGTGGTTTTGCATGAATTTTCCGTTCTGATTTAGTGAGATGGTTCTAACCCAAACTTTAACAGACCTGCATCACTTGACTCAATAAATACATTATATATGAATTGCGACTGTGAGAAACGAAGGCCGTGAAAGACTCTACCTGTAACTTCAGGGTCACAGTCTGTGTGGGAAATGTGAGCACCAAAGACAATTTCTTCACAATCCTGCTGCAGATTCATCGTTTAGACCTCACACTTCGTCTCATTGATTGATTTTGATTGAGTATAATAACAGTAAATTTGTGTTTAGAATATTAAATACAAGCCTGGTTTCACTTATTTGATACTGATTATTTTTGATTATTCCAATAGATTGCTGTAATGATCATAGTGATTTGTGATAAAGGTTACAGTTGTCTGTGTTAGTTGTTTCAGCCTCTGACCAGCAGGTGTCGCTCCGTTCACATCAAACATCAACAAACCAACGTTTCACATGTTGTTGAACCACAGAGATGAAGTTGAAGTTCAATTTAAAAGGCATAAAGAGCAGCATTAGAACAAACAAGACATCACACAACATAAAAACATTCACAAAGTGCTTCAGTTAAAAAATTCTAGCAGCTGTCAATTTCAAAAGTGCTCTACGTGCATCATGTTAAAGTGCTATGTGCATTCAAAATCTGGACGAGTTCAGACCACTTCCTACTAATAATCAATAATCACAACATTTGATTCATTGGAAAAATAATTCTGACTTAATAAAAACTCAGATGTCACTGATTCTGTTCAGGAGCCCAACAACAGTTCACACACTCATGTTCTGAGTTTCTATTACAGTAAAACAAGTTTATCTAACAGTTTTATTATTTATTGTGTATAAATAATAATAATTATAAAAAACAAACCTGCACAGATTCATCCACATTATGTTCTTGTGCTGATATACAGGAGATGTGTTTATAAAACATGTGGCTGTTATAAACAGTGACTTCAAGACAGAAACATGTGTAAGCAAATAGATTTATATTTCTGTGCAGTTTAACGTCACACAACATCTTAAAAATCATCATATAGATATTTTAAATACACATCCACTATTAGTCAACAGTGTGGACAAACCTTCTCATTCAGTGGGTTTTTCTTAAATCTTTATCACTTTCTATATTGTAGATTTGTTCACTGTGACGACTTCATGAAGCTGATGACAAGGTGGCTACTTCTTTTTTTTTTTTTTTTTTTAAGTATATTTTGTTGGCGTTTTTGCCTTTATTTGATAGTGAGTGAGATAGACAGGAAAGGGGGAGGCAGAGCTAGGGGGAATGACATGCAGGAAAGGTCTGCCCGACGCGGGAATCGAACCGGGGACGCCTGCGTTGAGGACTGCAGCCTCTACATGGGGCGGCCGCTTTAACCACTGCGCCACGCACCGCCCCAAGGTGGCTACTTCTAATATAAATCTAAAATCTGAAACATATTCTGCTTTGTTTAACACTTTAGTCTTTAACTCCACATGAGTTCCTTCATAGTTTTGAATCTACAATGTAGAAAGTGATAAAATAAATAAAGAAAAACCATTAAATGAGAAGGTGTCCAAACTTGTTCTTTCTGTGGGTTAAAACTGCTCTAAAGATGAAACACAAGAGATAATTTACAGATTTTTATATTATCATTATTATTATTATTAGTAGTAGTAGTAGTATTATTAGTATTATTAGTATTATTATTATTATTATCAATGAACTGAAGTGTAATTCTTTTCCTCCAGGGCATGAATATTATTAAACTTTCTAGGTGCAGTTCCCAGCTGTGGCCACTAGGGGGCAGCAGAGAGCTGATCTGAGTTCAGTCTCATCTCATATGAGAGTTTGAATTTTTTATTGATCTTTGAACTTTATTGATATTAATTATTAGATATTGATCAAAAAGCTGAATCAGAAACTGGTTGAATCTTCGTCTTCGTTCGAGTCGTCGACGTGAATCTGGAAAAATGTTGAAAATGTGACTCTGACCTTCCTCCTCCTCCTCTTCCTCTTCCTCTTCCTCATACACACACACACACACACACACACACACACACACACACTGTGAGGCGATGGCCGGAGCTTTGAAGGGGATCTTTGTAGGACGATGAACGGTGTCACACACACACACACACTAGGCTGTGTTGTTTCAGAGAGCCACACACACACACTCGGCCTTTATACAGCTCAGTGAACACACACACACACACACACACACACACACACACACACACACACACACACACACACACACTCCTCTGGACCAAACATTTATATTTTCTCTCTGCAGGACGGAGACGTCTCTGAGACTCTGAGGCTCCGCCCACCTGTTGTGTCTCTCTGTCGTTTCTCGTCTCTTTTAATCAGTTTGTGTCTCTAGGACTTTTACATCTGGTTGTAAACACAGATGCTCGTCTCCATGTGGTCGCTGTAGCAACGACAGGTGTCTCCTGTTGGACCACCTGATCCAACCTGAACAGCAGGTTCAACATGGAGTGAATGTGAGTAAGGTATGAAGTTGTCATTAAATCGATGGTCAATTTTGAGATTTTGTGATATTTTGCTTCCTAAACATATCGTCTTTCAAACTAGTGGCAATAAAACATCAATAATACACAATTAGTTGTTTATTTTACTTCGTTTTGCAAGATTGCGCCTGTAAATTCCACATAAATTCACCAAAAGTTAGTAGGCTACTTTTCACACAGCTGAGTTGTTTTAAAGGTAAATTCATGCACGCTGATGCACGTTGCCTTCAGGGACAGTTTTTCATCAACAGTCTCTGCATTTCCCTCTAAAACAACTCTGTGTGGTAACGTTGTGTTATTATCTCATAGCGTGGTGAATGTGCAGGTCACAACTTCGTCCACCAGAGCGTTGTGGAGTTGTTGGATTGTGTATTTGATGAGTTTGATGAGGGAAACCAAGAAATCCCATGATGAGCCTCTGCATTTCTCTGAATCTGTTATGGATATTTTCAAAGGTAAAAGTAAAATTTCCTCCCATATTTCACCGTCTATCATTGTTCTCAACTGGGTCTGTCAGTTTTCAGATATTGCAATTTGGAATAAAATTTGGAGACAAATGACCTTGTTTAAGACTAAATCTAATCTAAAAGAGTCTTTTCTAATGAGTTAAAGTCGTCTGGAAGATTGAGAGTATCGGCTAAACGATATTTTAATGAAATTAAATAGTGAATGTGTAAATGTGGAGGTTTAAAGCGTAAATTTAAGTCTGTTGGCGCCAAAACTCCTGAGGCCTCGACCGTTAAGTCATTTAAGTCAGTTTATATAGGCTATGAGTCATGCCAAGGTGTGTGTGTGTGTGTGTGTGTGTTTGACAGTTCATGTTGTGACTCATTCAAACTGAGGAAACTGAGTCACAAGTGGCGACGTTGTTTGACCACATGGAGCCGCTGCGTCTGAAATAAAACAGAAGTGGTGACGAGTGCCTGATTGCGTCTGTAAATTCCTCATAAATTCACCAAAAGTTAGTACTTTTCACACAGCTGAGTTGTTTTAAAGGTAAATTCATGCACACTGATGCGCGTTGCCTTCAGGGGCAGTTTTTCATCAACAGTCTCTGCATTTCCCTCTAAAACAACTCTGTGTGGTAACGTTGTGTTATTATCTCATAGTGTGGTGAATGTGCAGGTCACAACTTGTCCACCAGAGCGTTGTGGAGTTGTTGGATTGTGTATTTGATGAGTTTGATGAGGGAAATCAAGAAATCCCATAATGAGCCTCCGTAGCGTAGCTCTGAGCAGCTCACGGCTCTGCTCCGCCGTTCTAAAAACAGCTTGCACCGACAATTAAAGGTAACGAACCTACTGCTATGACTATAGGGATTATGGCAATGGGCCAATTTGACAAAATGTTGAACTATCCCTTTTAGTAATATTGTTGTGTTGTTAACAAATAAACAGAGATGAGATTAAACTGAGAAACTGTCATTGTTGTTTAGAGTCACATTTCTGCCTCGACCTCGGTCGCACTGTACTCCTTCATCATCATCATCATCATTATCACTCTGTGTGTGTGTGTGTGTGTGTGTGTGTGTGTGTGTGTGTGTGTGTGTGTGTGTGTGTGTGTGTGTGTGTGTGTGTGTGTGTGTGTGTGTGTGTGTGTGTGTGTGTGTGTGTGTGCAGCTGTGAACAACGGTAGTGGGCCGGCGGCCTCACACTGTCGTCTTTGTTCTGCAGAAAAAGAAGAAACTGTCACATTTCCCATCAGAGAGAGAGAGAGAGATTATGGCCTCGCACCACACACACACACACACACACACACACACACACACACACACACTGGCTGCTTGTTGACCTTCTTGGACGATGATGAGGTTTAAAGTTCAGGATCTAAAAATGGCCTCATGGTGGATTCATGAATGTTTCTACAGAAACTAAATGTTTGGCTGCAGCAGCGACAAAAAACCCTGGTGACCCTGAACGCACCATCAGACCCTCAAACCTGAAGATTTGTTCATTTTTTCTGTTTTTTTAAGACAGAGAATTAGATATTTTTACATATTTTTTACAGTTAGAACATATTCAGATGGTCTTCACAGGGGAATTATGGGTATTTTCTACTTAACTTAGACCTGTGTTAGTTTTACAGTGCATTTTACAGGACTTTATTTGAATTGTTTTATTTGTACATGAGGTGTTAAGAAGATAGATTGATTCATTCAATTTATTGTCATTACACATGTTAAAAAACAAGGTAACAAAATGCAATTTGTATCCGACCAGAGTGCATATGCAGTAGGCTATAATAAAAAAAACATACTTATAAAGTGCATGGGAATTATAAATATAATATAGGCTATGTTTTTTTCCCCTATACAGATGTGCTACAGTATATGAATGTACAGTAGTGCAACTGAAACACGTTACTGTTCCTGTTTCCTGTAAAACTCATATAAATTATTGTATATTCACTTTTTTATGCAGAAAAAACTCATATTTCTGTCACGTGTGTCTTGGTTCAGTGTAAACTTTACATGTTAGTTTATAAACTGTGGTGAAATGTTGAAGAAAAGCAGCTTTTTTTTAGGTTTCATGTGCATTTTTTAGGCAAAATCTCTCCTTTTTTTTTTAATAAAGAGAGATTATAATCATTATTTATCTTTGCACAGTAGAGCAGCCAGTCTTGTGACCCCCGGTGACCCTGAACGCATCATCAGACCCTCAAACCTGAATATTTGCTTATTTTTCTCTGTTTTCTAAGATAGAAAATTGGATATTTACAGTTAGAACATATTCAGATGGTCTTCACAGGGGAATTATGGGTATTTTCTACTTAAGTTAGATCTGTGTTAGTTTTAAAGTGCATTTTACATGATTTATTTGAATTGTTTTATTTGTACATGAGGTGTTAAGAAGATTTGAAACACGTTACTGTTCCTGTTTCCTGCAAAAATCATATAAATTATTGTGTATTCACCTTTTTATGCAGAAAAAAACTCATATTTCTCTTGGTTCAGTGTCTCTTACACCGTAAACTTTACATGTTAGTTTATAAACCGTGGTGACCTGAACCTCAACCTGAATATTTGTTTATTTTTCTCTCTTTTCTAAGACAGAAAAGTGGATATTTTTTACAGTAAGAACTTATTCAGATGGCCTTCATGGGAGAATTATGGATATTTTCTACTTAACTTAGATCTGTGTTAGTTTTAAAGTGCATTTTACATGATTTATTTGAATTGTCATGCAGAAAAAACTCTCTTAACACTGTAAACTTTACATGTTAGTTTATAAACTGTGGTGAAACGTTGAATAAAAGCAGCTTTTTTAGGTTTCTTGTGCATTTTTTAGGCGAAATCTCTCCTTTTTTTTTTATAAAGAGAGATTCTAATCATTATTTCTCTCTGCACAGTGGAGCAGCCAGTCAATATAAAGTGTTTTGATCAGCTGTTGCAGTTTTTACTGTAACGATCGGTCACGATGCTGTGAAAGAACAATAGAAAAGAAAAGAGAAAGAGAAACGACAGAACTCTCTCTCTCTATTTATCTCTCTCTCCTCCTCCTCCTCTTCCTCAGTGGGAGTCGACGGAACCGACCGAGTCGAGCCGAGCGCAGCCGAAGAGGCGGCGACAGGTCCGGACTGAACCGACGGAGAGAGAGAGAGACTCAACAGGAGGATACATCCACACACATAGGACACATTATATAGATATTTATAGATATAAATCTATAGATAACGATCTAATAATCAGTAATTAACAGTGTGATATCGCAGCGGTCAGGAATCAGGATGTCGTCGGCTCTGAGCAGCTGGGAGTTGTTCGTCAAATACGCACTTTTCATCTTTAACTTCGTTTTCTGGGTAAGTCTCATTAATTCATATTATAGGGGGAGACTGCATGGGGACAGTTGCAACACTTTTTTTTTTTTTTTTTTACATGTTTCTCAGTTACTCAAGAGACTATTTGGACTATAGGCTCACCAAACGTTTATATATTAAACATAGCCTACATTTGTCAGCTAATTAGAGGCTACCATTTAAAGATGGTTACATATTAGGCAAGGCAAGGCAAGGCATCTTTATTTATATAGCGCATTTCATACCAAGGCAACTCAATGTGCTTTCCATAAAGACAAAACATTAAAAAAAGAAGCATAAGACAGAATAAAAACAAACAAAACACTAAAAACAGAGTTAAAAGCAAGAGCAAATAAAAGTAAAATGAAATAAAATAGATAACGTTTTAAGTATTATGACACATCGATCACAATATTCATTTGAATGGAAGAATCCAGACGTTGCAACTCAACTGACCCCAAACTTGGGGACAGTTGCAACACGGATAAGGGACGGTTGCAGCATATTAAACATACATTAAATTTTGATTTTTTTTGTCTCAATAAGCATAGTATTCCTAAAATATGCATTGTCTTACAATAATACTATAGTATTATTTAGTTATTTAGAAATATTTATCAGAGAACAGTTGGAGTTTTGTTTTGAGCATAGACCTTGAGTCAATGTGCAGAGGTTAACAGTGGTAATAAAACTCAAAAGCTCAGTGTGAGACAAGAAGAATGGAACTATTTGCAATAAAAAAAAATCTTATATAAACATCTATTCTACTTTTGGATGATTTATTCACTGTATATGACATCAAATAAATTCATAAATCATTTTCATAGGAAAATATATGTGGCTACTTCTGTCCCATAGAACAAGATACAACTAGGCTCAAATTGCATATTTCATTATAGGAAGTTATCTGGGGAATTATTTTGATGTCCTAGTCTCTCATGGTTTAATATAATTGGCTGTTCTGTTCATAATTAAGGAATAAAATAGATATTTTGTGCCTATTTTAGGCTAAAAATGTTTCATTTTTATACATTTGCATTTGCATAGTGCTTCCATATTCAAATGGCAGTTGTTGCAACCGTCCCCACCCTGTCGGCCATGACACAACATCATGTACTAGCAAGACACAACGACACTGACACATGTTAACCATGTCATTTGATAGTCAACAAAACAGTGATTTAAACTATGTAGGTTTGGATTAAAGCAGAAGTGAGTGATATATTTGTGTTAATATAAGTCTTAAATAGTGATATCTTCCGACAGCAATCACTTACATAGAGTGTTTGGACTGAAACACGGGTCTGTCAGTCACTCTGCTCTGCTCTGAGCCGAGGAGAAAACATTTATCGTATCCTACAGTTTTTATCCAATGAGGAGAGAGAACGACATGCAGGGCTGTGTGTGCAGCCAAGGGACGCCGTGAATGTGGCGACGTAGGGACGAGGACTGTTATGGTGCGTTCAAGGAAACTTGTTTTTTCCGACTTGTGAAGTTGCACCAGTTCGATCAGGTACATAGACTGTACAAAAAGACGTACTGGTACGATTTCACGGGTCGGAAGTTACGAGTGGCCGTTATAGTGACTTTCACCGGTAAAACAGGTCGGAAAAACACGAGTGGGTTGCCTGGAACGCTACAAAGTCGTAAGTCGTGACTTGAAGCTGTAATTTATGATTTCAAAAGCCTGCCTGGAACGCAGCATTAGCGAAAACGACCGGATCACTTACTTCTGCTTTAATTCATACAAAAGGTCAGGACAGTTTGACAAAAATATAGCTCATGAAAAAAGCTACTTTCATATACCCTTAAAACAACTTTGTTTCAGTACATGCTGAATATGTCTTTTCTATTATTGTTTGTGCAGAGTGAGTGTCATCACTCTAGCATGTTTCTGCAGGATGTCGTTTATCTCATTCAATTCCGTTAAAAACCTGATTAAACTCACTGATGATGTGTGAAGCAACAACAGATAAACTGTTTATTTCCTGCCTCTGAACAAATTTTAATCTAAATATACTAGGCCTAATCAAACCAACGTTGATATTTATTTATTTATTAAATTAGAGGATTTTAACTCTTTATTATTATTATTTTAAGGTTGTTGTTTTTTCTTTTGGGTGAATAAGCAAAAAAAATGAGTTTTTTTCTTTTCTTTTCTTCCTGTGACATTGTAAAAAGGAAACGTGTGACATCATCAGTCAGTAAAACTTCATCACTGATAAAGTTTCAATGGGAGGAAACAGAAACTCCAACACAGTCTCACTCCCAAGGCGTAATAAACGGACGTTTGGTCAGGGCCCTTTCGCGTTGTTTCCAGACGCTCAAGGTACCCCTCAGCGTGGGACCGGAACGCACAGGGATTTCAATTGATTTTAATGCAATCCCCTCCGCGGCGATATGTGACGCTCAGAGCAAGTGCTCCAGCCATCCATTCACTCCTATTCCGATCCGGCCGCGGTGCTGAAAGACGCCGTGAGCTCCCCTCCCATTGGATAACTGATCCTCGTACCATTTGCAGCTGAATTCGTATATTTATACAGCAATTTGGCCGCAAAAATAACATTTCAACATATTTTTATGACATTTCTAACGAGAAATGTGTGTTTTACTTTCAAAATCTATGTTGAACGAATTCAAATTATATTTTGTTTGGCAAATTGAATCTGTTAAAATGTGTACAATATGTTAATTCAGCTTTCTGGCCATAAAAACAACATTTCGGGATATCTGGCATTGTTTGAGGACATTTCTAGCGAGAAATGTATGTTTTACTCTCTAAATATATGTTGAATGAAAGCAGATTGTGTTTTATTTGTCCTGTAACAATATCACAGCTTGTGCTTGTGACTGTAGAGCCGCTTTGGGCGTCATGTTGCCATAACAACGGCCCGCAGAGACTCCGTTCCGGTGCAGCTTCCTCATAATCTGATGACAGATTATGAGGAAGCTGCACGCTTTTCAAACCTGCTCAGCAATGTAAACTGCAACGTGACCTCATTTTAACCGACAGTATATTTATACGAAGGATTCAAACGATTTACAGGCCGGACCTATTTCTCCAGCCGACAGGCGGACAGCTTCCGCGTTGTTGCCGAGGATGTGACGTCATTGCAACGGCGCCACCATTGACTGCGACACTGCCATCTACGGTGTCTGGACGGAACTACAACAGTGTGTTTTGTTAGTCAGTTGTGATCATGAGGAGTGGAAATTAAGCCATGTTGATTTAATTCAACAACATGTGAATAAACAGTGAGGAATCAGAACAGTTAGACAGCTCTTTTTCAACAAAGTCCAAATAATTCAAGTAACTCAAGTCATATAGGCCTTTTTTTTTAAATTCCAGAAAACAACATTTCTCCCCCCTTCTCCCTCCTCCCGCCCAGGAACCTTAGTTTATAATATAGTGTAGAATGAACCCATCCACTGTAGTAATGTTTATGCACAACTGCACCACTTTAGCCAGCTCCTTTATTTCTGGTTTTACATTGGACAAACTGATTAAGGCTCCATTTTCAGGAGACACAGCTATTCTTTAATAACTTCCACATTCGTTGGGTTACGTTCAGAGGTTTATCAGGGCAGGGCCTAGGGTCATCCAGTGTTAGCAATTACAGACCCATCTGACCTTCACAGGGGTCACAGGTCAACTTTTCATGTGAAATTTGACGATATTTGCTATTATTTCAGGCATAAAACACCAATACTTGGAGCCGAGAAGCTGAAATGTTAGCTTCTAGTCCAGACCTTTGAGCAGATTGAGCGTGCCAAATATCAGGGCTGTGTTCCACTCAGAAGTGTCCAAAATGGCCAAAAAGCAGTGTTCATTTCTAATCCTTCATTGTGTACAAGACTAAATTCAACAGATAGTCTTTAATAACTTCCACATGCTTTGAGCTGGAAGTCTGAAAGTTTCAGGGTTTTGTCAGGGGCCTAGGGCCACCCATTATCTGCAATTTCAGACCAATCCCACATTCAGAAGGGGTCAAAGGTCAAGGTTTAGTGTGAAATTTGACGATTTTTGCTATCAATTCAGGCATAAAACACCAATACTTTGAGCTGGGAAGCTGAAATCTTTAGATTCTAGTCCAGACCTTGGAGCAGATTGAAGATCAGAGCTGTGCTCCACTCAGAAGTGTCCAAAATGGCCATGGTAAGTGTCAAAGGTCACAGAGGTCGAACATCAAAGTTAATCCTAACAAAACACACACGCTTTAAGTAATCATCATGAAATTTAGATGAGTTGTATATCAGAGAGTCCTCTATCATTATATTGTATTCCCATTGCTCTGGGGGCCACGGGGGGCCCCTGGGGGCCACTTCGCTTTCCCATGCTCTCACAGATTTGGGTGTCGGGGTGATGGATAAGGGCCTCACAATGAGTCCACCGGCCAAGTTTCAAGTGATTCGGTTGGTTTTTATGGAAGCAGCGGCCTCCTGGAGACAGAGGAATGCGGCTGTTTGAAGCCCCGCCTCTCGAACAGTAATGGCTCAATCAGGACCGAACGCACATCAACGCGTTCGTCTTGGGCCCCCGGAACCACTGATATCAAATTCAGAACTGTACGACTTTTAGAAATATATTTCATCCATTTCAGCTTTTCTGACTCAGAACGTCTCTCAGGCATTAAGTCTGAGAGGCTCTGAATCTGAAAAGCTGAAATGGATGAAATATATTTCTAAAAGTCGTACAGTTCTGAATTTGATATCAGTGGTTCCGGGGGCCCAAGACGAACGCGTTGATGTGCGTTCGGTCCTGATTGAGCCATTACTGTTCGAGAGGCGGGGCTTCAAACAGCCGCATTCCTCTGTCTCCAGGAGGCCGCTGCTTCCATAAAAACCAACCGAATCACTTGAAACTTGGCCGGTGGACTCATTGTGAGGCCCTTATCCATCACCCCGACACCCAAATCTGTGAGAGCATGGGAAAGCGAAGTGGCCCCCAGGGGCCCCCCGTGGCCCCCAGAGCAATGGGAATACAATATAATGATAGAGGACTCTCTGATATACAACTCATCTAAATTTCATGATGATTACTTAAAGCGTGTGTGTTTTGTTAGGATTAACTTTGATGTTCGACCTCTGTGACCTTTGACACTTACCATGGCCATTTTGGACACTTCTGAGTGGAGCACAGCTCTGATCTTCAATCTGCTCCAAGGTCTGGACTAGAATCTAAAGATTTCAGCTTCCCAGCTCAAAGTATTGGTGTTTTATGCCTGAATTGATAGCAAAAATCGTCAAATTTCACACTAAACCTTGACCTTTGACCCCTTCTGAATGTGGGATTGGTCTGAAATTGCAGATAATGGGTGGCCCTAGGCCCCTGACAAAACCCTGAAACTTTCAGACTTCCAGCTCAAAGCATGTGGAAGTTATTAAAGACTATCTGTTGAATTTAGTCTTGTACACAATGAAGGATTAGAAATGAACACTGCTTTTTGGCCATTTTGGACACTTCTGAGTGGAACACAGCCCTGATATTTGGCACGCTCAATCTGCTCAAAGGTCTGGACTAGAAGCTAACATTTCAGCTTCTCGGCTCCAAGTATTGGTGTTTTATGCCTGAAATAATAGCAAATATCGTCAAATTTCACATGAAAAGTTGACCTGTGACCCCTGTGAAGGTCAGATGGGTCTGTAATTGCTAACACTGGATGACCCTAGGCCCTGCCCTGATAAACCTCTGAACGTAACCCAACGAATGTGGAAGTTATTAAAGAATAGCTGTGTCTCCTGAAAATGGAGCCTTAATCAGTTTGTCCAATGTAAAACCAGAAATAAAGGAGCTGGCTAAAGTGGTGCAGTTGTGCATAAACATTACTACAGTGGATGGGTTCATTCTACACTATATTATAAACTAAGGTTCCTGGGCGGGAGGAGGGAGAAGGGGGGAGAAATGTTGTTTTCTGGAATTTAAAAAAAAAGGCCTATATGACTTGAGTTACTTGAATTATTTGGACTTTGTTGAAAAAGAGCTGTCTAACTGTTCT
The DNA here is from genome assembly GCF_905171665.1 of Trachurus trachurus. Classification (NCBI taxonomy): domain Eukaryota; kingdom Metazoa; phylum Chordata; class Actinopteri; order Carangiformes; family Carangidae; genus Trachurus; species Trachurus trachurus. The sequence continues at coordinate 2,804,299 of NC_139912.1, forward strand.
GATTCCTCACTGTTTATTCACATGTTGTTGAATTAAATCAACATGGCTTAATTTCCACTCCTCATGATCACAACTGACTAACAAAACACACTGTTGTAGTTCCGTCCAGACACCGTAGATGGCAGTGTCGCAGTCAATGGTGGCGCCGTTGCAATGACGTCACATCCTCGGCAACAACGCGGAAGCTGTCCGCCTGTCGGCTGGAGAAATAGGTCCGGCCTGTAAATCGTTTGAATCCTTCGTATAAATATACTGTCGGTTAAAATGAGGTCACGTTGCAGTTTACATTGCTGAGCAGGTTTGAAAAGCGTGCAGCTTCCTCATAATCTGTCATCAGATTATGAGGAAGCTGCACCGGAACGGAGTCTCTGCGGGCCGTTGTTATGGCAACATGACGCCCAAAGCGGCTCTACAGTCACAAGCACAAGCTGTGATATTGTTACAGGACAAATAAAACACAATCTGCTTTCATTCAACATATATTTAGAGAGTAAAACATACATTTCTCGCTAGAAATGTCCTCAAACAATGCCAGATATCCCGAAATGTTGTTTTTATGGCCAGAAAGCTGAATTAACATATTGTACACATTTTAACAGATTCAATTTGCCAAACAAAATATAATTTGAATTCGTTCAACATAGATTTTGAAAGTAAAACACACATTTCTCGTTAGAAATGTCATAAAAATATGTTGAAATGTTATTTTTGCGGCCAAATTGCTGTATAAATATACGAATTCAGCTGCAAATGGTACGAGGATCAGTTATCCAATGGGAGGGGAGCTCACGGCGTCTTTCAGCACCGCGGCCGGATCGGAATAGGAGTGAATGGATGGCTGGAGCACTTGCTCTGAGCGTCACATATCGCCGCGGAGGGGATTGCATTAAAATCAATTGAAATCCCTGTGCGTTCCGGTCCCACGCTGAGGGGTACCTTGAGCGTCTGGAAACAACGCGAAAGGGCCCTGACCAAACGTCCGTTTATTACGCCTTGGGAGTGAGACTGTGTTGGAAACTCGCTCCTGTTTCCTGAACTCAACACGTTTTTCATCTTTATTTCTAGTCAAAACAAATCTCATTCTACTTAAAATAAGACTCATCACATTAAAAAGTAGATTGTTTAGACACTTTTTACTTATTTCAAGCAGATTTTCACTCAAAATAATGTGATAGTGGAGCAAGTTTTTCGTTCTTATTACAAGCACAAAAAAACTTGCTTTCACTGGCAGATTTTTCTACTTATTTCAAGTGAAAATTTGTTTGAAACAAGGTAAAATGATCTGAAAAGAAGTTAATTTTTAGGTGATGAGTCTTATTTTAAGTGGAAAGAGATTAGTTTTGACTAGAAATGAGACATTTTGACAAGAAACAAGACAAATATTCTTGGAAAGATTTTGAGTTTTTGCAGTGTATGTAGTTGATCATGTGCCCTGGCTACTTGGCCGAGGGGATGTCCCTTTGGCCAAGTGGTTAGCGAGCATGACTCTTACCTGGGAGTCTGAGGTTCGAAGCCCGCTCGGGCCCTCTTCACCTTGCCACATTTAGTTTAAAAAGTGGAGGAAACACCCAGCTCAGGGCTTTTATTTTGAAATTTGAAAAAAAGAAAAAAGTGGCGTTTAAGGACAGTGGGGGAAAGTAGGACAGGTTGGTTCAGTCAGTGTGTGGTCCAATAATCAATATATAATCAATCAATCAATCAATCCACAGCAGGACATTGTGATCGTTACCATGACAACACAGCCTGCACACTGGAAAAATGTTGGGTTATCTCTGTAACCCAATTTCTGAGTTATTGGTGTTGAGTTAAATTTTTGGGTTGTTTTTCTAGAGTTTAACCCATTTTCAGGGTTATAGGGCCATGAATTTAACCCAATTCCTGGGTTGTGCAAGTAGGCTAATTGGGTTATTTTTCAGTGAGTAACCCATTTGTTGGGTTGGGTTGGGTAATTCTGTGCCTTAACCGGCCGGCTCATTTGAAAAATGCTGTCCACGCACTACAACATTCGGGTTGGGTCAAGCAAGTGCTTTACACACGACCCAATAGTTGGGTTAAAAATAACCCAACGTTGTAGTTAGCATAACCCAACTCTTGGGTTGAATATTCAACCCAAAAGTTGGGTCAAAAAGATTAACCCAACCCATTGGGTTAAAATAACCCAAAAAAGGGGTTCGTCCTTATTTGAACCAGCAGTTGGGTTAAAATTGGGTTAATTTTTAACCCAACTGTTTTTAGTGTGTGTCGTGATGCAGAAACCACCGTCGCCGCCGACTCAGGTTCACATGTTGTGATGACGTCACAGATGTCATGTCTGAGTGGTTTATTCTAACAAACAGACAAACAAACAAACATGACCCGACCACGGTTTGTTGTGCAGGGCGTTCCCGTAGCAACGCAACACAACACTCATGATGCACAAGATAACGACGCACAAAATGTTGTTGTTCTCGTTGTCTTTTTAGCTTCTGAATATCTGAATATTGACTGTGCAGTTTGATATTTAGAGGCATTTTGTGTGTGTGTGTGTGTGTGTGTGTGTGTGTGTGTGTGTGTGTGTGTGTGTGTGTGTGTGTGTGTGTGTGTGTGTGTGTGTGTGTGTGTGTTTCCAAATGCAACGCACACAAACTTTCCTAGCTGCACAATGGATCCTCTCTCTCGCACACTGGAAGTTGTTCAGGGTCAAATATCTTCAGTCTGTTGTCGCCGTCACACTGAGCTGATGTTAGCGTTAGCAACATGTAGCAGTGTGTGTCTCTGTGTAGTTGTGTGTGTCTGTGTGTAGCAGTGTGTAGTTGTGTGAAGTTGTGTGTAGTTGTGTGTAGTTGTGTGTGTAGCATCTTGTTGTTCCCGTGTGAACGTGGGTGAGGAGGGAAAAACAAAAACAGTCGAGCGTCTGTGTCGCTGCCAAACACCCACTCATCACACACACACACACACACACACACATTCAGGTTCGAGTCCCGCAGCCTGGTAAAACCCGTAGCAGTGTGTCGGTCCCTCTGGGCCGCCGTTACCGTAGCAGCAGCGACGCTCTGCACAGTGAATCTCACGTCTGATGTGTGGAGATTGAACAGGTGGAGTGAGTTTAAAAGGAGGAGGAGGAGGAGAGGAGAGGAGAGGAGGAGGGAGGAAGAAAGGAGAGGAGTGAGGAAGAAAGGAGAGAAGAGGAGAGGAAAGGAAAGGAGAGAAGTGAGGAAGAAAAGAGATGAGAGGAGAGGAGGAAAGAGGAAAGGAGAAAAGGAGAGAAAGAGGAAGAAACGAGAGGAAAGAGGAGAGGAGAGGAGGAGGGAGGAAGAAAGGAGAGGAAAGAGGAGAGGAGTGAGGGAGGAAGAAAGGAGAGGAGTGAGGAAGAAAGGAGAGAAGAGGAGAGGAAAGGAAAGGAGAGAAGTGAGGAAGAAAAGAGATGAGAGGAGAGGAGGAAAGAGAAAAGGAGAGAAAGAGGAAGAAACGAGAGGAAAGAGGAGAGGAGAGGAGGAGGGAGGAAAGGAGGGGGGAGGAAGAGAAGAGGAGAGGAGAAGAGAAGAGGAGGGAAGAAGAAATGAGAAGAGAGGAGGAGAGAGGAAAGGAGGAGAGGAAGAGGAAAGGAGAAGAGGAAGAGGAGGAGAGGAGGGAGGAAGAGGAAAGAAAGGGGAGGAGGAGGGAGAAAGAAAGGAGAGGAAAGAGGAGAAGAGAGGGGAGAGGAAATGAGAAGAGGAGAGAAAGAGGAGGAGGAGGGAGGAAGAAAGGAGAGGAAAGCGGAGGGGGAGGTAGAGGAGAGGAGAGGAGGGAGGAAAGGAGGAGAGGAAGAAGAGGAGAGGAGGAGGAAGAGGAAAGGAGAAGAGGGGAGGAAGAGGAGGAAGGAAGAAAGGAGAGGAGAGGAGGAGGGAGGAAGAGGAAAGGAGAGGAAGAGAGAGGAAAGGACAAAGAGGAAAGGAGAAGAGGTGAAAATGAGGAGGAGGGAGGAAGAGGAGGAGAGGAGGGAAGAGGAGGAGAGGAGGGAGGAACAAAGGAGAGGAGAGGAAAGGAGGAGGGAGAAAGAGGAGAGGAGAGAGGAGGATGGAGGACGAAAGTAGAGGAGGAGGGAGAGGGGAGGAAAGGCGAAGAGGAGGAAGAGGAAAGGAGAAGAGGAGAGAAAGGGGAGGAGGAGGAAGGAAGAAAGGAGAGGAAAGAGGAGAGAAGAGGAGGAGGGAGGAGAGGAGAGGAGGAGAGGAGGGAGGAAGAAAGGAGAGGAGGAGAGAGGAAAGGAGAGAGGAGGAGGAAAAAAGGAGAGGAGAGGAGGAGAGAGGAAAGGAGAAGAGGAGGAGGAAGAAAGGAGAGGAAAGAGGAGAGAAGAGGAGGGAGGGAGGGAAGAAGGAAAGAAAGAGGAGGGAGGAAAAGGAAAGGAGAAGAGGAGAGGAGAGAAGGAGGGAAAGGAGGAAGGAGGAGAGGAGACAAAGCTGCTTCTGTTTAGTTTTTCTGGATCCTCTGGGAAACAACCTGAGCTCCAGTTACATCAGTGTGTTTCTACCATGGATGTATTATATTAACGGTTTCTACATCTACACCTGCAGCTTCTTTCCTGCTTCACCTCGTTGTATAGACACCTCCTCCCTCCTCCTCTCCTCTCCTTTCCTCCCTCCTCCTCCTCCATTAATCTCCTTCACCTGTGTGTAAATCAGCAGCAGCTTCTGTCTCTGCAGCCTGAAGCTCCTCCTCCTCCTCCCTCCCTCTCCTTCCTCCTCACCCATTCAGCTCTTGACCCCGCCTCCTCCCCCTTCTCCCTCTTCCCTCCTCTCCTCCTCTTCCTCTCCTCTTTCCTCTCCTTTCTTTTTCTCTCCTTTCTTTCTCACTCCTCCTCTCCTCTTTCCTCTCCTTTCTTACTCATTCCTCCTCTCCTCTTTCCTCTCCTTTCTTCCTCCCTCCTCCTCTCCTCTTCTCTCCTTTCTTCCTCCCTCCTCTCCTCTCCTTTCCTTTCCTCTCCTTTCTTCCTCACTCCTCTCCTCTTTCCTCTCCTTTCTTCCTCCCTCCTCCTCTCCTCTTCTCTTCTCTCCTTTCTTCCTCCCTCCTCTCCTCTCCTTTCCTCTCCTTTCTTCCTCCCTCCTCCTCTTCTCTTCTCTCCTTTCTTTCTTTCTTCCTCCCTCCTCTCCTCTCCTTTCCTTTCCTCTCCTCTTTCCTCTCCTTTCTTCCTCCCTCCTCCTCCTTTCCTTTTCTTTCCTTTCCTCTCATCTCCTCTCCTTTATTCCTCCTCTCCTCTCCTCTTTCCTCTCCTTTCTTCCTCCTCCCTCCTCCTCCTCCTCCTCCTCCTCCTCCTCCTCCTCCTCCTCCTCCTCCTCCTCCATTAATCTCCTTCACCTGTGTCTAAATCAGCAGCAGCTTCTGTCTCTGGAGTCTGAAGCTCCTCCTCCTCTCCTCCCTCCTCCTTCCTCCTCACCCATTCAGCTCTTGACCCCGCCTCCTCCTCTCCTCCCTCCCCCTCACTCCCCCCTCCTCCTCCTCCTCCTCCTCCTCCCAGGTGAGCCTCCTCAGGGTGTGGTCTCTCTCTCACTCTCTACTTGTCTCTCAGTTCACCGGTCGGTTTGTGTCGGTTTGTGTCTCAGTCTCAACAACATGGGAGCTCTAAAGTGCATCAAATACCTGCTGTTCGTCTTCAACTTCCTCTTCTGGGTACGTACCTTTACCTCTCCACCTCTCTGTCTGTGTGGGTTCGATTCCCGAGCTGCTGCTGCTGCTGCTGTGGTCCAGTTGGGTTTTTGTTGCTTTTGTTTGGTTCGTTGTTTAACTTCTGCTTCACACACACAAACACAAACACAGACACAAAAGCAGAAGTTGAGTTCTTTGTATTGTTGTGTTTTTTTTTAACAAACAGGAAACTGTGAGAGTGAGATAGTGTGAGGAAGGAGGATTAAAGGGGTCGACCGCTCCCTCAGAGCTCAGAGAGGCGTTCAAGTGCAGCTCCACAGCTCAGGAAACTCAAACTTTCACTCTCAAACTGTTAGTTTACACAAATCTTCTTTCTTCTTGTTCTTGTATCTTGTTCTTTTGTTTTCTCGTTGTGCAACTTCTTTGTACAGTAAACTTTCCGTGACGACACTGTTTTGTGTTCCTGAACGTCCTCATGGTCTTTTTTTAAAACAATTTTTTTTATCACTTCCTGTCGTCTCAGTTTCCATGTTTACACAATGGAGAACAAACACACAGACACACACACACACACAGACAAACACACACATCTGTGATCATTGAGCAGTTACAGCAACGATCAGTAATCCTCCATGTGATCAATCAATCAATCAACCATCCAGTCATCCTTGTTGCCGTGGCGACTCATTGTTTCCTCTGGTTACTCACTCTGATGATCTCAGGTGTCTCAGATTTTCCTACAGGATGCAACTAAGGATGTTTTCTAACGACCGACAGAAACAAACAGTTGATCTTTGTTTTGTTTTTTTTGTCTCAATTGATTAAAACTGATTTAAAGATTTTAAATCTGGACGTTTAAGTTTCTACGAAGCGTTTTATCAGATAATTACACTGCAAAAACTCAAAATCTTACCAAGAATATTTGTCTTATTTCTAGTTAAAATGTCATTTCTAGTCAAAACAAACCTAATTATACTATAAATAAGACTAAAAAGCAGCTTGTTTTCAGACACTTTTTACTTTTTTCAAGCAGATTTTCACTTGAAATAAGTAGAAGAATCTGACAGTGGAGCAAGTTTTGCACAAATAACTTGCTTTCACTGGCAGATTTTTCTACTTATTTCAAGTGAAAATTTGTTTGAAAAAAGTGAAAATGATCTAAAAACAAGTTAATTTTTAGGTGACGAGTCTTATTTTAAGTGGAAAGGGATTAGTTTTGATGAAAATGGAGACATTTTGACAAGAAATAGACAAATATTCTTGGAAAGATTTTGAGATTTTGAGTTTTTACAGTGTATTGGTTAATTGATTAGAAGCTGAACTTCTTTTCACTTCACTTTTGAGCTGCTTCTTCTTGCTCTTCTTAAATCCAGACATTATGTTCGAACATTTTTACTTACTTACTGTACTACATTTCAGGCAGTTGCACTCTGAGTTCCCCCCTACCTTAATTAAAACGTTGTCAAACTTTGCTTCTGACCGTTAATACGAAATCTTTCCAGAGAAATATAGTTTGATATAAAGACTTCCACAGATGTGTTGAAGGAGGTTCATCTCCTTCCCGTTGAGTCATAACAGCCTTTCGGCCCAACATAAGCAAAAAAATGTAGGAGTGTTCTTATGATCTTAGTGATTCAGTGAAACATCTCAATAAACCTAATATTGGTTTAGGCTGTAGTTGCTGCTTAAAGGGATAGTTCAACATTTTGGCAAATTGGCCCATTGCCATAGTCATAGCAGTAGGTTTGTTACCTTTAATTGTCAGTGCAAGCGATGCATGTTGTCTTCAGGGACAGTTTTTCATCAACAGTCTCTGTATTTCCCTCTAAAACAACTCTGTGTGGTAACGTTGTGTTATTATCTCATAGCGTGGTGAATGTGCAGGTCACAACTTGTCCACCAGAGCGTTGTGGAGTTGTTGGATTGTGTATTTGATGAGTTTGATGAGGGAAACCAAGAAATCCCATGAGCCTCTGCATTTCTCTGAATCTGTTACATATGGATATTTTCGAAGGTAAAAGTAAAATTTCCTCCCATATTTCACCGTCTATCATTGTTTTCAACTGGGTCTGTCAGTTTTCAGATATTGCAATTTGGAATAAAATTTGGAGACAAAGTGACCTTGTTTAAGACTAAATCTAATCTAAAAGAGTCTTTTCTAATGAGTTAAAGTCATCTGGAAGATTGAGAGTCGGCTAAACGATATTTTAATGAAATTAAACAGTAAATGTGGAGGTTTGAAGCGTAAATTAAAGTCTGTTGGCGCCAAAACTCCTGAGGCCTCGACCGTTAAGTCTGTTTGACAGAATGCGTCATTAATGTAGTTTATATAGAAGCTATGAGTCATGCCAAGGTGTGTGTGTGTGTTAGTGTGTGTGTGTGTGTTTGACAGTTCATGTTGTGACTCATTCAAACTGAAGAAACTGAGTCACAAGTTGTGACGTTGTTTGACCACATGGAGCCGTCGCGTCTGAAATAAAACAGAAGTGGTGACGAGTGAATGTGTCGTTGACCAGAAGTTATTGGTTATTTTAATTAATTAATTAATTAATGAACTGAAGTGAAGTTTTATGGACTCGGTGCAGGACGTGACTACTTCCTGCTCTGTTTACATCTCATCGCTTTCTGCTTAATGACTGTTGTTGTGAACTGTTGGCGGCCGCCGCTTATCGACCAATGAGACGGCAGCAGAATTCCTGAGGAAACCCCCCCCCACACACACACACACACACACACACACTCCCACACACACACACACACACTAAAACACACACACTCAAGTGTAGACATCAGATTATGTCGTTTGTTTATGGCTCGGTGTAATGACAGGAGTCATTAGTGCAAAGTGTTTGTGTTTCTGAGATTTCACTTCCCACAATCCTCTCTGCTTCCTGTCCACGGCCACACACACACACACACACACACACACACACACACACACTGAAGTTTGTGTTGAAGTCACTGTTGGTTTTTGTTGCTATGGAGCTGACGAGTCTCTGATGGATGACCTGTGTGTGTGTGTTTCTGTGTGTGTGTGGCTGCTTTTCATTCCTCTGTTTGTGTCGTTGGACTGAAAACATGAGTTTAACAAACTTAAAGCAGATATCAGTGGAATGTTTTTGTTAATATAAGTCCTAAATAGTCCTATTTTCCGTCAGCAATCACTTACATGAAGTATTTCAGCCTAAACACGAGTCTCTCCGTCACTCTGCTCTGCTGTAACCCGAGGAGAAAATTTTCCTTGTGGGATACAAGTGTTATCCAATGAGGAGAGAGAACGGCATGAAGGGCTGTGTGTGCAGCCAAGGGATGCGCATGAATGTGGTGACGTAGCACGAGGACCAATTGATGCCTGACAAGGGCGGGGGCTGCTAACTCATGGTGCGTTCAAAGAAACTCGTACTTTGTGTTTTTCCTTCCTGTGAAGTCATACCAGTTCGATCTGGTACGAGTTCACGGGTCGGAAGTTACGAGTGGCCGTTATAGGGAACTTTCACAGACAACAGGATGGTAAAAACACGAGCTACGGGTTACCTGGAACGCTACCAAGTCGTAGTTGTGACTTGAAGCTGTAACTTACGGTTTCAAAAGCCTGCCTTGAACGCAGCATTAGCCAAAACGGCCGTGAAGCTGATATCTGCTTTAACAAGTTTAACGAGACGAGTTTGTTCAGTCAAAAGAGTAAAAAAAACGAAAAAAAAACAAATGCTGACTCATGAAAAAAAAACTGCTGATTCACTGTTTCATGTTTAAATGTAAAGTTTCCTTCGGTAATTGAGAATTTGCACGAACAAGTGTGGAGTTTAATTAAATTATAACGTCCTGTTGATTTATTCTTTATCTGCTGCTGAGAAACATTTTGGTTTGGCAGCTTTTTATTGAAAGTGAATTTGCAGAACTTTATTGACACAGTGAGTTTGTAACAAACGGCGGCAGCTCCAGGTCTGGTGTCTCTAACCCTCCTCTCCTCCATGTGCATTTGTTTCCAACAACAAAGCCGGTGAGAAATCAATCCATTTAAATTGATTTAAAGGGATACTTCACCCAAAATCAATAATTCACCCAATCATCTCCTCACCGTCATGCCAAGGAAGGGTTTGGAGAACTTTCAGAGTCATCAAAACTCTTTAGGAGTTCCAGGGCAATGGATTTTCATATAATGGCGCCGGTCGGATAGAGTTCACTTTTGAATCATCCAAAACACACACTATGAAACATCCAGATACCTCCATACTGCTCGTCTGTACTGACCCAAGTGTCCTGAAGCCAAGACATGGAAAAGTTGTTGGGAAAATATTAATGTGATCTCTGTTTTTATCCTTGTTGTAGCAGCAGCTCCCAGTGGCTGTTGATGTTTGTGCACATGTGCGAGATTTGCTGCGAGATGTTGGTTCGTAGTTGTAAACCATTGGATTGGATTGGACTGGACTAGTCTCGGCATGTCTCCACTGAGCTGTGTGATTAAATCAACTGGTACAGTCAGGTAAACCATTGGATGTATGATGTAAACACGGAAGAACATCTCACAGCAAATCTTGCGCAGAGACAGAGTTGTTTTAGAGGGAAATACAGAGACTGCTTGATGAAAAACTGTCCCTGAAGGCAACGCGCATCAGCGGTTTTGCATGAATTTCCCTCTAAAACAACTCTGTCTGGTAACGTTGTGTTATTATCTCATAGCGTGGTGAATGTGCAGGTCACAACTTGTCCACCAGAGCGTTGTGGAGTTGTTGGATTGTGTATTTGATGAGTTTGATGAGGGAAACCAAGAAATCCCATAATGAGCCTCCGTAGCGTAGCTCTGAGCAGCTCACGGCTCTGCTCCGCCGTTCTAAAAATAGCTTGCACCGACAATTAAAGGTAACGAACCTACTGCTATGACTATAGGGATTATGGCAATGGGGGAATTTGCCAAAAATGTTGAACTATCCCTTTAAGGTGGGAATCTTGCAAAGTCACTCTTTAAATGAAGCAACAGGTTGTTTCTTCACAGTTAAAGGTTGGAGACGACCTGAGGCGACAGGCAGTGACACACCTGAAGAGTTGGAGTTGATGTTGCATCACAGGCCGTCGGCAATGCTGACGTCACGTCTGTTTCTACTGTGTGTTTTTAATAATAATTAATTAAAATATAAAGCATTTAGATGATGATAAATTATAAAAGTTTAGTTTTAGTTTAGTTTTCTTCAGGTTTTTGTGTTAATTTACAGAAAAGTGAAGGAAGAGAGAAAGGAAAAGTTGAGGTGATGATGATTCAGATGGAAACAACAGAGGAGACCTGACAACGGGAATCGAACCTGTGACTCACGGCTCAGGGAGTTGAACACTGGAGTGGAGGAGGAAAAAGGGAAAAAGAACCGACGCCTCTTATTATATTATTATATTGTTTAAACGCCGCCACGTTGACTCACTTCCTGTTTCCTGTGTAGCTCCGCCCCCTCAGGGTCACAGGTCACGTTGTTGTTGTTGTTGTTGTTGGACAGATGTTCCAGATGTTTCTGTTGCTGAGTCACTGCAGCTGGGTCACGAGGTCACGAGGTCGAGTGTGTGTGTGTGTTGATTACTTGGTTTTTATTTTCTCTATTGATCTCCTCGTCTCTTCAGTTGATTTGATCAGTTTCTCTGGTTTTTTATTTCCTTTTTTATTGTTTTGTTTTAATTCATTTCATCTCGTTCTGTTGCTTCATGTTGTTTCAGTGTTTAAAGCTACAGTGCGTAACTTCTACGTGTCTGTAAATATCCATTTCACCCAAGCCACTACAAGAGGAGATGATACAACGATGTTTAAACCGTTCGGCTCCTCTAACACCCCGCCGTATTTTTCAGTATTTGTTCTTACACTGGGCCATACGCCATATTGAGGTGCCGGCCGTATCGTTGTATTAACACAGAAATCCTCTAGGGGGCGATAGAAGTTGCGCACTATAGCTTTAAACTTTATTATTATTACTCAATTTATTCTCATTTTTTAATTCTCTGACTTCAGTTCCTCTGCTCTCAGTCTGTTTATGTGTCTATCAGGGTCCTATATTGTTGTGTTTTTGCATTTATATCAACAGATTTATTTCTAAAAGGTGCTGGATAAAAGAAGAAAACATCAGTGCTGCTGTTTTTATGAATAATCCAGAGAAATGAGAAGCAACAAAAGTTCAGAGTTGAACATAAAGTTCCAGATAAACTTCACTTCACTTATTATACACTGTATGTGATATATGATGTATGATGTTGTGTTATTGTGTTGTTGTTGTGTAGTTGGCCGGTACTGGAGTTCTGGCCGTGGGTCTGTGGCTTCGCTTCGACTCCAGGACGAGCGCGCTGTTCGAAGGAGAAGATGCACCAACCGTCTTCTTCACCGGTGAGAACTGTAACAGACAGAACTGATCTTTATTTATTTATTTATTTATTTATTTATTCATTCATTGCAATTAACTTTAAAAAAAAAAAGTTAAAGTGTGAGTGCTTTTGATTTATTAATTTCATATGTTAAATGTTTGGCCTATGAGTGTCTTTTGCTGCTATTTTTTATTCACAGCAAATGATCACATGTGATATGACATGAAAAAAATAAATGAAAAGCTGAGGAGCCAGAGCTTTTGTTAGATAGGTTAGAGCCTATTATGTTAAAGCAGAAGTAAGCGATCCGGTCGTTTTGGCTAATGCTGCGTTCCAGGTAGGCTTTTGAAACCGTAAATTACAGCTTCAAGTCACGACTTACGACTTTGTAGCGTTCCAGGCAACCCACTCTTGTTTTTCCGACCTGTTTTACCTGTGAAAGTCACTATAACGGCCACTCGTAACTTCTGACCCGTGAACTCGTACCAGATCGAACTGGTACGACTTCACAGGTCGGAAAAACACGAGTTACGAGTTTCCTTGAATGCACCATAACAGTCCTCGTCCCTACGTGACCACATTCACGGCGTCCCTTGGCTGCACACACAGCCCTGCATGCCGTTCTCTCTCCTCATTGGATAAAAACTGTAGGATACGATAAATGTTTTCTCCTCGGCTCAGAGCAGAGCAGAGGGACTGACAGACCCGTGTTTCAGTCCAAACACTCTATGTAAGTGATTGCTGTCGGAAGATATAACTATTTAAGATTTATATTAACACAAAAATATCGCTTACTTCTGCTTTTAAATATAAAAATACGAATTTATCGGTATCGGCAATGAGAAGCAGGAAATTATGGGTTATCGGTAGAAATGTTTCATATCGTGCATCACTTGAATGCCTTCATCAGAATTCAAATGAGCCATTTTAATCTAGATTAACTCCAAGATTGCAGTGAGATTAATATAGATTAAAAAAAATGTATCTATGCCCAGCACTACTTTTTTTTTATTCCATTTAATTTGGTTTAGCGAGAACAGAACAGTCCAGACAAAAATCATTCTCAAACTATTACATGAACAAAAAACGAAACCCCCCTGAACCAGAGCTGATTGATGGTGTCACATACGATCGATATTGAATCAATATCAGTGATTTTGCAGCAGCAGTTTGAGGCGGTGGAGCTGAGGACAGAGTCATTGTCATAGAGACGTCTTTGTTCCTCCTTCAGTCTGAGAAACGATGAAGAGGAAGAGGAGGAGGAGGAGGAGGAGGAAGAAATGACAAACATGTTAATGACAGAATCTGGAGGAGGACGATGATTCATCTCAGTCTAGTTTTCCAGCTTCTCTCTGGTCGCTGTCAGCCAATCAGAAGAGAGGAGGAAGCTCGAGCCTCTCTTCTGATTGGCTGACTGTTTTCTAAGGCGATCCATTAAAAAAAAGGAGCAGATTTCAGAATAAAACACTCAGAGAAACTAAATCCTGCAAAATTGTTGGATGGTGGGTCCAGGTGGTGGTGAGGGGGGCGGGGCTTAGTTGTGACATCACAAAGTGACAGGAAGTCCTGACGGCTGGTTTTAAGGCTCAGTTTCTGAATACAGGCTGTGTGCATTTCTCTGTGGACTGAGGCTTTGATACTTTCACAGTATTAATATAGAACCTAGAGCTGCTTTATAATCACACTACACATGGACATCTACCTTTATACTGTATGGAGCTTTAACACAAACATCTACCTTTATACTGTATGGAGCTTTAACACAAACATCTACCTTTATACTGTATGGAGCTTTAACACAAACATCTACCTTTATACTGTATGGAGCTTTAACACAAACATCTACCTTTATACTGTATGGAGCTTTAACACAAACATCTACCTTTATACTGTATGGAGCTTTAACACAAACATCTACCTTTATACTGTATGGAGCTTTAATACAAACATCTACCTTTATACTGTATGGAGCTTTAACACAAACATCTACCTTTATACTGTATGGAGCTTTAACACAAACATCTACCTTTATACTGTATGGAGCTTTAATACAAACATCTACCTTTATACTGTATGGAGCTTTAACACAAACATCTACCTTTATACTGTATGGAGCTTTAATACAAACATCTACCTTTATACTGTATGGAGCTTTAACACAAACATCTACCTTTATTTTGAAGGAGCTTTAACACAAACATCTACCTTTATACTGTATGGAGCTTTAACACAAACATCTGTAAGAAAAGTTTGTTTTTTCAGTGTTGCTCTGTGTGTGTGTGTGTGTGTGTGTGTGTGTGTGTGTGTGTGTGTGTGTGTGTGTGTGTGTGTGTGTGTGTGTGTGTGTGTGTGTGTGTGTGTGTGTTGCAGGTGTGTACATCCTGCTTGCGGCCGGCGCTCTGATGATGGTCGTCGGCTTCCTGGGATGCTGCGGCGCCATCAAGGAGTCGCCGTGCATGCTGGGACTGGTGAGTACTTTCTATTCTTCTTACAGCTGTTTTTTTTTTTTATTATTATCATTTTTTCTACCACCTACATATCTGGATGACATCACAGCTCCTCTCTCCTCCTCCTCCTCCTCCTCCTCCTCCTCCTCCTCCTCTTCTTCCTCTCAGTTCTTCTTCTTCCTGCTCCTCATCTTCGCTGCAGAGGTGGCTGCTGGGATCTGGGGCCTCTCCAACAAGGACAAGGTAGGTTATTATATTTTCATTTATTCTTATTGTATTATATCTTATTCATATTTCTGCTTTTATCATAGTAATAATATGTGTATATATCTACAGTATGTATATCTCACTTTGTGTTGATTTCCGTTACAATTCAGGAGTTTGTAGCCAAGAAAAATTTCCCTCCGGGGATAAATAAAGTGAATCTGAATCTGAATCTGAAGAATGGAGTTCAATACCAAACTATATTAAACGACAAAATAGTATTTATGCTTTAAAAAAATTATTTAAAGAAGAACTTTCAGTAATTAAGATGTTGTCCTGGATATAAGGAGATGAGTTTCTATATTCTAGTCAATTATTAATATCTGGGTATCATTGTATTGTAAGAACGTTACCAGACAGAGTTGTTTTAGAGGGAAATTCATGCAAAACCACTGATGCACGTTGCCTTCAGGGACAGTTTTTCATCAACAGTCTCTGTATTTCCCTCTAAAACAACTCTGTGTGGTAACGTTGTGTTATTATCTCATAGCGTGGTGAATGTGCAGGTCACAACTTGTCCACCAGAGCGTTGTGAAGTTGTTGGATTGTGTACTTGATGAGTTTTAATGAGGGAAACCAAGAAATCCCATAATGAGCCTCCGTAGCGTAGCTCTGAGCAGCTCACGGCTCTGCTCCGCCGTTCTAAAAATAGCTTGCACCGACAATTTAAAGGTAACAAACCTACTGCTATGACTATAGGGGTTATGGCAATGGGCCAGTTTGCCAAAATGTTGAACTATCCCTTTAATAGACATAAACATTGTGTGTTTGTGTCGTCAGGTCATCGAGGAAGTGACGCAGTTTTACAGAGAAACTCACGACAACTACAAAAGCACGAAACAGGAAGCTCTGAAGGAGACGCTGAGACTCATCCACTTTGGAGTGAGCGCACGCACACACACACACACACACGCACACGCACGCACACACGCACACACACACACACATTGATTGATTGATTGATTGATTGGTTGATTGATCCTCAGCTGGACTGCTGCGGTCCGACAGGAACTCTGATCGACGGCAACAAAGACCTGTGTCCTAAACAGGAGGGGCTGGAGTTGATCGTCACCACGGTAACAACACAACACAACACACCCACACACACACTTGAAAACAGGAAGTTGATATTGTAGTGTGTCTGTGTGTGTGTGTCACTGTACTATGTGTGATGTCATCGACAGAGCTGTCCCAAAGCCATCGACGACGTCTTCAACAACCGGCTGCACATCATCGGAGGAGTCGGCATCGGCATCGGAGTCATCATGGTGAGTGTGTGTGTGTGTGTGTGTGTGTGTGTGTGTGTGTGTGTTAGAGCTGATTATTGATCCGTTCTCTGATCGATCGCACAGTGAGAAACTTTCACTACGATCAAACGACTCGACTTTCAGACGAGGAAAAAACATCAACATCGACTTGTCGTTTTGATCGGTGATTGATCTAAACGGCTTCTAATAATCAGCAGTAACTCTTTAGCCAATCAACTTAATCAAACACTTAATCAAACACTTTTTATCAGCTCTTTATGTTTTTGTGTAGAATATAAAATCAAATATCAATAAAAAAGATCTGAAATGCTGAAATTTACTAGCCTGGTTGGCACGACTTTCCAATGTTGATACTCAGCATTGGGTCTGGCCAAGACGTTAAGAGAATCCATTTCTCAAAGCGCATCCTTCAAACCTGGTTTACCCACCCCCCTCAAATGCCTCAGTCTGCTATTGGTCGAAGCCAGAATAGGCGGTGTCGAAGCTTAAACCAATCACACCGCTCTTGTCCGCTGCTCCATGCTGCTGTTTACAATGAGGTTCCGGTCGCTGCTCTACTGCAACACGCCTCTACCCAGAGCCGTTGGAGAGGCTCGACGTTGATTGGCTCTCGAAAAAGAGGGTGGAGTTCCCGAAAATTCGGGAGACAGAAATCCAGTTAATAGCACGGTTGGCCAGACTAGCAGTCAGCAGCGCTTTTGCGAGGCGTGACGTCACTAGTGTGGGCGCGACCAGGCTAGAAATTTACAGCGAATTAAACAGTAAATAAACTTTAAATGAAATAAAGTGAAGAGTAAAATACAGAAACAACAGATGTGACAAATTAAGACGAGACAAACATTGTTTTTAGGCTATTTTGCTTCTTTATATGTTTTCTTTCAGAATAAACGGAAAGAAATAATAGAAAATCCAGATTAAGGTTTTTATTTTACTTCAGTAGATTTCTCCTAAATTCACCAGAAGTTAGTCTGACCCATGTCGTGTCAGGTGTCGTTGTAAAGCTCTCTCTCCTGAACAACAAAACATAAAAGTACGATTTACATTAACAATCTATGCACGGTACAACTCTTTCAAGGCCGTTTTCTCAAAAAGAGTTTTTCCTCAAATCTCCACTTCAGCAGCACTTACAGACACCAAACCTTCCACTTTGACCCCTTTCTATATTCTGAAGGTTTTTACAGAGGGGATTGTTGATATATCATTCACAACCTCATTTATCCAACATTTTATTCCTAAAAACATGGAGAAATTATATTTTTTAGGGCTGGTGACAGTATTTTCTCATTGACAGAGTGATAAAAAGAGATATCCAAAATCCTCCTCTGTAAAAACTTCTGACTCAATATGTCAACAAAATAAAACAAGAATTTTGAAAGTAGTTTTATAGACCTTGAAATAAAAAAGCCTTTCAAATCAAATTTTGGTGAACTTTTTTAAAATTAAATCTAAACTGCATTTTCATTTTCTGTTTCAAAACTGCTCATTCTGTTACTTGATTAAAATGATAAAGAAAAGGACATTTAAGATTATTGATTTATTCATATTATTTATGAGTCAAAAAATGCAACTATATTTTGAAAATGAAAAAGTGTTTCTGTAAATCCATTTTAATTTGGATTATGAGACGTATTCGCTTCCACAGTTTTATCTAATGTTCAGATTTCTGTTCTGGAAATATATGCAAATGAGCGCATATTTAATTAGCCTAGATATTGCCTAATTTACATATTTAAACATACAATTTGACAAAACTTGTGTCTTCCCACTCAGATCTTCGGGATGATCTTCAGCATGATGCTCTGCTGCGCCATCAAGAGGAGCCGGGACTTCGTCTAACCACCACGCCGCCTCCTCTTCCTCCTCCTCTTCCTCTCTCCTCCTCTTCTTCCTCCTCTCTCTCCCTCTTCCTCCTCTTCTTCCTCTTCCCTCCTCTTCCTCCCTCTCTCTCTCACCTGCTGCTGCTTCAGTTTCAGTCTAACATCATCATCGTCATCTTCACTTCCTGCTCGGGTCCACGCAGGACGGTCGCCATGACGACCAGTGAGAGTGTGGAAACTGTTTTTGAGTCGAGTGAACAAAATGTTTGTTTGTTTGTTTGTTTTTTTCCTGCTGGTCGCCGTTGGTTACTGACTCTAAAACAAGAGCTAATAACTTGAGTTTTTACTGTTTTTATTTTAGAAAAAAGTTACGTGTCGGAGGTTTTGATTTTTATAAAAAAGCAGAACTGTTGAGTTTTATGGAAATATTTTGACGACAGTTCAGATTTATCTTTAAGAAATAAAAAACTAATAAACGCTCGTTTGTGTCAAACTGAGTCTTTGTGTCAGAGATTTATTACCATCATTATGGTTTATTGATTTAGTTTCATTCTTCATATATAAATCTTTGTATTTTGGATTTATTCATTTTAATTTCATGTATATTTTTCATTCTATTATGTTTTTTTAACCTCTGACGAACTTAATTTTGCAGAGAATTTGTGAAGAAATAGAATAAAAAGTGAATCAATTAATTTTAAGGAAACTTTAACTCAGACTTTGTGCATCGTTATTATAGTTTTGGACAGTTGTCATAGGAACCAGCCACCATGGGATAGATGTATGACCATTATAATGAGACCAGGATTCCAAAATAAGAGTTTATTTTCAGTTCATTTACAAAATACAAGAAAAAACATTTAAAAAATCGTTCTTTTTCCACATTTGAAATTAAAACAAAAACAAAAAACTCTCAGTAGAAACGATAGAAATCTTTACTTTCTTTTTGTGTAGAAACTGCTGTTGTAGAGTTGCTGCTGTGTATGTTGGACTTTTATTGTGAAGGAGTTCATCCAGCACCTTCCTCCGTCAGGAAGAAATGACATCAATCAATGAAAACTCACTTTTTGTTAGAAAAAAACACAACATTTAAACCGAACTGTGAGGTTCTGGGTTCGATTCCTGTTTCTGTTTTAATTTCAGCTTCACTTTGAACAGAAAAACCTGAAAAATCCCAAATATTTTCACTCGGAAACGTCTCAGTTTCTCCGTCACCGAACGGAAATGAGGAAGAAAAACAGGTAACGACTTGAACCACAACAATCCAGCTCTGTGTGTGTGTCGGTGTGTGTCAGTGTGTATTAGTGTGTGTGTGTGTGTGTGTCAGTCTTCCTCCAAGGCGAAGTCGTACGGCTGGAACTCGTCCCTCAGCTCTTTGCTGCTCTGCTCCTCCTCCTCTCTGGTCTGTTTACACTCCTTCCAGTCGGCTCGGGTCGGGATGTTCAGGACCGCCTCGCTCGCCAGAACCTCGCTGAGTGTTCACAACGACAACACACAGACACACACACATGAATATGAACAAATCATAAAAGTACGATTGATTAAACAATTCAGGAACTTTACAGTACAAATCAAGAGATAGTTCAACATTTTGGCAAATTGGCCCGTTGCCATAATCCCTATAGTCATAGCAGTAGGTCCGTTACCTTTAATTGTCGGTGCAAGCTGTTTTTAGAACGGCGGAGCAGAGCTGTGAGCTGCTCAGAGCTACGCTACGGAGGCTCATTAAGGGATTTCTTGGTTTCCCTCATCAAACTCATCAAATACACAATCCAACAACTCCACAACGCTCTGGTGGACAAGTTGTGACCTGCACATTCACCACACTATGAGATAATAACACAACGTTACCAGACAGAGTTGTTTTAGAGGGAAATACAGAGACTGTTGATGAAAAACTGTCCCTGAAGGCAACGCACATCAGAGGTTTTACATGAATTTACCTCTAAAACAACTCTGTCTGGGCCAATTTGTCAAAACGTTGAACTATCCCTTTAAAAGCCGTTTTCTCAAAATGAGCTTTTCCTCAAATCTCCACTTCAGCAGCACTTCCAGACACCAAACCTTCCACTTTGATCCCTTTCTATATTCTGAAGGTTTTTACAGAGGGGATTGTTGATTCACAGCCTCATTTATACAACATTTTATTCCTAAAAACATGGAGAAATTAGCTTTTTTTGTTGCTGTTGACGATAAAAAGAGATATCCAAAATCCTCCTCTGTAAAAACTTCTGACTCTAATGTGTCAACAAAATAAAACAAGAATTTTGAAAGTAGCTTTATCCATTGTTCAGATTTCTGTTCTGGAAATATATGCAAATTAGCACATATTTAGTTTTAGTTTCGTTTTTTTAGTTTATTTATTTATTTCATTCATTTATCAAGCATAAAAACAAAAAATAAAATAAACAGTGACAATATTGTAACTCTTGAAAGAAAGCGGGCAGAAAGAAGCAAACTTATATTGTCTACCCCTTGTTTGAATTAATTCACAAATTAGATAATACCTACATCCATTTAATTAGATATTGACTCATTTACATATTTAAACATAAAATTTGACAAAACTTGTAATACAAAAACTATTTGTCTTAATGTGAGTGATAAACTTGGGAAGTTTCATGGTGAAATCTGTTAGTTTACATTTTTACCCTATTTACCTTTAAGTGTCTGACACGTTTATATAAATTCATATCCAACTCTCATTATTCACCACTTTAATTATATATAATTATCTAATTAATCTAATAAATGATGATTGATCAGTGATTGATCAGCTCTCACCGTCCAAACTGCAGAGGGAAGTGTTTCTGGATGCGGTAGTAGAGTTTCTCTCCAGAGTCCAGCTCCACGTAGAAGTACGGTGTCCCAGGAGGGGCAATCTGCACACACACACACACACACACACACACACACACACCTCATGTAGTCCTTATATTTACTGTGTTGTTGCCCGTGTGTGTGTGTGTGTGTGTATTCACCTGTTTGAGCGCGGTGTGTTCAGGGATCTCCATCAGCTCCATCTGCTGCTCCTGAGCCTGGACCATGAACGCCTCCTTGATGTCGTCGGTGGCGCAGCGGTCCAACGGCACCGGGACCACCTGCAGAGACCAGAGTCTTCATCATCATCATCATCATCATCATCATCATCATCTTGTTGTACCTTGTTGTTGTTTTGTTTGTGTGTGTGTTTGATCGGGATGAGAACCGAAACTTTTATTGTAACCGACTGAATCCTCCTCAGTATCGATTCACGTAAAATCAAACGTTGCCACATTTGTTTTTACACATTTTTTATAAACAAAATTACGGAAGCGTATTGCATTCACTTGAAATAAAAACATTTTAAAAAAGCTTTGTTTTTCGTAATTTTCTTTCTGACTTAACAAGATTTCAAAATCCTGCGAGAATCTCCCACCTGCAGACAACGTTTAACTGCTGCGGTCAAGTCTCCACTTCATCACGGATCTATTAGATCTATTAGTTCCATGATATATTTATGCTCCACTTCGAAAAATACAGTCAAGCATTGTTGTGCTACGTGTAAAAAAATAGTGTAGTTGGGCTTTTACTTTGAAAACCTGCATCACCTTGCAAACAATGCTATTGAATCCATTTTGAAAGGTCACCTTTATTTTGAAATCAGTCCTTACGCACTCTCACTGTAGTATTATATCTACATGTAGCACAACAACAATGCTTGACTCTATTTTTCGAGTAAGTGATCCTCCGAGTACAGATTCACATTTCAGTACCTGAACGCACCGTCATGTCTGGCTGACGGGCTTCAACACCTCAGACCTGAAGGTGAGTTTGGGTTTTAACGTTTAATGTTTAATGAGAACTGTCTGTTTCAAAATAAAGGCGACCTTCCAAGGTGATGTAGATTTTCAAAGTAAAAGCCCAACTACACAAATTTTTCTTATTTTCACTGCGTTTCCTGTAAATTCAGATTGATATGAACTCCACCTCAGAGTAGCAGTCTGATGTAGCACCTTTATTTTGAAATCCGGCCTTTCCTGCTCTTACTGTAGTTAAGCAAAAAAATTACGTCAGGGAAAGTTTGACTGTATGTTTGGAAGTGGAGCATTTTAATTATTGCTCATAGGTTTCCTGTTTGTAAATCTTTTTTGTTTCTGTTTAAGCTCCGATTGTGGATTCTTCTTATTTATTGTTACATGTTTGGAGCAGAATAGTTGATGTACTGTAACTGCAGCAGCTGATGGGGATCCAAATTAAATCAATGAATCAAGTGGAGGCTCGACCGCGGCGGTTCAACGTTACAATTTGAAATCTCAGTAAGTTAAAAACTGAAAAGAAAAAAAGAAGAAATGACTCCATTAATGCAAAACGCTTCTGTAAAAACAACTTCAATCACCACACAGAAAGAACCAGGTCCTGCTGCGTATTGGTTGTGTATCGGTTGCATATTGGTTGTGTATAGGTTGCGTGTGGTTTTAGATGTGTGAGTGTGTGCTGCACCTGTAGCTGCAGGTGTTGGCTCCTGTAGTTCCTCTCAAACAGGACACATCTCTGTCCTTTGCTGCGGTAGAAGCTCTTCAGAGCCGCCTTGTACTTCTCCATCTCCTCCACCACCTCGGAGCCCAGGTCCACCACCGACTGGTAGTGGCCGATGGGCAGGATGAGCACGTGGTGGCGGCTCAGACCGCCTTTAGCCAGGGCCAGGTAGCACTGAGGAGGAGCAAGATCTTCAGTCAGACATCAGTATAGAGGACTGGGAGGAGGCATGAGGCACAAGATGCAAACTCCTACAGTATAAATGGTTGCTTAGAACTTATATCACACCTGTTAAATTGCACCACTTTGATCCCAATATTCCTGACTACTGCACCAAACGCATGGAAGAAGTTGGTATCCTACTACATTGTTATGTGGAGCTGTAAAAAGCTGCAGATATTCTGGAAAGAGGTTCTCGACTTTTATTTCTAAACTCACAGAAAAGGTTGTTCCAGCTGAAGCTAAGATATGTTTGTTGCACGTCATACTGTATATCCTGAGAATTTCCCAGTGACTGTAAAAAAAGCAAGCTACACGTGTGATTGCCTTAAAATGGAAGGAGATCCAGGGACCTCGGGCCAATAGGATTACAGACCTGCCATCTAATTTGGCACTAGAAAAACTGACTTACATGGCAAGAGGAAAAGTTGAGGACTTTCCTAACCTACATGAATAACCTGAATGTGCAACCTAGAACTGGACTAGATCTGTTGCCACCACCTTGATGACCTTAAAAATACGTAATGCACATTTTTGATATTATTATCAAAACTTTATTTACGGTAGATCTTATTGTGGGTGGGAGGAGGGAGGGTTAGAAGGGTTTCTGTTTCTGTTTTTGTGTGTTATATTGTTGTTAAAATGGAAAATCAATAAAGAAATTGTGAAGAAGAAAAAAAACACAGAGGACAGGAGGAGGGGGGAGGTTAGAGCTGCTTAGACCTGGGTGTGTATTGATTATTGATTATGGGTTATTATTATCACTCACGTGTGATCCTATGCTGATGACCAGGTGTTTCTCCACCTGAGGACTGGCCAGGCAGAACCAGCAGGGACCGGACGGCTGAGCTGCTCCACCACACACAGCAAACAGTCACATAATAATAAATATACGAATATAATGTAGCTCTGTCACTTTAAATACTGATCAATCTGATCAAATTATGTCTCATCTTCATGTACGATTCATATTTCACACAGTCTTGTTTACAGGTGCGTTTCAATACATTAGAATATCATGGAAATGTTTATTTATGTCACTAATATAATTCAAAAAGTGAAACTAACACATTATATAGAATTAAACATTTCATGTCTTTATTTATTGAATTTCTTTTAATTCTAATGATTAAGGCTTCACATTTAACAAAGAACTAAAATTCAATAGCTCAGAAAAATTGAATATTTTTTACCAATTACAAAAACTTTTCCATGATTGTCTAATTTACTGAGATGCACCTGTACAATATGTGTGTGTTGTGTCTCTAAATAATGAATGAATGAATTAATGAATTTTTATTTTCGAACATGTATATATAAAAAAAAGGAACTATTTGTACATACAAAAGAAAAAAAAATAGAGCCAATACATAACAAAACACCGTACATTGTTCGAAAAAGGAGTGAGAAGAAGTACAAAACTTTTTTAATTTCCCACCTCTTTTTAACTTTTTTTCAGTTTGTAACTACACGGATATCTTTATAACTTCATAATACACCTATATAAATATATACCATATATACACTTCATAAATATCTATATAAATATATAATTACAAAAACTACATACATATCCTTTATATATACTGTATATAAACTATCCTCATAAATAAATATATACCATATACTAAGTTAGTTACAATAAAACAATCAACACTATTCTATTCATAGATAAAGATTTTTTACTTTTTATTTCTTTCAGTATCTGTTTGTTCTGTCTGTGTCTGTGTACTACTATCTTGTTCGTTTGAGCTGCTTTTATTTTGAAAATCCCCACATGAAGGGATCAATAAAGACTTTAATTTATCTTATTTTATCTCTTATCTCTGTTTTTAGCATCAGTGTCATTAAAATAAACTGAATCAGTCAAACTTCAGTGTGTTTTGTGTCCGTGTGTGTGTTTTCTCTGTGTGTGTGTGTGTGTGTGTGTGACTCACGGTGTCTGCGTGGTTGTTTCGGTCGTCCGTCGCCGTCCAGCTGTTGGTCTCGTCCTCGTCCGTCTCCGTCTCTCTTCCGGCCACGGCCCCGAAACCCGCCGCCGCCGCCGCTCTGCTTCAGGTCGAAGAAGAACTGACCCGGAGGCGCCTGGACAGGAAGTACCGGAGGAGAACAGGGTCAGATTTCAAAATAAAACACCTGGTCACAGAGTCTGGAGCTCCGGTGCAGTTTTTAAAGGGATACGCCAACATTTTTTTTTTTTTTTCTCGCGTCTTGCCTCACTCCCGAGTCCATGACCAGCAGATAGACACCATCCTTTCGACTGTGTGTGCAGTAACAAGGGAGATAGAGCCGTATCGCCCGTAATTAGCTTAGCTCAAACACTGGAAGTGTATGGGTAGTGTTAGCCTGCCTCCTACCCGAGCTGAAATCAGCAGTCAGAAGCTGATTTCATTTTAGCTCTAAACTCTGTAAATATATCACTTTATCATTTTATCATTTCAAACATGTTTAGGAGAGAAAGTAGCCGTTTAGATCAGCAGTGTGTCGTTAATTTGTCTAAATACCAGCTGGTTACAATTTTGTTGGGACGAATTTGCCGCTACTCAAGCTAGCCGTTGTGACCAACGCACTTCCGGTTACTTTCACAGAATAAAACACCCGTTGCCCTTTACATGCAGAAAACCATGACGAGAGAATTTGTGCTTTTACTTTGAAACAGGAAGCTAACCTACCCTCGATGTAGCTAGCTTGAACCAAAATAAAGCGTCTTTGCTTGAACCCTCCGTTTTGACCGATCTCGTCCTGTTAGCGGCATTTGACCGCTCAAGATGCCTTACCGGAGAGTTTTGTCAGCTCTGAGACGAAGATCGGCCCGCCGGTTTCCGTTTAGAGTTGCTGAAGAGTTTCTCTGATGACTTTAGGTGGAGGCAGGCTAACACTACCCATACACTTCCAGCGTTTGAGCTAAGCTAATTACGGGCGATACGGCTCTATCTCCCTTGTTACTGCACACACAGTCAAAAGGATGGTGTCTATCTGCTGGTCATGGACTCGGGAGCAAGGCAAGACACGAAAAAAAAAAATGTTGGCATATCCCTTTAAATCTGTGAAATTAAAGGACAACTGCGTCCAAAATCCTTTCACTCCTCGACACAAACACGCTCCGCACCTCTTCTTCTTCTGTGCTGCCGAAGCCCGGCGTCTTGGCGGCGTCCGTCTTGTCTTTGCCGGAGCGTCTGTACGGGTTTTCCGTGACGTCCTGCGGCTGCTTCACCAGCTCCGCCGGCTCCATGGTCTTCATGGGGATGATGTTGAAGGCGTACAGATACTGTAATAAATTTAATTAATAATAATTCATGTTATTATTAATTAGATCATCGTGCTCTGAGTTTAAAAGATAAAACTCAAAAGTATCAGAGTTAAATGTTGCTGAGCGGCGTTATTTTTTCCTGTTTTGTTTTGTTTTGTTTTGTTTTGTTTTGTTTTGTTTTGTTTTGTTTTGTTTTGTTTTGTTAACTAGTTCTGGGTAGAAGTTGGACATTTCTTTGAAACTTTAATTGGTATACAACTTAAATTTAGAAAAAAAAGAAAATATATAATTCTCCTTTATGATGAGAAAAGGTTTGAAGGGCAAAGAACATTTTTATTGTTGATTTTATACGGGAAATATAAAACTACATTTACATGTGAATGGTCATCAAAGGAATTTAAAATAGAAATCTGCCGCTACATTCAAACACTTCATGGTCTGAAAGATGGAAAAACTATAAAAACATTAGACATTTACAAATCAATAAAAACCTCTGTATGATTAATTGAAAAGATAACGCCTGTTTTTAATTAAATTGTGTAAATAGATGTATATGTTTTATTTGTTTTTGGTATTTTGGTTTCTTTGTGTGTGTGTATATTATATAAAATAAAAATAAATTAAATGATAATAATAAAAACATATGTATATTTAAATAAAAAAAAGACTTCCTGCTGTTTTTAACTAATTCTCTAACCCTAATAAATCTCGGTTCTGACCTTCTTCTTCGCCGGGTTGTTGACGGTTGCCAGGGCGATGAAGCGACTGACGTGTTGAGCGTTTTCCTGGAGGATGACGTGGTTTCTAAAAGACGGAGACAAAAACACATGTTCAGCTCTGTCTGCTGGTTCCAAACATTATTAAAGGGATAGTTCAACATTTAGTCAAATTGGCCCATTGCCATAATCCCTATAGTCATAGCAGTAGGTTCGTTACCTTTAATTGTCGGTGCAAGCTATTTTTAGAACGGCGGAGCAGAGCCGTGAGCTGCTCAGAGCTACGCTACAGAGGCTCATTATGGGATTTCTTGGTTTCCCTCATCAAACTCATCAAATACACAATCCAACAACTCCACAACGCTCTGGTGGACAAGTTGTGACCTGCACATTCACCAGGCTATGAGATAATAACACAACGTTACCACACAGAGTTGTTTTAGAGGGAAATACAGAGACTGCTTGATGAAAAACTGTCCCTGAAGGCAACGTGCATCAGCGGTTTTGCATGAATTTCCCTCTAAAACAACTCTGTGTGGTAACGTTGTGTTATTATCTCATAGCGTGGTGAATGTGCAGCTCACAACTTGTCCACCAGAGCGTTGTGGAGTTGTTGGGTTGTGTATTTGATTAGTTTGATGAAGAAGGAAACCAAGAAATCCCATAATGAGCCTCCGTAGCGTAGCTCTGAGCAGCTCACGGCTCTGCTCCGCCGTTCTAAAAACAGCTTGCACCGACAACTAAAGGTAACGAACCTACTGCTATGACAATTTGCCAACATGTTGAACTATCCCTTTTAATAATATAAAGACAGGAAGTGACGTCCCACCTGTACGGCAGCCTCTCATAGTGAGCGCCCTCTAGTGCTGCGAAGTGGTAGCGCGGCTTCAGTTTGTCGGCGAGGTTGGCGACGGAGCCGCTGCCACAGAACTTGGTGTTGACTTCCTGCAACGAGACGAGAGAGAAAAACGATGACTCACAACTCAACAACTCAACAACTCTGCTCTGTTTTTTTACTCCGGGGACTCGAACCCGGCGTTGTTACCGGTGTGTTTGCGTAGTGCCACACGCCTCGGGGCCACTGCGACGTCAGCAGGATGTCGACGCCTCTGAACTTGGAGCTGCCGGTCAGCGGCGTGACGAGCGCCGACAGGTCTTTGGCGGTGAAGCAGTGAGCCGGCGCCGGCTCCTGAGACGCCTCGCGACCGCTGACGTAAGCGATCTGGAGCCCCGACACGCCCGTGAACACACCACGCCGACCTGAAGGGGGCAAAAAAGGGACAGTTCAACATTTAGTCAGATCCTCCTCTCACCATACACTGCAAAAACTCAAAATCTTACCAAGAATATTTGTCTTATTTCTAGTCAAAATGTCATTTCTAGTCAAAACAAATCTCATTCTACTTAAAATAAGACTCATCACATAAAAAGTAGCTTGTTTTTAGACACTTTTTTAAAACTTCTTTTAAGCAGATTTTCACTTGAAATAAGTAAAAGAATCTGATAGTGGAGCAAGTTTTTCTTTCTTATTACAAGCACAAAAAACTGCTTTCACTGGCAGATTTTTCTACTTATTTCAAGTGAAAATTAGTTTGAAACAAGTGAAAATGATCTAAAAACAAGTTAATTTTTAGGCGATGAGTCTTATTTTAAGTGGAAAGAGATTAGTTTTGACTAGAAATGAGACATTTTGACTAGAAATAAGACAAATATTCTTGAAAAGATTTTGAGTTTTTGCAGTGTAATCCCTATAGTCATAGCAGTAGGTTCATCATTACCTTTAATTGTCGGTGCAAGCTATTTTTAGAACGGCGGAGCAGAGCCCAAGCTACTCAGAGCTACGCTACGGAGGCTTTTGTTGTGATCTTTGTATTATATCGCATTTTATCCTTATTGTAAAGATGTAGTAATTTAATGAAGATACCTGTGATTTAACCCACTTGAAAAGTGCTATATAAATTAAATTTACTTACTTCTTGGCTGTATTTCTCTACATTACTATGAAATTGACCGTTATTTCTAGGCAATTTCTAGACATTATGACGCAATTTAATTGTTATTTACTGGCTGTTTCTTGACATTATCATGTATTTAGCAGCCTGTAAATTAAAGGGTCACCGTAGTTCTGAGTATTTGCTTCATGTGTCGTAATGTTACATGATTATCTCATAGTGTGGTGAATGTGCAGGTCACAACTTGTCCACCAGAGCGTTGTGGAGTTGTTGGATTGTGTATTTGATGAGTTTGATGAGGGAAAAGCAGAAGTAGCCTACCGTGCGCCTCCATTAAGTTAGATGAGCAGCTCATGGCTCTGCCCCGCCGATCTCAAAACAACATGCACCGATAATTAAAGGAGATGAACCTAAATGTTGAACTGTCCCTTTAACAACAGAGGCTGAAGCTGTGTGCTGGTTTTTTTTACCGAGGTACGTGATGTTTTCGGCGAGTTCGTCGCCGTCGGCGCCGGGGAAGCTCTTCACCGTGTCCTGGCTCGCCGCTCCCAGGATGTAGGTGTGGATGGGAGCTGACGAGGGACAAAAGAAGAAGTGACAAAACTTTAAAGACAGAACAACAACGACAGTATCATCAGCAGCAGCCAGATGTTGAGCTATGGTCCATCCAGATGTTCACACCTTTCTTGGCTCCGGTCTTGTACTGCTGCCACTCGGCCGCCGCCTCCGGTGTCGTCCCGAAAAACTCTCCGACACACAACAACAGCTGCAGGAAAACACAACACACACCAACACTGAACTTTACACATGTCAATTAACTATTATTAGAATATTATCAATGATGCATTCAGGTGAGCATGCAATTTACTGAGGCAACTGTTGTGTATACACTGTAAAAACTCTTATTTCTTGTCAAAATGTCTCAATTTTCATCAGAACGAATCCCTTTCCACTTAAAATAAGACTCATCACCTAAAACTTAACTTGTTTTTAAATCATTTTCACTTGTTTCAAACAAATTTTCAATTGAAATAAGTAGAAAAATCTGTCAGTGAAAGCAGTTTTTTGTGCTTGTAATAAGAAAGAAAAACTTGCTCCACTATCAGATTTTTCTACTTATTTCAAGTGAAAATATGCTTGAAAAAAGTAAAAAAGTGTCTGAAAACAAGCTGCTTTTTAATGTGCCGAGTCTTATTTTTTGTATAATTAGGTTTGTTTTGACTAGAAATTACATTTTAACTAGAAATAAGACAAATATTCTTGGTAAGATTTTGAGTTTTTGCAGTGTAGAACTGCAAGTATCAATTATTTACTTTAATTGATTTATTTTTTTGTTTTATAAAATAAAAATATTCAAATCAATGAGGGGAAACTAAGAAAATTCAAACATCCGAGGAAGAAAAGAAGGTGAAAGTGGATCCCTGTGTTACATATCAGCATCTGAAGTCTGTAAATACACATTAAATGCGTCAGATTGAGTCGTTCTCACATCAAACTGTCCAGTTTTCTTCTGAACCGTCTGCACTCGATTGAAGAGAGCGGTCAACCTGCCTTCAACGTCTCCACACGCTAAACTGTGAACATAAACACACACTTTAATCAACCACCTGTTACATCATCAGAGCATCACAAACATTAAAAATCTACTTTAAGGTCCCTCTACAGACAAATTTGCTTTCGTTGAGCATTGATTTCACCTGAGCTGCTGATTTTCTCTGTTTTTTAGTTATCCTCATTTTCTCTGTTGAGCACTTTGTACTCTTGTTTGATAAGTTTATCATTATATTATTATTATAAAGAATCCAAAGTTTCTAAAGTAAAAGAAAACTGACATGAAATGTAAATCAATAACATCAGAGACAATCTAATTAATCTGATTTATTGATTAGTCTTTAAAGATCAAGAGCTCAAACCAGAGATATGATAGCTGGTAAATACTGCCAAATCGATCAGTCAACCTAATCATTACAGAAAAATAACCACAAGTCGTTTTATCTAGAGTTTATTTGAACCGGAGCATTTTGATTATTTATTTCAGTACGTTAATGTTAAACGACGTTTTGATCGCGAAAACCGGGAAAACAAAACAGTGTTTGACAACATCTTTGACACTAAAACATTCACAGCTTCAACCACAAAGACGTTCAACAGGATAAAACTTCAATTAAAACCGATATTTAAAATGTTAATAAAGTGAAACTCACACTCTCACTGGTTGTTCTCCCATGTTTTAGATGATTATTGTGTCCAAAATGTGTGGTTTGGATTTTTGCAGCTTGGATCTTCTGTCCGTCGTCGATAAAGGTCCGACCGAACAGGGAGCGGAACCGAAAATCATGCGGTGTTTTACCAATAAAATGTAGCTGGGGGTTAAAAAATTATAATTAATAATCATAATCAATCAATTAATAGTTAATAATGCGTTTTTCGTTCACGTCATAGTATTTTAATCGATTAAAAAATATATAAGATAAGGTTGTTGTTGCCCGGACGGATTTTCAGCACTGACACAGTGGTTGCCAGGTTTGACTCTTACACGCAAATTGAATAGACACGGATGTGATAATGAAAAAATGCTTTAAATCGCAGCCACATATCGCCTATTTTGAATGTATTGTACTTTTATGAATTAAATCTAAAATATACTGTATATTTGACTGCAAATATCGAATCATTTGTTTTTTCGGTACCTAGAATAAGTTCAACTGCAGTTTCCGGATAGGTGTCTGACCTGGCGGCCCCCGCGGCGGGCCCTCTGACGCAGAGCCTCCTCCATCCTGGCACTTTCCTTCATCCTGGTAACTCTGAAGTCCCCGGACCAAAAACAGGAAGTAAGTAACCGAATCAAAAGTAAAATTCAGTTTCTGTTTGGTCGTGGAAGAGGAGAAAGCGTAAAAGTGCAGGAAAAAACGAAAAAGAAGACGGAGAATAACGCCAGAACAGCGTCTAAACCCGCACCAGACGCCATTATTAAGCTTCATCTTGTTGCACTAAACTAAAAATGGCGCCGGCGATTTTTCAGTCTTTTCATTTAGCGGCGTCGCTCGGTGGAAGCTAATACAGTTAGCAGCATCTCATCCGACCGTCAGCGTTTGTTTGTCTCCTGCAAACACAGTTTAACACAACTGTGGTGTGATATTTATATATTTAAACTATCATTATTTATGATGTAACGATGCTGCAACTAAACACGAGTCTCGCTCCCATCGCTGTTTTGACTCCATCTGTTTTCTTTTTCTATTGTTCCTAAATAAAAACGATGCTCAGGACGTTTCTCCAAACAAACTCCCTCTGAAAAAGGAACATTTTACACATTAGTGCTGATAAACACACATTGATAATAACAACTAGATGTAAAAAATCATCTAAAGTCATTCAGAAAAACAGTTTGACATCGACAGCATCACCCATATTTGACTTACTAATTCTGTTTACACAAAAGCCCAATAAACACATGGATGTGAAGTTCAAGCAAATCGTTTATTAGAATGGTTTATTAATATTTAATGAAAACAGGCCCTTACATCCTCCTTCAACACAAATACATTAAACATAATGCACTGCATCACTTATTTATTCCATAAATATAATCAGTATAATAGTCTGTCCGCGTTTGTTTTTCTCCTGGAAAGACAATTTAACACAACTGTAGTGTTACATTTATATATTTAAATTATTATTATATACTTTAATGTGTTGCAATGATCCTGTAACTAAACATGAGTCTCGCCCCCCATTGCTGCTTTGAATCCCGCTGTTTTATTCCTACCAATAATCTATAATTATTATAATAATGATCAGTTTCACACATTACTAATGACAACTACATGTAAAAGCATTTAAAAGTAATTTAGAAAACAACATCAACCATTTGACTTAATTCTGTTCACACAATAAAAGCCCAATAAACAGTTCAAGCAACTTATTTATTTATTTGACTGGTTTATTAAGTGAAAAAAGGCCCATACATCCTCCTTCAAGACAAATACATTAAAATATATTGATTCTTAAATGTAAAGCACTGCATCACTTATTTATTCCATGAATAATAATCAGTTATATAGTATAATATGATGATGTGGAAGCTGAATAACATGCAGATTCACAATTTCGCTTAAAATGGTAGATTTTTTAAAATGTATGTATGTATTTTACCCTATTTTCACCAGTGTAATGACTCTATAATAATTGATAATAAATGACATCATCCATCCAGAGCTGTGTTTGGTTTTCTAGAGGCCAGATCATCTTTTACAACTTGACTTTATTTTACTTTTTTTTTTCTCTGACAATTTGGCATCTCTCAAAGTTTTATTAAAATATTTCACTTTGTAATAAATCTTATAAGTCCTGTTGTTGGAGCTGAATATCAGTGTTAGTGCAAAAAAAAAAAAAAAGAGTTTAAATTTGCAGAAGTTTTGTTCTTGTGCAGCACAAAATTATTTCTGTTGGAGCAAATGTTAAATTTATTATAATCTACAGTTCATAATCTTGTGTTTTTATATGAAAATAAACAGCTGCTTCAGATTAGATTATTTTAAGGTTTTTAAGGTTTCATGTTTCGGTGCGTCTGATTGGTCCACCAGGTGCAGGATGAGCTCAGCGGCCGAGGACGAAGAGGCTGCGGCGTTGGAGACCGTTAAGTCCGTCACACTCACACAGGACAGCGATGGAAGCATCATCCTGCACTGTCCTCCCAGCGGTGGGCGCACACACACACACACACACACACACACACACACACACACACACACACACACACACAAAACACACACTGAATGTTTAACGACTTAAACGTTGATGTTAATGTGTGTTTGTGTATTTAGACGGGCACTCGGAGCCGCTGCAGAAGAAGCTGCGTCTCTCTACAGACCAACAGGACGAGTCAGAAACTCCTCAGTTCTCTGTCGTCACGTTACCCAGTAAGACACACACACACACACACACACACACACGTACACACACATGGACGTCCAGTGTGTCGCCTGAGAGACAAAACCCAGGGCAGAAACTCGTCGCCTCCTCCTGTTAAAGTTGCAGCTTTGAGCTCGAGACGATGAAGCGACGACGAGTGAATCAGTTTTTAATAATAATAATAATAATAATAAACTTTATTTCTATAGCACCTTTCAAAACCAAGGTTACAAGGTGCTTCACAAAATACAAGTACAAGCAATTAGAAAGTGAAGAAAACATCATACAGAAAACAGTGAACAGGTGTAAGATAAAATAATGGAAATAGATAAGACAATAGAAATGAAGATCAAAAATATGGGGGAAAGAAAAAAAAAAGAATGAAAATCTATAGATTTTATGTTTCAAATAAATAAAATATTTGTCGTCACATTAAATTAAATTAAATCTTTAAACTCCTTCAGTTTCCTACAAACTGTTAAATCTCGTCCTCAGTGTCGGAGAGCGACGACGGCTTCGAGGTGACGATGACGGCGACGGCCGACGGAGATCTGTCCGAGGAGGGCGTCGCCCAGATCCAGGTACCGGACTCATCGACCAATCAGATCGCAGCATTTAGTTTCTCATCTGACACAAATAACAAAGTTGTTAATGTTTCATCTAATAAAAGACGTGAACATAAATGCTAAATACTCCGTCTCTCTGTGTCTCTGTCTCTAGATCCTACAGGAGGACGACGACGCTCTGTCGTCCAATCAGAAGACAGAAGTGTCGCCTGTCAGTCAGGCCTGGTTCACCACCAAGGAAGATAAAGACACACTGGCCAACAAGGGTACTGGAGCACTGATTCATTCATTCATTCATTCATTCATTCATTCATTCATTCATTCATTCATTCATTCATTCATTCATTCAACCTGGATGAACGGATGAGTGGGTGAACAGATGAATGCATGAACAGATGTAAAGATGAATGAATAAACAGATGAATGTATGAAAATATTTGTGAATGGAAAGATGAATGGATGAAAAGATGAGCGAATGAAAAGATGAACGGATGAAAAGTTGAGTGAATGAAAAGATGAACGGATGAACAGATGAATGAATAAACAGATGAATGGATGAAAAGATGAGCGAATGAAAAGATGAACGGATGAAAAGCTGAGTGAATGAAAAGATGGATGAATGAACAGATGAGTGGATGAACAGAAGAAAACATTACTGAATGAATGAACAGATGAGTGGATGAACAGAAGAAAACATTACTGAATGAATGAACAGATGAGTGGATGAACAGAAGAAAACATTACTGAATGAACAGATTAATGAACAGATCAATAGATGAATGAATGAACAGATGAGTGAACTGATGAACCAATGAACAGATGAATGAATGAACTGATGAATGAATGAACAGATGAATGAATAAACCAATGAACGGATGAAAAGATGAACGAAGCAACAGATGAATAGATTAACTGGTGAACAGATGAATGAATGAAAAGATGAGTGGATGAACAGATGAAAAGAAGAACGGATGAATGAATGAACTGGTGAACAGATGAATGAACAAATGAATGAACAGATCAACAGATGAATGAATGAACCAATGAACTGATGAACATATGAATGAATGAATGAACCTCCTCCTGCTCCTCCTCAGGTCACAAGTGGAAACAGGGGATGTGGTCGAAGGAGGAGATCGACGTCCTGATGAGCAACATCGATCGCTACGTCAAGGTGACGATGACCGTCAGTCGCCACGACGATGCTCCTCTGTCGCCACGACGATGACCGTCTGTCGCCATCGTCCTCTTCTTCCTCTACGTGCCTAACGATGTGTCTCTGTGTGTGTGTAGGAGCGCGGCATCGAGGACCCGGCTGAGATCATCTTCGAGATGTCGAAGGAGGAGCGGAAGGACTTTTACCGCTCGGTGGCGTCGGGCCTCAACCGGCCGCTGTTCGCCGTCTACCGACGAGTCCTGAGGATGTACGACAACCGCAACCACGTCGGCAAGTGAGTCACACACACACACACACACACACACACACACACACACACACACACACACACACACACACACACACACACACACACATGAACACACTGTCTCTACAACTTTATTGATTAACAGGTTTAAATGGACTAATGTGTTTCCTCAGATACACGCCGGACGAGATCGAGAAGCTGAAATCGTGAGTGAACCTCGGTCACATGTTACATGCTACTATGTTTTTATTTTATTATTTTATTTCTTTTTTTTTTATTCCTGTCTGTATTCTGGAGGTTTTTTTACAGAGGGGATTGTTGATATATCATTAATACAACATTTTATTCCAAAAAAACAAAAACAAAAAAAGCGAAATTAGATTTTTTTTAGGGCTGGTGACAGTAGTTTCTAATTTACAGAGTGATAAAAAGAGATATCCAAAATCCTCCTCTGTAAAAACTTCTGACTCGAATCTGTCAACAAAATAAAACAAGAATTTTGAAAGTAGCTTTATCCATTGTTCAGATTTCTGTTCTGGAAATATATGCAAATTAGCACATATTTAATTAGATAATGCCTCATTTACATTTTACATTTAAACATAAGATTTGACAAAACTTGTAATACAAAAACATATTTGTCTTAATGTGAGAG
This sequence comes from Trachurus trachurus, assembly GCF_905171665.1. Lineage (NCBI taxonomy): Eukaryota > Metazoa > Chordata > Actinopteri > Carangiformes > Carangidae > Trachurus > Trachurus trachurus. Next base: position 2,840,240 of record NC_139912.1, read on the forward strand.
ATAAACTTGGGAAGTTTCATGGTGATATGTGTTAGTTACATTTTTTTACCTTAAAATACATTTGACCGTGTTTGTGTTCAGGTTGAGGGAGAAACACGGGAACGACTGGGCCACGATCGGCGCCGCTCTCGGCCGCAGCGCGTCGTCGGTCAAAGATCGCTGCCGCCTGATGAAGGACACCTGCAACACAGGTGAGTGTGATGATGTCACTGTTAAGCCCCACCCCCCTCGCCACCTGCAACAAAAACATCCAACAAGTTGAAGGATTTGGTTTTCGTCTTTAAAGGGATAGTTCACCCAAAATTGAAATTTCACTCATTATCTCCTCCCCCTGATGTGGACTAAGGGCTGGGAGAAGTTTCAGAGTCCTCCGTGGCTTCTCTGAGTTACAGGGGGTCTCGGCGTAGCAGTGCATGTCCATATGACGGTTGCAAATGGATACCAACTGTCTTCGTAACAAAAAGACACACCAAAAAACATCCAAATACCTCCATGCTGCTCGTATGTAATGTCCGTGTTGTATTGAAGCCCCGAAATGCAAAATTGTCCCGAAAAAAATTAAATAAGTCTATATTTCAAGCTTGTTGGTTCGTCCAAATTTGACGTACTGGGAAGAGAAGCTTCCGCTACAAACAAGAATAGACTTACAAATAGACCTTTTCGGGACAATTTCGCATTTCGGGGCTTCAATACAAGACGGACATTACATATGAGCAGCATGGAGGTATTTGGATGTTTATTGGTGTGTCTTTTTGTTACGAAGACAGTTGGTATCCATTTGCACATGAGGGTGAGTAGATAACGAGTGAAATTTCAATTTTGGGTGAACTGTCCCTTTAACCCCTTTGTGTCTTCATCTTGCAGGTAAATGGAGCGAGGAGGAGGAGCGCCGTCTGGCCGAGGTCGTGTACGAGATGGCGGGCGTGTCCCCGGGGTCAGCGGTAACCGGGGGCGTCTCCTGGGCGTCGGTCGCCGACCGCGTCCGCACGCGATCGGAGAAACAGTGTCGGTCCAAGTGGCTCAACTACCTGAACTGGAAACACAGCGGAGGAACGGAGTGGATGAAGGACGACGACCTCAACCTCATACGAAGGTACACGACAGGACACGCCGCTGCCGCCACGCGTTCATGTGTGTGTGTTAACGTGAAGCTGCAGTGTGTCTTTAGGGAAAAAAGGAAGGAAGGACGAAGGGAAAAAAGGAAGGAAGGATGAAGGGAAAAAAGGAAGGAAGGATGAAGGGAAAGAAGGAAGGAAGGATGAAGGGAAAGAAGGAAGGAAGGACGAAGGGAAAAAAGGAAGGAAGGATGAAGGGAAAGAAGGAAGGAAGGACGAAGGGAAAAAAGGAAGGAAGGATGAAGGGAAAAAAGGAAGGAAGGATGAAGGGAAAGAAGGAAGGAAGGACGAAGGGAAAAAAGGAAGGAAGGACGAAGGGAAAAAAGGAAGGAAGGATGAAGGGAAAGAAGGAAGGAAGGACGAAGGGAAGGAAGGCAGGAAGGATGAAGGGAAAGAAGGAAGGAAGGACGAAGGGAAGGAAGGCAGGAAGGACGAAGGGAAAGAAGGAAGGAAGGCAGGAAGGATGAAGGGAAAGAAGGAAGGCAGGAAGGATGAACGGAAAGAAGGAAGGCAGGAAGGACGAAGGGAAAGAAGGAAGGAAGGACAAAGGGTAAAAAGGAAGGAAGGGAAAAAGGATTGTGGAAAGAAGGAAGGGAAAAGGAAAGAAAGAAAGATGGAGGGAGGCAACAGATTGGGCCAATTAGATCAAAAGAGGAAGGAAGAAGAAGTAAGGACGAAGGGAACAAAGGAAGGAAGGAAGGAAGGAAGGACGGAAGAAAGGGAGAAAGGAAGGAAAGAAAGCAGAAGGACGGGCAAAGGGAAAGATGGAAAGATGGGAGGAAGGAAGGAAGGAATGGAAAAATGATTGTGGAAAGAAGGAAAGGAGAAAGGAATGAAAGAGGGAAGGATGGAGGAAGGGAACAGAAGGACAACAGGAGGGTTAAACTGAAACCGTGTGTTTAGTTTAGTTTTTATTATGGATCCCCATTCCTTAAACCGTGTGTGTGTGTGTGTGTGTGTGTGTGTGTGTGTGTGTGTGTGTGTGTCTCTCTGTGTGTGTGTGTGTGTGTGTGTGTAGGATCATGGAGATGGACGTAGAAGACGAGAACGACATCCTCTGGGAGGAACTGGCCGGCGGCTGGAGCAGCGTCCGGTCGCCTCAGTGGCTCCGCTCCAAGTGGTGGAGCATCAAGAGACAAGTGGCCAATCACAAGGACATCCCCTTCAGTGGTACACACACACACACACACACACACACACACACACACACACACACACACACACACACACACACACACACACACACACACACACACACACACACACACAGTTTTAAGGGATAGTTCAACATTTTTGTCAAATTGGCCCATTGCCATAATCCCTATAGTCATAGCAGTAGGTTCGTTACCTTTAATTGTCGGTGCAAGCTGTTTTTAGAACGGTGGAGCAGAGCCGTGAGCTGCTCAGAGCTACGCTACGGAGGCTCATTATGGGATTTCTTTGGTTTCCCTCATCAAACTCATCAAATACACAATCCAACAACTCCACAACGCTCTGGTGGACAAGTTGTGACCTGCACATTCACCACGCTATGAGATAATAACACAACGTTACCAGACAGAGTTGTTTTAGAGGGAAATTCATGCAAAACCGCTGATGCACGTTGCCTTCAGGGACAGTTTTTCATCAAGCAGTCTCTGTATTTACCTCTAAAACAACTCTGTGTGGTAACGTTGTGTTATTATCTCATAGCGTGGTGAATGTGCAGGTCACAACTTGTCCACCAGAGCGTTATGGAGTTGTTGGATTGTGTATTTGATGAGTTTGATGAGGGAAACCAAGAGATGCCATTATTATTATGCCATAGCTCTGAGCAGCTCACGGCTCTGCTCCGCCGTTCTAAAAATATCTTGCACCGACAATTAAAAGGTAACGAACCTACTGCTATGACTATACTAGGATTATGGCAATGGGCCAATTTGCCAAAATGTTGAACTATCCCTTTAATAATGAGTGGATCAATGGTAAAATAAATCAAATTTAAGTCGTTTTTTTAAGCAAAAATACAAAGAAATATTCAAAGTTTCAGGTTTTATGAAGAAACTAATTGTTAGTTTCAGTCTCTGCTGCCTCCCAGTGGCCACAACAGGTAGTTAATATATTGTGTGTGTGTGTGTGTGTGTGTGTGTGTGTGTGTGTGTGTGTGTGTGTGTGTGTGTGTGTGTGTGTCAGTCCTGCTGAAGGGTCTCTTGGAGCTGATGGAGACCGTTCACCACGGCTCTGGACCCGGCAGCCCGACCACCGCCTCCTCCTCCTCCTCCTCCTCGCTACAGATTCGACTCACCCGATTGGACGAGAGCAGCAGCGGTGGAGGTGGAGGTGGAAGCCCCGCCCCCAACTCTGTGGCGGCGCTGCAGATCCCCGTTCAGATCCCACTGCAGATCACACACCTGGGTGAGAGACTGTGTGTGTGTGTGTGTGTGTGTAGAGAGAGAGAGAGAGGAGAGAAAAAAGAGGAGCAGAAAGAGGAGGAGTAGAGAAAAAAGAGGAGGAGGAGAGAGAGAGGAGAGAAAGAGGAGAAGAGAAAGAGCGGAGGAGGAAAGAAAATGAGAGGAGGAGAGAGAAAGAGGAGGAGAGAAAGAGCGGAGGAGAGAGTGATGAGGAGGAGAGAAAGAGCGGAGGAGGAGAGAGAGGAGGAGAGAAAAAGAGAGGAGAGGGAGAGGAGGAGGAGAGAAAAAGAGAGGAGAGGAAGAGGAGGAGGAGAAAGAGAGGAGGAGGAGAGAAAGGGGGAGAGAGAGAAGAGGAAAAAAGAGGAGGAGGAGAGAAAGAGAAGAGAAAGAGAGGAGGAGAGAAAAAAGAGGAGGAGAGAAAGAGAGGAGGAGGAGAGAAAGAGGAGAAGAGTAAGAGAGGAGAGAGGAGAAGAGAAAAAGAGAGGAGAGAGATAGGAGGAGAAAGAGAGAAGAGGAAAAAGAGGAAGAGAGAAAGAGGAGTAGGAGAGAGAGGACGAGAGAAAGAGAGGAGAGAAAGAGGAGGAGGAGAGAAAGGAGAGAGAGGAAAAGAGAAAGAGAGGAGGAGGAGAGAAGAGAAAGAGAGGAGGAGAGAAGAGAAAGAGGACAGAAAGTGAGGAGGAGGAGAGAAAGGGGAGGAGAAAGAGAGGATAGAAAGAGAAGAGAAAGAGGAGGAGAAGAGAGAGAAGAGAAAGAGAGGAGGAGAGAGAGAAGAGAAAGAGGAGGATGAGAGAAAGAGGAGAAGAGAAAAAGAGGAGGGAGAGATCAGTTATTGATCATTGACAGAATGAATCAAAGTGAAGGAAACACCTCTGTCTCTCCGTCTCTCACCGTGTCTCTGTGTCTCAGCCTCAGATTCCTCCGTTGCCGCCGGCGACACGGAGACCATCACCCTGAACACGGGAGCGCTGCAGACGTTTGAGATCCTGCCGGTAAGAACTAGTCTGCGTGGCGGAAGGATAATTTGTCTAGTATGAGTAATAATAATAACTTTATTTGAGTTGTACTTTTTCAAAACAATGTTACAAAGAGCTTACATTAAAATACAATTTAGAACTGGAACCAGTTTATGAGCACAAAACAATTATAAATAAAGTTTTACACAAAAAAGTTTCATAGCTTCAGCACAAGGACTTCAACAAAATCTGCAACATTCAAATTAATTCAAATTAATGTAAATTAATATGAGTTTCCTTCTAGTGTTGTTGTCGTTGTTATTATTAATAATAAACATATAATCAGAAGCCATGAGACCATTTCAAAATAAGAGCATGCAACATGAAGAAAAAGCTTCAAAACAGTGTAGAAAATAATTTTACAATAACTTTTTTTGTTTTTTTTGAAGATGGAGCTTGTTTTCTTTTAATCTTTCAGCTCGACTGTGAAGAAAGTTGTAATTTCCCTGATGGTTTTTAAACGCATCATTGAACTTGTGTCTTGTCGTGACGTTTAAATAAAGTTTAATTTGACACACGAGGGCAAAGAGTAAAACATGTAAAAGACTCTATAGATTTATTACAGTATGATGTCATAGAAAGAAACGTGAATGTGTCGTTACTATTAATAAACATAAAATCAGAAGCCATGAGACCATTTCAAAATAAGAGCATGCAACGTGATGTAAAGAAGAAAAAGTTTCAAAACAGTGTAGAAAATAATTTTACGCAGTTTTTTTAAAGCAGATATCAGCTTCACGGCCGTTTCGGCTAATGCTGCGTTCAAGGCAGGCTTTTGAAACCGTAAGTTACAGCTTCAAGTCACAACTACGACTTGGTAGCGTTCCAGGTAACCCGTAGCTCGTGTTTTTACCATCCTGTTGTCTGTGAAAGTTCCCTATAACGGCCACTCGTAACTTCCGACCCGTGAACTCGTACCAGATCGAACTGGTATGACTTCACAGGAAGGAAAAACACAAAGTACGAGTTTCTTTGAACGCACCATGAGTTAGCAGCCCCCGCCCTTGTCAGGCATCAATTGGTCCTCGTGCTACGTCACCACATTCACGCGCATCCCTTGGCTGCACACACAGCCCTTCATGCCGTTCTCTCTCCTCATTGGATAACACTTGTATCCCACAAGGAAAATTTTCTCCTCGGGTTACAGCAGAGCAGAGTGACGGAGAGACTCGTGTTTAGGCTGAAATACTTCATGTAAGTGATTGCTGACGGAAAATAGGACTATTTAGGACTTATATTAACAAAAACATTCCACTGATATCTGCTTTAAATGTACCTGTTCAATCCTTAGAAACAGGAAATGACTTGAACTAGTCTGCGTGGCGGAGGGATAGTTTGTCTAGTACGAGTAATAATAATAACTTTATTTGAGCCAGTTTATGAGCACAAAACAATTATAAATAAAGTTTTACACAAAAAAGTTTCATAGTTTCAGTGCAAATTTCAACTTAAAATCTGCAACAAAACACAAATTAATGTAAATGAATTTGAGTTTCCTTCTAGTGTTGCCATCGTTATTATCATTATTATAAATAAACATATAATCAGGAGCCATGAGACCATTTCAAAATAAGAGCACGCAACATGATGTGAAAATGAGTGTAGAAAATAACACTAAATGAACGTCGCTCTTTTTCTTTCTTTTTTCTATGTCAATCAAATCAATCAGTGGATAAATAATCAATATTGATCCATGTGATTTATATTGATATAATAATAATAATATTGTTTCTCCCCCAGTCGTTCCACCTGCAGCCGACCGGCACCCCGGGGACCTACTACCTCCAGACGACGTCCAATCAGAGCCTCCCGCTGAGCCTCTCCACGGGCCAGGGCCTCCCGCTCAGCCTGACCAACAACAGCACCGTTACCCTGACGACCGGCTCGTCTCCCACGTCGCACGAACACATCATCCTGCACAGCCTGTCGGTGAGCGCCACACACACCTCGCAAAACCTGTGTGCACTGTTCCCTCTAAGGTGTTTTACTGCCCCACCTCTTTGCTCAGAAGACAAAAAAGTTGCGCACTCAAATGTACCCGACTAGTTTACTGTTTATTTCAGAGGGGAAAGTGTGGAGTGGACAATGTTTCCATCCCTCTCTTTAATTGTTTGGAGCTCACTGGCAAAACATAACAGTTACAATTTTGCAAGCTCTCTCTCACACTCACTGACGGACACACGCAATGTGGTCTGTAGTGCAACTACGATTTAAGTTTTTGCTTGAGAATTATTATTACTGTGCATTCACACCAAAAGCAACCGGAGCGACCGCGGCGACTAGCTGCCATTCATTTTCAATGTACACCAGAGTCCTGCACGGGTCCAATTTTGGAAACCCGCGCCCGCCCGACCCGTTGGTTTTTAAGCCCATGTTCCGACCCGTCACCCGTGATTATTTCTGACTACAACCCGGATCCGACCCGCCCGTCAATATTAAGACCCGCTGCCCGTTAGATCGCCGTCATCACCGGCGATAACGGGGGTACAGCCGTACTCTTTAGAAAAAAGAAAAAAGAAAAGAAAAGAGAGAGAGGGGGGGGCGTACTCTTTCGCGGCTATTTCCAGAACGGAGAATGATAGCGACGTAATTCTTTTTTAAATGAAAGCAGGACACTTCAGCCTTTACATTGATCCCATCGGTGTGTTTGTAGCTCACCCAGAAGCCGAGCAGTCAAGCCATGACAGGCTAAACTCCAGGGAAAGCTGTGAGCGGTCACACGAGCGGCCAAAGATTGTTTATTTACATCAAGATGCTGCTCTGTTGTTGCCGTGAGTGATAAAAAAAATGATTTGCTCCGCTGGTTCATGCAGCTGCGCGTGAGTTTTCTCTGTAGGCCGACACATACACCCGCGTACCCACCCGCGTTCATGTGAGTTCCGCCCGTGCCCGACCCGTGAATTTTCACAAGACAGCTTATCCACCCGTTGAACACCGTTTTTGCGGGGTACCCGTCGGATACCCGCGGGGATCCGACCCGATGCAGGACTCTGATGTACACTGGTGACGAGGAGCAACCGGCGGCGGGAGCGACGCGAGCGACGCGACACGAGCGATGAAAGTTGGGAGAGATTGAACTTTATGCAAATGAGCAGCGGCGCGACCGCGGCGACAGCCAATAGCGGACTGGGATTCTCACAGCCGGAGAAATTGAGAGAGCCTGAATGGACACATCTGCAGCACAGCTTGAAAGTCCCGCCCCTTTGGTCGCTTGGTGCAAGGCCCTGCTAGAGCTGGCAAGCGACACGATAGGAGCGGCCAGGGGGACTACAGGCGATTTAATCGCTTTCGGTGTGAACGCACAGTAACTGTTCATATCAAGAATGCTTCAGTGCCAAGAGTTGATGACATCAACTTGATGTTAGTTATTTTTTGACATAATTGTTCATATGGTAATAAATGCAAACTCTATTTTGCCAAAATAATATTGTATTTTGTTATCATTAACTGTAACTGACCTAGATATGGAGCAGCCTAGGTAATGTTGTCAAAATAATCAGTTATTAATCATAATAGTAATAGCCAATTGTATTGATATGTGGAGTTGTAGAGAGGCCATAGCACCAGCATGTGGACGTACTGTGTGTTAGCTTAAGCTGTCGCTCAAAGTCGCTCAAGCAGGTCATCAGGGGAGTTGAATTTCTGCTCAGGAGTTTTGAAAATTAGAGGGAACATTGCCTGTGTGTGTGTTTATATTCAGCTCCCGCCTTTAACGTCTGTGTGTGTGTGTGTGTGTGTGTGTGTGTGTGTGTGTGTGTGTGTGTGTGTGTGTGTGTGTGTGTGTGTGTTCAGACCGACGGCCTCTGCTCCGGCGACGGCGTCATCATCCAGACGGTGACCTCTGACCCCGCCTCCTCCGACCCCCTCGGCCAATCGCAGCTCGTCGTGGAGACGGAGGGGCGTAGCCACGACGACGACCACCTCGACGCCTCCAGCCTGCTGGAGAGCACCGAGGCCGTCGTCACGGAAACGCAGCAGGAGCCAATCACAGACGGCTTCACCGACGACAAGGTTTTAAACACAAAACGCTGATTCGTCTTCCAAGTATTGATTATTGAGCTTTTATTTTGAAAAGCTCGAATTCTCCTCACATTAAAATAAATAAGAGTGAGAGAGGAGAGAAGGAGAGGAGAGAAAGAGGGAGAGAGAGAGGAGGAGGAGAGAAAGAGAGGAGAAGAGAAAGACAGGAGGAGAAAGAGATGAGAAGAGAAAAAGAGGAGGAGAGGAAGCGATAGAGGAGGAGGAGGAGAGAAAGAAAGGAGAAGAGAAAAAGAGAGGAGAGAGAGGAAGAGACAGAGGAGGAGGAGAAAGAGGAGAAGAGAAAAAGAGAGGGAGAGACAGCGGAAGAGAAAGAGAAGAGAAAAAGAGGAGAGAGAGGAGGAGGAGAGAAAGATGAGAAGAGAAAGAGGAGAGAAAAAGAGGAGGAGGAGGAGAGAAAGATGAGAAGAGAAAAAGAGGAGAGAGAGGAGGAGGAGAGAAAAAGAGGAGAAAGAGAGGAGGAGAGGAAGAGATAGAGGAGGAGGAGAGAAAGAGGAAGAGAGGGAAAGAGAGGAGGAGGAGAGAAATATGAGAAGAGAGAGAGAGGAGGAGGAGAGAAAGATGATAAGAGAAAGAGAGGAGGAGAGAAAAAGAGAGATGAGAAGAGAAAGAGAGGAGGAGGAGAGAAATATGAGAAGAGAGAGAGAGGAGGAGGAGAGAAAGATGATAAGAGAAAGAGAGGAGGAGAGAAAAAGAGAAAGAGAGGAGGAGGAGAGGAAGATGAGAAGAGAAAAAGAGGAGAGAGAGAGGAGGAGAGAAAGAGAGGAGGAGGAGTAGAGAAAGATGAGAAGAGAAAGAGAGGAGAAGAGGAGAGAAAAAGAGGAGGAGGAGAGAAAGATGAGAAGAGAAAGAGAGGAGGAGAGAAAGAAGAGAAAGAGGAAGAGAGGAGAAGAGGAGGAGAAAGAGGAGAGAAAGAAAGAGGAGGAGGGAGAGATCAGTTATTGATCATTGACAAAATGAATCAAAGTGAAGAAACAGGAAACACTGAATACAAAGAATTTTCACAATAAAAGCCTGAGCAACAGGCAGCTGATTCTGACTCTGTGTGTTTGTTTCAGGAGCTGAGTTCCTCCTCCGTCGAGGCTCCAGTGGTGCATTCTGGGATACCGCCGGGCAGCGCCGTGCTGATCGTATCTCCTCCCAACATCAGCAGCACACTGACAGGTAACACACACACACACACACACACACACACACACACACACACACACACACACACACACACACACACACACACACACACACACACTCTCTCTGGTGTTAAAGGACAATTCCGGGCAAATTCAACTCTGGGCTGTATGTTCCTAACATTTTAGGTGTGAAAGAAGGAATTTGCAGATTTCCAGTTTAATGTCTCCTGTTTGTGGTAGTTGTGTCTGTCCCCGCATCGCCACGGCAGCGATGAATGGGAGCGGATTGAAGTTCTGCTGCTTAGGCTGTTTCCATCCCTCAAAGCCGCAGACAGCGTCAGATGGAGACTCAAACATGCAGCCAGAAGTTTATTTACTTCAACAAGCCGACATGTTTGTAAAACTAGATCTAATTCAAAGTCTCAGGTGAGGCCCAAATTGATGCTCGGTGTGTTCAGGTGCAGTGGGAAGCTCCCGTTTGTGTCATAAACACAGGAATATCAACTCTTGACTTGCTTCAAGTAAATAAACTTCTGGCTGCATGTTTGAGTCGCCATCTGACGCTGTCTGTGGCTTTGAGGGATGGAAACAGCCTAAGCAGCAGAACTTCAATCCGCTCCCATTCATCGCTGCCGTGGCGACGCGGGGACAGACACAACTACCGCAAAACAGGAGCAATTAAATAGATATATATTTTTATATTTCAACGAACCATGTCAATTGCAATTGTATAGATATATATTTTTCTTTTATAATTCAACGAATCATGTTAAGCACAACTGTATAGATTTATATTTTTATATTTAAAGGAATCATGTCAATCGCAACTGTATAGATATATATTTTTATATTTCAATGAATCATGTTAAACGCAGCTATATATATATTTTTACAATTTAAAGAATCATGCCCATCCCTGTAACTATGTACCTTTTCTGTTATCTACTGGTCCTCCGTCTTTATGGACTTTTTATGTTAATTGTTGTATTGTATTGGGGACTACGGATGTAATTAAGCACATGTGCTAAATCCGGTGTATTTGCTGTGGGTACTCTAGTACTCACTGTTCATTAATATGCATTGTCCCGACTAAATAAACAAATAAAGTAAAGTTAAAGCAGATATCAGTGGAATGTTTTTGTTAATATAAGTCCTAAATAGTCCTATTTTCCGTCAGCAATCACTTACATGAAGTATTTCAGCCTAAACACGAGTCTCTCCGTCACTCTGCTCTGCTGTAACCCGAGGAGAAAATTTTCCTTGTGGGATACAAGTGTTATCCAATGAGGAGAGAGAACGGCATGAAGGGCTGTGTGTGCAGCCAAGGGATGCGCGTGAATGTGGTGACGTAGCACGAGGACCAATTGATGCCTGACAAGGGCGGGGGCTGCTAACTCATGGTGCGTTCAAAGAAACTCGTACTTTGTGTTTTTCCTTCCTGTGAAGTCATACCAGTTCGATCTGGTACGAGTTCACGGGTCGGAAGTTACGAGTGGCCGTTATAGGGAACTTTCACAGACAACAGGATGGTAAAAACACGAGCTACGGGTTACCTGGAACGCTACCAAGTCGTAGTTGTGACTTGAAGCTGTAACTTACGGTTTCAAAAGCCTGCCTTGAACGCAGCATTAGCCGAAACGGCCGTGAAGCTGATATCTGCTTTAAGTATAGTAAACTGAAAATCTGCAAATTCCTTCTTTTAGACCTAAAATGTTAGGAAAATACAGCCCCGAGTTGAATTTGCCCAGAATTGTCCTTTAAGTTTATCCTCTGATCTGCTGCCGACTCACTAAACCTGGTTCTGGTTCTGGTCTCATTAGATCCGATCTTGGAGAACCAGGACGGCTCCGACTGAGCAGGACTTTTATTGTGGCGGGTGAAGGTGAATGGAAGGAACAGGAAGTGAAGAGACGACCGACGCTGCTGCTGCTGCTGCTGTGGAACCGGGTCGGACTCTTTGACCCCGATGAAATGTGAACTCACCAAAGACGTTACGACATGAACTTATTATTATTATTATTATAATTATTATAATTATGTGAAGAACAAGTTTTTAGCAGCGACTTGAATTAATAATTATGAATAAAAACAAACCGTCCGCAGCGACGTCGTTGGATTTTAAGGTGAATTTGAACTGTTTGGTTTTGATTCTCAGGAGAAGAAAAAGAAGAAGAAGAAGCAACGAGGCGTTCAGGGTACATAATTATTTATTCCATAAAATATTAAATAAAAAAAGAAAAGAAAGAAAGAAAAAGAAACACCAGGCTGCGACGGTCCGACAGTCGACAACGCCTCCGTTTCTGTCGTCAACTCGTGTCACAAAAAGACCAACTGTTGTTTTATTTATTTCATTTTATTTTATTAAGATTAAAAAGTTAGAAAAACATCAACAGATGTCGACACGTCGTCGTTTTTGTTGTTGATTTTGGTCTTTTCATGAGATTTGTCGACAGAACAAAACGTAAAAAACAACAGTCTGTGTGTTTTTCAGGTTTTAACAGTGTTGAGTCCAGTTTGATGATGATGATGATGGTGTGTGTCTGTGTGTGTGTGTGTGTGTGTGTGTGTGTGTGTGTGTGGTAACAGTCTTCATCTTCAACCTCAGTGTGTTTGAAGTCTCAGTTTCTCTGTGATCCAGGACTCACTTTCCCATGAGCCTTTGCTGCTCAATAACTCATAATCACATAAATATGTAGTTAAGATTGTGAAAGTTAAAGGATTAGTTCAACATTTTGGCAAATTGGCCCATTGCCATAATCCCTATAGTCATAGCAGTAGGTTCGTTACCTTTAATTGTCGGTGCAAGCTATTTTTAGAACAGCGGAGCAGAGCCGTGAGCTGCTCAGAGCTACGCTACAGAGGCTCATTATGGGATTTCTTGGTTTCCCTCATCAAACTCATCAAATACACAATCCAACAACTCCACAATGCTCTGGTGGACAAGTTGTGAGCTGCACATTCACCACGCTATGAGATAATAACACAACGTTACCACACAGAGTTGTTTTAGAGGGAAATTCATGCAAAACCACTGATGCGCGTTGCCTTCAGGGACAGTTTTTCATCAAGCAGTCTCTGCTTTTCCCTCTAAAACAACTCTGTCTGGTAACGTTGTGTTATTATCTCATAGCGTGGTGAATGTGCAGCTCACAACTTGTCCACCAGAGCGTTGTGGAGTTGTTGGATTGTGTATTTGATGAGTTTGATGAGGGAAACCAAGAAATCCGCCGTTCTAAAAACAGCTTGCACCGACAATTAAAGGTAACGAACCTACTGCTATGACTATAGGGATTATGGCAATGGGCCAATTTGCCAAAATGTTGAACTTTCCCTTTAAACCTGCATCATGTGTCAGCAAAGAAACAAACAAGAGCTGAAGTGAAAAGAGATGAAATCTGGATTTTTTCCAATTTTCATTTGCCGGCTGTGGTGCGTTCACTGACAGGAGGAATTCAGAGCGTTTTATCCAACACAAACCTTCATGGCGTAACAGCAACAGATCATGGAGAAACAAACGGAGCACCGGCGTTAGAGCTGCAACAAGTAATCGATTAATCAAACAATAATCAATTATTAAATGAATCAACTATTTTGAGAATCAAATTATCGTTATTTTAAAGAAAAAAGTCCAAATTCTCTGATTTCAGCTTATTAAATGTGAATATTTCTGGTTTCTTTGTTCCTTTATGACAAAAAACTAAGTCTCTCTTTGGTTTGTGGACAAAACAAGACATTTGATTGATTTGCTTTTAAACATATTTTAACATTTTATTGAATTTAATCGATAATGAAAATGATTGTTAGTTGCAGCTCTAACCGGTCTTATAAACAGCTTCCTGTTACTGTGCTGCCTTCACTGGCGCAGCTTCAGACTCTGTAAACCGTAGTGTTTTCTAACCAACAACAACAACTGAAACGTCCTCATGATTTTATAGTTTTTTCATTTTTCTTTGTGTGAAACCGGCGACTTAAAGCTGAAAGCTGGAAAAAAAAAAAACGTTGGTTGCGACAGAAACTTTTACAGATTCATGTTGAAAACGTCCGTTCATCCGTTCACTTCATTGGTGCTTCAGCCGGCCTGAGAGTGAGTGTGTGTGTCTCTCTGTGTGTGTTTATGGCTTAGACAAAAGTGTGATTCAGTGCGGGCGTTGGCAGTGAGTCAGTGTAATTCAGCATTTAAGTCTTAAGTTTAAAAAAAAATCCTCTTAAGAAGAGACTTGATGTGGAAAATTAATGAAATCTCAGGGCGACAGATTAGATCAGATAAAGAAGAGAGAAAAAACAAAACAGTAAAACGTAGAAACTGTTGCATATATGTTCTTTAACAGGACCCTGATGCTGCTTTGTGCTATCGCCACATTAGTTAGTTTGTGCTAAAGGAGGAGGAGGAAGGAGGAGGGGGGTTCACATGATGTGTTTACATGCTCATAATAAGTCGACTTCCTGCTTCGGCTTCACATCCGTTGAGCTCCAAGTGTTTAATTTTGATTTTTGTGTGAAAAATGAAAGGAAGTTAAAAAAAAAAAAGGATGTTTATGGTCCACGGCCTGTTAGCAACGAGAAGACGAATCAAATCGATCCGGAAACAAGATCCATCACATTCGATTTAGCGTCTCAGCTCTGATTTTGTTTTGTCGTTGCAGTGAAAGAAACATAAAGACACTAAATTGTGTTTTTTTTAACAGATTTAAACAGTTTTTTTTAAAGGGATAGTTCAACATTTTGGCAAATTGGCCCATTGCCATAATCCCTATAGTCATAGCAGTAGGTTTGTTACCTTTAATTGTCGGTGCAAGCTATTTTTAGAACGGCGGAGCAGAGCCGCGAGCTGCTCAGGCTCATGGGATTTCTTGGTTTCCCTCATCAAACTCATCAAATACACAATCCAACAACTCCACAACGCTCTGGTGGACAAGTTGTGACCTGCACATTCACCACGCTATGAGATAATAACACAACGGTACCAGACAGAGTTGTTTTAGAGGGAAATGCAGAGACTGTTGATGAAAAACTGTCCCTGAAGGCAACGCGCATCAGCGGTTTTGCATGAATTTACCTCTAAAACAACTCTGTTTTGGAGTTGTTGGATTGTGTATTTGATGAGTTTGATGAAGGAAACCAAGAAATCCCATAATGAGCCTCCGTAGCGTAGCTCTGAGCAGCTCACGGCTCTGCTCCGCCGTTCTAAAAACAGCCTGCACCGACAATTAAAGGTAACAAACCTACTGCTATGACTATAGGGATTATGGCAATGGGCCAATTCGGCAAAATGTTGAACTATCCCTTTAAAGATGGAGCTCTTTTCTTTTCTTTTAGTCTTTCAGCTCGACTGTGAAGAAAGTTGAAATTTCCTTGATGGCTTCGAGCAGCACCGTTTCAACAGAACTTGTGTCTCATTGTCGTTGTGACGTTTAAATAAAGTTTTAATTTGACACACGAGGGCAAAAGAGTAAAACATGTAAAAAGACTCTATAGATTTATTACAGTGTGACGTCATAGGAAGAAAAGAAACGTGAACGTGGCGGCGGTGAACGAACGTCGTTTATGCTGCAGCATGTAAACACACCGTGTTGTGTTCAAGTTCGTCCTCCAGCAGCGGTTTTTATGGCGTCTTTACAGTACATCATGATTTCTACACTGTGAAGCGTGTGTGTGTGTGTGTGTGTGTGTCTTCATCCCACTGGAGCATTAAAGTCTGTGGTTTGGGTCCAACGTGGGCGGAGCTTCATTCAAGTCAGTGTGACATCATCAGTTTTTGTTTTTGGTCGGTCCTTCGTTTCATTTAGTTTAGTTTCATTTCGTCCACGTGTTTTCTCTCTCTCCGTCTGTCAAGGCCAAGTCTTCTTCTTCCCTTCATCCTCCTCCTCCTCCTCCTCCTCCTCCTCCTCCTCTTCACCTGACGTCGTGGAAGTAGAGGTTGGCACAGAGACACAGCAGCACGATGGACGCCAGCATGTAGTAGATCAGGTTCCTGAACTTTGGCTCCAGGTCGCCCTGACGATACCAGAAGATCTGAGGGAGGAGGAGGGGGAGGAGGAGGAGAGAGGAGGGAGGGAGATAGAGAGAGGAAGGGAGGGGGAGGAGGAGGAAGAGAGAGGGAGAGAGGAGGAGGGAGGAGAGGGGGAGGAGGGAGGGAGAGGGGAGAGGAGGAGGAGAGGGGGAGAGAGAGGGAGAAAGAGGAGACACAGAGGAGAGAAAGAAGGAAAGTAGGAAGAGACAGAGAGAAAGAGAGGAGGAGGAAGAGAGAGAGAAAGGGGAAAAAGGAGGAGGAGACAGAGAAAGAGGAGACGAGGAAGCGCAAGGAAGAGAAGAGGAGGAGAGAAAGAAGGAGGGGGGGTGAGAGGGAGAGAGAGGAGAGAAAGAGGGAAAGGAGGAGGAGAGAGAGAAAGAGGAGAGGAAGAGAAAGAGAGGGAGGAGGAGAGAGAGGGGAAGAGGAGGGAGGGAGAAAGAGAGCAAGAGGAGAGGAAGAGGGAAAGAGGAGAAAGGGAGAGAAGAGGAGGAGAGGAGAGGAAGAGAGAGAAAGAGGAGGGAGGGAGAGAGAAATGAAGAGGGAAAGGAGGAGGAAGAGAGAGGGAGAAAGGAGGAGAGCGAGAGGAGAAAGAGGAGAGGGAGAGAAAGAAGGAAGGGGAGTGAGAGGGAGAAAGAGGAGGAGAGAGGAGAGGAAGGGAAAGCGAGAGGGAGGAGGAGAGAAAGAGAAGGAGGGGAGAGAGGAAAGAGGAGGAGGGAGAGAGAGAGGAAGAGGGGTAGAGAGAGAGAGAGGAGGAAGTGAGAGAGAGGAGGAGGGAGGGAAAGAGAGAGGGAGGAGGAGAGAAAGAGAAGGAGGGGAGAGAAAGAGGAGAGGAAGAGGGAGAGAAAGAGAAGGAGGGGAGGGAGAGGGGAAGAGGAGGAAGAGAGAAAGAGGAGAGGAAGAAGGAGGGGGAGGGAGAGAAAGAGGAGGAGGGAGAGAGAGCAAGGAAGAGAAGAGGAGACGAAGAGAAAGAGAGGGGGAGGAGGAGAGACAGAAGGAGGGGGGAGTGAGAGGGAGAGAGAGAATGAGGGAAAGGAGGAGGAGACAGAGAGAGAGAGAGAGGGAAGGAAGAGAGAGAAAGAGGAGGAGGAGAGGAAGAGGGAGACGTGGGTTTAATTCATTAATTCATTAACTCTTTAACTGAGCTTTAATTTAATTTTCTGTTCTCTCTCTTCCTGCCTCGATCAGATCAGTTCACTGTGACGCAGAAAAAGTGAAAAATCTTCAAATGTGAGAAACTGAAACCAGAAAATAATTAAGCAACATCACACGAGAGGTCGTGCTGTTGTACTGTTTATCCGCCAACAGAAATAGTTCCGCAACTGGAACAAGGCTGTTGCCAGGCAACACATAAACATTTCCTACTAGCTTGCTACTAGCTACAAGCTTCTCCACCGAGCTGCTTCTGGTTCGGAGCCAGTGATTAGCACCTGAGCAACAGGACCAGCGTGAACTTAGATATATAGACGTTATCGATACCGTATTAAAGTTGTTTATCGTCTATGTCAGTGGTTCTCAAACTTTTTTACATCAAGGACCCCGAAAATGACACAAATTAGACCACGGAGGACCCCCATTGGACAAGATTTTGAAGCAAACACCAGAAATACACAAATATTTGTTCTGAGACTGAAGAACGTTACTTTTTTTAGTCAATGTACGTTCAGTTTAGGGCCAATGGTGTGAATTTTTGGAAATATTGTAGAGTAATTTCTGGAAAAAAGTGGTAGGCTACAATTTCTCCTAAAATGTTAAAGGTGTACAGAAATGGCCGTTTGTCCTGTTTGTCGCGCCGAGTTGTCACGAGCTGCAACACGAGTTTACCCGAGTAAGGAAAACGAATTTGATTGGTCGTTATCGAGCGGGCGGGATATTCAAAGCTTGGGGCGAGACCGAGCTCCCTGTGTGTGTGCGTGTCTCAGACGTTTGAATGACGGATGACAGATCCAATATCAGTGGCTGGTGAATCGTGTACAGGCTGACGTATAATCCGTGCGCCTGCATTATCCAATGCGAAAAAAAAAATACACACTTTCATCCTGGATTTACTCAAAAATAGAATTTTGCACAAAGTTTGGCCTACAACGTCTGATAGATGAGTTATCACATTAATTTTATGATCCAGAGTGGGCTCAAATTCAATTTTCTTTTCTGTACACCTTTAAAAGACTTCTAGAAAAAAGTGGTTCAAACTACTCGGATCAAATTACTCGGTGGGAACTAACTGTTGTATAATTGATTATTGATCTTAAACAAACAATGAATCAATTTTAAAAACATGAATGAATCGTTGCAGTTTCATATTTAATGAATGAGACGATTGTGGATAAAAACTATAAAACCAGTGAAATAATCTGATTAGAAAACTCTGTAATTTAATCAATTAAATCTGTCTGTTTGTTGTTTTCTCTCATTAAACTGTGGTGAATCAGATCAGTGTGTGTGTGTGTGTGTGTGTGTGTGTTACCAGCACTAGGGTGGATCCACAGATCAACAGGATGCAGACGGCGAAGAAGACGTTGAGCGGCCGCGGCGGCAGCGACGGGAACACGAAGGAGCAGATCACAGTCACCTGGAGACAGACACACAAACTTTAAATCACTTCATTCTTCTTTTCCTCCGTGTGAAGGAAGAAGAAGTTTCACTATGAAAAGGAAGAAGTAGAAACAGCTGAGTCATGTTTTAGTTTTCACTCAGGTTCTGATCAAACAGGAAGAAAACCAGCTGAGTCATTATTACTGTGGTAGAAGCTGTGAAACATCTGGATTTCACTTATTTATTCTTGACATTATTGCACTAATGATCTGCAAACTTCTGCACAAGTTGGACTTAGAAAGTTTTTTCTTTTCTGCATAATTTATTCTATATCTGACCAAACATTTATTTTATTTATACGCTTTTATTTTGGCGGTCGGCGCTCTGCTGTGGACGAGGTCGTAGACTCACCAGGACGACGACGGAGGTGAAGCCACCGACGGCCATGTTGATGATGCGATCCTGTGACACAACACAACACACGACGTTAACAATTAATCACATGTCTGTCTGCAGATTCATTTTACTGTCAATCAATTAAAGGGATACGCCAACATTTTTTTTTTCCGTGTCTTGCCTCACTCCCGAGTCCATGACCAGCAGATAGACACTATCCTTTCGACTGTGCGTGCAGTAACAAGGGAGATAGAGCCGTATCGCCCGTAATTAGCTTAGCTCAAACACTGGAAGTGTATGGGTAGTGTTAGCCTGCCTCCACCTAAAGTCGCTAATTAGCTTAGCTCAAACACTGGAAGTGTATGGGTAGTGTTAGCCTGCCTCCACCTAAAGTCATCAGAGAAACTCTTCAGCAACTCTAAACGGAAACCGGCGGGCCGATCTTCATCTCAGAGCTGACAAAACTCTCCGGTAAGGCATCTTGGGCGGTCAAATGCCGCTAACGGGACGAGAACGGTCAAAACGGAGGGTTCAACCAAAGACGCTTTATTTTGGTTCAAGCTAGCTACATCGAGGGTAGGTTAGCTTCCTATTTCAAAGTAAAAGCACAAATTCTATCGTCATGGTTTTCTGTATGTAAAGGGCAACGGGTGTTTTATTTTGTGAAAGTAACCGGAAGTGCGTTGGTCACAACAGCTAGCTTGAGTAGCGCCGAATTCGTCCGAACTGAATTGCAAACAGCTTGTATTTAGACAAATTAACGACACACTGCTGATCTAAACGGCTACTTTCTCACCTAAACATGTTTGAAATGTGGATAAAGTGATATATTTACAGAGTTTAGAGCTAAAATTAAATCAGCTTCTGACTGCTGAGTTCGGCTCGGATAGGAGGCAGGCTAACACTACCCATACACTTCCAGTGTTTGAGCTAAGCTAATTAGCGACTTTAGGTGGAGGCAGGCTAACACTACCCATACACTTCCAGTGTTTGAGCTAAGCTAATTACGGGCGATACGGCTCTATCTCCCTTGTTACTGCACGCACAGTCGAAAGGATGGTGTTTATCTGCTGGTCATGGACTCAGGAGAAAAAATGTTGGCATATCCCTTTAATGATGATTGATTATCTGATGGTCTGTACCCGGGCAGACGTCTCTCCAAACAGCGGTCTGTTGTCCAGGCCGCTGGTGCCGTACGTCCTGGTGGTGAAGTCGTCCATGGCCGGTTCTGCAGACATACGCTCGGCCCCGACCGATCACCGACCGATTGATCGACCGATCGACTGATCAATCGACCAATCACCTCTCAGCAGCGCCGCCTCCTGGACACACGGGGCCAGTGCTGCATGCTCACTCCCCCTCCAGCTGCCTCCCTGCGCTCGGTGTCGGGGGTCAGTGTCCAGCGGTGGAGGGAGACATGATGGAGGCGGAGCTTCTGCTGCTCAGGTGGGCGTCGGCTTTACCTGAGAGAGAGAGAGAGAGAGAGAGAGAGAATGAGTGGCTGGTTTCCATCTCAGGTTTTCACTAAATAAAAAACATATTTCTAAAATTCAAAAAAAGTAGTTTCCATTGAAAAGTGTTTTTTTTTTACCAATGAGTCGTAATTCTGGTAAAATCTAAAGGTCCCATGACTGTAACAGAAGGAGTTATTATCAGACTGAAACTGAACCTCACACAGTTTTATTAAAGGGACAACGAGGAGTTTCTATTTGGTTATAAAAAAGTGTCACATTAATGTGGATGAATCTACGTTACCACTTGTTAATGGCTCCATTTTCGATAAATATATCGTTTTGTCTCTATCGTTATTTTGTTATTATTAGTGGTGGTGGAAATGCTGGGCGAGCCGACCAGCGTTTCTTTACTTTCGGTTTTGCGGCGAGTCATGAGAATAACGCCGCCGAATCTCCGTTTATGGTGGGAACTACGACGGTATGTGATCGTCTTCCAACCTCTGACTTTAATTCTTGATGAATGAAAACATGAGTCTGTCTTGCACCGGTCAAATAATTTCACGGTGCGGAGGCTCATAAATGTAGTGTGAAAACACTTCGCTTTTCCAAAACTCCTCCTTGTCCCTTTAATACGATTCAGAATCGATATAAAATGTCCTAAAATCGATTTGAAAAAATGAATTTAAAAGGCTGCATGGTTAACTGCACTAGAGGCACTTTTAATGTTATTATTTAAACAATATGTGATATTGCTTTTATGCAACAGTTTCAACAAGTCCATCTAAACATGGATAAATGTTTAAAACTCAATAATAAATGTGAAAAAGACACTTCAGTCATTCTGTCTTGCAAAGCAGACTGGAGTAGATCATGAGGATCCTTTGCACACCGACAGACTGAAGCAGAAATCATTAGGAATCGAATTGTTTTGAATCGTAAAATCGATTTTGAATCGAATCGTAGCCCCAAAAATCAGAATCGAATCTAATCGTGAGATAGTAAAAGATTCCCACCGCTAGAGAGAATGAGTGGCTGGTTTCCATCGCAGGTTTTCACTAAATAAAAACCATATTTCTAAAATTCAAGAGAGTGATGACAGTGATCAAACTGTGACCGGAGAGAAAAACAGAAACAGCTGAAGTGATTTCTGACTTCCTCTGTTCTCAGCCGATAAGAAACCGCAGTCACTTCTGTCTCTGAGCGTCGCCGACGACAACCACGATGATGATGATGATGAAAGACCAAACAGGAAGTTGAAATCAGAGCAGAGTGAGACTTCACTTCAGTCCGACTCAGCTTCACTATGACACACAAAGTCTGTTGCTGTGATACAGAGTTGTTATCTGATCCCATCGACTGTATCAATCGGTGTTTCATCTTTCAGTTCGTCTGCAGCTCAGTGACAAAACAAATCTTTACGTCGAGTCAGTTTTACTAATTCCCATCGTCTCAAACGCCTCCTGGACTCAGTAATATAAACATAAAGTTTGAACATTTCACTGTCGATCGGCCGCTCCGTCTTGTTCCTGTGCCGTTAAATCAGTCGTAGCGCCTGAAAAACCCCACAAAACCATCCCATAATACAGTCAGTGTGGCTGCTCCAAATTCAGATTCAGATTTCCCCAGGGTACAGTGAACGCAGCACAAATCAAAGGTCAATGACAGGAAACAGAAGGTACGGTAAGACAGAAACAATAACAAAGGGACAGTCGGACGTGATGCAACGGGGAATTGAACAGTATTTGTGGTGGTAACCATAGCAACACTAGGTCACACAGTTGGTCAGACAACGATGTTTACACACCGACGTCTTCTAAAGTGTATGTGTATATATAAAAAAAACTATATATATAATTTTTTTTAAAGGGATAGTTCACCCAAAATTCAAATTTCAGCCCCAACATGAGAAATTGTTCTGAAAAAATTAAATAAGTCTATGTTTTAAGCTTGTTTGTAGCGGAAGCTCCCAGTGTTGCTCTGCTGGAATCTCGCGCGATTTGCGGAGCCGTGAACTGGGTGTCAATGCAAATCACGCGAGATTTGGACGGACCAGGAAGACCAGTGCTGGGAGCTTCCGCTACAAACAAGCTTAAAACACAGACTTATTTAATTTTTTTCGGAACAATTTCTCATGTTGGGGCTTCAATACAAGAGGGACATTACAGACGAGCAGCATGGAGGTATTTGGATGTTTTTTGGTGTGTCTTTTTGGACGAAGAAAAGTGAGCTGTAACTCAGAGAAGCCACGGAGGACTCTGAAACTTCTCCCAGCCCTTAGTCCACATGAGGGGGAGTAGATAATGAGTGAAATTTGAATTTTGGGTGAACTATCCCTTTAAAGTGTGTGTGAGGAAACGTTGAGGAACATCAGAGCGTCGTCTCCTGTTTCCTGTTGGAGCTTCGACTGATGAGTCACACACTTTATCTGTCAGAGTGAATGTCCTCAGCTGGAGGAAACACACTAACACACACTAACATACACACACGTTAATGTCATATTTCATCTTCATTCACATCAAAGCAGCATTACGACCTTTAAAACATTTAAATCACAACCTTCCTGTTGTGTTTTTATTCTGTAGCTACAAGAATTGACTTGTGTTTTATTTTTTTACATGACTGAGGCCAGTGTCCTTATCATCTCATCTTTATGTCTTATGATTTATCTGTGTTTGTTTCACAGTCTTATGTCTGAAGTGTGACTCTCTCACAACCGCTTTGACATTTTACTGCAAATGTCAAATAACCGACTCTCTGCCGTCTCTCTCTCTCTCTCTCGTTTATGTTTTTACATTACTCAGTCAGTTAATGAGTGGTTAATAAATCAAATAGTGATTATGTCATTATTATGGATTAGATTGATCTTGTCAGAGAAATAATCATAGTGTTAGGATTATTATGCATCGATGGATTTCACAACACTATGAATGTGTAAAATCAAATAAAGTCAAAATATTTGAAGTATCTATGAATATAGGAGCAGTTATTAATCCTCCAGGGGAAGTGTTTGAAATATTAAAGTCATTAATTGACATCTATACTAAATGTTGACGCTTATTTTAATCTTTTTTTTTATTACAAATGACACACTCACATTTAAATTCCTACTAATTCAGTGTTAGTTAGATAAAGTGGACCAGTATCTGTGCATCTTCCTTTATTTTTGCGCCGATACAGTTCTTTTTTGGAGAGTGTCTGTGTTTAATAATCTTTACGATTAATTAATTGTGGCATTTAATTGTGATTCAAGTCTCTGTTCAAGCAAAAATACAAAAACATATTCAAAGTTTCAGGTTTTGATCAGAGGAAACGGGTCGTCAGTGTTGACGACGGATCTGAACAACAATCTGTCACTGTTTTATGACTTTTCTTGAAAGAAAAGGGTTTAAATAAATTGTATTTATTAATCAATAAAGAAACTAATTGAGAGTTTCAGTCCAAGTTTGTTTCAGGTCATGGTTGTAACTTGTATCTGAGTTCAGACTGAAGTCAGCAACTATGGGATTGGGATGGTTTCACATCCACAACAGTGACTTTAACTGACCCCTGACCTCTTCTCTAGCGCCACCATCAGGTCAAACCTTCCTGTTTTTAACTTTGTGACAAAGTGTGAGTGGTTTTAGACGGAGCGACAGGTTCGTTTAGCAGAAAAAGAGGAAGAAAGAGGAGGGTTTTGTTTTCTTCATTATGTTTTCTCCTCTGTTTGTCTGTGATGGAGCAATAAAACTAAACCAAACCAAACCAAACTCCTCCTCCTAATGTCCCATTAATGTGTTATTTCTTCCTCCACTGTTTCCTGGAACCATCTAACCAAACCGGAGCAGTGAGGCTGTGAAACTGGATCATCATTCCTGCACTAGAATGAAAGAACTCCTCCTCTCACAGCTAAAGCAACTCGTCCTGCGCTGCACAGACGTCACCGAGGCCGGAAAAGTTAAATCCCATCATGTTTTATAATCACACAAAGTCTCACATTTCCTTTTTTTTGTGTTTTTTTTTTGTTTAAAGCCAACAACAATGAGATTTGCTGAGCGGCTGAGAGGAAGCTGGTAGAAAACAAACCACATCCTCTTTCTGAGTGCACACTGACTGCACACCTGGGGGCATCGGCCCGTTTCACACTCTGAGCAAAAAGTCTCGTGGTCTAAATTCAGTTCAGGTCGAAACAACGACGACAACACTTTTTTCTCAGGACGTTTAGAGACGAGCGGCGGCGGCGGTCTGGTCGTCTCTTCCTCTCTGCGTGACGACGACGCAGCAGCAGCAGCAGGGAAGGAAGGAAATAAATAAAAAAAAGAAACGTTGCAGCTTGGAGCTTGGAGCTTTCTCAGCACAAAACACAGCAGAAGGAGGAAAAACAAGCGGTTCATTATAGCGCAGCGTAAACCTGGCCTAAAGCGACATTCCTCCTCTGCCTTGTGATTCACTAGGCTCCTTAAACCCAGAGCCACCACTTAAACCGGAAAGATCCGCTTCACATGGAGCTGCTGAGACGACAACGGACAGAAACAACCATCAGTATTATTATTATTATTATTATTTACACCTAAAAAACACTGATGACATGTAAGAAACCTCAGGACCAGAGAGGATTTATCAACTTTTAACAGGATTAAACAACAATTACATCTATTTATCAGTGTAAATGCTGATTAAACAGAAGCAGATTCACTGGTTTACAGCTGAACATCAGCATGAAGAATCACTTCAATGTCCCACAACACACACACACACACACACAGTGCAGTGTCGGTCGGTACCAAGCACCAGTGTGTAGCATGAAAACCTGTATATATATATAATAATATATTAGTTGAACATGCATCTTATTCATATTCCAGGTGTGAATCATAACGCGTCCTAATAAAAACACAAACAGCTGGAGTCATGTTTCATGTGCAGAACAAGCTGCAAGAGAATATAAGAGTATTACAGAAAGCTTAAGGCGCAACACACACACACTCTCTCTCTCACACACACACACACACACACACACGTCACACACACCAAACTTCATGCTAAAATCAGCACATTTAACAGCAGATTACAGACGGCAGCATTCCTCTCATTAACCACCACAAGACTCTGATTCTGTAGCAAATGACAAAATAAACATTATTATTTCAGCTCATTTTAGCCTTAAGAACAATATTATTATTATTATTATTATTATTAATATTATTATTAACACACTAATACACTGTCACAGTTACAACACTGGTACATGCTCACACAACTGGCTGTTTACTCCAAACCAAACTAGGAAAAAATGTCTATCAAAATGCACCATCGCATGGAATAATCTATAAAAATCCTAAAATTAAAATAGCTGCCATCAGTACAACAGTTCAGAAGACTAATCAATAATCACTGACCTGATTTCACTGGACTGTCACTGCGTTTAACTGTATCTTGACTGTTTAACTGTATTTATTCATTGCTTTATTTTCCTGAAACTGTCTCTATTTTGTCTTCTTCTCTTTAATTGATGTTGTTTTATTATTGTAACTTCTCGACACCATTGTAGAGCCGCAACAATTAATTGATTAATCGAGCAATAATCGATTATTGAATGAAATGTCAGCTATTTTTATAATCGAATAATCGGTTTGAGTCGTTTTTTAAGGGAAAAAAGTCCAAATTCTTTGATTTCAGCTTCTTAAATGTGAATATTTCTGGTTTCTTTGTTGCTTTATGAGAATAAACTGAGTCTCTCTTTGGTTTGTGGACAAAACAAGACATTTGAGGACGTCGTCTGGTGGTTTGGGAACACTGGTTGACATTTAAAACATTTTATTGACCAAATCGTTTGCATAATTGACAGATTAATCGATAATGAAAATAATTATTAGTTGCATATAACAGATATATGTATATAAGATAAATAAACTTTACTTTTTTTTCACCTACAGAGCTCACAGTGAGCCAGTAGTTGAGTTAAAACACCACAGGCTCTGTGTAATTAGCATTATGTAAACTGCTGCTGCCTGAACAAACACTTTGACTTCTTACATCTAAAAATATGATCATAAGAAGCCTTTTGAGTGACAGCAGTGTCTAACATGTGTTTTCAGGTCTGTGTAAAAATAGAAATCTATCTATCTCAGCTTCTTTTTGTTCTTTGGTATAAAACTGAAAGATATCCAGGTCACTGGGAGATAAAACGAGTAGAAGAGGCTGAAAACAGCTCCAGTTTTAGCTTTTTGTGCTTGAGAAATGACAACAAATTAATAATTAATCTCCTAACATCTGTTTAATGTGCTGTGCCCTGAGGTTTCAGTTCAGTCTGAAGTCACACAACACAACATCATTCAAAGAAACAGTGAATTAAATGCACTTTAAGTTCATTTAGCTTCACAGAAATGAAACCAAATGTCACCCATGAATAGAAAAACAACGTCGCTGTAGTGTAAAACAGATTAAAGATGAATAAATGAAGCTTTTTCTAATAGTTTGTAATGTAAAGAGTGTAAATACAACATGACGTTGCTGCTTCAGTCACAAAACAAAGTGGGTTTATCTGTTTATCTCGGTGAAACTGTGAGGAGATACAAATCTGACAGTCACACAATCATAACACACACACAAACTGTGACAGACACAAACACACACACAGTTAACTCACCAATTAGCACATTAGATTATCATGCTAACGTTAGCTTTGGGAAAATTACCTTCAACTTTACCCAAACAGCCCGTGAATAAAACTCACCTGAGGGGGGGTTCACCGGCCATATGTCACGGTTCCGTGGGGTAAAACTAAAACACCGACCGAGCCCGTTGTTGTTGTTGTTTTATTAACTTATCGATGCTACACAACCCGGGTGGAAGGTGGAAACCAACACAGCCGTTAAACAGCAACGTTACGTTACGTTACGTTAGCTGCTAAACCTGAGCTTTACCCATTACACCAACAGGCCAACGGTGCACAGGCTAACGAAGCTAAGCTAATGCTGCGTTCGAGACCACTCGGAATTCTGATTGCCCGACCTCCTACTTTGAAAAAAAAGTGCAATTGAACGCCACTTCATGTCTGACTGCATTTTTTCCCCTCCAACTTTCCCGAGTGGGAGGGGGAAAATGCAGTCTTGGAGATAACAAAAACAACAAAATATAATAATAATAATTCAGAAATCAAATAAACAAGGCGATAGAGAGAGAAAAAAATAAATGAGAATAGCAATAAAACACAAGTCAAGTCAAAGGCTATCATTTTTAAAGCTTTGGAATTTGTGCAATAGTTAAGTGTGTCCAGATATGACTTACAGTAAGACATTAAGACAGAAAAGTTGGGTTTTTGTTTTGTGAATTTGCTGTTGTGTATATGGAATTTGCTAATAGAGAAAAAAGTTTGATAATTAACAACTTTTTGGGGGGTAGCCTAAAAAAGAAAAAACGTCTCTGAGGAAAACCCACACCATCAATGGTAAAACACTGATTAAAAGGCATTTTTAAATGCCAAAATACATTAAAACGTTATGAAATATACAATATTTACTTACGGTTACAGATTAACCTACTGATGTTGTGGAACACAGTAAATGCATGTTATTTCTCTTCGATTTTATATGATCTGTTTCATTATTTTTTTTAAATGCTTAATTGTTTTAGTGTCCTTTGTAATGTTGTAATGAATTAGCTACGTGAAACACTTTGTAATGCAGAATTTGTCTCTTTTTGAAGGCTTTGAAGTCGGAAATCAGAGTTTTCAACTGGGAGATTTAGAGTTCCGAGTTGTCTTGAACGCAGCATAAGCCCGGTAGCCTCCAGTCTGTTGAAGCCGTTAAAGGCGAGTTCTTTTACCGCTGAGCCGACACCGCGGGCCCGCCACACTCCCTTTAAAAATCACTGACAGATGTCTCTTGAAAACAACTTTATAAACCACTGAAGACAGTTTTTAAAATATAAAACTACAGCTTCAACATAATTTAAATCATCCGGATGAAAACAACTTTAACACCTAAATCCATTCAAAAACTATTTAAAAACATAGTGACTTCTGAATAGCAATAAATACACGTTTTAAAGGACTCCAGACCATTTTTTATAATAGAAGACTACACCAAAAAAACATAATCCATATTATCAGGGTGTATTGTTTCAATATATAACTTCTTTACGGTTCAGTCCAAAGTGTGAGTGCAGTTTATAGCTGCTCACCACCAAACTCCATTCATAAATCAAGCTATTTAACAACTGTTTAAAGTTGCCAAACACTAATTTAATAAACAATCCAATTTAGGATGTGAAAAATGACCAAATAAAAAAGGCATATTCAATTACTGACACTCCTATTTGATGAAGAATTTACTACTTTCAAGAATGAATATTAATTCATTGACATTTTGAATGGAGTTTGGTTTAAGGAGGTTACATTTACATAGACTCTACAAATTTAAAAGATACTTTGAAATACATCCAAGCAGATTAAGTCAAGTTTGAGTTAATAAGTTTATGCGAAGTAAGTAGGAGTTTGTATCACTCACCTGCTTTGCTGCAGCAGGCTGCAGTCACATCAGATTTGTGCAACACAACCGGGGTCAAACTTTATTTCTAATTACAAGTTAATAAGCATAAATCTCTCCCTCCACAGCAGTTAAATATCGCCATATGTTCTTGATCTGGGAAAAAACCCTCAGATATGGGAGCAAAAGGAGGTCTACACATAATCTCACCCTTCATGTTACCATCACATGAGGAGAGTGTGACAGGCCTCTATTAATCCCAGCAGGAGAAAACTTCAGTCACATTTTTTCTCCAACACGTCATGAATGTTACAGTGAGTAGGCATGAAATCTCTCCTCCGTAAACCCCACAGTTTAATGTAGGAGAGAAAATCCCTGGTTTAATTTCACAAAAAAAAGTCCAGAAGTCCAGGATATTAATTACAGCATGAAATCTACAGAACTAACACAACTTTACCTCAGGCTGACGTGACGTCTGTCCTTTCATTCAACTGGAATTCCTTTAGTCTGAACGGATCTGAGTATCATACAAAAACATAAAAACAAAGCACAAGTGCCAATATAACAGTTAAACCATGCAGCAATAAAATGGATCATATGACAGTCAAATTGTCTTCAGCTTGACACCTGACATGTAGGCAAACAAATTATTTTACTGACCTACGTACACATGCAAAATTCTTTGGCAACACATCACATGTGTTCAGCGGTGATAATGTGGGAAAAAAGGGAAAAACGTTTTACTCATGGTCATGCAGGGACGGATTATGAGGGGCCCCGAGGCTGAAACAAGTTTGCTCCTTTGGTAAAATATTCTTATTGATTTTTTTATTCACTAGAGCTGTTTTACTTCAATATGTATTTCAATTATTTTAGCTTGGTGAGATAAAGCAATTCTGACGCACTTGTTGCACCATTTGCATGCTGATATTTCACCAGGCAAATTTTTTTGCAGGTTTTGATATGAGGCCAGCTTGTTATTGTTAAAGTACTGTGAAGTCTGTGTTTATATCAGGTCAAAGGTCAGTGTATTCCAAGTAGAGGAGATGGACAAGAAGTAGACTGTCTTTGAGGGATTATATTAAACACTAAAAAAGGTAAAACACTGCAAATGAACATAATAGGACATGGTTCTATACCTACAGTCAGTGAACGCAACATTATTGAATGGTGTTTTGTGTGTGTGTATCTTAAAGGTGTACAGAAAAGAAAACTGAATTTGAGCCCACTCTGGATCATAAATAAAGGTGATAACTCATCTTTCAGACTATGTAGGCCAAACTTTGAGCAAAATTCTATTTTTTGCAAATTCGATAATGCAGGCGCATGGATTATACGTCAGCCTGTACACGATTCACCAGCCACTGATATTGGATCTGTAATCCGTCATTCAAACGTCTGAGACGCGCACACACACACGGAGCTCGGACTCGCCCCAAGCTTTGAATATCCCGCCCGCTCGATAACGACCAATCAAATTCGTTTTCCTTACTCGGGTAAACTCGTGTTGCAGCTCGTGACAACTCGGCGCGACAAACAGGACAAACGGCCATTTCTGTACACCTTTAAAGCAGAAGTAAGTGATATATTTGTGTTAACTCATTGAGTGCCGCGCTCCTTTCCAAAGTTTTAGTCAAGTGTACCGGCAATTTAGACCATTTTTGACTTTTTATGTAGAGCCACAGTGTATTCTATATTATTGCCACCAACACATACTGTAGCTCAATTGAAAGGTTTAACTTTATGCTTCAAATGACCACAAACCGTTTGTTTCTACGTGCCTCCGTTCCTGAGAAAAGTCAAGCTAAACATGGCTGGGTTTCACCAAAATCCCTCCTTTTTTTCTAGAAAAGGAGATAGAGCGTCTTTTATGAAAGGTGCTCTGTTTGTGTCTGTCGCTCTTCTGACACTCGCATTTCTGGATCAAAGGGCTCGTATAAGATAAATATACACAACAATTGTTGTTCTATTCACAAAACCACCAGCGGGGGCGGGGGGGGCGCCACTAAACAACAATAACACAGACGCACCGTGCCGTGTCACAGCTTCTAGCCGCGGAGCGTGAGGGTCAGTCGGCCACCGCGGCTCGGGAAGACCGGTCCCGTCGGTGGTCGCGGTCCTTCTGTGGTTCGGGTCGGTGATGCCGGTCTGCTTTGGCCCAGAGACCATCAGATTTTACCGCGGGAGGACTTTGGGGAGGACACGGTGTTGCTCCAGCTGAAGACCGGGCGGACTGTCGGCTGAGAGCTTCCTGGTTCAGCTCCGAGCAGCTGGAGCAGCTGGAGCAGCAGCGCGGGTGATAGCAGAGCAGCTGCGCTGCAGCAGCTGCTGCATCCACATGCAGAACTCCGTTTGCAGAAGCTGAGTTATGATAAAAACTTCCAGATCATGAGCTGTCATGTGACTTTGATCGTCATCTATTTCAGTTCTCCTCGTCGTAGAGTCCCCAAATTTACATATAATGTGTATTAAAGTGTCTATTTTCATAATTTAAAAAAAAGCAAAAAACGAAAAATCTTGTTTTTGGCACTCAACGCATGGGAACGAAAAACGAGAAATTACGTGGTTGGCACTCAATGAGTTAATATAAGTCTTAAATAGTTATATCTTCCGACAGCAATCACTTACATAGAGTGTTTGGTCTGAAACACGGGTCTGTCAGTCCCTCTGCTCTGCTCTGAGCCGAGGAGAAAACATTTATCGTATCCTACAGTTTTTATCCAATGAGGAGAGAGAACGGCATGCAGGGCTGTGTGTGCAGCCAAGGGATGCCGTGAATGTGGTGACGTAGGGACGAGGACTGTTATGGTGCGTTCAAGGCAGCCCGTAACTCGTGTTTTTCCGACCTGTGAAGTCGTACCAGTTCGATCTGGTACGAGTTCACGGGTCGGAAGTTAGTGGCCGTTATAGTGACTTTCACAGGTAAAACAGGTCGGAAAAACACGAGTGGGTTGCCTGGAACACTACAAAGTCGTAAGTTGTGACTTGAAGCTGTAATTTACGGTTTCAAAAACCTGCCTGGAACGCAGCATTAGCCAAAACGACCGGATCGCTTACTTCTGCTTTAACAGACAAAAACTTTGTTTTTATGTCAGTTTAGAAAAAGTCGTTCACGTTAAATTACATGGAACTAATTTCTGTAAATATCAGCGTCATATTTTTTGCTTAAATACGCACTTATTTATATATTTAGTTGCTTGAAAAGTCTGTTCAGGCGGAGGGGACAGTTTCCTGTAGCTTCTCCTTCGGTTGCCTGGTTACCGTTAACTACTTTATCCTTCTGCGTTGGAGGATGAAGTCGCAGCAGCAGAAGATCTTACGTCGACAAAATGTGATATTTTGAAGCAGGGTGGTTGAAAAATAGAAGCAGTTAAATCTCTTTTGTGTTAATATTCGCGCTAAATGTGATGTGAAGTATTTAACAGGGAGCAGGAGTGAGTAGATTTCAGTTAAACCGTTTTGACACAAGATGGCGGCAACGCCCGCGAAATGAACTGTGGGGAAGGAAACCCGCAGAAGAGGAAGAAGCTCAACTCAGTGGGCGGGACAAAACGAAAACAAACACCGGCTGCAGCAGTGATGATAGCAGATAACAACACGTAACTTAGCGACACATTTTCTCGTCTAAAACATCCCATGACTTATCTAAGACGACACCGTCGGAAGGTTCGGATGAAGGATGAGTTCGTTTGCGGGTCGGATGAAGGAGTATCCGTGGATTTCCCTGGACCGGTTCGACAGGGAGAACCTCCATGCCCGGGCTTATTTCCTCTCCCACTGTCACAAAGGTGAGAAACTGCTGGAAGCTAAGCTAGCATCATCATCAGAAGTCTCCCTGTTAAGAACTTCAGACCTTAAAAACAATGTTTAAAGCAAAGAACAGCTCATTAAGTTACAAGAACATTTACACAACGTGTTCAAGCTGGAGGAAGAGGAACAACAGACTGAAGCTTGATTTTAAACATACATTTGCAAGGTTAAGCTTAAAACAAATGTGTATTCCTGTTGCAGGTGTAAAACTATGGCATTCACAAAGCAAGCAATTGAAAAGTTGTACAAGTAGGCTATGTCTCAGTTTAAGAAAAATGTTTAAAAAAAAGATAAGATAAGCGTCCACAAAAAAGAAGAAAGGGGAAAAAGAAAGGAAAGGATAGACGAGTGGTGTCCACTGCTATTTTGTTTGTTTTCTTGTCATTACTATGTTTCATCATCTTTAATATTTTGAAATAGAGTTTAATATTGGTGTTGATAGTAAGCCAATGTAATTATAACAACAGAGAGAGGCAGCTACGGTACTATAAGTTTTCTTCATCCTGCTCCTTTTCACATTGGTGACAATGTGTACATTATGTAAATATGTGCAACCATGTGTAGAATGTATACCATGAATGGAATAAATCAAAAATGAAATGAAATATAATAATATCTATATTTTTTATTCGGTCAGTGTTTAAAGTTCACACAAAGACGTGTTGTCACTGTCCACAGATCACATGAAGGGATTGAAAGGACCTCTGCTGAGGAGGAAGCTGCAGTTCAGGTTTGTTTCTCTGTTTTAACTGAATATATAACGTTAAAGTCAAAGTCAGTTAGTTAGTCAATTAGATTATTGTTAACATATTGACATCTCATCTCATGTCTGTATATATTTAAATGTAAGCAAGGCCGTGTGTGTAAAGAATAATAAAAATTATTGGACATGAAATGAGTCAGCATCTTAAAATATACTACAAGAAGGCTATGTTTTACAGTCAGCATTTGAATTACTCAGACACAATATAATTAAGTGTCAGATTTATTTGGCAAAAATAATAATATGGAATGAAAATACAAATTTTGTCATATACAGAGACAAATATGAGTGTGGAAGTCAGCACAATGATATTGTCTATATTTTGACTTTATACAGCACACTTTTGACTTGAATATCCTATAATCCTATGAGGATTTATTTTTCAGTCACTTCTGGTGGCCAACAGTGGATACAAACTATTAAATATTAAATATTCATGAAACAAAACAACAATAACATCCTTTCTCACACACACTACACTGCAGTGATGGTTTTCAAACAGAAGTGTGGAAAGTCAGAGAGAAACCAACGATTAGCTTATTGTTAACAGATTATTACACATGTTTGTCTTGAAACATGTGGGAGTTTGTGTCTGCCTGTGTAAAGAAAAATAAAGAAGAGGTGGTTGTGATAATAGGCTTGGTGAATAAAAAATAAAAAAATGTCACTAGAGAGTCAACATCTCAAAATATAACAAGAACTTTCAAAATAAAACGCCACGAGTCAGTCGATCTGAGTAGTTTTTTTTTTTTTTCAAATAATATATTTTAATAACTAAAACACAGACACAAATATTTGATCCATAACTGTTGTTATTCACCCAGTTTACATACAATAAAAGTGAAAAGTTGTAGATTGTTTTTTTACCTGTGAAATGTTGAGCTGTTGTGTCACAGGGTTAAAAATATTCAAGGCTATCTTGGACTTTCTGTGACACATTATAATTAAAAAGTACAAATAACTGCTCAAAATGTCAAATTTCTTTGGCAAAAAGAAATATTATGGAATAAAAGTATGTGTTTACAGAGACAAATATGAGTGTGGAGGTCAACACTATGAGATAATCGTCTATATTTTGATTTTATACTGCAAAATTCTGACTTAAATTTGGCTTTTGATTTCCTGTGAGGATTTATTTTACCATGATTCTCTTCCAGGATCCATTTACTTGTCTTTTTGTAAAGCTCTCAGTCAGGTCTGGTGGCCAAAAAACAGTGGATACAAACAAAACAAAACAACAATAAAGATCCTTTCTCTCTCTATCTCTGTTTTGTTTGCAGTCGTACGGTCCGACTCTACTGCTCCTTCGTGACCAAAGAGCTGCTGCTCAATAATCCTCGATACGGCTTCTGGGAGGATTACATCGTGAGTTCGCTGTCAGAAACATCCCATCACCTCCTACACTTCCTCTTCCACTGCCCTCGGGTGTTTTTGAGTCATTTGATGTTGTTGTAAAATAAATGAATGATGATGTGTTCAGGTCCCGTTGGAGCTGGAGAGTCCGACTCAGATTTCTCTGGTGGACGAAGCATCAGGAGAGGTGAAGCTGCAAACTTCCTCTCGTCTTTGGCTTTAATATGAGTTTGTGTGGTCGTATTTGTTTTAAACCATCGTGTGTGTTATGTTGTGTGTTCACAGAAAGAAGACGTCGTGGTGACGTTGCTCCCTGCAGGTCACTGCCCCGGCTCCGTGATGTGAGTTTAAACATCCGTTTAAATGTAATTGTAACTATTTAGTATAGAGCTGCAAAGATGAGTTGATGTTTCTTTCATGGTTTGATTCTTTTCTTTCCTGAACATGAGAGAAAACTGAATTTCTTTGGATTTTTAATAGGGATGCATGATAATTATCGGCGCGATATCATAACGAATAGACCAGATAAGATATAATATACTGTATATTTTTGTCAGCACTGCGGTGTGGGTGTTTTTTTTAATCAAGCCTCTCACTCCTACATGAGACCTGAACGGCCTGCAGTGAATGCTGCGTTCAAGTGGCCTCGGTATAATCGGAAAAACAACTTTCTGATTGAATAAATTCAATAAATTGAATAAATTCATCAGAATTTAATAAATTCATCAGAATACTCCTCATGTCGGAAAACAAGAGATCAACTCTGTCATAATTTTGGTAGTTGCCGACTTGATATCAACGTCTTATCCACAGTATTTTACCCATTACCCATGTTACACATAAACCATAGAAATATGAATAGGCCTATAAAAAGGTCTGAAGAACGGCTCACAAACCGGGAATTTCCGTCAACACGTGAACGCAGCAACAGAGAACATGACGGCGGTAATGTGGGACGGTAATAAAGAAGACAGTTAGCTGGATAGTTGTAATACATGTTCCAAGCAAGTTCCACAAGGAGTGAAAAATAGCGCAAGCTTTAATATTTCAAACCTGATCAGTCAGTAAATCCTGATGCAAAATATCTGCATCAGTTCTAGAGGCCTTTATTTCTATATAAGCAATGCACTTTATTTAAACAGATGTTCATTTCACATAACAAAAAGTATAGTTTGATGTCTTTTACCAAATGTTTGAAAGGCTTGCTAATAGAATATCGTCATTTAAAGAGTCAAAACTAGTATTGATGTTGTGATATATCCTACATCCTCACTAGTCTTTCTTATCTCCAGGTGTGTTGTCGGTATCGGCCTTTGGAAGCAGAAAGTTATGTTAAAAAGTTAGCGTGCATCCCTCGTTTGTACCTGTTGGTTTAAATGACAAAATGTCACGTCACTGTTTTCTATTCTTGACAGTTACATTGTGGCTTTAGTTGATCAATCAGCAGCCACAGATTCATCTATAATGAAAACAGTGTTGAGGTGTCACTGTCCTTTAACTTGAGTCGGATCAACACTGATCACCTACATATTGATAAATACATGATATAACAGCTGCAGACGGATGTGAAATCAGACGAAACATATGATTAAAAGCTATAAAAAGTGTGTGTGTTTGTGTGTGTGCAGGTTCCTCTTTGAAGGTTGTCATGGGAACGTGTTGTACACCGGAGACTTCAGGTTGGCAGCTGGCGACGCCTCCAGGATCGAACATCTGCACTCAGGCAGCAGGTCGGTGTCTGACGGTCGACCACTTCCTGTCCCCTTTCACAATAAAACGCCACGACTCAGTCCATCTAAAGGAGTTAGATGTTTTTGAGTTTTTTTAACGTTACATTTAACAACCAAAACTGGACACAATTTATTTTTAACGTTATATTTAACTATGGCACAAGAAATCTATGGTCTTCTGAGACTGTGATGCTGATTTAACAACAAAAAATAGACGGAAATATTTGTTTTTTTACATTATATTTAACAACAAAAACACAGAAACAAATATTTGATCCATAACTGTTGTTATTCACTAAGTTTAAATGAATAAAAGTAAAAAGTGAGAGATTGTTTTTACCTGTTAAATGTGTTTAGTTCCTCATCTCTGTGTCTCAGGGTTAAAGACATTCACAGCGTTTACCTCGACTCCACTTTCTACGACCCTCGCTTCTATCAGATCCCAACACGGGTCAGTTTTATTTTTCTAACAACATTTATTTCCTTAGAGTTTTCTTAAACAACAATGTTTATTATTTAAAACGTGTGTGTGTGTGTGTGTGTGTGTGTGTGTGTGTGTGTGTGTGTGTCTGTGTGTGTGTGTGTGTGTGTAGGAGGTGTGTCTGAACGGCATCTCCGAGCTCATCGGGAAGTGGATCGGTCAGAGTTCGTATCACGTCGTGTGGCTCAACTGCAAAGCGGCGTACGGATACGAGTACCTGTTCACCAACCTGGGGGAGGAGTTCAACACACAGGTGACCAATCAGACACCACCGTATCTCTGATGTCATCAGAGTCGACTGTAAACAGGAAGTGCTTCTTATAATGAGGCTGAACTGTGATGAATGACTAGTTTCTTTTCTTTTCTCCTTAGACGTTAGATGCTTTTAAAATAATACTGGGTTTTAAAGATGCCATTTCAATTGTCATGTATTCTCTTATCAAACATCTTTTACTACGACTTCCATCACAGGTCTTTTTACTCACTGTGTCCGAAACCACTCACTCATTCACTCCTCCCGACTCACTATTTCCTCAGTGACCTCAGTGGCAAAGAGGAGGTTTTCTGCCTCAGAATGACTTTATATCACTCACCAGAGTTATATTTAGAAGATTTAACCTTAACCAGTACTTTTTACCATTTGGAAAATGTGTAAAGGGCCATTGCAACACATAATTTGCAGTTTTACACCTGCAAAAAATTGATTCTAGCTCCTGGTGTTGCAGTGAAAAGGTTTTTCTGCCTCAAAATGACTTTATGTCACTCAGCAGAGTCACATTTCTCAGTTGCGGTTCCTTTTTTATTTACAAATCAATTCACATTATGTGTTTGTGTGTTTTTTTCCCACAGATCCATGTGAATCATCTGGACCAGTTCAAGAAGATGCCGGAGATCCTGAGCTACGTGACGACCGACCGCCGGACCCAGATCCACGCCTGTCGACACCCGAAGGTCCAACACACACACACACACACACACACACACACACACACACACACACACACACACACACTAGTATCCCTTAACGAAAAAGGAACCTTTATCTGATTTTCCTCTGTGTGTGTGCGCGTGTGTGTGTGTGCAGGATGAGGAGTTCTTCCAGGGCAACCGGTTGCCGTGCGGCTGCTCGGCGGCCGACGGGACTCCTCTCCGCATCATCAGCATCAAACCGTCGACCATGTGGTTCGGAGAGAGAACCAAGAAAACCAACGTGATCATAAAGTGAGACG
Organism: Trachurus trachurus; assembly: GCF_905171665.1. Taxonomy (NCBI): domain Eukaryota; kingdom Metazoa; phylum Chordata; class Actinopteri; order Carangiformes; family Carangidae; genus Trachurus; species Trachurus trachurus. The sequence continues at coordinate 2,878,149 of NC_139912.1, forward strand.
CAGAAGATTCTGTCCAATTATTGATCGATCGGTTGGTTGATTGATTGATTGATTGATTGATTGGTTGGTTGATTGATTAATCAGTCAGTGTTAACGTGTCTGTTGTCGTTGTGGTGTCAGGACCGGGGCCAGTTCCTTCAGAGCCTGTTTCAGCTTCCACTCGTCGTACTCTGAGGTCGGAGAGCAGCCGCTGTATTGTTGTTTGATTGATTTGTGTGTGTGTGTTTGTTTCTTTGTTGTGACACTCTGCTCCTCTTCACTTCCAGCTCAGAGACTTCCTGTCGTACCTTCAACCGGTGAACGTCTATCCCAGCGTGATTCCTATCGGTCGAACTCTGACTCAGGTCACACAGATGTGAGTCGAGTTTGACTTCGTTTAAAACAAATTTTTCTGTGACGTTTGTGTCGCTTTTTAATACAAACATCTACCTTTATTCTGAAGGAGCTGTAACACAAACATCTACCTTTATTCTGAAGGAGCTTTAACACCAACATCTACCTTTATTCTGAAGGAGCTTTAACACAAACGTCTACCTTTATTTTGAAGGAGCTTTAACACAAACATCTACCTTTATTCTGAAGGAGCTTTAACACAAACATCTACCTTTATTTTGAAGGAGCTTTAACACAAACATCTACCTTTATTTTGAAGGAGCTTTAACACATTGACATCTCTGTGTGTGTTCAGGTTGAAGCTGATGTGCAGGAACCGCTCTGATCGTGCTGCTTTCATTTACGAACCTCTGGGAGTCCTCAAACGCAGCAGAGTGCAGCGACCTACATACGGTAACACACACACACACACACACACACACACACACACACACACACACACACACACACACACACACTAACAGGTGTTTTCTCCACAGCAGTAACCGTTTTACACCATTTGCTCCATGAAACATAAAGATAAAGTCGTGTGATGAACTTTATTCTATAACATCGCAAATATGAAAACAGGAAATAAACTTTATTAATTATTAAAAACTTAAACTATTCTTTCAGCTTCTCAAACATGAATATTTTCAGTTTTACATCAGAACAAAGTAAAGAATTCACATTATTCAAATATAAAGTTAATATGATGATTTAGATTTTGAACGTTCTGTGTTTTCAGACTCAGGAAGCAGCGACGACGGCGACAACGACCTGTTTGACGAACTGGCACCGGTGAAGAAGAAGAAGACGGGTCTGAACCAGGAAGTGACACAAGGTGAGGGAACATGGAGCAATAATCAATCCATGGTTGTGTCCGAAATCCCTCCCTCATTCCCTCCTCCCTACTCTCTATATAGTGAATTCAATATAGTGACTATATAGTGACTCACTGGTCAAATAAAAAAACACTTTCGGACACTACTCCGCCGCACAGTTAATGACGTATTACGTATTAAAACGTTCCGACCGCGATTGTAACGGCCAGTGCAGGTACCATGGATACAACCATGGTAACGGCCGGTGTAGAGGAGTAAAGCAATATATTAAGCGGTAATATATATATATTTAAGCATCAAAGATGTTCAATCAAACCCACATAGTTTGAAACAACATTCAAAACACACACAGCCAGTGTCACAACTAAGCATAACGTCCGCTAGCTTAATGCTAACGTTAATGTAAAACACCATAGACGGGCTAACAGAAATTAGCCTCGCTATCCAGAACCTGTGGTCAGTTTATAACACTTGTTAGGAAATTTGCTCTGACGTTTGTTTTGGGAGTCTGTGGAAACTGCGAACAGAAAACTCTGGCAGGCTGCTGCACTACTTCATTTATTTGGTAGCTACACCGGTCGTTCTGGGCCGGTGTGTTAACGGCGTCGCAATGCATGATGGGATATCTTGCTCCGGTTAGTGACCATCGGATGTTCACTACATTTCGCGGTGAATTGTGGGATAGATTCAGTGCACTATATAGTGACCATTAATAATCACTAAACATTCGGACACCACTACAAAATGGCCTGGTCACTAGATAGTGAGTAGGGGGGATTTCGGACACAGTGCATGAGTTGATTGATTGTGGTGATGTCACAGACGATCACATTAGCTTTGTTTTGTTGACTCGTCGTCTGCAGAGGGAACGGAGCGTCCTGAGGCGACGATGGTGACGGCGACGACGCCTCCAGCGGACGGCGACGCTGCGTCTGTTTCACACAACTACGTCGACTGCACCGAGTCCAACGGAGAAGAAGAAGAAGAAGAAGAGGAGGAGGAGGAGGAGAAGAAGGAGACAGAGGAGGTGAAGAAGGAGGGAGAGACGTGTAACGATCCCAGGGTTCCTACGCAGGTATGTAAAGTATGGAAAATGGAAGCTATTGTATGGAAATATATTTATCTTAATACTTATCTATATACGTATGTGAAGCCATATGGGTTAAAGGGATAGTTCAACATTTAGGCAAATTGGCCCATTGCCATAATCCCTATAGTCATAGCAGTAGGTTCGTTACCTTTAATTGTCGGTGCAAGCTGTTTTTAGAACGGTGGAGCAGAGCCGTGAGCTGCTCAGAGCTACGCTACGGAGGCTCATGGGATTTGATTGGTTTCCCTCACCAAACTCATCAAATACACAATCCAACAACTCCACAACGCTCTGGTGGACAAGTTGTGACCTGCACATTCACCACGCTATGAGATAATAACACAACGTTACCACACAGAGTTGTTTTAGAGGGAAATACAGAGACTGCTTGATGAAAAACTGTCCCTGAAGGCAACGTGCATCAGCAGTTTTGCATGAATTTCCCTCTAAAACAACTCTGTGTGGTAACGTTGTGTTATTATCTCATAGTGTGGTGAATGTGCAGGTCACAACTTGTCCACCAGAGCGTTGTGGAGTTGTTGGATTGTGTATTTGATGAGTTTGATGAGGGAAACCAAGAAATCCCATGAGCCTCTGTAGCGTAGCTCTGAGCAGCTCACGGCTCTGCTCCACCGTTCTAAAAATAGCTTGCACCGACAATTAAAGGCAACGAACCTACTGCTATGACTATAGGGATTATGGCAATGGGTCAACTTGCCAAAATGTTGAACTATTCCTTTAATTATTTTGTATGCGCTATTGTACTATCTATCTCCTGGAAATTATTCGGTGACATTATGGCATTCAAATTCAGAGTAATGAAAACAAACAATTTATTGCACAATTTATTTACATGATACACATCTAATTACTCACATGTCACAAATTATTTGACTTTTTTTTTTTTTTTTACGGAGAAGTCTGGAAATTATTAGAGTCTGGAAAACAGTATGGAATTTTGACATTGACATTTAATGACGATGTGTAGGAACGCTGCGATCCAAAGTGGGAGGATTTCTTCACCGCCGACGCGTTGACGGACAGCCAGAACAGCCAGAACAGCCAATCACAGTCCTGCTGCTCCAACATAAGCCCCGCCCCCTCCAGGCTGACGGGCTCGCAGTCGCCCGAGCTGTTCAGCGACGAAGAGGAGGAGGAGAAAGAGGAGGAAGAAGAGGAGCAGCAGGAGGAGTTCAGTCTGACGCTGTCTTCCTCCACTCACTCCTCCCAGAACCTCGACTCGTGTTTAGCCGACACGTTGATTCTCCCGCCGCCGCCGGAGAAGACGCACAACGCTGCCGCCGCCGCCGCCGCCGCCGCCTCGGGTTTGATTCTCCCGTCGGAGCTCTCCGACTCTCAGGCGTCGTCCGACTTCGACGTTCCCGCCACGCCGGAGTCGAAGGCGCCGCGAGCCGCCGAGCTGACGCCGCTGTACAGGAAGCTGGCGTCGGGAGAGGAGCTGGTCGTCAGGGCGGCAGGTCAGGGAGGTCACGGAGGTCACGGAGGTCAGGGCGCCGCGTGACGGAGACGCAGGGAAACACACAAGTCTGAAACAGCAGGAATAATATTAAAGGGATAGTAGCATTTTTTTAAAAAGTGGGGTTGTATTAGAGCACTGGAAAAGAGAGTAACAACACGCATTGGTCCAATGGAAGCGCCTCCTGGTGGAGGAATGTGGGTATTGCAAAAGAGCCCAAGAACTGACAACTCTGCATTGTTGGTGAATGAGCAAGTGTGGTATTTTCAATCATTTAAGGACATTTCTAGATCACCCACGTTAATAGCATCATTGAGGACCCTTTACAGATAAACATTAACACATAGGAGAGTAAAAAAAACAAAAAAAACAGTTGTCTACATTAATGTTTCAATCTAAATTTTGTAATAAACAAATTATAAGTATAATCTGATATGACCAAGACACCTAAAAACAAAAACACGGCCGTTTTCATCCATTTACAAGCAAGTGGGCAACACACATACATTGGAGTGAATGGGTTTTCTGGGCGCTTTTGCAATACCCATATCCTGCCACTAGGGGGGCAAAACCCTTAAACCCTTAAACCCTTAAACCCTTACCACGGGAGTCAATGGTGGTGTTGTTACTCTCTTTTCCAGTGCTCTAGGTTGTATGATCTCCAAATAGCCCCAAGTACTTTAATTGCAGTAGAAGACTCTCTGCACTCCTCCCGTTAGCAACGCCAGCCCATAATAGCCCTGCCCAGAGATTTACAACATACAGTGTTGTGAACAGACCCAAAGAAACGCCCTATTTTCGTGGCCTAAAAGAGGTTTTACCTGAAAAAAAATACACAGTTCCATTGTTCACTATAATATAATGTTTTCCAGCCCTTCAAAGTGCAGGAAAAACACAGTTTTTATTTGGACCTAACCAACTGCTGATCGGCGGGCGCTAACCCTGGGCGGAGGGATACGTGAGTTGGTTAGGTCCAAATAAAAACAGTGTTTTTCCTGCACTTTGAAGGGCTGGAAAAAATTATATTATAGCAAAAAAAAAATTTCAGGTAAAACCTCTTTTAGGCCGTGAAAATAGGCCGTTTCTTTGGGTCTGTTCACAACACTGTATCTAATCTCTGGGCAGGGCTATTATGGGCTGGTGTTGCTAATGGGAGGAGTGCAGAGAGTCTTCTACTGCAATTAAAGTACTTAGGGGCTATTTGTAGATCATACAACCCCACTTTTAAAAAAATGCTACTATCCCTTTAAACATCACAGAAATGATTCTCAACTTTGTCCTCAACATTGTGACAGTAAAATGAGAATAAATTTAAGTTATAACGACAAGAATATTTGAGATAATTCTCGTTAAATTCTGACTTTTGAACACGACGTTCAATTTATCATTTCATTTGCTGCTTCTTTAATCTTTTATTTTGGTTATTTGATTTATAGATTTATATCTTTACATTCCTGATGTTTTCATCTCTGTAGGAGGAAACAGTGACAATAAAGTTTAATTTGACTTTCTTCACCTTCAAAATAAAACATCCTGTTCCTCCTAAATTGGATATATATAAAGTTGAATTTTGTTATGACGAATATTCTGACTTTACTGTAGTGAAATTAGAAAGTCGGAATTTAATTGAAGTAAAATTAAAAATAAATTTGTCACATTATTACGAGGATAAAATCTTAATTTTACAAGAAAAAGTTGTGATTTTATAGATTCCTCTATAAAATTCAGACTTTAAGTTGAAACTTTACAGGAGTAAAGTTGAGAATATTTTCTTAATAGTTAAGATATGACGTCACATCATTGTGAGAGTGAAGTTGAGAGTTATTTTTGTAAGATCACAACTTATCTGGACTTTATTCTAGTAAAGTTACGACTTTAAGATTAAAAACAGTTTCATGAGAATAAAGTCTCTTTTCTCATAAATTTAAGACTTTAAATTCAGAATAAAATCTTAGTTTTTCAGGAATGAAGTTGACATTTTTCACTCAGTGATTCTGATCCTGTCATAGTTCAACACTGTTCATTAATAATAATAATTAATACTAATAATAGTTTGACAGTTTTGCTCTAGTTTGAGTTTACCTCCTCTATATGACCTCACTATGACCTCACTGTGATGTCATCGACATCTGCAGCTGCCGTTTCCTGTTTGCTCCTCCAAACCACAGACTCTGCACTTTACACTACGCTGCCATACTTTACATTCCCTCTGTACGTTGATGCAGCTGCTCCTCCGTTGCCACGGTAACCACGGTATCCCTGTTTGACAGTTTGTGGTTTTTGTTTTTTATTTTAAATTTTCCTCTGAACGTTGAAGAACTGATGTTGAGTTGATTAAATGAATGAAATTAAATTATTTTCTAATTAAACAACAGATGATTGTGTTTGTTTGGACCGACACACACACTCAGTCTCCAGAGCAAACAGGAGCATCAACATCAACACGCTGCGTTCAAAGACTCTACGGAGACGACGACCTCCTTACCTCAGCAGGTCGTAAACAAACAAACCAACCAGCCAATCACAGGTGAGCTCAGTGTCACGTGACCTCACCTGCATCAACTCCACTCATCATTTAGCTGTTGCATTAAGTTGGGACACTACAGGTGAATAGGGTAAAAATGTAAACTAACAGAATTCATCATGAAACTTCCCAAGTTTATCACTCACTTTAAGACAAATATTTTTTGTATTGCAAGTTTTGTCTAATTTTATGTTTAAATATGTAAATTAGGCAATATCTAATGAAATATGTGCTAATTTTCATACATTTCCAGAACAGAAATCTGAACAATGGATAAAGCTACTTTCAAAATTCTTGTTGTATTTTGTATCACTTTGTAAATGAGAAAATACTGTCACCAGCCTTAAAAAAATCTAATTTCTCCATGTTTTTAGGAATAAAATGTTGTATAAATGAGGCTGTGAATGATATATCAACAATCCCCTCTGTAAAAACCTCCAGGATATAGAAAGGGATCAAACTGGAAGGTTTGGTGTCTGTAAGTGCTGCTGAAGTGGAGATTTGAGGAAAAAATATTTTTGAGAAAACGGCCTTTTATTGTAAAATTACATAGATTGTTAATGTAAATCGTTCTTTTATGATTTGTTGCTGAAAGGAAATGACCATTCTCAGAGCTTTCATAATTGTTCAGGAGAGAGAGCTTCACAATGATACCAGACAAAAGAGACAAAATTAAGTAAAATAAAAACCTTAATGTGGATTTTCTACCATTTCATTCAACTTTTCTGAAAGAAGACATGTTAAGGAAGAAAAACAGCCCAAAATCTCAAAATTGATCAGTGCATGAAAAAACAGTGTTAAATCTGTAAACCACTGCTCACCTTCATCTGTAGGAGGAGTTAGTCTTCTTCTTCTTCCTGGACAAACTCCTCACTCTCCTGCAGACACAAATAAACATCGTCCAGCTGTTAAACTGCCTCCTGCTGGAAACATCTGGAGTTTGATCAGATATTGATTATTTCATGATCAGTTTTTATTCTGTCTGTACCAAAATGTATCGTTTTCTGTTTTTCTGACTTAAAGCAGATATCAGTGGAATGTTTTTGTTAATATAAGTCCTAAATAGTCCTATTTTCCGTCAGCAATCACTTACATGAAGTATTTCAGCCTAAACACGAGTCTCTCCGTCACTCTGCTCTGCTGTAACCCGAGGAGAAAATTTTCCTTGTGGGATACAAGTGTTATCCAATGAGGAGAGAGAACGGCATGAAGGGCTGTGTGTGCAGCCAAGGGATGCGCGTGAATGTGGTGACGTAGCACGAGGACCAATTGATGCCTGACAAGGGCGGGGGCTGCTAACTCATGGTGCGTTCAAAGAAACTCGTACTTTGTGTTTTTCCTTCCTGTGAAGTCATACCAGTTCGATCTGGTACGAGTTCACGGGTCGGAAGTTACGAGTGGCCGTTATAGGGAACTTTCACAGACAACAGGATGGTAAAAACACGAGCTACGGGTTACCTGGAACGCTACCAAGTCGTAGTTGTGACTTGAAGCTGTAACTTACGGTTTCAAAAGCCTGCCTTGAACGCAGCATTAGCCGAAACGGCCGTGAAGCTGATATCTGCTTTAACAAGATTTCAAAATCCCGATACAGATGAAAAATATTCATTAAATAAATCAGTTTATTGAAGAAATCCAGTTTTTGACCAACTTTAGAAATAAAACCTACAACATTTGAGGTGACTGTTGAATATACTGTATATTAGCAGCTGTGGGGCTTTTATTTTGAAGAATGTGAGAGAAAAACACAGTTTATCTAAATAGTTTTAACCTTTTTCTCTCAATGACTTTTTAAAAATGTTTTTCCTTTATTTCATTTTTCTCTGTTCAGACACAAACTAAACTGAACAGAATTGATCTTTTATTATTGGAAAACTCAACTTTTCCTTTAAATTATGTGGGATTTAAAAAACTTAAATCAGTTCAGGGAGCGATGAATAAAAAAACCGACTGAAATCAAATCGATATTTTAACAATATGAACTATTTATTTCATATTCATATTCCAATTAACATGAATTAAACATAAATATGAATTATTTAATATAAATGTCACCAAAAACTGAACATGTTTTGATTTTTCTCTTCGTGTGAAAAACACTGATGATGTTTTAACTGCTGACACACACACAGAGCTCATTAATGAACACACACACACACACACACACACACACACACACACACACACACACACACACACACACACACACACACACACACACACACACAGCTCATTAATGAACACACACACACACACACACACCTGGCTGTTCATTAAATCACAGTCCGTTCCCCCACAGCGGCGTCCTGAGGGAAGACGCGTCTCTGCTGCTCTCTGTGGACGACACGTCATTAACACACACACACACACACACACACACACACACACACACACACACACACACACACACACACACACACACACACACACACACACACACACATAAACACACACACACACACACACACTGAGGTCATAGGACAAACAAACAGTGAGTGATCAGTGTTTTCTTGTTGTCTTTCTCCCAGGCTCTCGTGACCCTGGAGACGCAACAGGAAGCTGAAGCTGTGTGTGTGTGTGTGTGTGTGTGTGTGCGTGTGTGTGTGTGTGTGTGTGTGTGTGTGTGCGTGTGTGTGTGTGTGTGTGTGTGTGTGTGTTACCTCTCAATGATCCGATCTGTACTTGAGGAACGTTGTTCAGATCTGTTGGTAAACCCACATACACACCTCCGTAGTTTCTGAGGACACACACACACACACACACATTAATAAATTAAAGGATAATTACCGGGGTTTTTTTACAATCTGGACCTCATTTCTAGCATAAAATACGATAATTTCCTCCCCCAGATAACTTTGGTGTCATTACAAGTGGTTGTCACCGCGTATATCCGTATAATGGAGTCTACAGGGCAGCAGAATGCAGCCTCTAAATAACACATTATCTGCAGAGAAACTCCTTCATTTCACCAATATTTAGTTCTGATAGGCTAGTGCTATTCCCCTCTGAGTCCGGGGTTAGCTGTTATCAACATCCAGGGTCTGTAGGTTGTTGCTACCGCTAATGCTATATACGGTCCATTTCTGCGTGTTTTTCCGACTTGTCAGAAGAAAATGAGCAGCTGGACGAAGTTCAGCTTCTTCCTCTCCTCAACCTGGACTCACTAAAGCTCCGGCTAGTTGAGATAAAAATGGACCCGAATGCCGAAGCGGAATGATTATTATCAGAATGAGCCGCGCTGTGTGGCGCTCAGAGATGACATCATCCAGGTCAGAGGTCAGTAGGTCAACCTACAGACCCCGGATGTTGATAACAGCTAACCCCGGACTCAGAGGGGAATAGCACTAGCCTATCAGAACTAAATATTGGTGAAATGAAGGAGTTTCTCTGCAGATAATGTGTTATTTAGACCCTGTAGACTCCATTATACGGATACACGCAGCTCTCGGCTGGAGCTCATTTCATCACAACCACTTGTAATGACACCAAAGTTATCTGGGTGAGGAAATGATCGGATTTTATGCTGGAAATAAGGTCCAGAATGTAAAAAAAAAACTGTAATTATCCTTTAATTGATTGATTAATTAACGACATGTGACTCTGCTCTGAAAATCAGAAACGAGTGACTCACTTCCGTTTGTCGTCGTCGGTTAAAGACTCTTTTGATCTGTCAACACACACACACACACACACACACACACACACACACACACACACACACACACTGAAGTAAGTATCTAAATTGACATATAACATCAGAGAAAGGTCAAACAACACTGACATGTTGTGACATCAAAGTGTGTTTGAAACTGTGTGTGTGTCTGTGTGTGTGTAACATGTAGCCTACTCACTCCTTTACTGAAGACTCAGCTCCACCTGTGATCAATGACACAATAATCAATTAATTACGGTAATTAATTAATGTTGAACAATGAAAATTAGTCATTTTCATCTTTATTCTAATGATAATAATAATGATAACAATTATTATTATATTATATTATTATTATTAGTTCAACATTTTGTCAAATTGGCCCGTTGCCATAATCCCTATAGTCATAGCAGTAGGTTCGTTACCTTTAATTGTCGGTGCAAGCTATTTTTAGAACGGCGGAGCAGAGCCGTGAGCTGCTCAGAGCTACGCTACGGAGGCTCATGGGATTTCTCAGCTCACGGCTCTGCTCCACCGTTCTAAAAATATCTTGCACCGACAATTAAAGGTAACGAACCTACTGCTATGACTATAGGGATTATGGCAATGAGCCTATTTGTCAAAATGTTGAACTATCCCTTTAAAAAAATCAAAACAATAACGTTAAATTGGTCATCCTGTTTTTCAAAATAAGACTGGTTCACCAAAATAAAAGCCACATGTGTTTTCCATAAATTACAAACCAGTCATTAATCACTAATCAATACAGCAATTCATCATTAATTCAGGTTGTTGAATATTTTATAAAATGTCTCTCTTGAGCATTAATTAATGTTTCTATCTAAATTATAGATGATAGATAGATTATATCAATCCAGAGATGAACATTTATAGGTTTTAGACCAATTAGTACAGTAGTAGTTTAGCATGTGAAACAACTGATTTATAAATGATGAGGTAATTATTTAATAATCATTAACTGATGGTTTATCTTATATCTAATGATATAATTATTTTCCACAAGTAGAATAACATGACGTTCATTACAACAACACAACTTTGATCATTTTATATCCTGTTTCTTTCTTTATTAATTGAGTTTGATTATTGTTCTTCTGAAACACAGTGACAATAAAGTTCAATTTGACTTTCTTCACCTTCAAAATAAAACTTCCTGTTCCTCAAAGTCTCTGTTTTTTTTTTTTTTACTGAAACTTCAAACTTTCATCAAAAACACAAAAACAGAAACATTGAATGTGATGTTTCTCACCTCCTCCACTGCCGCTGCTGCTGCTGTTGATGTTGTTGTTGTTGTTTTTAGCTGCTGAAGAGTTTCCACATCCCATCGCTCTGAGGAAAAACAACCGGAGAAAGAAAAGAAAAGAAAAGAGGAGAAAGAGAAAAACGTCTTTTCTCTTCCTCTTTTTCTTCTCCTCTGTGTCGTCTGGAGCTGAGAGGAAGAGAGAGACGCCGAGGAAACGAGGGAGGAGAGAGAGAGAGAGAGAGAGAGAGAGAGAGAGGGAGGGAGAGTTCACCCCTGCTGTGTGTGTGTGTGTGTGTGTGTGTGTGTGTGTGTGTGTGTGTGTGTGTGTGTGGTGTGTGTGTGTGTGTGTGTGTGGTGGTTTTAAATCTCTGCACAGTTTGATCAAAGTCGACCAGAATCGATTTAATTAGAGGATTTGGAGCCAAACAGCTGATGAGGAGGAGGAGGGTGTTTGTGTGTGTGTGTGTGTGTGTGTGTGTGAGGGGTACAGGTGGAACACACACACACACACACACATTTGAGTTTGTCGACATGAACTAAAACTTTATTTAAAAGGTTGTGAAGAGACGAGTCGACAGGAAGTTTTATGAGTTCACACTGATTTCTGATAAAAAAAAAAAACTTTTAGCAATAAAATCACGTTTTGTTTCAACAATCAAGATTTTTCTTTTCCATCGTTAATGAATTTGAATGAAATTATTTTAAAATTTATGAAAATATGAAATTACTGTATGTGTTTTATTTTTGAAAAAGCAGCTTCAGATCTGACAGAACAAACATTAGGCCTATTATTATTATGTTATTGGAGCATAATAATAATATGCAGACCTTTGAATAAATAGCAACAAAATGTGATTAATTTGTGATTTAAATCACAAGTAAATATTTCAATCGATATCCAGCACAAATTTAAATCAAAAATTTTATTTGCTGATATTTTATTATTCTGTGCCCTTTGTATTTTGTATTCAATATTTCATATTTATAGCTGATTTATAGGATTATAGGCCTATATATAGGCTATACATACACCTATATATATATTTGATTTAAATACAAATCATATGTTTAGATACAGAGTGATGTCACTTTGTATCTAAACATATAAATGTATTTTTGCATCTTTGTAACTGAATCTAAGTGAGGAATGCAAAGAGGAAAAGCAAAGAAAAAGAAAAAAAAGCTCAGGTTCTGTTCTGTGATTGGTTGATAAGAACAGACTCTGTCTCCATGGCGACGCCGGTAAATGATGGGGAGTCGGCCAGCAGGAACCACTCAGGTACATTTTAATCACTTCCTCTGAGTCACACACACACACACGCACACGCACACACACACACACACACACACACACACACACACTGCATCACTGCAACAGGAAGTGAAGGTGTGAAGCAGCAGCTGCTCAGGTGATCACGTGACCACAGGTGAGTCATCACACAGTCTCCTGCTGTGATTGGTAACCATGGCAAGTAAATACCGTTTTACAACCGCAAAGCATCATGGGAAATGATCTGAAGTTGTTGTTTTTGTAGCTGAATCTCTGGTCTTTTTTTAACGTGCAGTTCCTCAGTGTGAACACCAGGGGGCGCTGATGTCACATATTTAACTCTTTACACTGATCAATGCATCTTGACTCAATATAATTATAATATTATTATATCATGTGTTCCCATTAATGTTTCTTTAGAAAGTTAAACTACTATAAACATATTTAAAGCAGAAGTAAGTGATATATTTGTGTTAATATAAGTCTTAAATAGTTATATCTTCCGACAGCAATCACTTACATAGAGTGTTTGGACTGAAACACGGGTCTGTCAGTCACTCTGCTCTGCTCTGAGCCGAGGAGAAAACATTTATCGTATCCTACAGTTTTTATCCAATGAGGAGAGAGAACGGCATGCAGGGCTGTGTGTGCAGCCAAGGAACGCCGTGAATGTGGTGACGTAGGGACGAGGACTGTTATGGTGCGTTCAAGGCAACTCGTAACTCGTGTTTTTCCGACCTGTGAAGTGGTACCAGTTCGATCTGGTACGACTTCACGGGTCAGAAGTTACGAGTGGCCGTTATAGTGACTTTCACAGGTAAAACAGGTCGGAAAAACACGAGTGGGTTGCCTGGAACGCTACAAAGTCGTAAGATGTGACTTGAAGCTGTAATTTACGGTTTCAAAAGCCTGCCTGGAACGCAGCATTAGCGAAAACGACCGGATCGCTTACTTCTGCTTTATGTTTCTTTAGAAAGTTAAACTATTATAAACATATTTAACCTTTTTTAATTGTATTTTTGGTAAAACTTTATAATAAGTAGCTACACACTATTAAGCATTAGTTAAGCATTACAATTCATATTTTATAGTAGGCTATGTAGTTTATAAACACAGTTAGAAATGTAGAAAAGCAAATCTCCCTGCACAGCCACAGTTCCTCAGGTGCAGGTGGGTAGCAGGAGTGCGTAAAATCAATAGAAAAAGACGGCCACCGCACACTGATAAGACTCTGCTGATATACTTTATTAATGAACAACGCGTTTCGCTTTCAGCGTCGTCAGGTTCGCCTCTGGCGTTGCTGGGTGTGTTCATATACCTTCGGTCACATGACCCAAACCATCAACAGATGGCAAAAAAGTTTAAAAAACACTTGTGGTTATCATATGATATGTACAATATAGCAACACTCAAATAAATCAAAAAGGGAAGCAATACACCCATCACGTACAATACAATATAATAGAAAGCCAAGTTATGAGTAGCGCAACGTAATCACAATCACCCAGCGGGTACAATGTATCACACAACAACAATAAATGTAACAATCCAGTTCAAAGAAAGCAGCTCAAGTCCTGAGAGTCATTCATACCATACGGCTCGACAGTGGAGAGTTCGTTTATCCAAAAAGCCTCTCTTCTCAGTAGTTGTTTTATAATGTTACCTCCTCTTGGGTTAGGTTTTATTTTTTCAATGCCAATGAACCTGAGGGAGGCAGCAGAGCCGTGATTTTTATCTTGGTAGTGTTTGGCGATAGCGTAATCCAGGTTGTTATTTCTGATGGCCGCTTTATGTTCTGCTATGCGCAATTTTAAGTTACGTTTAGTTTGGCCAACATACATAAGACCACAGGGGCAGATCAACACATAAACAACATGGGTGGAAAGGCAATTAATAAATTCTTTTATTTTGTATTTCTTTCCTGAGTGGGGGTGATTAAATGATTTAGTATCACATGTGTTGGCGCAATGCGCACATTTGCCACATCTATAGTTGCCATACACTTGCTGGGACAGCCAATTGGTTTGTGTTGGTTCCATGTACATAGAACTGACCACCATGTCCCTTATGTTTCTACCTCTCTTATAGCAGAAGCGAGGTCTGGACGAGGATAGATGATTCAAGCTGGGGTCACATTCAAGTACTTTCCAATGTTTAGTGATGATCTGTTTGACTTGTCTCGATACTGTGGAATACTCAGAAACATAGGTCGTGGTATTTACATTTACATTTTCATTTTCATACTGTTTCGTGGGAGGATTTAATAATTCTTCTCTATCTCTTCTGTTGGCTTTTGCCATAGCACTGTAAATCATAGATTTATCATATCCCCTCTGTAGAAATCGTTCAGCCATTTCTTGTGCCTTAGCGTGATAGTCCCCTTCGTTGTTACAGATTCTTCTCAACCTGATAAATTGTCCATAAGGGATGTTGTTGATGAGGTGATCAGGGTGGAAACTTTCAGCATGTAAAACTGTATTTCTGTCAGTGCTTTTACGATAGATCGATGTATCCAAACCCCTGTTCTCATTCACTGAGATGAGAAGATCCAAGAAATGAATAGTTTCACGACTGTATTCCATGGTAAATTTTAAGTTAGGATAAGTTTCATTCACAAAAACATTAAATG
This sequence comes from Trachurus trachurus, assembly GCF_905171665.1. NCBI lineage: Eukaryota > Metazoa > Chordata > Actinopteri > Carangiformes > Carangidae > Trachurus > Trachurus trachurus. The sequence continues at coordinate 2,893,272 of NC_139912.1, forward strand.
CCTCCAGCTCATCCTCACTACCTGTGAATACCATAATGATGTCATCAATAAATCTGCGAAAGAACAACATTTTATCCGCAAACGGGTTATCATTGAATATGTGCCTTTCCTCCCACAATCCCATGTACAAATTTGCATAGTTGGGAGCAAAAGGAGACCCCATGCTGGTTCCTTGAGACTGCACAAAATATTTTTTATCGAACATAAAATAATTTGATTTCAGTATAAACTTCGTCAACATCATGAGCAATTCAAAAGGGAGAACATCTTTTTTAGGTTCCAAATAGAAGTCCATGGCCTCTAATCCACCTTCATGTGGGATGTTGGTGTATAGGGCTTCAACATCAAAGGAGACCAAGAATGAGTTGTGAGGCATAGAGATGTTAGTCAAAAGGTTTAGGACATCCCTGGTATCTGCCACATATGATGGTAAAGTCTTTACAATGTCTTTAATAAAGAAATCCACAAATTGGCTTAGAGGTTCAGACAGCGAGTTCTTACTTGCTACAATAGGTCTGCCCGGTGGATTCAACAGTCGCTTGTGTATTTTGGGCAATAGATAGAAGACAGGAGTCATAGGGTGTTGTATTTGCAAAAACTCAAATTGTTTTTTAGTAATCCACTGGTCCTCCAGAGCTCTATTCAAGATAGGGTCTCTCTCCTCTATGAGGGTTTCCACTGGATTATGTGGTAACTGTCTGTAAAACGAAACATCTCCAAGTTGCCTAAAGGCCTCGGTTATATAGTCCTTGGTGTTTTGTACAACCACAGCCCCTCCCTTATCGGCTGGTTTAATCACAATTTTCGAATCATTTTGTAGTTCATTTAAGGCCTTTCTTTACATTTACATTTATTGTTGTTGTGTGATACATTGTACCCGCTGGGTGATTGTGATTACGTTGCGCTACTCATAACTTGGCTTTCTATTATATTGTATTGTACGTGATGGGTGTATTGCTTCCCTTTTTGATTTATTTGAGTGTTGCTATATTGTACATATCATATGATAACCACAAGTGTTTTTTAAACTTTTTTGCCATCTGTTGATGGTTTGGGTCATGTGACCGAAGGTATATGAACACACCCAGCAACGCCAGAGGCGAACCTGACGACGCTGAAAGCGAAACGCGTTGTTCATTAATAAAGTATATCAGCAGAGTCTTATCAGTGTGCGGTGGCCGTCTTTTTCTACAGTTAGAAATGTTTTACTCATCATCGATAAGCACTAACTGTATTTGTATTTATAAACTACATACTAATGAGTATTAATGCGTTATAAATGATGAATTCAGTATTTATTAATGCTTAACTAATGCTTAATAGCATGTATTTATTATAAAGTGTTACCATATAGAACCAGGAATCTGTATAAATCAGACGTCAACACAAAAAAACACACACTTACAAAAAAAACACAACTCGGATTCAGTTTTTATATTTTAATAGAAGATTTCCTTCAGGTTTTTATCACTGAGCATCGACTGTGATGTTTTTTTTATTTTATTTTTTATTTTTTTTATTTTTACAGTGTTTTGAACCATAAACAGTAGAAATGTAAGAACTGTCCTGAGGTCAGATGTCGGTGCGACTGAATCCTGCAGTCGCTGCGTTTCCACTTGGCACAGACGAGTTTCACATCAAACAGTACAAAAGTATAAAAACCTGATATTTGGCAAAAAGAAACTCTGGATTAAAGGATGAGAGGAGGAACCATGACGATTTTTAAACCAGTGACTCCAAAACTTTATTTATTTTGGCTTAAGACTCTTTCAAAATAAAGTTCACATCATTTAAAAAAAAATATTTATTCTAATTCCCTCTCAGGTGTGTTTATTGGTCTGTTTTCATTCTTTTATCTTCGTTATTTTAAGAGCAACAGTTCAGTTTCCTCTGTGGTTCGACCAGCAGGGGGCGGCTGGGAGGCGTCTTTTATTCTCACACAGTTTTTATTTAAATGAGAGGAAATGTTTGTGCTTTTATTTAGATATTTTCACTTTAAAACTGGATTTTATTATTTCCTTTTTATCTATTTATTTATTGATCCTGGTATTTAGTCACTGATTTGTCTCGTTTGCTTTTTGTTTCTGTTTGTTTATAATATTTAAAGTGTGTTAACATATTTGACACGTCGACCTGTTTATGTTTGTGTGTTTGATCTGTTGCTCTGAAGTGTTTTGTTGCTGTGTGTTGAAGTGGAGCAGCTGCTGTGTGTGTGTGTGTGTGTGTGTTTGCTGTAAAGTGCATCAATCAGGCAAGAAAACATACAACTAATCTAATACTGTATATTTCACAATAAAAGAACTATTTCCTGTCACTGCAGAAACACACAGAGAGAGAGATCCTCTGGTGTTGTAAATCAAACGCACCTCAAACAGTTCATGTGTCACCTCATATAGACCCCGTCCTCTGGGTTAAGCCCCTCCCCTCTCTAAAAACAGCTTCCTGTCCCTGCTAATTTTAAAGTGCTCCTCCTGCTCTAATATAAAATTACAGTCCAGTGTCGACGTGTTTCTGTCTTTGTTTTTTTGTTTCTTTCTTTTGAAAAACGAACGACAGAAACAGAAACTTTAGGTTTGAAGGACGAAACAAACTTCTCTTTAGAAACACAACAAACTCAATTCAACGTCTTCCTGCAGGATCAGTTCTCCTCCACGAGGTTTAAGGCTCCGACAGAATCGGTGTGAACAGACGACCCGTCAATCAAAGCTGTAACTCAATCGTCCTCCGACACAGTTTAACCTTTTACCGCAGTAACTAACAGAGTTACTGTCGACCAGAGTGACGGAGCTGCAGCGAAGCAGAGGAGGACTTCCACTACACTGAGCAAACAAACCAAATATGAAGAAGGCAGAGAAGAGAAATAACTGGAGATCAGAGAGAAAACATGTTTCCATCCACATGTCGATAGAAGATCGATAAAAATATTAATGCGAATAACGCCGATACAAGTGCGTTTCCATCTCAAACCTTCAAATAAATCGAATAAAAAGTTGTGCATAATGCAACATGTGCTGTTTTGCGATCATATCGAAGGTGTTTCCATTCATTTTTGTACTAAATCGCAAAATAGAAAGACGTCAATCCTTCATCTTTAGCGGAATTGACATAAAACATAATCACAACTCACATTTTATCCGGTAAATAACTGTTTCCATCATCATTTCTTGCATAAACTTTGTATCAATCAAGAGAAAATCCAATGAGATCGACCGTATTAACTTGTTTATCGATATTCACGACATTGAATTGAATTTTTATGTCTCCATAAGGCATTTTTAATTCGATATTGCTTAATGTGAATAAAAACATGTGGATGGAAACACGGTTAGAGAGAGAAAGAGAGAAGTCGTTGGTAACGATGATAAAAATCTGAAGTAAATAAAAATCTGAGAGAAACAAAATCTGTGTTTTCCTGTGAATAAAAATAAAAACTTAAAATAAAATCTGATTTCCTCTGAGTGACGATGTGTCCGTCTTCGTCAGGATTCGACCACACGGTCCCGACAGAAACCAGATTCTGAGTCTTTACTTGGTTGGTTAAAAAAAACCTGTGTGCTTTTTGAGCCAAGATGGCCGCCGGTGAAGAGGCCCGTGCAGCAGTTACCGAGTCGACCTCAGCTCTTCTTCTTCACCGTCACGTCCCCGTCGTCTCCATGGAAACATCTGGACGTGTCGTTTGTCAGCTCGGAGCTCCACGCCGCTTCAGTCCGTCGCGTAGCGGAGCAGCGCCGCCACGACGACCCAGAGCGCCGCGCCGAGCCCCGCCCCCGTCGGCATGGTGACGGCGGCGTGGTTACAGGTGGGGGAGGGGCTGATCTGGGCGCCGTCGGTCTCCGAGGGCGACGACGTGGACGAGGACGAGGACGGCGAGCGTCTCAACAGGAAGTCGTGTTTCATGGCGGAGTAGACGTCGGGGCCGTACGGGACGTTCAGGGTCGCCGTCAAAACCTCGTGACCCGGGTACGTCACCTGTCAATCAACCACCAGAGGGGAGGAGTTAAAGGACAATTCCGGGCGAATTCAACTCAGGGCTGTATGTTCCTATCATTTTAGGTCTAAAAGAAGGAATCTGAAGATTTTCAGTTTAATTGCTCCTGTTTTGCAGTAGTTGCAGGGTTTCTGCAGGTACCAGCAAATCTAATTTAATGCTTTTTAATGCCTACCTATATACACATTACCCAATTACTTGGTTCTGCATGTTTATCACACCAATAGGGGTGCAGCACCGACTGCAATTTTCTGGCCAATCACCAATTTTTAAAAAGCCTGACCTGCCGATTCCGTTTTTTGCCGCTAGCGATTAAAAGAAAAAGAAAAGTCAACAGTAGCCTGCCACCACCTAAAAATATTAATTTAGAAAATTCTCCATTTTTTCACACACGTTTAATTTTACTGTAGATTAACTGTATAATCCCCCTATTTTTCTGCTCTTTGTGCTCTATAGGGATGTAATGATATCAAAATCTCACTGTATGAATCAATCAATTTTTTTAATCATTTTTTTAATGCCTTTGAGAATCGAATTTAATTCCTTTTAATGCCATTTAAGGCCTTAATTTTAATTTAATTTAATTTTTTAAAATATATTTAATGACTTTTAATGCTTTTTAATGACCCGCAGAAACCCTGAGTTGTGTCTGTCCCCGCATCGCCACGGCAGTGATGACTGGGAGCGGATTGAAGTTCTGCTGCTTAGGCTGTTTACATCCCTCAAAGCCACAGACAGCGTCAGATGGCGACTCAAACATGCACCCAGAAGTTTATTTACTTCAAGCAAGCTGACATGTTTGTAAAACTAGATCTAATTCAAAGTCTCGAGACCCAAGTTGACGCTCGGTGTGTTCAGGTGCAGTGGGAAGCTCCCGTTTGTGTCATAAACACAGGAATATCAACTCTTGACTTGCTTCAAGTAAAAAAAAACTTCTGGCTGCATGTTTGAGTCGCCATCTGACGCTGTCTGTGGCTTTGAGGGATGGAAACAGCCTAAGCAGCAGAACTTCAATCCGCTCCCATTCATCATTGCTGTGGCGACGCGGGGACAGACACAACTACCGCAAAACAGGAGACATTAAACTGAAAATCTTCAGATTCCTTCTGTTAGACCTAAAATGTTAGGAAAATACACTATACTTTAACAACGTCACATGAGAGCGGGTTTCATCGCTGTGTGTGTGTGTTAGTGTGTGTGTTTACCGTGAAGCTGTAGTTGCCAGGCAACAGCAGCCGGTAGTATTCTCCATGTCGGTCGGTTTTGAACGGACACATGTTCCTGCGACCTTTGACCTCCACCACGGCGTTCTGCACCGGGACGCCCGAGCCGTCAAACACACGACCTTTGACCCCTGGAAACAGACACACAGGAGGTGACACTTAACACTTAAAGTGATAGTTCAACATTTTGGCGAATTGGCCCATCACCATAATCCCTATAGTCATAGCAGTAGGTTTGTTACCTTTAATTGTCGGTGCAAGCTATTTTTAGAACGGCGGAGCAGAGCCGTGAGCTGCTCAGAGCTACGCTACGGAGGCTCATTATGGGATTTCTTGGTTTCCCTCATCAAACTCATCAAATACACAATCCAACAACTCCACAACGCTCTGGTGGACAAGTTGTGACCTGCACATTCACCACGCTATGAGATAATAACACAACGTTACCATACAGAGTTGTTTTAGAGGGAAATACAGAGACTGCTTGCTGAAAAACTGTCCCTGAAGGCAACGTGCATCAGCGGTTTTGCATGAATTTCCCTCTAAAACAACTCTGTCTGGTAACGTTGTGTTATTATCTCATAGCGTGGTGAATGTGCAGGTCACAACTTGTCCACCAGAGCGTTGTGGAGTTGTTGGATTGTACAGATTTTTCAAAATACGCCCATATATTGATGATTTTTCTGTTTTCTTACTGCCGTGATTTCGATCTAGATTCCTACGTTACAAGCTACGTATGGCTGTTATTATTATATATCCTGATGATTATTCACTGAAATAATGGGATTAATTTACATACAAACGGTAATTGTAATTGTGTAAACGTTTTTACGGAGATCTGATGGACCATAATACATCGTTACATCCCCAGTGGACGGACAGACAGGTACTGACCCAGATGAACTTGTCTGATGAACGACACCAGCGACTTCTTGTTGTTCGTCCACTCGGCAGGAAGTTCTTTGGCCGGAGGAAACTTACAGCAGGAAACTTCCAGAGTCAACTCCAAACACTGAGCCCACACGTAGTTATAGTCCTGCATCCCACCTGCACACACACACACACACACACACACACACACACACACACACACACACACACACACACACACACACACACACACACACACACACACACACACACACACACACACACACACACACACACACACACATACATACACACGCGTTACTATTACGATCAGTCAATAATACTAACTGTAGGCTACATGTCACAGCTGCAGCGGCGCCAGTGAGTCGACAAATTACTTTGAAAACAGCTCCGTTTAGGTGAAATGATACAAAAAAAATCTATAAAATATGTTTTAAATGACATAATCTTCTCATGTTGTTGATTTGATTTTCTGATGCTAAATAAATAAAGTTTATTATTATAATTATCATCATTATTATTATTATTATTATGACAGATCTAAAGGCGACTAGAAACAGGAAGAAATACAATATCATAAATCAATAAACATGATCATATAGAATCATGACTGACTGCTTCACTTACAGTCAGAGAAAACGGTTAAAACCAACACGAACGACAAGAAGCTTAAACACCAGTTTGTATTTTCACAATAAAAGCGCGGACTGGAGGTTCAGGTGACCGTTGCACTGATCGTGTTTCTCCGTGTCGCCTTACTCTCTCATCCTCCTCGTCAATAATTGATCGACAGATTGAAGTGAACGATCGGTGAATGAAGCTATGACGAGGGTGAAGGGAGGAGGAGTGTGTGGTGCGTTCAGGGTCCACACAGGAAGTTGGAGCTTTCATCCAATCAAGAACAGTGTTGATTGTTATATTGTAACTAATATGGTGTATATGGTATATATTCATTTATGGAGATCGTTTTAAGGATATAGTATATTTTTATTTTTGTAATGATATATCTATATGGAGATTTATGAAGTGTATATATGGTATATATTTATATAGGTGTATTATGTAGTGATAAGGATATATGTGTAGTTACAAACTGAAGATTAGTTAAAAAGGGGTGGGAAATTAAAAAAGTTTTGTACTTCTTCCCACTCCTTTTTCGAACAATGTGCAGTGTTTTGTTATGTCTTGGCACTATTTTTATTTATAATTTTTTTTTCTTTTGTGTGTATAAATAGTTACATTCTTCTTTTTTTTTTATACATGTTCGAAAATAAAATTAATTAATTAATTAATTAATTAATTAATTAATTCATCCAACACAGACAAATAAAGTTTAAAACTTTATTGTCCCTTTGTTTGTGTTTTTATCAGCATTATGTTGCGTTCAGGTGCAGTGGGACAACTGGCTATGGGGTAAAGACTTAACTGACCTATCAGAGGATACCACTGGTAACCGTTGGTGATGCCGTCGAGGAACGCCGCCGTGTCGTCGCAGCGGTCGCCGCGGTGCATGGTGCCGTGGTTGTGCGAGTACACCTTGGCCAGGTGGATGAACACGTCGTCGTCGGGGGCGATGCTGGCTCCGCCCACCAGCTCGCTGCCTGAGAAAACAGACGACATTGAAGTTATTGATTTGAGTGTTTGATAATAAATGCAACTTTATTCGTAAAGCAGATTTTATACAGGAAGTAACTGCAGAATGAACTTTAGATTTCAAAAATAAGAGTGGAATCAGTTTGATAAAAGGAGAAAACACATCAGTCGAGTTTTTGTGATGAATAAAGGTTCATTTAAATATTTAAATTTCCTTTTTACTGTCTGTCACTGTGTCTCACCTGTCAGCAGGGGGCGGAGTCACACACTGCAAAAACTCAAAATCTTTCCAAGAATATTTGTCTTATTTCTAGTCAAAACTAATCTCTTTCCACTTAAAATAAGACTAATCACTTAAAAATTAACTTCTTTTTAGATAATTTTCACTTGTTTCGAACTAATTTTCAACTGAAATAAGTAGAAAAATCTGCCAGTGAAAGCAAGTTTTTTGTGCTTGTAATAAGAAAGAAAAACTTGCTCCACTATCAGATTTTTCTACTTATTTCTCATGCTTGAAAGAAGTAAAAAGTGTCTAAAAACAAGCTACTTTTTAAATGTGATGAGTCTCATTTTGAGCAGAATTTGATTTGTTTTTGACCAGAAATGACATTTTGACTAGAAATAAGACAAATATTCTTGGTAAGATTTTGAGTTTTAGCAGTGCACCAACCACCTGCCCCAATAACACTTTACTTTGAAATAACAACGACCAGAACGACTCTTTTTCTGACTTGAGTTGTTTTGAATCTGAGTTTATTCACCCAGAAACACGACTCTGCTGCATTCAAGGGCAGAAACTCTGTCGGGAAACAACAGATTTCACCTGAGCATTTAAAAATGTGACTCCAACGTTTCAGTTCAGCAGAAAACCACCACCAATGCGAAGTCATTTGTCCCCCGAGCCATCAGGCTGCACAACTCCTTGAGTGGGAGGAAGAGGCGGGAGGGGGAGTAGTAGGAGTAGCAGAAGTAGCGGTGTGGGGGGAAATCCAAAGGCAGAAGTGCTGGAACACTTCTGTCCTTCTTGTTTCTGTTTCTGTTTCTGCTGTTGTGTGTGGTTTTGTCTTTGTCCTCAAGCCAGTCTAACCTCCAGTTTTTAGTTATTGTTATTGTTATTATTATTTATTTTTAGATATTTATAACCTGTTTTTATCGTATGTGTGTGTGACTGATTCTCTGTGAGCAGTTGACCACACCTGAATTTCCTTCGGGATTAATAAAGTAAATCTATCTATCTATCTATCTATCTATCTATCTATCTATCTATCTATCTATCTATCTATCTATCTATCTATCTATCTATCTATCTATCTATCTATCTATCTATCTATCTATCTATCTACCACCATGTTCGGTTCGGCAGGAATGAAGTTTGTTGTGTTTGGTGAACTTGTGTGTTTAGTTTAGTTTAGAGACAAAAGGACATGAGAGTAAAGTGTTGAGAGACAAAAACACAACATCTTTGGGTGTGTGCGTTTACCTGAGTTGCTGTTGTCGTACGGATAACTGGCCACCAGCGCTCCACCGTGAAGGTTCGCAGAGAGGACGAAGCTCTCCGTCCTCAACCAGCCAATCACAGCCCGGACCTGCAACGTGTCAATCAAACAAACCCAGGGAAATTTAATAACGTTTGATATTAAGGTAAAAAAAAAAATCTACTTAAAAATTTATCAAGAGATCATAGAACTGACTGTAGGGCCGATAGGGGCTTTTACTTTGAAAGGACTCTGAGTGTCCGTACCTCGGCTTCCCTCTTCGCCTCGTCAAGCTGCTGTTGCCTTCGCAGACCGGCGAAAGCGTCGGGAAAGTTCCTGTTCAGGTCGATGCCGTTGTAGTTGAACCTTAAACAAAAAGAAAAAAAAATTAAGTTTATTGACAAAATAAAAAATGTTTGGAGACGTGAGTGAGAGAGCTCGTCAGATTGTGTTTATATCGACCAAAAACAGCAACAAAAATAAACTCAGACCTTTATTTCTTGTTTTTTTGTTGAACATTTTGTAGGAATAAAAGCAAAAATACATTTATTTTGCTGATTTCCTCTCCAGATTTAGAAAAGAACGGTTCACTTGTCCCTCTGGGCTTCCGTAGCTAAGTGACCTGCTGAGTAATGACTTGGTCTGTGTTTGGATTGAGGGACAAGACGAGCCGCTGCACAGAGAAAAATAGAACCTTTTTTAGAGACAATTTTGTACCCATTGGTGCCGATACATTTTTGTACCTTTTCAAAATGTACCAGTTTAAGTACAGTAGTATTGTGCACCTAGCAATATTGTACAATATTTACTTGTACATAATATACCCTGGGTATATATGTAACCGGTGTGTGTGTGTTTGCTCTGCGACTGGCCCTGAGCGAGGGTTGATCCCACGACCTCCTGCACCGGAGGCGACGATGCTAACCGCTTCGCCAAGACCTTCTCCTTACTGGTACCTCGTGACTGGGGCACACCTGCAGACCTCCATTACATATATCTACAAAATAATTACTAGTTGAATGTTTAATTTTTATCCCTACTTTCCTACTTAAGCTACTATTTTTTTCTAACACACTGTCTCTGATAATGTACCTTTAGGGCGTAAATACGTGTACCTTAGGAGTACATATATGTACCTTTTGCCATTTATGTGCCTTTTCTACCCCCAAAAGGTACACATAGGTACTCTAGAGTAATTGGCCCTATAGGCTACAGTAGGACAGAACTGTACCTTTAAGTACAGAAATGTCCCCCTTCTGTACCCCTATTTTTCTCTGTGTGCTGCTGCTGCTGCTGCTGCTGCTCAGGCTCCTTTTAGCAAGGCACTTAAGTTGGAGACAGTTTCCCACGATCCTCTGACTGTGTCCAGGAAGTGAACGCATCTTTATTTACACAGCAGCTGTGGACATGAAGAGCCACGGACGACAGAGCTGCACATCTGGACTGGACAGATGCAGCTCTCAGGAGGCCACAGCAGGACAGTGCTTAGGGGGGTGGGTGGGGGCCCCCCGAGGGCCGACACGTTTATCTCCACATCAACGTCTCCAAATGCAGCGCCTCATACTTAAACATCCAAAAGTAGGGACCTTTATTTTGAAAAAGTTCAGAGACTGACATTTTTCATCGACATCCATGTTATTATTGAGTTAATCTATCAGCAAAACCAGTTAGGAAAAAAATGTTTGGAGTATTTTTATTTCTCAAAATAGACTAAATAAACATAATCTAAAAAATATATATATTTTTTAGAAATTATTATTATGTTTGTAAGCTTTTGGGATGTGTTGCCTCTTATACTGTTTTAGAAATACCGGTCTCTGTAAACTTTCACCTTCACTGGCCTCATCCTCATCCCGATTCTCACTCTCATCTTCCTCATACTCATCATAATAGCCTAAAGTTTACTTCACAGCAACCAACATCTAATTTATTGTAAGGATCAAAACACAATTATGATGAATGATGTGTTTTTGAACATGATATTTACACCTAAACACACAATGTTGATTCCATAATGGTTCACTGTTGCCTCAAGGAAACACTGCAAATTTCTATAATGATTTGTTGTTGCCTTCGAGCAACAGGGGCATTTTAACAAGTATCCATTATTTAATAAGCAAATAAATTGCAAGGAAGTATTAAAAATTAAACTTTACTAATCTATTAGTGTAAATATTTTTTTTCCAGATGAAAAAGGGCCAGGAAGTTATGTTTTCAGACCGTTTTAGTGGAGTGTTTCCTTTGAGAAAGTCTACAAAAAAGGGTTTCATTCTGGCTTCTTGAAAGTCATTTGATAAATTAAAGCATTGCTATTGGTTCTCTATGGTCTTCCCTCTTTTTTTTGAAAGTATTACATCATTAAAATTGATGCATTGTGGAGATGTATGGGTATGTTGCCCAAGTGTTACACCTAAACCATAACTACCACTTACCTAAACCCAACTGTAAACCATGTGTTCACCATAAAATCTAATTATACATCATTGCATCATATGAACAGACTGAGGTCCCCGTAATGAGGGTGATTTAACACACTGACGTCCCCACGAGGTGAGTAAGACCTGAACCGCAAACACAAACATATCCCATAATGAGACTGTTGAAACTCACAGCATGAGTAATGGGCAACTTGAACCACACACACACACACACACACACACACACACACACACACACACACACACACACACACACACACACACACACACACACACACACACACACACACACACACACACACACACACACGCACACACATAAACACACGTACGTCCCCATAATTACACGCGTCCCCACATTGTATATAATTCATGCACAAAGACGCGCAGCAGTCTCGCCTGTACGGGACATTAGAAGTCGTCAAAACACTTTATAATTAGATACTTAGAGGTTTAGACTGAGGCTGTGACCTGTGTGTGTGTGTGTGTGTGTGTATGTACGTATGTGTGTGTCTATGTGTGTGTGTGTGTGTGTGTGTATGTTACAGATCTACACTGTGCATCTGGTTTCCTGCTTATCACAGTGTTTTGGGCGTTGAAGCATCACATAGTTTAGTCTACAGGCAACAAACATGTCGGACCAAAGGCTTCAAGTCCCGTTTTCACATTTGTTATGAAACACACACATACGCACACACACACACATACACACACGGTTCATTGCAAAAATGAAGGCGCTCCACTGGTGTTGTACTGTAATAATCTTTTGTTATCGTTACATCAGAATTTAAACACAGTTTGTTGTTGAGTGATGAGTCAGAAATGTGTAAAATGTGTTTTATAAATCTTCCAAAACGATCTAAAAACCTTCATCCCTCATGTCAACGTGACTCATGTTCACGGCTCATATGACTTGTAGCGTCGCAGCCAATCACAGGCGGCTCTGTTAGCTTAGCCGTAGCAGTGCAGACGTCCCACAGGAAAACTACAGTATTTAACTGTGTAACTGTAACTGTAATTTTTCTTTACACCTACTGAAAAGAGATGAACTGAAGTGACCTGTTGTGTTGTTTTATCTGTTCAGTGTTTCTCCTTTTTGTTCCAAAGTCGAGGCTTCAGTCTTTTAAGTCACTTTTTTAAAGGGATAGTTCAACATTTTGGCAAATTGACCCATAATCCCTATTGTCATAGCAGTAGGTTCGTTACCTTTAATTGTAACTGCTCCGCTGTTCTAAAAATAGCTTGCACCGACAATTAAAGGTAACAAACCTAATGCTATGACTATAGGGATTATGGCAATGGGTCAATTTGCCAAAATGTTTAACTATCTCTTCAAACTGACTTTTATGTGATGTCGTCTTCTATCATCTTTTATTTCCAGTCTTATTGAACTCTTACTTTTGTTTTTTTAGTTTCTTTTTATCAATTTGTATGACTCTCACAATCATCTGTTTTATTTGTGCCTATTGTTTTATTTCCTTTTCACTTTTTGTCTTGTTTTATCTCACAGCTGCTCTTACAGTTTTACTTTATATGCCATCACTTGTTCAAACTCTTTTTTTTATTTATACGTCTCTTTATCTCATATTCTTCCTTTTTTATTTTTTTCTAACTTTGATCTCATTCAACTGCATCTTTACATCTTAGTTTGGTTCCTCCTGGTCTCAGTTTGTTGTTCGGTGCTTGTGTTGTTTTAACTTTTATGTTTTCATGGCTCTTTATTTCATCTTCTTGGTTCCTATGTGTTTTTGTCAAGGTGCTATACTGTATAAATAAAGTTATTATTATTAGCTAATTGCTAGCTTTTAGCTCCATGTTTGGTCTCAACAACCACCACCTCCTGATCTTAGTCTGACACTTAAAGGGATAGTTCAACATTTTGGCAAATTGGCCCATTGCCATAATCCCTATAGTCATAGCAGTAGGTTTGTTACCTTTAATTGTCGGTGCAAGATGTTTTTAGAACGAATTTTCTTGGTTTCCCTCATCAATCTCATCAACTACACAATCCAACAACAACAAATCAACAACTCCAAAACGCTCTCGTGCACAAGTTGTGACCTGCACATTCACCACGCTATGAGATAATAACTGAACGTTACCAGACAGAGTTGTTTTAGAGGTAAATTCATGCAAAACCGCTGACAATGGGCCAAAAGTTGCAAAAATGTTGAACTATCCCTTTAAAGTCAGTGAAGCAGCTAAGACACTAAAGGAGAAACAGACTCTTAACTCCCACATAGAGGAGCAGGGATCCGCCTGGAAACACTGAAACTAGATAAACAGAAACTGTGTGTGTGTGTAGTTGTGTGTAGTTGTGTGTGTGTGTGTGTGTTGTGTTGTGTTGTGTGTGTGTGTGTCTGTACCTGCCCTGGCTGAACTGACAGTGTGTGCCGGCCTCATCGAAACCGTCCGGGTTCATGGTCGGCAGGATGTGGATGCGGGTGCTGTTCAGTAGCTGCAGCGCCCACGTCTCGTTGCCATGGTAACCGCGCACCAGGCTGTCGATCAGCTGCAGCATCAGAAACCGACCCAGAACCTGCACACAGACACACACACACAGACACACACACACACAGACACACACATGGGTCAGAAACTCAAACAAGAGACCATGAAACACTTAATAATAACAACACACTGTTAAACATTAGTTAATCATTGTTTATAATAATTAAATACTTCATTTTTCCAGCATTGACCCAAAGAATGTGTCATTTATAAACACACTTATAAATAAATGTTTAACTCTGGGTCTGTTGTGTGTTGAATGTTTGACTCTGCAGCACAAAACACTGATTTAACTCTTATTAAAGTTAAAGACTTAACTAACAAGTAGTAGCCTAAATATTGGCATTAATCATGAATCTTAGTATTAATAAATGTTCATAAAACATCTATGAACTCCGTCTTTGACCTTCAGTTCATGTCTAAATCAGCGTTTCTCAACCAGTGGTGTAACTGCAACAGGTTCTTAAAACAATGAAATATCATTTTATTGAGTGACTTTAACAGATATTTATCATTTTTACTAAAATAGTGACCAGAGCCGTCGTTATTGCCTCATAACTGCAGAAGCTAACCCAATTAGCATTTTTTCCAATCTCATACGTTTTAATGGGGACTTGGTCGTATTTTAACGGTTGTTTTTTTTATTCACTCTTGCTTGTCTTTTTTTTAAATTTACTGCATTACACCGTGACTACAAGCTCAACACTTCCTGTGTTCAACATTTCAGTGGACAGTCTCCATTAATTGGGCTTTTATTGTGAAATATTTCAAATATCACACAGGAAGTTGGTGTAAAAGTCACCAATGTGCAATGGATAGTGTAGGAGCGACTTTTGAAATCTGATTATTTGCCTTCAGAGCTGTTGATAAATATGTAATGATGCAATTAAGAAGGATATTTCTATTTCTATCAAGTTGGTTTGGGACTTTTTTGCCTCACGGTTGCTAAATAAAATATGTAGGGGGTCCATTGCCCCCCCAAAAGATTGAGAACCACTGATCTTAACAGTTTGTTCATTATTTACTGACATTTTATAAAAGATCTAATGGTTATTGATATAAAACTTGATTTACAAATGTACAAAAAGTGTGAAAATACAAAGATTTAACACATTATAGATGAGATTAACTGTGTTTATAAATATCAGACTAATTATCATCAACGTAGGAAGAATGATTGATAAAATATGAAGCATAGTGTCGTTATAACTATATGAATATAACCTTCATTCATTCATTTATTCATTCACTTCTTTCCCAACATCATTTTTTTTTTTGTGTTTAACGTGAGGTGACGTTTCTGCGGGGGCGCGGCCGAGGACCTGATGAGTCATGGCGGCAGATGAGACTGAAACCGGACCCGTAGAGACGAGTCAGCGGGTCGAGGTCGTTTGTCTCCGCGAGTCAGGAGGGAAAAGGAGTTTGTGAATGAAGGAATGAATGAAGGAGAGGCGGAAAGAAAGAAGGAGCGCCTCGGGAGGGAGAAAGAGAGAAGGGTGGGAAAAGGTGTGTATGTGTGTGTGTGTGTGTGTGGGAGAACAAAGACGCCACACACACACACAGACACACACACGTTGGGACTAGCTTTGCCTCCGGCCGTCATTTTCTTTCCCTCCATCACTCGTCTAAACTGTCTCTCCCACTTTTCCTCTTCATCTGCTGCTGCTGCACAGAAACAGTTTGTTCTGACAGGACCAGTGTGTGTGTGTGTGTGTGTGTGTGTGTGTCTGTGCTTCATTATTGTGAATAAAACCAGAGAAATTAACACAATAAAAGAATCCGATCCACAACAACTGTGAGTCTTAAACCTCTTCACTGTTAAACTCGTCACATGATCCTTCAGACACACACACACACACACACACACAGGACAGTATCATGTGTTGTTGTGTTCAGTGCGTCAGGGTTTATTGTCAATGTCAAAACTGTGTCAAGTCTGTACAGATCAGCTGCTGCACTGCCGAGAAGACAGAACAGCTGTTAAGTCTGTTAATGTGTTTTATTGTTTGTTGTAAAATTGATGTGAAACTGAGTCAACGATAAAAACTTGAACTCCGTGCTTAATTAGCATTGACTACTAGGAGTTTTGGAAAGCAAAGTGTTTTCCCATGAGCCTCCTGCACGCTCATGGTGAAATGTCAACTAGCGATCCAGCGGCGTTATTCCCATGAACCACCGGGCAGCGTCCGGGAAACCGAAACTAGGAAATGCTGAGTCGACCATAATAATATGAAAATAACTATAAAGACAAAACGATATATTTATCTAAAATGGGCCCATTAACAAGTGGTAACGTAGATTCATCCACATTAATATGAGACTCTTTTAGAACCAAAAGAAAACTCCTCGGGGTCTCTTAAAAGGGATACTTCACCCAAAATCGATAATTCACCAATTTTCTTCTCACCGTCATGCCAAGGAAGGGTTCAGATAACTTTCGGAGTCATCAAAGTGGATAGAGTTCACTTTTGAATTGTCCAAAACACACACTATGAAACATCCAGATACCTCCATACTGCTCGTCTGTCCTGACCCAAGTGTCCTGAAGCCGCCACATGGAAAAGTTGCTACAACAAGGCTAAAAACAGAGATCACATTAATGTTTTCCCAACAACTTTTCCATGTGGCGGCATCAGGACACTTGGGTCAGTACAGACGAGCAGTATGGAGGTATCTGGATGTTTCATAGTGTGTGTTTTTGACCATTCAAAAGTGAACTCTAAAGAGTTTTGATGACTCTGAAAGTTCTCCAAACCCTTCCTTGGCATGACGGTGAGTAGATGATTTGGTGAATTATCAATTTTGGGTGAAGTATCCCTTTAAAAAGACTAAATAATTAATCAAAAGTGAAAATCAATGGATTTATTATCTATCTATCAGTTGAAGCTCTTTAGTTTCTGCAGCTGACGGATGATCGACATGTTCCAGAGTTTTAAAGTGAATACGGAGCTGATCTGAACGTATTGATCACTGTACGACGAAGCTGTTCGTTTTTGATATCTTTACTTTAATCAATTTACGGATCAATTATCATATGGTTTTGTAGAAAGCAATAGCCTACGCGATGACACAAAGATCTGATCATGGTTACTGACAAACAACTACAGGGCTTAGTCTTTGTTAAACTGTAGTTAATCAACGTATTGAGGGAGGATGAGGTCGTTCATCACTGATGTTTAAGTTTCTAAGAGAGTTCATGTGATCAAAGGAGCTATAGACAATAACACAGCTGAGTGAGTGTGTGTACATTGTGTGTGTGTACATAGTGTGTATCTACAGTTTGGAGTTTGGAGCTGAGTGTCCTTGGAAAACACAGGAAACTCGACTCGCCCTCATTTCCTCCCGACCACACACACTCATATACGCATCTGTGATCAGATGAGTGTTGAGAGGCGTTCAATGCTCCTCGTTACATCAGTTTATCTGTGAACTCTGTGATGTGTTGAAGTTTTTCCTCCTCCATTAAAGGGATAGTTCAACATTTTGGCAAATAGGCCATTTGCCATAATCGCTATAGTCATAGCAGTAGGTTTGTTACCTTTAATTGTCGGTGCAAGCTGTTTTTAGAATGGCGGAGCAGAGCCGCGAGCTGCTCAGAGCTACGCTACGGAGGCTCATGGGATTTCTTGGTTTCCCCTCATCAAACTCATCAAATACACAATCCAACAACTCCACAACGCAAAGTTGTGACCTGCACATTCACCACGCTATGAGATAATAACACAACGTTACCAGACAGAGTTGTTTTAGAGGGAAATGCAGAGACTGTTGATGAAAAACTGTCCCTGAAGGCAACGTGCATCAGCAGTTTTGCATGTACAGTATTTCCCTCTAAAACAACTCTGTCTGGTAACGTTGTGTTATTATCTCATAGCGTGGTGAATGTGCAGGTCACAACTTGTCCACCAGAGCGTTGTGGAGTTGTTGGATTGTGTATTTGATGAGTTTGATGAGGAAAACCAAGAAATCCCATAATGAGCCTCCGTAGCGTAGCTCTGAGCAGCTCACGGCTCTGCTCCGCCGTTCTAAAAATATCTTGCACCGACAATTAAAGGTAACGACCCTACTGCTATGGCTATAGGGATTATGGCAATGGGCCACTTTATTTACTATCCCTTTAAATCTTAAAATGTTTTCATAGTCAGTGTTTGAACTTGTGAGCTGTGTTTGAGGTCACATTGACTTTGACCTTTGGCCTTTGCTCTCTGAAATGTCATCAGCTCATCTTCAAGTCAAAGTGAGCGTGTGTCCGCTGCCCTCAGGGTTGTCACGTTGTGTTTTGTGAGTCCTTTGATCATGGTAATGTGATCACTTCCTGCTCACTGTACCGTTTCACCTCTGACCATCAGCTCATCACTGAAGGTTCGTACAGCTGAGTCTGAGTTTCAACGATACCACGACCGCGAATATGCTAAAAATAAGAACAAATCAGTTTGTGGTTCAGGTGAAGTGGAGAGTTTGTTTGTGGAGCAGCTGTCAGACACACACACACACAAACACACAGAAACACACACACACCTTGGTCTGTGACTCGTGTCTTTTTGTTGTCATTTGATTTTAAATGTTTGCATTTCAAAGCGGTGAGATTAGATTAAAGCTTTCAGATCCTGGATCAGTGTAGTTTGACGTGTGTTAAAGTCAAAGTCAAACAGATTATTTCCATCAAGACAAACTGCATTCCTGCTGCTGAGCCGCCGCAACTGTGCACTTTCTGTCAGAATGAGACGAGCAGTTGCACGTTCTCTCTCTCACACTCTGAGGCTTTGACTCTCCGTCGCCCTGTGGCGTGGAAGCCGTTTGTTTCCTGTGAGTTCCTGTGAGTTCAGCCAAACAACAGTTTCCCGCCGGACGCCATATGTATAAACTCCATATGCCTTAAAGCAAAACATCCGAACACCTTTTCCTACACAAACAGCAGCCTTTCTAAAAACAGAACATGTGACATGCGACTCAAACACACGCTAGGCCTATACACCGAGTCGGTAACCAAGGAAACTTCACTTCCGGTCAGAGCCGTGGGGGGAAAACAAACCGATTCCCCCATAGACATACGTGTGAAAACGCTGCATTTTAAACCTTTGTCTAACGCTTGTCCGCTGTCATGTCTTAGTTTGAATCACTTGTATCTGCTGACAGCTATATATTAAAAAACTCGTCACGATCCGGGTTGATTGTTGTCCGTACATTTTAAAATATTGGGTCTTTCACAGTCAGTCACATCTCGCCTACACCGAGTCGGTAAACAAGGAAACGGTTGGGTAAGATATAAAAGTTCAGGTTGTGGTTTTTCAATTTATTTGCGGTGCAAAATGGTACACAACAACTCTTAGGCATCGTCTCCGAGTGTCTACTAGAGCCGCCGGTGGCGACCAAGGGAACACCTAAACGTCAGAGCCGTGGGGGAAGACAAACAGTTCCTCCATAGACAGACGGATGTGACTGACTGTGAAAGAGCCAATATTTAAAATGTACGGACAACAATCGACCTGGATCGTGATGAGTTTTTTAATATCTAGCTCTTTGTCAGCAGATACAAGTGATTCAAACTAAGACATGACAGCGGACAAGTGTTAGACAAAGGTTTAAAATGCTGCGTTTTCACCACGTATGTCTATGGGGGAATCGGTTTGTTTTCCCCCCACGGCTCTGACCGGAAGTGACGTTTCCTTGGTTGCCGACTCGGTGTATGTGACCAGAGGTTCATCAGCATTGTTTAAATCTGGATCGATCCTCTGGGATCCATGAGAATCTGTACTAAGTCACACCATTACAACCTAGTGGAGATTTCCCATGATACTTTTGGGAAATAAACTCTTGAGTGGGCGACGACTCTGGGATTCATCCTCTGGGGACACCAACACTCATTCATGATTTCATTTTACTGCATCAATCGCTTGGTTTAGTACATGGAGCCAAATATTCTGATTAGAATCGGTTTTAAATGCTCGATATAAACAGCTCAATCAGAATAAACAGGTTCAAAACAAATACATAATTTCATTTGAGAGGTGGAATAAACATTTTCTTAATCTGAAAGAAATTGAAATGACATCACACTGCAAAAACTCAAAATCTTACCAAGAATTTGTCTTATTTCTAGTCAAAATGTAATTTCTAGTCAAAACAAATCTCATTATACGTAAAATCACATAAAAAGACACTTTTTACTTCTTTCAAGCATATTTTTACTTGAAATAAGTAAAGTAAGTAAGTAAGTAAAAATCTGATAGTGGAGCAAGTTTTTCTTTCTTATTACAAGCACAAAAAACTTGCTTTCACTGGCAGATTTTTCTACTTATTTTAAGTGAAAATTAGTTTGAAAGAAGTGAAATGATCTAAAAACAAGTTAATTTTTAGGTGATGAGTCGTATTTTAAGTGGAAAGGAATCAGTTTTGACTAGAAATGAGAAATTTTGACAAGAAATATGACAAATATTCTTGGAAAGATTTTGAGTTTTTGCAGTGCATGTAAACAGTGAAACTGAATGTCGTCTGGTTTCATTCTTTCTGCTCCGTGTCGACATAAATGGCGCTGTTTCTTCACTTGTAAAATGCTTGAATGAAAGTGTCAAAACAATGAACAACTGCTGAGCTCATCAGACCGTAGATCTCCATCTTTGATCAGTCGCAAGATGTTTTTGATTTCTAGAGTTCTCAACAGTGTTGCCAACTTGGCGACTTTCTCGCTAAATCTGGCGACTTTCCAACCCCTCTTGGCGACTTTTTTTTGTCAAAAGCGACTAGCGACAAATCTAGTGAATTTTTTCCGGTGTTGTTAAAGACGTTTCTGGTTTGGAGACTCCGATGTGAAAGCACGTGCTGTATTTTTGCTTATTTATTCTTTTGCTAGCTGAGATATGTAGCCTATTGATTATTTTCTGCTAGCTAACCGACCCATTTCTTCGTTTAGCTAGGGACAAAGTCATTTAACTTGATAAATTGAGTTATTTTTTCATTACTAACTGAGCATACCCTGTTAGAACTGAACTATTTATTACTGTTAGCTAACTTACGAAATAGTTTATTACATTTAGTTAAAATCAACTACAAAGAACTTTCATTTCTGTGTTGATTTTGGCGCCCCCTGTGGACAAAAGCGGTAGTGTTACTCTCTGTGGATCCTGTTCCAGTATCAGCCATGATGAAAATATTGCGATAAAATTGAGTTAAAAGTTCTTTGTAGGAGCTTTAACTATTCATTATTTATTCATACATTAGCCTACTTCTTGCTAGTTAACTGCACTATATTCATTTTAGCTAACTGTAATATTTTTGTTTTTGTGATCTAACTGTAATAAAGATTAAGATTAAGATACGTAACTGTCATTATAGTAGGCTACATGCATGCAGCCTACAATGAAATTAAGGTGCACAGTCAGGATGTGGACTCAAAGAAAAAAGAAGAAATTGGCTAAACCGCACAGCAAAACATCACGCACACATCATTCATTACTTTGGCTAACTGAGCTTTTATTGTTTAAGCTACCATACATATTTCTTCTTTAATTTTTAGCCAACTAGTTTTTACAAACTCTAAACTGCTTCATGTGCAGTTCAGGGTCACAGCTGATCCGTGGACGTTTCAGCGTCACAGGAAACAAACTTGGCGACACAGAAAGTTTATTTTCTGGGAACTGGTCACACAAACACACACACACACAGAGGAAGACAAAGATCTCGACACGACACCTTTTCAACTTTTCCACTGAGGCTACATTCCTGCTGTTATAATGTGTCTGTAAGTGTGTGTGTGTGTGTGTGTGTGTGTGTGTGTGCGCGCGCGCAGTGAAAAGACCTTTTTCTGGAAGTTTCCTCTGAACCGACACACTCCACTGACTCTGTTTGCTGACTGTGTGTGTGTGTGTGTCCAGGCGTGACTTGTCTATTTAAGGACATTTCCATTGACTCTCACACACATGCAGTGTGATCAAGCGTTGACCGTCGCCGGGGCAACCAGATGCTGGTCAGAGGTCCTCGCCAGTTTCCCTTTTGCACTGTTTCTTATGGAGATTTATCCTTTGTTTTATTTTACAGGAAACTATCAATAATCTGAGCCATTGATCTCTGTCCTGACAGGTTTAATGTTTTTTGTTCTTTTATTAAACCGCAGCACCAAACAGACGTTAGTTAAACTTTATTTTCTCTCCGCTCACAGGTTCGTTCCCACCATGAGAACCGGCCGGCGGACTCCCTCATGAGGATCAGCTGACGACAGCAGAGCCGCTACAGAGACACGATCTTTCCCTGACAGTCAGTGAAGTGTCATGATCTGATGCAGCCGAGGCTCCAAACACCGACTGTGCAAACTCACACATTGGATTGGATTGGATTGGATTGTAGTTTGTTGTCCGGAAGGGATATTTGTTTTGGGCTCGGAGCCACTGCATACACAAAACAATACAATATATACAAGACATTCATACAAAGTCCTTTCACACATTTAACACACATTCAAAACAGTGAAGAGTGCTTCCACTCTTATACAAATAAATCAATAAAATCAATAAATCCGTAGAATTGATCAAACCAGCAGCTCTTAAGTTAAAGTGCTATGTGCGCAGTGGTTCGACATGGAGAAAAACTAAACCAATAGAATAAAACCAACGGTACATAAATGTGTGAGTGCTACATTCACAATGTTTGCATATAAAAAATACTTATATGGTCAAGAGTGAAATAATAAAAATAATAAAACAATAAAAAAAACTATACAAAAAAAAAGGTAAAACTGGTCAAATTAACAAAAACCTACAGTTCTGCCATAAAGTGCTACATATTATTGTTTAGTGCCTTAATGGCGGAAGGGATAAATGAGTTCCTATATCTATTCAGTCGACTTTTTGGAACTATGAGCCTTCGACCTGAGGGCAGCACATCAAACTCTGGGTTGAGGATGTGTGTCGAGTTGTTAAAAATCTTTTGTTCTTCTCTGAGCAGTGATTTCTCATATAACAACTTAAGGTAGTTCTGCTCCTCCCTCCCTATGATTTTCATGACATCAAGAGTCACATAAGGACCAGTGTGTGTGAGACTTTTAGTGGCAGTTAGAAAAACTATGGTGGCCTGCAGGTTACAAAAAACAAAACAAAACAAAAAAATATGCTTTCAATTGGTGTTGTATTTTATATTGTTGGAAAGCCTGATGAGTCGTCTTTATAACGAGATACAACTTGTAGGAATCGTGCATCTGTGGAATGAGCAACAGAAGGAGCGTCTCCGCTGCAGGAAACTGACCCTGAAGGGCAGGAACTTTTACGGCCCTGAAAGGAGTTCCTGCCTCGGGGTAGTTATAGATGCTCAGATCGGCCCAGAAAAACTCCCAGGCGGGGCCTGAGGTTTACTCTGTGCTGACTGGGCATAGTCAAAGCGGGATGTGACGCCAAGACAAAGCCCTGAGCGCCATTTTTATAACACAGTGTTATTTAAAAAAAAGACAGAATTGTTTTCAAGGTAAATTCATGCAAAACCGCTGATGCGCGTTGCCTTCAGGGACAGTTTTTCATCAAGCAGTCTCTGAATTTCCCTCTAACAGCGTGTTCCCACCAAACGCAATGACGCCTGGTCGCGTGTCGAGATTATTGAGAGCATATAGATGGACGTACTTTTCAGAAGGTCAACATTTCCATATTATAAATGCTTTTTAATTGGTCTCTTGTAATATTGAGTTTTAGTTCTTCATTAAATGAAGCCATTATCATTAGAATTAAAAGAAAGATATAAATAAAGACATGAATGGATCTATATAACGTTATTAGTTTCACTTTTTGAACTGAATTACTGACATAAATCAACTTTTCCAAGATATTCTAATTCATTGAGATGCACCTGTACACACTAAACTAAACTAAACTGGTTTTGTTTCATCAGTTCTTCTTTTTTCTTCTTGTGTGTGAGTGTTTCCTGTCAGTTACTGCAGCCTCTTGTTTCCATTTCATTCATGAATCCATAGGTTTGTTTTATAAAACTGTCTCCATGTTGACTCATCGTACTATCACTCTAACACACACACACACACACACACACACACACACACACACACACACACACACACGGTCTGTTGTCTGGATACAGCAGTATGTATGGAGTTTGTCTGACTGTGAATGGCTTATGTTGATCTCTTTAGTCTCCTTTTATTCCTGCTTCCTGTCAGCAGGGAGGGGCCGGCTCCCCTGTGTGTGTGTGTGTGTGTGTGTGTGTGTGTGTGTGTGTGTGTGAGTCTCACCTCGTTTCCATGCATGTTAGCCACATATTTGAACTCGGGGATGCCAACGGTGTGACGCCGAGGGCTGAGACCGAGAGCCAACACCCAGAGCTGCTGACCTGAGAGAGAGAGACAGAGAGAGAGAGACAGGACTCAGCTTCATTCATTCATTCATTCATTCATTCATTCATTCATTCATTTACATAATTTACATTTGGCTGAAAACACTTTGCATGTTTCTGATGCTTCACACTCAGAGGAAACAACAACAAACCTTAAAGCTGCACCCAGTGAGACTGTTGCTATGAATCATGGGTAAAAGGCTGGTGTAATGCGGAGGCTGCTGCTGCTGCTGCTGCTGCATGTAGAGACAAACCAACACTCCCTGTTCTGATGATGATGTGTGCAGATGTGACGCTTCACCACGAGTCAGTTTCCTGCATCATGTTTCCATCCACACACGTTTTTATTCGTATTAAAGGAGAATTCCGGTCATTTTTGACCCCTAAATCGTTGTCCTGATGGTCACCCGGTGTTACTTACTTACTGTTTTGTTTTTTTATGGATAATATTTTGCAGCTTTTTAAGGTTGTGCGACGTGCATATAAATACTTACTCATACTGTACTGTACGTATACTGTATGCATGTGCGTTCAAGAGAGCAAGAGGAAAAGGCCTTGAAAAATTGATGAACTACATAGAATAGGTCATTTCTCTATGCAGTCAAGTGCATTGCATTTACCTCGCTGTGTTGATACAATATATGACTATTACTATCCGCCTGCTCTCCCCGCCACAGAAACTAACACTTTTTCCTTGTTGTGATGATTTCTTTACAAAAATAAATGGTCGGAGATATTTTGGACATTACCACTGCACTGCTCCACCGTTTATTTTAGTAAAGAAATCATCACAACAAGGACAAAGTGTTAGTTTCTGTGGCGGGGAGAGCAGGCGCTCTGTGATGGGATAGTAATGTCTTTCCAGGATGTTTCAGAGTTCGGCTATCTGAGGTGAGTGACTACATGCAAAAACACAAAGTTTATACTGTTTATACTGTACACTATATGAGTTCAGTGGTGTCTCTAAGGTTATCCCTAGCGCCGGGTAGCCATAGTGTAACTCTGGTTTGCCTGCATCAATTTTAGTCAGGTTTTTAACTCCAACCAACACTGGGTGACCATCAGGACAACGATTTAGGGGTAAAAAATGGCCGGAATTCTCCTTTAAGCAATATCGAATTAAAAAATGCCTTATGGAGGCTGTAAAATCCGATTAAATGTCCTATACGGTCGATCTCATCAGATTTCCCCTTATTGACACAAAGATTTGAAAGTTTGTGAAGTTGTGTTTTGGCATTTTAACCGTTTTCTTTTGATCAATGAATAATAATTAACCAATGAGAGTAAATCGATCAATAAAAAATAAAGAGACGCCCCCCTCTGAATTGGTTTTTCAGAATCTCCTCAAAAACCCTTTAAACTTTGTTGTTCACGCCTGCGACAAACGACTCTGCAGCAGATTCAGGTTCTGATCGGCGTAAAAACACAACGACACGGTGACACGTGGTGAACGGCTGCAGCGCTCAGATCTCCGAGCCGACCTCAAACGCACCGTGTAGAATAGATGATAAATCCTTCCAACAGTTCAACGACTCGACTGAACTGAAGTTAATATTTACACAGAGAAAAACATTAACCAGGTCGTCGTCGTTCTCGCAAAAACCTGTAGCCTCGGGAATGTGGTGTGTGTGTGTGTGTGTGTGTATGCATGTGTGTGTGTGTGTGTGTGTGTGTGTGTGTGTGTATAGGAGGGTTTTTTTTTTACATTAACTGAGCAACAGTGAAGTTAAAGTTTCCATCTTCACAACCACAGGTAAATAAGACGGAGCTGCAGCGAGCGAATGAAGCTCAGCAAGTCTCAGCAAGTCACACACACACACACACACACACACACACACACACACACACACACACACACACACACACACTAATCTGAGCTAATCTAGGACACCAGCTGGCCGCCATCCAACTAGTATGTGTGTTTTGTGTGTGTGTGTGTGTGTCTGTGTGTGTGTGTGTTTGTGTGTGTGTGTGTGTATGTGTGTGTGTGTTTGTGTGTGTGTGTGTGTGTCTGTGTGTGTTTTGTGTGTGTGTGTGTGTGTGCGTGTGTGTGACAAGGCAGATTAAGTCGTCCCAGATTAAATTAACCTCCGTTCACAGTCGTGTCATATGATCACACAGACACCAACAGACACACACACAGTCGGTCAGTGTCACGGTTGCTATGGCGATTAGTCAACCATCATCTGCTGTCTAACCGTGTGTGTCATGTGTGTGTGTGTGTGTGTGTGTGTGTGTGAAATGAGAAGCTTCACATTCAGGATAAATAGCTACTACTGACTCTTGATTATTGGCTATTAGAGTATCAGAACCTTTGATACAGAAACTGAGCCTTAAAGGGTTACTTCACCCAAAATCAATCGATAATTCACCAATCATCTACTCACTGTCATGCCAAGGAAGGGTTTGGACAACTAAAAACACACACTATGAAACATCCAGATGCCTCCATACTGCTCGTCTGTACTGTAGTGCAGCAGATATCAGCTCATATCTGAATAAAGCATGAAACTTTCACCATTTCATCTACTGTACAGACCCCAAAGTTTGATTTCAGAGGTGGAACCACTTTGGTGTCTGACCTCTGGTGACCTTTAGGGGACCTTTGACCTCAGCATTGCATTTTTTCCACTTTTCATCCCATTATTCTCCATTGGAAACATATGAAAATGTGAGAAGTAAATCATTACCAAGAAATTTCACGTATTAAAATGTTGAAATTCAACTCCCGTGGGGAAACTGTGACTTCAGGACACTTGTACTGACCCAAGTGTCCTGAAGCCACCACATGGAAAAGTGTGATCTCTGTTTTTATCCTTGTTGTAGCAGTAGCTCCCAGTGGCCGCGAGAGATGTTCTTCCGTGTTTACATCGTACATTCAATGGTTTACAACGACCAACGAACATCTGGCAGCAAATCTCACGCAGCCACTGGGAGCTGCTGCTACAACAAGGATAAAAACAGAGATCACATTAATGTTTTCCCAACAACTTTTCCATGTGGCGGCTTCAGGACACTTGGGTCAGTACAGACCAGCAGTATGGAGGTATCTGGATGTTTCATAGTGTGTGTTTTGGAGCATTCAAAAGTGAACTCTATCCACCGCCATTATATGAAAATCCATTGCCCAGGAACTCCTAAAGAGTTTTGATGACTCTGAAAGTTCTCCAAACCCATTCTTTGGCATGACGGTGAGGAGATGATTGGGTGAATTACTGTATTGATTTTGAGTGACGTATCCCTTTAAAACAATCCGTCAGGATTCTTGTGACTTTGTGATGTCACAACAAAGCCCCGCCCCCTCCTCACCACCTGGACCCAAACATGCATCCAACAACTTTGCAGGATTTGGTTTCTCTGAGTGTTTTATTCTGAAATCTGCTCTGTTTTTTATTGGCTCAGTCGGAAAACAGTCAACAGCCAATCAGAAGAGAGAAAGACTGCTCACTATTTTCGACCAATTAAAGGGATAGTTCACCCAAAATTGAAATTTCACTAATTTTCCACTCCAAAACAAGCTTGAAATATAGACTTATTTAATTTTTTTCGGGACAATTTCGCATTTCGGGGCTTCAATACAAGACGGACATTACATACGAGCAGCATGGAGGTATTTGGATGTTTTTTGGTGTGTCTTTTTGTTACGAAGACAGTTGGTATCCATTTGCAACCGTTATATGGACATGCACTGCTACGCCAAGACCCCCTGTAACTCAGAGAAGTGAAATTTCGATTTTGGGTGAACTATCCCTTTAATGAATTAACTAACTAATCAATTGATTTGATCAGAGAAAAGAAGAAATCGTCTGTGTTTACCTTTGACGGACTGGCCGATGCTGTACAGGTGCGTGATGTCCGGGTTGGAGGCGTTCACCTGGCGGAGGTACTGCTCCATCTCGCTGTTGTCGTGGTAACGGAACTCCAGCGCGGCGGCGGGGCTGAGGAAGAGGAGGAAGGGGAGGAGGAAGAGGAAGAGGAGGGGGACGAGGAGGGGGAGGGGCTGAGGGAGCGATGACATCACAGCGGTGTGACCTGTCATAGGAGAAAACAAAGAGTCAAAAAGTCAATAAAAAACAAAGATGGAGGTCATGGTGCGACCTCACGGTGCGTTTGGGTGCAACTCTCTGTGCAGGAGTTTAAACCGCTGTGAAACTGTAATTACAGGCTAGTGCCACCGTCGCTGTCAGTCAAGTCGTGGATCATTGTCTCTTCAGTTAACCAAACTGTGGCTGAAAACTTAATCTCATTTGAATCAACTGTGATAATATTCAGTTTAATTGAATCAGAATCAGAATTTCTTCTTTTGCTAAATGTTTACATTTAAATTCTGTTATGAAATGAGTTACTTTAATGCTAATGTTGGCCGTACAGCAGCCCCTTGTCATTTAAACTGGTCCTTCAGGAATGTTGACTGAACATTAGTCAAAGAAATAAATATAATATAATTATCTTCTTTACTGAGACAGAGATGAGTTCAGTTGATCTTTAGTTTAGCTAAAAAAACAGGTTTAGTCTTTACAGAGTGGAAATAATATAGTCAGTCAAATAAATAGAGAAGGTCAGTTCATGTCAACTTAAACAATATAGAAATAGTAAAAAACAAAGGACATGTTTGATCACTTCTCAGTGAACGCACTATAGGAATGTTGCTGTAGGCTATATTCAGTAGCAACATATTGATATCATATAGATTAGGCTACTATATAAATCTATATTATGCTGTGATACAGTAAAGTCCCACCGTGGCTTTAACAGACCCTATGGGAATATTACAGACACAGCTGATCGATTATCAGCCGATAACAAGACAGTAGCGGATCAATACGGACTTGTCTTACCTGCAGCTGATCCGAACCGAACCACAGCACCGGGACAAACAGCGGCTCAGCGCCGAGAGTCGCGCTCCTTCAGCTGGGAGACAGTTCAGAGAGGAGTCGGTGTCTGTCGGTCGCTTCTGTGAATGAATGTTTCTTATTCATCAGCGGGTCTCCCTGTCTGTGCGCGGGAGGGGCGGAGCTTAGAGAGAAGTACGTGTGTGTGAGTGTGTGTGTTAGTGTGCATGTTTGTGTGTGTGTGTGTTAGGCGCAAACACACACATTCAACAGGTTTATGAATGAAACAGAGTGATGATTCATCCAGTTGAGACAGAAAAGGCCCCTTATTCAGAACAAATGTGTGTTTTACTTCATTACAAAGTCTGATATTGATCCAAAGTAAATGTGATCAGAATATTGATCATCAGTCAGTGTGTTGGTCATGATGGAGGATCTTTGAAACTGTTGCAGACTTTCCAGGGAGATGTTGTACGTGTCATGGAGGAGGTTTCAATCAGATTATTTGCACTTTTTATTGTTTTTTTAATTTTATTATTTTTTATCATTTAATAGTCATTTACTGACTTTTTAAATACAGTTTAACAGCCATTTTTATTTATTTATTACGTTTTTTCTTTCTATTTTTCTTTCTTATCTTCTTTTATCCATTCTTCTGTTTGTTTCCTCAGTGTTTTATGTGTATCTTTGTATCTAATGTTTTAAGTGAAGCACTTTGCTGCTTCTTTGTGCATGAAAAGTGCTTTTTAAATAACGTTTGACTGATTGTGTGAATGATTGATTGATTGATTGAATGGGTTTTGAAAGTAGAGGTTCTTCAAGAACTTGTAACATCTTAATGAATCAGACTCCAGACTCTTGTTGTATGAGTCACGGAGGAGGATCAAAGGTCACGTGAAGAAGCTTTGGACATTTGGTCATTTAAATTTCTGATGCAGGAAACAATCTGAAATTTAGGATCCCCCCTTTAACACATTTGAGGCATTCTGGTTGTACTAAAATAGAGGGAAATGACAATATTGCTTCAGATTTTTTTCTTTTTTTTTTTTAAAGCAGATGTACCTACTGACTGAGGTTCCTATCATTGTAATTGCAAGAATGCCTGAAGTGTATGAAAATGAAACTCATTTTTTAAAAGTCTTTTGGCCTGGACCGGCCGGTGACGAGCCTTTCCTCTGCTTCACCATGTTCCTCTTTCAGGCCACACAGTCTTCTTCCACCACTTCAGCCCTATTCTCATCTCTATCTTGATAGCTGGAGCTACTGTCAGATATCTATATGACAGAAGGCCCACACATGCTTCAGCTTTATGCTGCTGAATAGTTGGATCAGACATGTCCTGAGATTTTCAGCCTTCTATGATTTATAGAATTAGCCTATCTTGGACCATAGACTGTAAGGTGTGGACGCGCTGGTTCGAGCCGCGCGTGTTCGTGTTACAGGCTTGATGAGCAGGACCTCAGAGATTCAGTCAGTGCTGCGGTGATGGTCGGGTAGTAGCTTTGGGCACGGCCCGTCCAGGCCCGCCCTGGCCGCCGGGACTGAACATGAAGAAACGTGAAGACGTGGGACTGCTGTCGAATCTGCAGCAACAATTTAACCTCAACAAATGTTCAATTCAATTCAGTTTTATTTGATGGAGAGGGACAATGTACATCCATACACATTTCAAAACAAAATGCAAATGTACCCAATTCTAGCTACCAAGCTAATTTCCATTGCCAGTCCCCCTATGTTAAAATAGAAACAAGCAGGTTAAGAAAAAGAAACCATAAGTACAAGTACGATATATAAAAAGTTTTGTTCTTATTTTTTTTTTAAAGAAAAGAAAAAACAAAGAAAGTAATACGATCACATTCACATTATTACACATTTACAACACATTACAATCGTGGTTCACAGTAGGCAATGTCACAAAAAACTCCTGAGAGAAGTTTTTATAAGCTTTTATATGAAGAACATGTTTATAATCTATGGACATGAGACTGAATTGGACATAAAATGAGTTGTTGATGGTTCAAAGTTGTAACAGTTCTGCATCTCCTTGGTTTCTTGTGCCGCCATCTTGCTGATGTATCCAGTGCATTCTGGGAAAGTTGTCATACCCCATTGTTTGTGTGGTGGACGTGGCTTTAGTCTAAAGCTGGAGGAGCCTTCAAGAGGTTCAATTGAGATGTAGAAGCTCAGAAGAAGTTGAGGAGGCACTTGAAGATGTTGGAGGTCACGCACATCGTTAAGATTTAGTTTGTAGGAATCCTTAAAGAAGCTTTGAAGTCTTTAAAGTCCTTGAGGAATTTGTGTGTTTTGTTGGCGACCTGGAGGAGGTTGTAGGAGGCCCGAGGTCAGAGTCCTTCAGGTGGTTCTGCAGGTCGTCGTCTGTGTGGAGGTTGGAGGTAAATTAACAGACTGAGAAGGTTCAGTGATTCACTTACATTAAATCTGCTGAATATTCAATTCAATCCAAAAACTTTGGTTCCCCCAAGTGGTAGAATAAAAAAACACACCAAAACCTCCACCATAAAAATGTCCTTAATATAAAATATACTGACATCAGCTCTTTAAAAGCTTGATTTCACTTTTCCATTCTTTTTTTTTCACAATGATAATCTAGAAAATAGGTTTAAGTCTTGTTGGTTTTTGGTAAAAGAATTGACGTTTTTGTTCTGTCATTAACTTTAAATGGCAAACGACTTGAATATATTGATACATAATTAATATAAAGCTCATAGCATTGTAAAAGATTGTAAACTGGAGCTTGGAAAATATAAATTACTTACAAAAGAAGAATTAAACCTGAGTGAAAACACTTTAAATTGTACATATAAATACAGTTTGTTTACCATCATCAAAACCACTAACCTGTTTCTGTGACATCATCAGTAGAGTTGAAATGAAGCTGTATTGTTGTATTTATTTTTTGTGGGCTATAAGTCATGATGTAATTAAAAATAAAGAGAGAGAGCAGACAGGAAGCGTCACAGACACCAGTTTATTCGTTTCGTGGAGTTTTGGCGCCACCTGCTGGCTGCAGCTCTGGACTACAACACAACAACAGAATAAACCTCAGGGGAGACCGGGGATGGTTGTAACAGCATCACTTTCACCAATAAGGGACAACATTAGAGTTATGTGATCAATATCATGTGTACCCACTCCCTCCCTGATCGTGCATGTGGATTTGCATGGCTGGATGAAGGAGTGTGTTGGTTTTACAGCCAAAAAACAGTTTTTTAGGTCAAAACACTAAACTTTTGGACCAAGCCTAAATGTTGACGAGTATCGATTCCGTTGACGTTTGAATTAGGTAACTTGTATAAGATAAAAGAGCAGGTTCTTATGTGAAATATGAGTCATTTCATCAATGTTTATATCAAACCACAATGCTGGCATAGCTAACTGGCAAACACCTTTACTAAACCTTTTATCTTTGTTGTTTTAAGTGTCAACATGGACTATGAACTGCTTCCAACTTCCTGCTGAAGGTTTCCATTCATACATAGAATAGAATAGAAAGACTTTCTTGTCCACCATAGTGGAAATTTTGTCTTCGGCCTCTCCAAGACAACAAAGCATGAAACAATCAAAGCACTCCACAGCATACACTTAAAAGACGTAGAAACAAGAAACAAACTGAATGTTGTGCAAAACAGGCATAGACAACAACAGCCCTCTAAGGGGGTTGCCATGGTGCAGTCAAATAATCATAACATATTCAGAGCTTGTATGGCCTGTGGAGGAATAAAGGATTTCTTAAAGGGATAGTTCACCCTAGAATGATATTTCGCTCATTATCTACTCACCCTCATGTTGACTAAGGGCTGGAAGAATTATCAGAGTCCACCGTCCCTTCTCTGAGTTACAGGGGGTCTCGGCGTAGCAGTGCATTTCAATGCAACGGTTGCAAAGGGACACCGGAGCTCTTCGTAAAAAAACACACACAAAAAAACATCCAAATACCTCCATGATGCTCGTATGTAATGTCCGTCTTGTGCTGAAGCCCCAAATTGCGTAATTGTCCCGAAAAAAATTAAATAAGTCTATATTTTAAGCTTGTTTGTAGCGGAAGCTTCTCGAAGCTCCTCTTCCTGGTCCGTCCAAATCTCGCGTGATTTGCGCCGGCGTCAGTGCGGTTACTGCGAATCACGCGAGATTTGGACGGACCAGGAAGAGGAGCTTCGAGAAGCTTCCGCTACAAACACGCTTAAAATATAGACTTATTTAATTTTTTTCGGGACAATTACGCAATTTGGGGCTTCAGCACAAGACGGACATTACATACGAGCATCATGGAGGTATTTGGATGGTTTTTTGTGTGTGTTTTTTTACGAAGAGCTCCGGTGTCCCTTTGCAACCGTTGCATTGAAATGCACTGCTACGCCGAGACCCCCTGTAACTCAGAGAAGGGACGGAGGACTCTGATAATTCTTCCAGCCCTTAGTCAACATGAGGGTGAGTAGATAATGAGCGAAATATCATTCTAGGGTGAACTATCCCTTTAAAAAGGTACATACAAGGCCTCTGCCTATGTCATTTCCAATATATGTTGACTTACACCAAAGCTCGTTATTTTCCTGATTAAAAACAGTCGCTGGTTTGCTCTCTTAAAAACACTTTCTGAGTTCTCATTGAAGCTCAAGGCATGATCAATAATTGTGCCCAAATACTTAAAGGGATAGTTCACCCTAGAATGATATTTCGCTCATTATCTACTCACCCTCATGTTGACTAAGGGCTGGAAGAATTTTCGGAGTCGTCCGTCCCTTCTCTTAGTTACAGGGGGTCTTGGTGTAGCAGTGCATTTCAATGCCACGGTAGCAAAGGGACACCAGAGCTCTTCGTAAAAAAACACACACAAAAAAACATCCAAATACCTCCATGATGCTCGTATGTAATGTCCGTCTTGTGCTGAAGCCCCAAATTGCGTAATTGTCCCGAAAAAAATTAAATAAGTCCACATTCCAAGCATGTTTGTAGCATTAGCTCCTATGTCTGTTGTCCGGTCTTCCACTGCCAGCGCGCATGCGCAAGGTTCGCACTGAGACCGACTCGAGTCTCAGTCGGTCTCAGTATCAGTATCAGTATCAGCATTGAAATGCACTGCTACACCAAGACCCCCTGTAACTCAGAGAGGGGACGGACGACTCCGAAAATTCTTCCAGCCCTTAGTCAACATGAGGGTGAGTAGATAATGAGCGAAATATCATTCTAGGGTGAACTATCCCTTTAAATTGATCAACAACCTCCACAATCTGGTTGTTAAGGGCAACAGGGGTAACATTAGTAACTCCCTTTGTTTGTATTATGGGTTATTTTGTTTTGGCCACATTCATTTCCAAATAGCTAGACTGGCACCAGTCCTGCAGTACAGAGACCTGTCTCAAATATAAGCTTCCTCCTGTGTGGGATTATTTTCTGACATAAGCCCAACCAAGGCCATGTCATCTGCATATTTTAACAGTTTAACATTGTTCATATCCACAGTCATAGCATTTATATGAATTGGGAACAACAGCGGCGACAATACACGCTACAAACAAGCTTGAAATATAACTTTTTTTGGGACAATTTCGCATTTCGGGGCTTCAATACAAGACGGACATTACGTACATACGAGCAGCATGTAGGTATTTGGATGTTTTTTGGTGTGTCTTTTTGTTACGAAGACAGTTGGTATCCATTTGCAACCGTTATATGGACATGCACTGCTACGCCAAGACCCCCTGTAACTCAGAGAAGACACGGAGGACTCTGAAATTTCAATTTTGAGTGAACTATTCCTTTAAGCACCCTTCCTCTAAGGCCATCAGGCCCAGGAGCTTTGTTGGGTTTGATTTTGGAGAGACATCTACCCACTTCCTCCTCAGTGAGCTGATCACAGACGGTGCTACAGCCTGCTTTGGGGTCTCTCACATCAAACCGTCCATAAAAAGTGTTCAGATCATTGACAAATTTGCTGCAATCTGATATGTTTATACTTTGTTTTTTCTGTTCCCTGCCCATCATGGCATGTAATCCCTCCCAAGCCTGTCTTGCATTGTCTGTCATGTTAAACATTCACTGGTATTATCAGAATATGTTCTTTAAGAAAACTTTCTAATGTTAGGATCCACACCACTGTCACTGTTCTTCATGTATCTGTCAGTGATGAGTTCTTTTTGTTCATACTGAACCACAGAAAGATCCTTTAGTGTTGGAACATGAACAATAAACTTACATAGATGCATGTTTTTTTGGTTTGGTCTCGATTTTTTGTTTTTAATCATAATATATAATCGCTCAGTTGATTGCTTCTTCTTCCTACTCATTTGTTATCATTTAATTGTTTCTTATTTTTTTGCCTTTGTAACAAATTTTGTGTTTGATTATTGTCTTCATGGGTGAGGTTTTCATATAAGCCCTTTCAGGTTTCATACTTCGCACATCACAATCATAATAACTGTTTATACTATTTTAAATGAGGTTTGTGCAAAATAAAAAATAAAATAAAATAACAAAACAGATCATTTGTGGCTCACTGTAGCTACAGAGATGGTGGTAAATGAAATGTAAAAGGTGTTTTGTTCTCTGTGAGGAACTTCCTGTGACGTGAGAAACCACACATACTGTAGATGTGTTTCTGATCGTTGTGGGTCAGGTCACAATCTTGGTACCATCACAGCCACATGCTCTGCTGCTGCTGCCCCCGTGTATGAAATGTACCAAATAAACAAAAGTTGTTAGTCCAGGTTTTTATTTACGTACTTCGTTGTAAGACGTCGTCGGTTTAGACCTATTCTAGACAAATGTTCTGAGTTTGTCTCTGCAGAGTAAAAGTCTCAAGAGTTCAGATTACAAATGTTTACTTTCATTCATTTCGGACATGTTAGTTAAAGGGATAGTTCACCCTAGAATGATATTTCGCTCATTATCTACTCACCCGCATGTTGACTAAGGGCTGGAAGAATTATCAGAGTCCACCGTCCCTTCTCTGAGTTACAGGGGGTCTCGGTGTAGCAGTGCATTTCAATGCAACGGTTGCAAAGGGACACCAGAGCTCTTCGTAAAAAAACACACACAAAAAAACATCCAAATACCTCCATGATGCTCGTATGTAATGTCCGTCTTGTGCTGAAGCCCCAAATTGCGTAATTGTCCCGAAAAAAATTAAATAAGTCTATATTTTAAGCTTGTTTGTAGCGGAAGCTTCTCGAAGCTCCTCTTCCTGGTCCGTCCAAATCTCGCGTGATTTGCGCCGGCGTCAGTGCGGTTACTGCAAATCACGCGAGATTTGGACGGACCAGGAAGAGGAGCTTCGAGAAGCTTCCGCTACAAACAAGCTTAAAATATAGACTTATTTAATTTTTTTCGGGACAATTACGCAATTTGGGGCTTCAGCACAAGACGGACATTACATACGAGCATCATGGAGGTATTTGGATGTTTTTTTGTGTGTGTTTTTTTACGAAGAGCTCTGGTGTCCCTTTGCAACCGTTGCATTGAAATGCACTGCTACGCCGAGACCCCCTGTAACTTAGAGAAGGGACGGTGGACTCTGACAATTCTTCCAGCCCTTAGTCAACATGAGGGTGAGTAGATAATGAGCGAAATATCATTCTAGGGTGAACTATCCCTTTAAATCAGACTTCATCACACTTCATCTCAGTTTAAGTAGCCTAATACAGCAACATGGCCTAAAGGGAAAGCAGGAGAAGCAAAAGCTTATCTAGTCCCGCCCCCGGTACCCTCAGAATACATTCTCTTCATCGCAATTTTTTCTTTTGACATTCCAACATAACATGATACAACAGCAGATAGTACTACAGAGCTGCAGTCCAGTTCCAGACAGTCAAAAACAGATAACATGTGTGTCTGTACACGTGTCCATATTGGTCCATCTTAGAAGGACATTGTGTAACTTCTCCTTTTATCTATTCACGAAAATCGATTATTTGGTTCAAAAGTCTGTTTTTCATTAACCAGTAATCCCCCCATCAACAAAGTGAAGTGTTCCTTTCAGCTCTGAATGAGCCGTTCATATCATTCATATCTCCATGGAGCGGGTAAGCTCGGTGCTGGCTGCCATGTGGTCTCCATGTTTTTACGTGCAGTGGCAGCGTGACGGTAGGTAACCACGGAAACTCAGCGGAGACACCGGAGCTGTCACCACGGTAACGCAGTGAGGAGGAATGGAGCGTTACACTGATGCTGCATTCACCTGCAGTCGGGCAGACGGCCATCGCTAACAAACCAGATGTCATTGTAGTCACAGAAGTCCAGAGAAAGCTGGTGCTGACGGACCACTTGTTTACATAGAGGCTTGTTTATGCCGTTACGTGCAGCAGCTGTCGTCCGTCTGCCGTCTGCCCAATTTCACGTGAATGCAGCATGAAAAATACGATTGAGTTCCTTGCGATATACAACCGCAACGCTAGATGGGAGTAATTCCTACACAATGTACCTTTAAGTAAACAACAGCCTGGTCTTGTTGTCTGGCATGTCTCAGTCCTGTATTCGTGTGGCTCACCAGAACCTACGCGCCTGGTTGAGAACACTGTCAATCAGTGACCAGCTTAGCAGCTCCATCGTGGATCAATTGATTATCCTTATTGGTGCACCCACACATACAGTATAATTCTTCAGTAGCCTCTTAGTAGTCTCTTACAATTATGTCTCAGCTTGATTTAGTACCCTCAGCTATCTTACAAATTGTTATTAGAAAACATCCTGCCTTGCGCACATACTGGCATTGATCTAGAACAGTGTTTTTTCAACATCTTTCATTGTTTGAGATCTGTTTGCATCAGATAAGATGATAAGATAAGGATCTCACTGACATTAGCATCTCCTTATCACATTCATCATGCCTGTCACACCTGAGACTTGGTGAAGTGAATGCACCGGACCGAGACGCACAGATTTTTCCACAGACAAAGCCTTAGAAACCGGTTTTGGTCGCAGTCACATCGTCACAGATGTTGATGAACCTTCATCTTTTCATATGAAACTGTAAATCCGTGCAGCAGACAAACAGTGCACGCTCAGCAGAAACAGTAAAACACCAGCTGAGTTGTTAAAGTTCAATTCTTTTGCATTTGCCCCAAAGATTAAATCATTACTCTGATGTTCCCGTCGCCCACTGTCGGGGGGAGGGTTGCACCGACAGCACTGAGGTGTTTTTGTATGTGGAGGTAATGATGTTAGAGTAATTGTGGCCCGGGGGGGTGGAGTGAAGGATGAGGGGTGGGGGGGTGGGGGGGTATTATTTGACTGACAGCTCATTTAAACAGACACGGTCAAGGAGATGAGAGGCGAGCTGCAGAAACAGGAAGTTAATGAAGCCGGAGCGCTGAGCGACAGCTACAACATCACCGACGCACTCGACTGTCTCTGTGTAATTGAAACTTTATTTGGTTAAAACGCAGCGATGCTGATTTGCCTGTTTCTAACTTCACCCCAAAACAAAAGAAGAAAAGAGGAAGTCTCTTTTAACTTTTCATATCCACCGCACCGGGGCGATCCTGTTGAACCATCTGGATATCAAGTCATCATCAAACCTTTGACCGTCAAGGGTGTGCGTTTATGCTCCTTTTGTTCGGACTGAGTGGCAAAACAGACCTCCCTCAATGTGGTGAA
The DNA here is from genome assembly GCF_905171665.1 of Trachurus trachurus. Taxonomy (NCBI): domain Eukaryota; kingdom Metazoa; phylum Chordata; class Actinopteri; order Carangiformes; family Carangidae; genus Trachurus; species Trachurus trachurus. Next base: position 2,932,158 of record NC_139912.1, read on the forward strand.
GGAGCAGTGGACACATAAAGAGATAGTTCAACATTTTGGCAAATTGGCCCATTGCCATAATCCCTATAGCCATAGCAGTAGAGTTGTTTTAGAGGCAAATACAGAGACTGCTTGATGAAAAACTGTCCCTGAAGGCAACGTGCATCAGAGGTTTTGCATGAATTTCCCTCTACGACAACTCTGTCTGGTAACGTTCTGTTATTATCTCATAGCGTGGTGAATGTGCAGCTCACAACTTCACTGTACTAGCTGTATATGTGACAAATAAAGTACCTTTACCTTTACCTTTACTTTACTTTTAACTTGTCCACCAGAGCGTTTTGGAGTTGTTGGATTGTGTATTTGATGAGTTTGATGAGGGAAACCAAGAAATCCCATGAGCCTCCGTAGCGTAGCTCTGAGCAGCTCACGGCTCTGCTCCGCCATTCTACAAACAGCTTGCATCGACAATAAAGGGTAACAAACCTACTGCTATGACTATAGGGGTTATGGCAATTTTCCAAAATGTTGAACTATCCCTTTAAACCTGACTCGCTTCTATACTGAAAAACTCTGATGAGTCAAACTGTCGGGTGTGTTAAAGGACTAATTAATCAGTCCATCTTGAATGCAACTCGGTCAAAGTAAGGCGTATCCTCAAGGTGTTTTGCAGTTCTGTTAGGTCATGCAAGTTAGACATGTCAGACTTGTATGGGCTTGGAGAAAATCGCTTTCAAACTTTGGCGGCTCTGCCACTTGTCATTTTGCCACTCATTGGATGTTCCACAGCGACTTCCGAGTACCGTTACATCACGTGCATACCCTCTGAAAGTCTTTGAGTTGCTCTGCAGTGAATTGCGGGTAAAGGTCTTGGCCGCGTTTCCCAGATTCGATCTTTCTTAAGGACTTAAGAAGGCTCTTAAGAAGGGTTCGGCTAAGAAGGAGTGCTAAGATACGGGTGTTTCCCAGATGCGTTCTTAACTGCCTTCTTAAGATCACGCCAAAGAAGCTTCTTAAGAAGCTCTTAACGGGAGCTGTCCACCACCACAGTACTGAAACTGAATCAATCGATGCCAGGCAAATCGATTATTATATCACACGCCACCTAATACACACATAAATCACACACAGTGACCAGCGCAGCTGCACCGACGGGCGATGAATAAACCGAAGACGGGATTTCCACTTTCCAAACACGGGGTTAACACAGGTCCCGGTGTCCGCGGGCCTGATTAGAAACTTCTCCGCTGTTGTTGCCGCGTTGGTCACGGGCAGTGACGGACTGGCCATAGATGACACGGCACAGCCGCGTAAAGATGCGGCCGAGACGGCTGCGTGACCATGTGATTGATGTGTGTGAAAATAAAAAATAAAAACGTGCACAGGGGCTGGCTGGTTTACAGCCAGACAACTCTGGAAAAGAAAGTGGAAGCATTGCCGTGGTCTGGGTTCGAATCCACCCACTAAAATATTATTTTGGTGATCAACACGTTTTTCTTTTCTCATCATCATTAAATGATCAATGCAAGGCTACATATGTATATAGGCTACATATATATTTAGGCAGTGGAGTGTTAATGCGTGACAGTCTTTTTGGTGCCAGTATAACATGGCACAGGAGGATCAGTGTCACGGCTGCCACACTCCGTGACACTGACCCTTGCTTGCGATGCCCCCACCACACCAAGAAGCTGCCCACTGTGTAAAAACACGATGAAACAGCGACACTAGGGGTTGATTTAAGAACGGTTGTTTTTGATGTTCATGCAGATATGGGACGTGGATGTGTGCGTAAAAAGTTATGATGAATGATGATGATTAATTTTATTTGTGTGCCTGATGTGCAGAGCACATGTTATTCCTCATATTTAGTTTATTATTGTTCTTATTTTTTTTTTTTTATCTCTTTTTTTTTTTTTTTTTTTCGGCACATAATTTAATGTTTTAAACATACGATGTGCACTGTTTAATATCTTGCTTAGTGTGATATTGATTTGCCTTGAAAACGTGAGCGTTGGTCGCTAAGAAGACTCGAAAGAGTGGGTCAGCTCGATCTTATATTTCCTTCTTAGTGAAAGATCTTCTTAGGCTAAGAGCGACTCTGGGAAACACGTTCTTCTTTCACAGCGCTCTTAAGAGCGCTCCAAAGAAGATCTTAGCGCTAAGAGCTTCTTAACAAATCTGGGAAACGCGGCCCTTATCTGTCCTCTGCATTGATTCCCTTTAAAATCCTCCTTATCACCTACAGGGTTAGGGTTAGTTAGAGTGCAGCTGAACAAACACTCACTCAACGACCTCTTCAGCACTGAAACCACAAAACCAATGTGGTAGCTCTAGTTCCTTTGTTCCTCTCAGCGTATGTGAGGACAGGTGTATAATAGGAAATGAGGGAGATAAGGGCATCAGTGCGGGTTGCTTTGAATATACATATACATATACGCTGAAAAACCTGTTCACCAATCTATTTCAACTATCCATGAGTTGCAAATATAGTCCTACACCTGCCATGTTGGGGACCCACAGGTGTTTCAAACTAATTAATTAGTTCTACGCCAATCAAAAACACAATTCAAATTGAAACACTTGTGTTGGTCCCCAACTTAGGACTACATTTGAAACTCATGAATAGGGTTGGTCATATAATTATTTATTCATCAATTTATAGGTGGATTAATCGTTCATTCATAAATACTTTTTACAATTCCTGTTTTTTAAGGCTTGTTAGAATATGAAATGAAAACTTCATGTTAACAGAGTGAATCCTGACTTCACAACCGACTCCTGATGAGATTATGGCCCACTCTCATTTCCCCGCCTTTAACACCAGCATTTGGTTTCAAGTGGCCTCTAAAGGGAGATACCCCCAATGTATATTATCTTAACAAGCCTGCAGCTTGTTTACACATGCAAACATACATTAACACATTCTGAGTTGTTAACCAAAACATCAGCTATATACACTAACAAAAACCAAATATGAACATCTGTCATGAACATCTATGAACATAAAATGCAACACAACCATCTAAGCAAATTGACAGTGAAGTCAAAAAGTCAAAAAATTCCTTTGACCGTACATAAAAGTCCATAGATAGTGTTTCATTTCCCAAAGGCACATATTTTCAAATCTGTGCCTCATTGGAACATGTATATTTTTTTATGTGTAGCCTACAATATAACATAATCAACAAAGACAACTAAGTCCAAATCAAACAATTAATCAACTATGAAGGGACAACCTTCGAACACATGTTCACAGAACACATGCACGCACGTACTTACAGACACATATACAAAATTGTATTTATTTATTTTAATTTATTCAATACGCTGAATAAATTTGTTAATTTCAGGCATTTAGCCATGTCATCCTCCAGCGCCTTGCTTTTGTTTCTCAGAGGTTGTGTTACCAGTTGTGTGGGCTTTGATGATCTTTCTTTGTTTGATGAACCAACAAAGAAGAATTGCAGAAAACAGAAGACAACATTGGCACTTTTCATCTTGCACTACATTCTTAGTCTGCACTTGGCCTCCCTCCGATTTAAAGGGATAGTTCAACAATTTGGCAAATTGGCCAATTGCCATAATCCCTAGGAGTAGGTTTGTTTCCTTTATTTGTCGGTGCAAACTATTTTTGGAATGGTGGTTCTAAAAATCGTGTTTTGGAGTTGTTGGATTGTGTATTTGATGAGTTTGATGAGAGAAACCAAGAAATCCCATGAGTCTCCGTGGCAGACTCATGGGAGCAGCTTGCCGCTCTGCTCCGCCGTTCTAAAAATAGAAGTATAATAGAAATAAAATAGTAACAAACCTACTGCTATGACTATAGGGATTATGGCAATGGGCCAATTTGCCAAAATGTTGGACTATCGCTTTAGGGGCTGGTTTTAAAGGTTGAAAAGCTCTTCCCCTTTGCTCTTAAAAGAATTGGGACACCCTACCCTTGCACAAGAACACGCAAAACCAAACAAGTGCTAAGGCCAAAATCTAGCACAAGTGGTTGAAATGGGAAGGCCAAACTCTCAAGATTGGAGTCGCTACAGCTGAAAATCAACCAACCAACCAGTTTCATCAGTACATGACGATGTCTTTTTGCTTTGCTGCTTACAACCCATGTTTACGGTTGATCAAACAAGACTTTGAGCCCACAACCTTGTCGACAACACAACAGTAAGACATCGCAAACCTAATGTGTGACTCATCGAGGTTGAGTTCAAGTTTCAAGCTGGATTCCAGTGCTACTACACTTCGCCAACACTTCTGAGTCCAAGTGTAAGTTGTTGGTGATCAAGTGACAGGAGATATAACCAGGGGGACGGAGTTTCTACCACCGTCACTTGTACCGGGACTGAAGAATGGGTGGAGCTTTTCAGTGAAGGAGCATCCAGTGAAGGAGAAGAGAAGATCTGAAGTGTCCACATCGTAGAAAGACACCAAACCTTCCTCATAATCCACAAACACCCTGACCTTCCCAGGATGGTCGTTCACTGAGAGAGGCACAGGAGAGCTGTCGAGTGCAAAGTACCCTCTTCTGTTCCTCCGACAGACGGTCCAGAAGCCGTTCTCGGGATTTACGGTGATATCTCCCTTCCGGATGACCGACTGTTTGGCCACGCCCAGCGTCCAGCCGACGTTCCCTCTGACCTGGACATCGTAGTAAAATATTCCACAAGAGAAACTCTGCTTTCCCAGAATGTGGATTGCAGGCTCAAACCTCTTGGAGCTCTCCGGGAGCTTCTTCCACGCGTCGCCGTGATGGACTCGTTTGCCGTCGTCGGACAGGACGAGAGCAGGATGCGCCGTGTCGGGATCCAGCGTCACGTCCGCCGCGTTCCGCCGGTGTTTCCTCAGCTCGGCCTCCCGCAGCTTCCTCATCTCTCGGCCGACTATCTCCGTCAGACGGTTCACGGCGCCGACCATCGTCGTCCTGATGATCCCGTCGTACGACGCGGGACATACGCTGGTCTCCGTCCATTCCTTGGAGGTTGGTGGAGGAGGATCAGTGAGGGATGATGAGAAGTTCCAGAGGAGTTGGAGGTGGTCTTCAGAGCGAGACAGTCGGTCCACCTCGCCACGCCTCCTTGTCAGCTCCGAGATCTCCCGCTCCAGCTCTCTGACCAGACCGACGGCCTGTTTCTCCTTCGCCTTCTTCTTCTCGTCCACTTTTGCGATGATCTCCGCCTTGGCTCGTTCCACAGACTCTGTCAGAGCGTTGAAGACCTTGACGCCTTCTGCCACCTCTTGGTCTGCAGCTTCTCTGCTGAGCTTCACCGAATGTACGACGTCCTGAATCCTCTGCTGTCTCTCCCGGATCGCCCGCCGGAGCTCTGCCTCTGTTTTCCTGAGCTCCGCCTTCTTTACTTCGTATTCCTCCTCTAGAGGAACCACCTGGTGGAACCTGTGAGTGGAGTCGGCGCAGGAGCGACAGATGGACGTCTGCTCGTTCCGGCAGTAGAGCTCCAGAGGTTTGTAATGTTCGGTGCACACGCTGCTCGCCGCCTCCTCGACAGAACCAAACAGCTGATGAACGTTCAGGCTGGACACGATCTGATGAAGCTTTAAATTAGCTGCAAAGTAGACGGTTAGAAGCGTCAGTGCGACCGCCAACAGCAGCCAGCACTGCAGCTTTGGTGCAGCTTTGGGAATGGGAAGATTGCGAGGAACTTCCCCTGGTTTGCATGTTTCCTCGTGTTGCTCGACTTTCCCTCCGGCCGACTGTCTGAACTGCAGAGCCATCTCTGATATGAACGTATTGACCACAAGTTTATGTTTTTTATCGACGCGCTCTTTACACATGGGGCACTGTCGGTGGGAATTAAAGTTCAAGTGCTCCGTGATGCAGGATTTGCAGAAGTTGTGTCCACACTGTAACGTCACCGGATCCCTGAACACGTCCAGACAGATGCAGCACAGGAGCTTGTCTTCCGTCAGCAGGTAGCTGGTGTCTGACATGTTGATACTCTGAAAACAACCAGGATAAAAAAAACAAAACAAACTTGATTATGATTGGTTGGTTCAACGTGTGATAGGTTTTCACAATTGATTGAGACGTACATGTGATATTTGTGCAGAATGAAAGACAAACTAAATATGCAGTAATTTGGAATTAATGTTTGGAAGAATAATTTTCTCATTGGAGAATTGAGCCAAAGTGTCATTATAATATCATATCAGGGACCTCTGGTATGACGGAATATTTTTCACAGACTTCAAAAATAAAGTCATAGTTTTACAAGAAAAAGTATCATGTAGTATGGTGAAACTGCCTTTTGTTATGATGCACTTAACTCTTGGCAGCACATCCTGAAATTAGACACGCTTCCTTCTCTCACCGAGTTTAGGAGCTTGGTTATCGGATAGCTGTGTGTCTCTGGTTGTAACTGTTTTAAATGATTGTATTTCCTGTTTCTTGTTAAATGTAGCCTATGTCTTGTATCTTGGCTTGTAACTCGACGGCATTGAAAATGAGGGTAACCTCAATGTCTCTCGAGAATAAATAAAGGTTAACAAGTCATAATATTACAAAATAAAGTCATCATTTTACAAAAATGAAGTCATAATTTTACGAGAGTAAAGTCATAATTTTACGAGAATAAAGTCATAATATTTTACCCTGTTGTTTTAGAGGAGGAAAGTTGTTAAAATGAGGACATGGAGCGTTTTGTGAAGTTGTACTTCAGTATATGTTTCACAAACAAGGAGATACTTAATCTTTAGGCACATCAGCACCACATCGTCATCCGTATCAAGACTTTGAAAAGAATATTGCAAGAAAATGCATCTATTCTGCAGAAAGAACCAGACGGCCTTGGAGGAAATTACTACTTAATTCTAACAAAATTATGACTTTTTCTCGTTATATTATGACACTAATCTCGTAAAACTATGATTTTTTTCTCGTAAAACTATGACTTTATTATCAAAGTATGTAAAAAAAAAAAATCTCAATGTGACACTAATACTCCATCGTACTCTGGTGATTCCCCACTATTTGATTATTTATTTTTGTGCAGAAAATAAAAACCGAGTGCTTCTATCCTTTACTACAGAAACTTCATTAATCAGAAATCTCATTGTACTGACCTGTGTGTGAAGAGACTCCGCTGCAAACCTGCTGAAATTAGTTTGTTTGACACTGGCTTTTCCTCTGGAATCGTCTCATGCAAATGGCCTGCAGGCAGCCACAGAGCAAGTTTGTTCACCTAAACTTTTCTCCTGCATGCAACTCCACTGGGCGTGGCCACAGGATTCCTGACATTCACATTCAGGTGGCTCTGTCTGTCCCACCCGTGAGTGAGTCTCTGCATCACCACGGTCGAGAAACAGACACCGTGAAGATAAAGCGGACAAGACGAGACACACCTGAAACTGCTCTTCACACTGACATCAGACAAAGGCAGCAGCTCAATCATCTACTGTTCTTTAACATTTCAATCTAGCTATCATCATCATGTCATGAAAAAATGTGCCATGGATTAAACTGAACACCAGATACAGTCATTGCTGAGTCGTTAATCCAGTATCAGTGACAGGCGAGGCTGCTGCAACAACACAACACAGTCGGACCAGTCGGAGCTGTGGGAGTGGGAAGCAGCCTGGTGGACACCTGGTGGACAGGTGAGGAACTGCTGTGTAGGGGTCAACACAGGACACCTAACACTGGCTAGAGCACTGGAAAAGAGAGTAAGGACAGCATTGGTTCAATGGAAGCGCCTCCTGATGGAGGAATGTGGGTATTGCAAAAGCGCCCAAGAACTGACATCTCTGCATTGTTGGTGAATGAGCAGTGTGGTGTTTTCAATAATTTAAGGACATTTATAGATCACCCATAGCATCATTGAGGACCCTTTACAGATAAACATGAACACATAGGCGAGTAAACCCCCCCCCCAAAAAACAGTTGTCTACATTAATGTTTCAATCTACATTTTGTAATAAACAAATTATAAGTATAATTTGATATGACCAAGACACCTAAAAACAAAAACACTGCCGTTTTCATCAATTTACAAGCAAGTTGGCAACACACATACATTGGAGTGAATGGGTTTTCTGGGCGCTTTTGCAATACCCATATCCTGCCACTAGGGGCGCAAAACCCTTATTACCACGGGAGTCAATGGTGGTGTCCTTACTCTCTTTTCCAGTGCTCTAACTCTGGCTAACTCTGGCTCAGATGCAGTTTCTTTTAAAATACTGTTGAATAGTGTTGCGTGGCCCCTGTTAAATAAATAAATAAATAAATAACACCTAAAATCATCCCAACATCGTTTACAACATAGTAATTAATGTAATGTCATGGGTGAGTTGGAAACCCGGATGCCTCTGAGCCTCTGAGCAAAGTGGTTCTCAGAGGAGAAACTAGAGTTAGAACAGTTACAGATTATAAAACATCAAAGTAACGAGCCATAAACAAACAAACAGATATGAAGCTAACGACTTTTAAACAAACATTTATCAAAGGAAAGACGGATGACTCATAAACAACTGATGGGCTATCATAAAATAAACAAACATATTTAAAACTAAGGATCCATAAAACAAACAAATATCAAACTAAGACTCATAAACAGAAAGAAACATCCCAACAAGTCTGAAACAGAATCAAAAACATGAGATTAAACTATAAAATTTTACATAAATGTAAATTCTCCAACAGCAGTCGGGTTTTTATTACTTCACCTGCCGAGCTGACCCGATTTTTATTAATGATAGGTGTCTATAGAGGGATTATCTGTTTACCAACAAATCAGGATGCGTGCGCAACCTGACTGCAGAAAGAACCGGTTGTCATGGTTACCTCTATGGATCTAGTGTAGTCAAAGCGGTGTTAGCTAGCGATGTTGTCAGCCTACCACAACAGTTTATCACCTACTGATGTAGTGTGTGTTTTATACATAGACGGTTTTATAGTTTTATAACGGCAGGAAAAAAAAACAAAACGTCAGGACGGAGGATCGAGTTTGTACCGCGGCAACGGCAACTCAGCCACGGGACAAGACACGGACACTCACAGCACGGCGTCGGTCGGTCAGCGGTAAAAACAACACTGTCACTGTGCATCCCTAACGTTGCCTACAGCTATTTAACAGACAATAATGTTCAGGAAAATACTCACGATTACAAAACTCAGTGGCTGTGAGGACTGAGCTGCTGCCTGGTCAGAGACGATCAGAGGACGGACCTGTCTAAAGTCTGGAACAACTGCATAACGTAACTGTAACGTTACCTGCATGGCTGAGTATGTACCGGTAATGTAAAACAATAGCTTAACGTTAATTAATCTCAGCTTGCTTTCCATTAGTATGTGACCTCGTCTTCAGTCACTGTCGTAGTAAACATTTCACAACTCATTCGCTGCAGTTCTCCAGCTGTGCCTGTGGGCATATCTAGCTTTATCACCATTGAAACCAACGTATCTAACACGTTATATTGCTATTTTCTCTCTCGTTTGCCTTGAAAGGGGTGCGAGTTGACGCTATTCTGTAAATTTTGCGCGTTTTGTTATTTTTATCAAAACACTTAGTGCAACTAACAGCACAAAAATACATGATCACGGCTCTTGCTGCTCTCTTTCTGCAGGCGACATGCGCAGTAGAACGTCAGTGACGTAGGCTGGTAATCCCTCTATATGGTACAGGCTTTTATTTAAAGAGATAGTTCAACATTTTGTCAAATTGGCCCATTGACATAATCCCTATAGTCATAGCAGTAGGTTCGCTACCTTTAATTGTCGGTGCAAGCTATTTTTAGAACGGCGGAGCAGAGCCGTGAGCTGCTCAGAGCTACGCTACGGAGGCTCATGGGATTTCTTGGTTTCTCTCATCAAACTCATCAAATACACAATCCAACAACTCCACAACGCTCTGGTGGACAAGTTGTGAGCTGCACATTCACCACGCTATGAGATAATAACTAGGGCTGGGACTCGATTAAAAAAATTAATCGAATTAATCAGAGGCTTTGTAATTAATTAATCGCAATTAATCGCATTTTAATCGCATATAAATATTTGACCTGAGAACAGTGAGAAGCATTTTTTTTCACATGGATTTTAGTATACCATTGAATGACTGAATACATAAGCTTAAGCATTCAAGGTGGTACTTAACCAAGACCAACAGACTAGGGATGCAAATTATCGATTAATTCATTAATCGATATTTGATACATACAGATTAAATGGTCTTTCCTTCCAATACACTATGATGATTACTGTAGTATTTAACTAGGCTACTTAAATCACAGTAGCATAAACTGATTTGTTGAACTCAGCCTGATGTAAAAATTAATAAAACTCAGTAACCAATCACACAGGCAGCTCCATGTTGTCCCTGTGTGATGTTCAGGGACAGGTCAGGACAGTCTGAAGACAGACAGCTCTGAGGGTGAAGTCCTATCATAATGAGATGAGATGCACCTGTGACAGTGACAGGTCATAGATATAGCGCCGCAGCTGAGCAATTAGCGTTATATAGCGCATTTAGCGTGCGCCCGTGTCTGTGTATCTATGTGCAGGCAGAGATCAGAGATGATGTTTTAAATAACCATGCTAGCGTTTCACCAGCTCTCATCTCTGCCAGTCAGCCTCTCAAACTGCCGCCTCTCTCGCGTGCGGGCGCACCGCACGTAGACACACGTGAGAAAAAAAAAAAATAAAAAATTTAGAAAAAAAAAATAATAATAATTTTTTTATAAGTGCGATTAAAATGCGTTCATTTTTTTTAACGCGTTAATGTTTGTGTAGTTAATTAATCGTAATTAATGCGTTAAAGTCCCGGCCCTAATAATAACACAACGTTACCAGACAGAGTTGTTTTAGAGGGAAATACAGAGATTGGTTGATGAAAAACTGTCCCCGACGGGAACGTGCATCAGCGGTTTTGCATGAATTGACATTACAAAGGGCACGAAAACAACTTCTTTTGTAGTTTTGTATTGGCGGCGAGTTGGAGTTCAGGTGGCGATCAATTGTACTTTTTCAAGTAGGAGATCGGAAAGATCCGAGTTCTGACTTGTCTCAAACGCAGCATAACTCACTTTTTTTTTTAAAACCACTTAAAAATCATCCTGATAAGATTGTATTGCTCTTCTTCCTGTGTTGTTACCTCATCAGACCTTGATGTGTTTTAATTTAATGTTTCTGTTCTTTGCTGCGTTCAATAAATGATACGTGACTCTCACAGACTCAGAGACCAGAGGATCCAATCAGCAGAGATCAGAGCGACAAAAAGAGAAACCTCTCCTCCGACTCTAATGAGCAGCTTCAGCCTCGTGTTGTAATAAAAGGTTTGTGAGACACAAAATGAAACCTTCCATTCTCCTGCCGTCACACTGCAACAGGCTTGTGTGTGTATCTGTGTGTGACAGACATTACCATATCAATGGTTTGTTCTCGAAAGCTGCCACCCACTTCTCCCTTTTTCTGCTGAGACGCAACTGTGGGCGACGTTTGAGAAGGCTATCTGACCAACTTTTATACACAGCACCAGGATGAAACTACTGATCATGAAATATATATGCAATAGTCTCAGAAAGAATAAATAATAAAGGCTAATAACCACAACAAGGCTTCTGACAGAGTGAACTAAGCGCTTGCTTAGGGCCCCACGGCCACCCGTAATGTGTGCTTCCTGCCTTGCAGTGCACACTACACATCCAAAGTGCAGGTGGTTAAAGGCAAAACAATGCCGTGAAGATGTGAGAGGTTGTTAGCGACCATTGTCATACTGTATGTTGTTAGTATGTCGACACTGTAGCTTTATAGTTTTAACTTGATCATATTGAGGGATGAAAGTAAGCAGAGATGGGAGAGCGGCTGCCTGCTGTAAAGCCCTCATTCAGAAACAGTCACGGCCGCACTTTGGGTCAGAAAATAGATGCGCTCCAGTTTTTGTCCAGTCTTGGACACTACTTTGTTTATAAATTGCTTTTAACTCATTCCAAATTGTTTCTGAACGGTCCGTGCTGACCCGCGGGTGTTGAAGCCCAGACCCAATGCATTAATTCTTGGTCAAACCTGGCCAAAATAATAATAATAAAGAAATTAGAAGACTCGAGTTATATTTTTGGACTGTACGCGACTTGAACTGGCACTTTCGGTTGGGTTGAGCTGGCCCGGCCAGTTGAGAATTCAAGTCTAAAACAGGCTGAAAATATAAGCATAGAAGGCTGACAATCTCAGGACATGTCTGTTCTGATTAGTGTAAAGCTCAAGCATGTGGGAGGCAGCCTCCTTTACTTTTTTTTTTTTTTCTTATCTCTCTAACTAGTGAGAGAGATAGGGAAAAAATGTGCAGGTGAGGTCTGAAACCCAAAAGGCTTGTAACATGACCTCACCTTGACCTAATGAATAACTGAAACACAGTAAAGAAATAATAATCTCATAGCTTGTGCAAGGTAGAGAACTAACAAAATTTAAAAAAGAAAAGTAATAAAGATAAGGGAGAATGATGATAATAGTAGTAATAATGATAATAACACTAAATAAATAAATGGGAATAAGTGAAAAAGAGAAAGCAAAGAAGGACTGATACAGATAAATTAAGTGAAATTAGCCTAGAGCTAAATCTGGTGTATTTACCATTTTGGATGTTCATGAATACGCAGAGTCCCGTTACAAATAAACAAATAAATGAAATGAAATGAAAGTTCAAGTAAACACAGAAATAGAAAAAGAAAAAAGTGAGGCACTAGGGAAGGCATAATAAAAAAGTCAAGCCAAGTTTTGTTGCATCACAGTTTTCTCCAATGAAAATTCTTCTCTAAAACTTAAAGCAGAAGTGAGTGATATATTTGTGTTAATATAAGTCTTAAATAGTTATATCTTCCGACAGCAATCACTTACATAGAGTGTTTGGACTGAAACACGGGTCTCTCAGTCCCTCTGCTCTGCTCTGAGCCGAAGAGAAAACATTTATCGTATCCTACAGTTTTTATCCAATTAGGAGAGAGAACGGCATGCAGGGCTGTGTGTGCAGCCAAGGAACGCCGTGAATGTGGTGACGTAGGGACGACGACTGTTATGGTGCGTTCAAGGAAACTCGTATTTTTCCGACCGTGAAGTCGTACCAGTTCGATCTGGTACGAGTTCACCGGTCGGAAGTTACGAGTGGCCGTTATAGTGACTTTCACCGGTAAAACAGGTCGGAAAAACACGAGTGGGTTGCCTGGAACGCTACAAAGTCGTAAGTTGTGACTTGAAGCTGTAATTTACGATTTCAAAAGCCTGCCTGGAACGCAGCATTAGCGAAAACGACCGGATCACTCACTTCTGCTTTAAGACTCAATACTTCTTATATTGTTTGATCAACAACAACAAATCTCTTTTGTTAAGAGAGATCAAGATAAAATATAGAATGTGAATTGTATAATGAGATAAGCTGCATCAGTGAAACTGAAAGTAGCTGACATTCGCTGACATTCGCTGAAACCATGTGACTTATGGGAAAAGGGTAATGGGGACTGGTAGGATGGGGGCAGAAACTGGGCTATAAACAATAACAGTAGAAGTGTCATTCATCGGATAAATGGGTAGTCAGACTTTTGGGCGGTTGGACTGACGTATGCTCCCCGGCTTCAACACCTGGTTGAGTCGGATCAGTTTTTAATTTTCATGCTCTTTGAGAAGCAACTAAGAAACTGATCAAACAGGTTACATTCTAATTGAGATGGGCTTTTATTTGTTCAAACCTGCCTCCAGGCCCTGTCCATCCCCTCATCATTTTCCCCAAAGTCAAAGATTTCGGGGAAATGCAGCTCTTCTACTTTCGGTTTTACTGATGCAGCTCATCTCATTATACAATTCATATTGTGGGAGGAGTTTGTGAGGGACAGGTCTAACAGCTTTCGGTCTCTATATATTGACCAAGTCCAGGCAGAGTCTCTGACAAAACAGCAGGGATACTGAAATCAAGTGCCAAACCGTTACACAGGCGAAACCTGAGAGAAGGTGAGTGAACGCAACCCCTTTATATTTTCTAATTTTCTAAAAGTATAATTGTATAGCAGACACATCTTTTGTTGTTTAAATATGTATTGTGTTTTATATTTTACAATACAAGAACCACTATCACCAACCATCAAACAGACAGAGAGGTAGTGGATATATTGTCTTGACAGAAACACAACAAGACTTAGCAAAACAGACACAGGTCTCCTATCCGTCTTTGATCGTGGTATATGGTGTGTTTCATTATCAATGGAAGTCAGAACTCGGAGCCACAAGACAAACATAGATACATACACGTAGATGCCACATTCAGGCTTGTCAGGAATGTCATCACGGCCGCCATCTTGAGGAGTAGTTCCTCCTGACAAGCAGTCAACAGTCGGACTGGTCAGACGGTTTGACAGCTGTGACTCTGGCAAAATGCTAAACTTTTGTGACGCGTACGGATATTCCCATGAAAGAAACGCCAAAACGAAGAGACATGGAATAACTTTTCTCAAGTAATAAGTTGTTTTATATTATATAACTGTTATGAACTTGTTGAATTTGATGTAGGTAAGTTATCTCTTAAGCCAGTGGTTCTCAATCTTATTTCAGTGAAGTACCCCCTGTGAAATATTTTTTCAGCCAAGTACCCCTTACCCAGCGCAAAGCTGGTCCAAAAGACATAAAACACAGCACTGTGTCATCAGTGTCTGCTTTATTTTACTTTTACTGTGTAAAATTGAAAAAAACAAAAATTGGTTATAGTGGCCTCTTTTGAACTATTTGGAAATAAAATATATAGAGAAATACAGGCAAAAAAAATAAATCAACTTCATTATAAAGATTTTTGCACATGAGAATAATCATCAATCTAAAATGCTATCTAATAAATAGCCTATCTGTTCTTAAAATGAATTCATGACATCAATTATACATATACACACATTTCACACACACACATACTGCTTTGCAAGTCAGTCTGTGTCCTGGAACACGGTGGCATGGGGGGGACTGTGCTCGATCAGAAAGGTGTGGCTTCAGATCATATCAACAGGTTGAGAGCCAGATGACTTATCTCTGTCTGTGTTAACTGAGGCAGTGAAACACACCTGCATTAGTGGCCTTGACTTTATGAAGTTGATCGCCTTGATGCTGTTGTTTAAAATCTCATGTAACACCAAATCATGAAGCAGTCAGGAGGCTCACCGACATGACGTGCATGTTTTGTGTTGAGATGTGGCTGGAGATGAGCCAGCTTCATGCCACTGTTTGCTAACTTCTCCCAACAGAAAAAAAAACTTATGGCGCATTTCCACTAGCACGGCTCGGCTCGATACGGCTCGGCACGGCACGGCTCGGTTTGGTTGTGTTTCCATTACAACTGAGTATCACTAGTACCGCCGTGACGTCATTTACACGGCGCCGAGCAACGCTCTAAACTCTGTAAATATATAACTTTAGCAACATTTGAAACATTTTCAGGCGAGAAAGTAGTGGTTTAGATCCCCAACATGTTGAAAATCTGACAAAATACCAGCTGTTTACAATTTTGTTTCAACGAAGTCGGCGTTACTAAAGCTAGCCGTAGTGAGCAACGCACTTCCGGTTATTTTCACAAAATAAAATACCCGTTGCCTTTTATCATAAGGAAAGCCATTACGATAGAATTGGTGCTTTTACTTTGTAAACAGGAAGTGAACCTACCCTCGCTGTAGCTAGCTTTAAACCGCCGTTTTGACTGCTCTCGTCCCGTTAACGGCATTTAACCGTTCAATATGCCTTACCGGAGAGTCTTGCCAGCTCTGAGATCGGCCTGGTTCATTGTAAAACATTTATTTATTGATGTAAATGTGGTGTTTTCTGTGCGTTCAGACCCCAAGGCAGTGCTGCTCTTCTGTCTAACCACAAACACACTTCTGCTACAGCCGCAATTGTTAGATTTCATCAATGAGACCAACATTTAAGAGTTTAACCAGCCGGTGGTAAACCTCTAAAAGCCATCGGGGAAGTTAATTAGCGGTCTGTTCTCCTCGGGGTGACGATGGTAGGCTGGCCGGCGGAGCACGTCAGGAGCCGGGCTGCTGCCTCTGTGATGAACCGGTCGCTGCTCGGACCTGGAGCTTCACTTCTCCGAAAAACATCGGGGCAAACTTCTAAACAGCCGTCGTTTGGATAAACTAACCGCACATGGGGATCTAAACAGTTACTTTCTCGCATGAAAAAATATTAAAACTTAATAAAGTCACGTAATAACAGAGCCAGTCTAAATATTAGAAATTCTCTGGTAATAACAGGCTTCAGCAGGAACATTTCTGTTGTCGGTCGTCGCTTCCAGTGACGACACTCATCGGCCAATCAGTGGAAGGCAGTCGGCTGACGTCACGTTTTAGTAACGCTTCGGCTCGCTTGGAACCAGGGCTGAGGTGATACCAAAAGTGTACCTGGTTGCAGGTACTGCGTGCTAGTGGAAACACGCAAATAGCGCGCCAAGCCGAGCCGTACCGAGCCGAGCCGTGCTAGTGGAAATGCGCCATTAGTTTCTGTTCCTTAGTTTCTGTTCTGCTGGGAACAGAAGTGAAACTTAAATGAGAGCCGAATGCGCGCTGCCACATTCGCTCGGACCGTGGCCACTCGGACCAACAGGTCCGCTCGGTCCAACGTCAACAGCGGCAGGAGACCCAACGCTACTTGGCGTATCACTGCCTCCAGAAAGACTGAGTCACGTCACCGGGCTCATACGTGCAGGCAGGCCAGGGTTGCCAGATAGAGCGAAAAATATCCCCCACAATATTAGTTGTTTTCCTTCACTGATTAGCGGGAGAAATTACCCACCTGGTTGAGAGCAGCATTAGTAAACCACAACAAAAACCCGTGTAGCCTTTTTCCCCCCTCATTTTTCCCGTTGACGGAAATCTGTCGTGGCGACGGAGAACTTTAATGCATGAATACCATTGAGTACTGTATTTAAGACCATCTTAGAAATTTCTGATAAATGTAATACTTGTAAAGGCCTTAATTTTAGATACATGAATTTAAGACTTTTTAAGGATCCACGGATACCCTGGGGGGGGGGGTTCCCGGTAGATTTTGGTGCCCCACTCCGTCCCTGCATAGCGCCCTGCACCTCCTTTAATTTTGTGTAGTTTTCTTGTGGTATCATTGACACCAAGAGGAGTTAGGTACATAGTTTAGAAAGAAATTGTTGATGTGAATGAGGAAGTGATGTTACATTGCACTGATAGCGATGGGTTGTTGTCGACATCTGGTGAAAGTTTCATGTCAATAGCTCGATTAGAAATATATTTCCTGAGAAAAATGTTGATGTGTTCAATATTTACTCTACGTTGCTGCAGCTTTTATCAGGCCCCTCAGCCGTACTGGCCAGATTGGTGGAGAGCTGCATCAGTGGTTGACCTTCTGTAACTTTCTCCCATCTCCACACAGGATCTCTGGAGCTGAGCCTCAGTGATCTTTGGGTTCTTGGTTCTGACCAAGGCTCTTCTCCTCCACCTGTTCAATTTGGCTGGACGGCTGCAGCTCTACGAAGAGTCCTGGTTGACCCAAACTTCCTCCATGTAAGAATAGCTGCGTTTCCATTACAGATTTTCGCAAAATAAAAGCGATATTTCTGAAACTTCGAAAAAGTGCAATTGCCATTTGCGGGTGTTTCCATTGAAAGGTATTTTGCGAATGAGCCGTAATGCGTCTTGCGTTTCTATTGTGACGGCACAGCGGTCTCAGCTGCCGACAGCTGTTGCTGTTATTGTTTTTAACAAAGACGAAAACAGCGCTTGATTGCTGAAAGGCAAAGCCCGTGTGGCGCTGCAGCGGCCACAGATAAGGACGCACTCACACTAGGGCCAGTTGTTCTGCACCGTGCTGAAGCTCTAATGCCCCCCCTCCTCTGTCCCCCGCTGGCCCGCACTCACACCACCTCGAACCCAAGCTGATCAAGCACGGTTTCCTCCGTTGATATAGAGGGATTATTTGTTTACCAACACGGCGGATGTGCGCTTTAACCTGACTGCAGAAAGAACGGAGCCTTTTAACACCAGCGGTGATGAGGCGCTGTCGCGCTGACAACAAGGTGGTTGTGTCCACACACCCGTACTCGTTTATGTGACTTAAGGTGACATTTCAGCGCAGGAGGGAGTGGAGCGTGGATGCGAGCCAGTCTCCTTCAACCATGCACGGAAAAGGGGAATGATAGGAAAGGTTTTTCTAATTTATTGAGAAACAATGCCCAGGTCAGCAATGCATGACAATAAACATGTGGTTCATTTGTCCCCTCAAGTTAGTACATAAACCAACACAGCGTGGACACACACAACTCCGGTGACGCCGGTGACGTGTAGAAAAGCGAAAAAAGTGTTTCCATTACACTTTTGCGATACACGTTTGTATCGATACGTCTAAAAAACCACCTCATGAGAGTGTAAAAACTTTGTTGCGATATTTGAGAGTTTTTTCGAAATGTAGGTGTTTCCATTACAAGTTTTTAATTTCGATATTTAGGTTTTGCGCATTTCAAGGGGTAATGGAAACGCACCTAATGATGGAGGCCACTTTGGTCTTAGAAACAATAAGTGCAGCAGATTTTTTTTTGTAGCCTTGTCCAGATCTGTGTTTTGGTACAATTGTGTCTCTGAGCTCTTGGGCCAGTTCCTTCGACCTCATGGATCAAATTTTTCTCTGATATGCAAATGAGCTGTAAGGTCTTATTTAGACAGGTGTGTACCTTCCAAATCATGTCCAAACTATTTCATCAACACAGCTGCACTCAAATGAAGGTGTAGAACCATCTCATAGATGAATAAAAGAAATGGGCGGCACCTTAATGACCTTCATGAGTGTCAAAGGATCTGAATACTTATGTTCACGTGATATTTCAATTTTCTTTTTTAAATTAATTGGCCAAAGTTTCTAAAATTCTGAGTTTGTGCTGTGATTATAGGGTGGTGAGTGTAGATTTATGATGAAAAAAAAAATATTTTTTATTGATTTTAACATGAAGCTGCAACATAAATGGTGAATAATTGAAGGGAGTCTGAATACTTTCTGTATCCACTCTAATAACTGTCATACAACATTTCCCCACCAACACAACTCTCGTTGTACAGTATATTGCATATCACCAATGTTGGGAGTAATGTATCAATATGTAATTCCACTACTTTTTGTAGTATCAAATGAATGTAACTAATTACTTTTGCAAAGTGAGTAACACTTACTTCCCAAGGAAATAGTTACTTTTTTTTAAGGAGTAATTTGTTAAGTTGAAAGTTAATTCACTTCCTTCTTGAAATAACTACTAACTGAGGAATTATTAATTTTCAGTAATTTGCCCTACACTGCACGTTACACACATACAACTCATGACAACTGTTACAGAAGATCTGGGGCCGTATTCACAAAGCCTTTTATCTTACCACTAGGAGTGCTCCTAACTTGCGCTAAAAGTTTTTACGTAGGAGTTTTTTCTTAAAAGCTATTCACAAAGCCGCTGAGACCTACTCTTACTAAGGATAAATCACTAAGAGCAAAGTAAGAGTGACGCCCTGGTGACGCCCCGTTGCTATGGATTACGTCAATTCTCGTGCACGAATTCGAGGCGCTCAACACGGTGATTGGTTGTTGAGTGCCGACGGCCCCCCCCCTCCCTCCTCCTCGCCGCCGGCCGCTCCGCTCCGCTTCACTTTTTTTTTTTTTTCTTGCCGTCAGGTGCAACAGGGCTTTTTAGATTGCTTCGAGTCCAAACCACTCTCTCTGCTGCCGAGTTGGGCTCTGAACTTTCTGTCTTTCTCTCTGCCATCTGCATCTGCTACAGTTTTTGTCGCGTGTCACTTCCACTTTCAGAGTGACGCTGTGCAAATGCAACTCCTATGAGGGTCAGTGCGCCCACTCGCAAAGTAGCTGATTTTTTTTTCTTCCCACATTCGAATATTAATTTTCACATTCGTTGACAGCCTTAATATTATATGGTGATCATAATAATGATGAGAAAAAAAAATGCATTACCCAAATTTGTAGCCTATAGAAGGATTTGAACCCAGACTGACAACAAGTTTAGTTTACTGGGGGAGCTGCCTTATCACATGAGCTATTACTACTAACAGATGTATGTGTCTAGCGCACCCACCAACTTTTAAAAAATATTTTTGGCTCACATCAGCATGACTGCATCGCAGCAGTCGCAGTTACCTCGGTCCGACCGTTGTGACGCCTATATTGGACAGTCCGTCACCGTCACTACTCCCGTTTTATAGCGAAAATGTTGTAGATATTGTTGCTGTAACAAAAACAAAAAAAACACCGACAAAAAGGCACTTTGGGCATCAATGAGCAAAGGGGCAGGTGCTCCAGCACCCCCCTCTGTAGCAATTCGCAGTCTCCAAAACATTTGCCTGGCTGGAGTTAGGAGTCCTCACGAGGACTTTTAAGCTCTCCCAGACTTAGGAGCTACTTTTAGGCCTAAAATACTTTGTGAATTACTCTTATTTTAAAAAACTAGGAGTCCTAAATTTAAGACTGACACGCCCACTTTTTTTAGGAGTTGCTCCTAAATTCGGCCCTTAGGAGCTACTTTTAACCTTAAGATTCTTTGTGAATACGGTCTCTGATGTTTGATTTTCAAGTTGAGAACATCTCTACAGAAGTATTTACTTTCTTCTTGCATTAAAAAAAATAATGTTGTTGAACTGGAGGAATATACTGTACCTTTGAGTGTTTTTCTTTTCACTTATTATTCTCAACTCTTCTAAACTAATTAACTAAGTAAAACATTTTCTTTTCTTAGTGGGTGACCATGGTGACGATGCTGAAAACCCAGGGGAGAACGATGACAGCACAGTAGTAGAAGAGTCTGGAATCAAGTCTTTACTAGATCTGCAACCAAAGTGAAAGGTGAGAGTTTTAAAATTCATACAGTTAGTTACTCTCAGTCGCTGTGATACAGTTCTCAAAGTAAAACATCATTTGAAATAAAATCAATTCTAACAAAAAGAAAATTACATTACACATTATGATACAAATACAAACAAATCTTGAGTTAAATTTTTCACTCAGTCTTCACTCTTTGGTATTTTTCCATTCCAACCAGTGGCTTGGCATGTTTTACAACTACATTGCAGTCACTTTATTTAGATGAATTTTGCACATTTCTATTGTGTCAAGTAACAGTAGAGTAGAACTGCTGGGTGACTGACTATTGCTGAAATAGAATATTGTTATTGTTGTTATGTTTCCAAAAGTGTAGTAAATTTGGATTTTACCATAATATTAAAATTAATTAAAATGTAATAAAAAGGTTGAATCTTTATCATTAAAAAAAAAAAAAAAGTTGGATCACCTGACTTTACAGGTTGATAGTTTTCAGTCAAGGTCGTTGTTAGATGCTATTGCACAGTTGAGAAATGCATTAGATGTTTTGAAGATTGTATTTAGAGTTGTGGGAATGACATTTCTGATGTGTGAACGACATTTCTGATGTGTGAACTGCATCAAAGCGACTAAGAAAAATTCTAATGTACAATAAACAGTCAAACTGAAAATAAATAAGGTTTTAACATGACCACTGAAAAAAGAGAGGTAAAGGCCACATTTTTCTAACCATCTGGTTGACTGTAGCCTACTGTTGGTTCCATAAATATTAGGGATGGGACGATACACTTAAACTCACACAATGATGCACTTCGATATGCCAGGGTCATGATACGATATGTCACGATATGATATAAAAAAAAGATGAAAAATAAATTATATAATAAATTATAACTTATTTATTTTGCTCCAGTTGCACACAAACAGGGAAACTGCTTTCTGTTTCTATTTCAGACCTTTTCTCTATGTTGTTAATTTCTCTAAAATAATCAATAATTATTGTACACACACACACTGCTTTCCTATTTCTATATCAGCCTCCCTCTCTAGGTTGTCTAGCCTGGCCTAGAAGTTTTTCTTAAAAATTAAAAATCACAGTGCAAGTGCTAGTTTGAAATTTTCCTGTCATTGAGGGTGCTACTACAATAAAGCAATGTGACACATACACAAACAACATATCTGGGATTTTAATCTATCCATATAGCCACATCCAGTTTTGAAGATATTTTCCCATTTTATACAACAGGAACCTCGATCCGAAACTTAGCCTATATGTAAAACATATTGCACTTGGAGGAAAATGCCAAAATAGACTGCAGTGCATCCAGAAAAAAAATCATATCAGAATGTAACAGTCACAACATTTCAAAGACCTGTACAATCCGTGGAGGCTATGAGTGACAGACAAAAAGCCAATCATTTAACAGCTGTGTAGGTGGGTTACAACATCATCGCCAGGTTAATTCATAATAACAGAAGCTGTTAACGTGAACGTGGGGCTGAAGGAGTGGAGAGTAAAAAAGGTTAAAATGTTAGCTCGACGTTGTCGACGCCGGGTAGTGGACGGAGCAAAACCGTGGCACAGCAGAGGAATCCTCTGCTGTGCCTGACGGACCCGCGGAGATCCCGGGTAAAGCCAGAAACACACCGGCCCGACTGTCGGGCGTCGGGGACAGTCGGACGATGTCAGATACGCGTCTGTTTGGTGTGTTCATCTGCGTCGGGGAAGTGCGGAAGCTGTCAGGTCTCGTCGGGCCCGATTCAACATGCTCAATCGGGGAGTGTCGAGCGTCGGGAGAGTAGATTCGTCAGGTACTCTGATTGGCTGTGTGCTAGCTATGGCGATTCTGATTGGCGAATCAGCGCGGTGTGTGGGAGGGACGGTAGTGAGTAAGTAAACAAACGGTGCGGTCTCTACTTTTTCCCTCCTGCATGTCTTCGGACAATAATGAGCCCGAGAGCAGACAACGTGACCATCAGCTAAACCGGAGCGATCATTTTGCTGCCAAAATTTGTTTTACAAAACGTCCAAAATGTCTTCTCAAAACTGATAACAAGCTAATGCTGTGTGCACTTTGTTTTTAATCTCGTGTTATGTCATTTCCTGTTTTCATGTTTCGGACTGGCATGAGAGTAGTGCCGCCTGTTGTTAGGAAGACTTATTGCATCTCGTGCAAGCGCAGAACGTACAGGCTGCTGTGTAGTGGGCAGTAGTCGTGATGACGAGAGGCGACAGAATCGTCAGACAAGAGGCTGTCGGCATCGAGTCGCGTCGGGGCGGTGTGTGGGGGGGCCTTAGCAGGTGACCGTGTGTCTGCCCCGACTCTGAAGCAACGGCGGTAATAATGAAGCAGCGTCAGGCCGCTCACTGTCACTTAAATGCTTGATCTCATAATTAAATACGCCGCGAGCATTGGAGCATGCAGCGACCCTGGGTTCTGCCTTTCCCTGCCTCCCCCTCCTCTCCAGCTGTCCTTTCAAAATAAGTGTGCGGAAAACAAAACAGTGACTCGTGAGCTGGTGGCGGTGATAAATTTAGCGGTGGAGGTGCCAGTGTGCCAATTATGATGCCGCGGCCTGCCAGTGTTTATTTCGCGATACATTTTTTTGCAGCACAATGCATTTTGTCACATTTTGTATTGCGTAATTTCGCCAAACGATATTTCGTCCCATCCCTAAAAAATATGGATATTAATGGAGACAAGTTGAGCAATTGTTTGTTTGTCTCCACAAGATCTGAGTACCATTTACTTATGTCTCTCTCTGAAGGATGTCACATGATTTATATATATATGATTGTATTTTCTAAATTATTTACAGCTGTCAGTGAAAACCTTTTCAGCTCTGAAAATGAAGAATCAACATCAAAGAGAAACTGAAACTCTGTTTCAGAGACTTCGCCCTCCAGACAAATGTCAACAGAAGATGTCACCTGCAGATTTTCTTCAAATAAGTCGACCAGTGGAACGGGACCACAAAATATCTGAGGAAGATCTTGGTCAAACATTTCTTCAGAGGTTGATGATGTTAGACTACAGAGCCAGATATGTTTCTGAAAGACAAAACAGTGCTGAGGTGACCCCTCCAGAATCTGAAGTGTCTGAAACTGTTGGCACAGATGAAAGTGCTTTAGATGCTTTTTTCAACACCACTGTTGTCCATTATCAAACAAAGGACAGTCCTCTTCATCCAATGGATGTTCAAATGGCGATGTTTCACTGCTCAGACAGCTTCCTGAAGCAGAACATGGTGACAAAGCTCTCACAGTGTCAGTACGCCTTACCTTTGCTTGTTCCTGACCCAGTCACAATGGATGTTGAGTGTCCTCTGTGGACATTCAGACAAATGAGAAAAACATGGAAGAAAATTGAAATCAAAAATAATTCAACTGTCATCACCATGAAGAGTTTGCCCATTTGTAAAGATGAGACACCCATGGTGTCATTTTTCCGCCTGGGTCGACTGTCAATGTCTAAATCTCAGCTGATCAACACTTTGATCAACGACCGTCACAACACCTTCTTCCATAGAGACTGTCCAGGTGGCACCAAGTCTCACCATCTGATGGATGGTGTAGCAGAGATTGCCTGGTACCTTCCTGCTGGGAAACCTGATGATGCCTTCACTGACTGCACTGCCTTCTGTAATCTTCATGGTGATGCTTTGTCAATGGAAAAACAACGTGACATATTGACTAAAAAATCTTCAGTCAATGTTGTTCTTGTGCCAAAGCTGGAAAAAGGTGATGAATGTAGTGCTGTAATCACAGCTCTTTTTAAGTCTCCAAAGCCTCTCATTTGTCTCACTGTTGATGACAGTTGTGATGCTGTTAAGATAGCAAAGGGGAAATTCAAAATGGGTCTAAAAGACAGAAGCCTGTCTGATGTTTCTGAAGAACTAAAAAGGATCATTAGAGGGATCTTGTCTGGACCACATACATCCTTCCAGCTTGAAACCATGGCCAAGGTCTCTGGAATCAGAGTGGATGAAGCTGACACAGCCTGTCAAACAGGGAAATCTGCTGCTATGAAAATAGTGAGTTCACTTGAGGGGATGGACGTTTCAGATATTAAAAATACATTCCTCTCTTGTCATGGCCAACTGTGGCTTGATTGGTGCAAAACAAACAAAGAAATGTTTCACCTCACAGGAAACAAAGAAAAGGAGAGAAGTAAAAAGGAAGACAAACTGATGGAAATACGACAACAACAATGTAAAGCTTCCAACAGTGAACTGGTGAAGTTGTTTATTAAAAGTCTCTCAACTTTGAAATCAACAGACAAAGATTATTTCCTGAAATGGACTCAGATCTTAATAGATGCCCTCTCCACAAAGGGTCTCACGTCAATTCTCCAAAGATATGATGAGAAGTGGTCTGAGGTCTTGGCTATGAAGAAGAAACATGGCAAATCTGGTAGTGGTGATCAGATGCAGAAATCTCTGAAGGAGTTAAAAGAGTTAAAAAGTAAACAAACTGAGCTTGAAGAAATATCAACAAAGTTGCAGTCAGTAACTTTTGGCTTAGAGCACATCTTCAGAGAAATGGGACAGATCTATGAAGCCCATGAATCTCTGCGGAAACAAACACAGAGTGAACAGACTGACTGGTCTAAATACCCTGAGCTGGCTGCAGAGCTGATGATATCAGGACACCCCATGGAGCTGATGGATGGTGATGCAGGTCATGTGCCTCTAACATGGGTCTCTAGTCTTCTAGGTGAAGTCATCAGGAAACTGGGCGACCAGAGAGTTTTTGTGTTGTCAGTTTTGGGCATACAAAGCAGTGGGAAATCAACCATGCTGAATGCCATGTTTGGGTTACAGTTTGCAGTGAGTGCTGGCAGATGCACCAGGGGTGCCTTCATGCAGCTGGTCAAAGTGTCAGAGGAGATGAAGACAGAGTCAAAGTTGAAGTTTGACTATGTTCTGGTGGTGGACACCGAAGGACTGCGTGGTCTTGAATTAACAGATAACACAACTCTAAACCACGACAACGAACTGGCAACATTTGTTGTTGGTCTGGGAAACATGACACTGATCAACATCTATGGAGAGAATCCATCAGACATGCAAGATATTCTGCAGATTGTTGTTCAGGCTTTCATGAGGATGAAGAGAGTTAAACTTTCTCCAAGTTGTGTGTTTGTTCACCAGAACGTTACAGATATTACAGCTGCAGAGATGAACATGGAAGGAAAGAGACGCCTGCAAGAGAAACTGGACCAGATGACCCAACTCGCTGCCAAAGAGGAGGTCTGTGATTCAGAGTGTTTCAGTGATGTTGTTGCATTTGATGTGCAAAAAGATGTGAAATACTTTGCCCAGCTGTGGGAGGGAAGTCCACCTATGGCGCCTCCAAATCCTGGTTATAGTGAGAGCATCCAAGACCTGAAGAACTTCATCCTCTCTAAAGCTTCACAGTCTGCTGGGATTGCTCTGTCAGAGTTCAAAAGCAAAGTCCGGGACCTGTGGGAAGCCCTACTGGATGAAGACTTTGTCTTCAGTTTCAAAAACACTCATGAAATTGCAGTGTACAGAAACCTTGAGGTTCAGTATGGGAACTGGACCTGGCACCTGAGGAGCAATATGTTAGAAATTGAAGAAAAGCTGTATAACAGAATTGAAAATGGAAAACTTGACAAGGTTGAGGTCAGTGACCTTTCTAAAGAAATGAACACAGCATATGAAGAGACCACAAAAAACATGACAAAGTACTTTGATGATGACAGAGACAAAGAAATGTTGGTTCAGTGGCGAGGCCAATTTGAAAGCAAGCTCAAAGAGTTTCATAAAGAATTGTTGAATGTCACTAAAAGAAAACTGGATGAAGTTATCCAGCAGAAGAAGGCTTGTAAAAAGGTTGATGATCAGAATCCAGAGTTTGAGAAG
This sequence comes from Trachurus trachurus, assembly GCF_905171665.1. Classification (NCBI taxonomy): domain Eukaryota; kingdom Metazoa; phylum Chordata; class Actinopteri; order Carangiformes; family Carangidae; genus Trachurus; species Trachurus trachurus. The sequence continues at coordinate 2,958,841 of NC_139912.1, forward strand.
AAGCTGCTACAGAAGAGCAAAGAGCTCGCTGAGAAGTTCAAAGACAAGGCAAAAGATGAAAATGAACTTAAAAAGCAGTTTGAGTCTTTCTGGAGTGACTGGGTGACAGAACTAACTAAAGGTATGAAACCTATTGAAGACATCGACTTAGTGGAAGATCAGACAAAAATCCTTCATGAGCTTGGTTTTGAACGGGCTCTAATCGATAAATGCACAGAGAGTCGCAGATACGCAGAAATAGCAAAGGCTAGTGATTACTGTGATTATGTGACTCTCACCACGTTTCAGCAAGTTGGCAACATGGTTACAACAGTATTGAGACCACCTAAGGCCCCTTTAAAGCATGAAGTTAAAAAGCAGATCAGATCCCTGGTTGATACAATTGAAAAACAGTCACTTGAGACAATCCAGAACAAACCTGTAGCTATACGTGGCTACAGTTCAACTTATTTGCAAGAAGTGGCCAAAAGTGTCAAAGACGAAGTGAGAGAATTTCAATCAAACTGTAAATATGCTCTGAAGAAGGAGTTTACAGTTGATCTCTCACTGTATGTGTTTAACAGAGCACGACGTTGGCTTTCAGATTCTCGCACCAAATTCAAGAAGAAGAATGATGTACGTGCTCATTTAGAAAACAAAAGAGATCAATTTTACAACGTTTTCAGAAGCTACTGTGAAGGAAGCTCTTCTTCTATCATACTCGCAGAACTGATCTGTGGCAAACTGAAGGATTCTGTCATTGAGGCTGTCTGTAACAAGACTGCCATTGGTCTTGTTAAAGAGCTAAAGAGCAGTTTCCCAGCATTCAATGAGAACAGAGATAACCTGGAACAGTTTGTGCTGAAGTCACTGGCAGAGAAAGAAGACTTTGATGATTTCATGATGTACATCCGACGCCCAAGGGAATATGTAGAAAAGTTTATAAGAGAGGAGGTAAAGAAATACATCTTCAAATCACACAGAGACAAAACACAAACTAGACTCAATAGAGAAGTGAAGGACCTGGAAAAAGTTCTAAGAGATGCTTTATCTGAAGCAACAGAGACAGTCAAAACTGAGGAAGGAGACACAGACATGTGGCTGGAAGAATTTTCCAGTGAGATAGAAGATGAGATGACATTTGATGCCCCATGTTCTCAAAACTTCAGAGACATAACAGATTTTGACTATCTCGACAAAGTTATGAGGAAAGGCCTTGAATCCATTATGAAGGAGATGAACAACCTCTCAGTGGATAAGATGAAGGAATCCAGAGTGAAGCCTGATGAAATCCTGATTGAGCAGCTGTGCGAGTGCTGCTGGGAAGAGTGTCCATTCTGTGGAGCTGTTTGTACCAACAGCACAAAAGGTCACACAGACACTGACCACAGTGCCCCTTTTCATAGACCTGATGGAGTTAGAGGATGGCACTATCGCAGCACAGGTGATTTAGATGTTCTTTTCTGCTCAACAAACATTGCAAGTGACAGGAGTTTTTACCCTAGTGATTCAGAGGAATCTATTCCCTATAAACAATATCGAACTGCTGGTCCAGAATATGCTGACTGGAGAATTAATAGTGTTGGGGCTCACTTGACATACTGGAAATGGTTTGTGTGCTATTTCAAAGATGAACTGGAGGCTAAATATGGCAGAAAATTTCAGGGTAAAGGAGAAATTCCCCCTGAGTGGGAAGATTACAGTAAAGAAGATGCGATTGAAAGTCTGGAGGTTTAGATGAACAACCTGACTTACCACTGAAAATGATGAATCAGACTCCAAACTTTGGTTTTAACATTGGTTAATTTTGTTAGAAATAAATATGGAGGGCAAATAAATTCCCAGAAATTACAGGATTCACAAATCTGAATGCTTTATTCACATTAAGACCCAAAAGATACAGAATAGAAGAACGTGGCATAAAAACTAATGTTGGTTCATGTGAAATTCTTGAAGGTGGAACAGTTAATGTTGTCTTTTCATTTATTTTGTTTTCTAAGACGGGAAAATTATGAAACAGGTGCAGTGATGTTTTAAGGTTTAACAATATATGATTTCATTTTTAAAAAAAAGACATTTTGGGCAGTTTTTTTGTTGCCTTTATTTGATAGGATAGTTTAGAGAGACAGGATCGCGGGGGAGAGAGACTGGGGGAATGACATGCAAAGGATCGTCTAGGTTGGGAATTTTTTTGTCTTTAAAATTAAAGTTTAGTCATGTTAACTGACACAGGAAGCTCTATGTAAAAGAAGTATTTCATGTGTTCAGCTTTGTTATGTTGATCTAATTTCTAATAATTTGTCGTATCTGAGTCAGCATGAGCGTTGTTGTTTTGCTCAGTTTATCTGATACTAAATGGTAATGCAAAGAATCTAAGTCATTTAAAGACAATGTAAAGGTGCGTTCACACCATTGTCCCTTTGTTTTCGCTCTATCGCTCAGCTGCAATCACTCGTCAGTTTGGCACAATTCAACAGACTGGCCTATTCACTTTGATGACGTTGTGTCCACTGCCATGTCTCTATATGGCAGCCAATCAGCGTTGAGCGGCAAGCAACTGACGACCAGTGAAATGGCGTTGACTTGGGATTTCTCATCCCTGTCACTGTCGCGCTCAGAGCCCCAGCTCATTTCTGCCTGAGCGAATATTCGTTCCATTGACATAAAAACTCGTCAACAGCGACAAAAATAAAAGGTCCGGTGTGAACGCAGCTTAAGGCATTGTCGAGGAAGGTCGAGGTTCCCAGCCTCAGCCTCAGAAGAAAAAGTTATTTTTGCTATTTCATGAGTTTATAGCTTTGAAGTGTGTTCTGCTTAAAAAGAAGTACATTTTTACTGTCTTAAAGATATTATAACCTGAGTGTGTTTTGCTTAAAAAGAATTCAGTTTTGTTTAAAGAAGTACATTTTTACTATCTTAAAGATATTATAACATTAGTGTGTTTTGTTTAAAAAGAAAAAAAAAGTTTTGCTTTAACAAGTATTTTTGTTTTTTATTATCTAGTAATCTTAAGATGTTATAACCTTAGTGTGTAATGCTAATGACAGGAGAAGATAGACATCTGTGATTTATCATTGTAACTCATGTTAATACATAGCAGCAGCCCAGAACCTCAAGGAGAGGGTGTAAGGAAGGTTGAGGGTTCTGGGCTCGGCCTTCAGAAGAAATGTGATTTTTTTTACTGTCTTATGGAATAACAGAAAGTGTATTTGAAAATGCTAAAGAAATATCATGTGATTTTTTCTATCTTATTATATTGTAACCGGAAAATGTGTTTTTGCTTGTATCCTCCAAAACTGGTAAATCTGACAACTGTTCATCAGAGGCAGGTTTGACTGATGACTTGAGGGAGAAATTGATTATATGATTTTGTTTTATGCTCGTTTGATCCTGCTTTGTCACTGCTAAATTCCTGCAATAAAAATCAACCTAAAAGACAAAAGAAATGTTATCCTCATCTTTGAGTCTGAAGGTTTAATTCAAATTATCACTGTGGTGCTGTCTATGATAGTAAAAAGCTAAGCCTTAGTGTGCACAACATCTTTAAATCTCTTCAGGGTTGATCTAGTTTTTGTGTCCACTTTAGATTATTTAAACAAGTCCATAGGGTTGTTTTTACAAACCCTTACATTTAACCTAGCCACAATTAAAAAAGAATAGTCCCTTCAATTTCTGTGAGTCTTTATCAGTCTTACCACACACAGGACGGCGGATGAAGGAGAAGAGGGTCCTCTTCAGTCCAGATGTTCACATGGTTGGCTCGCCACCCCCCTCGTCAGGGAAAGAATCCAGTTCCTAGATAGATAGATAGATAGATAGATAGATAGATAGATAGATAGATAGATAGATAGATAGATAGATAGATTTATTTATTTGTCCTTTACAAGGAAAATTGTTTTCACCATTGCGTACAAATGGCCTCGAGAAGTGCAGATTACATTCATTTACATACATTCCCACATTTCATACACCACAAATACATAGAAACATAAAAACATGAGACATAAGACCCCACACCCCACATTTACATGTACATTCCCCGTGGTTATGTTCTTTTCATTTCATAGAGGAAGCTTCCAGCACTGCTCTTCCTGGTCCGTCCAAATCGACCAGGAAGAGCAGTGCTGGGAGCTTCTGCTACAAACAAGCTTAAAATATAGACTAATTTAATTTTTTGGGGAATAATTTCTCATGTCAGGGCTTCAATACAAGAGGGACATTACAGACGAGCAGCATGGAGGTATTTGGATGTTTTTTGGTGTGTCTTTTTGTTACGAAGAAAAGTGAGGCCTGTTTGCAACCGTCATATGGACATGCAGTGCTGCACGGAGCCCCGCTGTCACTCAGAGAAGCCACGGAGGACTCTGAAACTTCTCCCAGCCCTTAGTCCACATGAGGGGTGAGTAGTAGATAATGAGTGAAATTTCAATTTTGGGCGAACTATCCCATTAACTGCTGCATTTGTGATACTGATAGTGTAGCTGGGACGGGTCTGCAGGGTCCCGACTACGCTGCTAGTGTACAGTACTCTGCGTTCAATCACACGGGACACGGGGTTGGATCTCACGTGGTCATCTCCTCTCAATATAATCCCTCTCCCGGTAGGCAACAGCACAGACTCACTTACCGTATGCCATTACATTTCTCCACATGGTTTAGGCTAGGGATGGGACTTTTTGTCGACAAATCGACAAAAAATTGACACATGCTCCCCTCGACAAAAAAAATGGAGTGAATGTCGATGGGGTGGGGCTTGTGGGATTTCCATGTGTAAATTGCATTTTGTCTTTCAATATTTCCTATTGAAATAAACAGCAGAAAGTGCCACTTTCCCCCTAATGAAATAAAATATTTTAAATAAAACAAATCCACTTTTTCTAAATGGGATAGCTATTTTTTCCAGCCCTTCAAAGTGCAGGAAGAACGCAGTTTTTATTTGGACCTAAAAACTGCGTTTTTCCTGCACTTTTGAGGGGCTGGAAAAAATTATATTATAGCGAACAATGGAACTGTGTATTTTTTTTCACGTAAAACCTCTTTTAGGCCGCGAAAATAGGCCGTTTCTTTGGGTCCATTCACAACAATGTATGTTGTAAATCTCTGGGCAGGGCTATTATGGGCTGGCGTTGCTAACGGAAGGAGTGCAGAGAGTCTTCTACTGCAATTAAAGTACTAAGGGGCTATTTGTAGATCATACAAAAAAAATGCTACTATCCCTTTAATAAACCACAACAAAAGCACGTGTAGCCACCCCCCCCCCCCCCTATATGCTGCTGCTGTTTAGTTGCCTACAATTCGACAAAAGGCGACACATGGGCCTCCACAATCGATTTTCCAAATCCTGTGTCCTTCCCATCCCTAGTTTAGGCTAGCACATAAGTAAACATTTCTAACATGGAGGCTGAGCAACACACATACCTGTGATGGAAACACAATGTGAGTGAGGTGGTCATCTCCTCTCCATATAATTCCTAAAACACACAAAAAATAAAATATATTGAGCATGTAGGCTAAGACATGGAGGATACACACACACTCGTTCACGCACACTCACACGCTCCTGACGTGCACGTACACATGCAGGGAGAAGCCACGTCAAAATAAACTTTCTCTCTCTCGCTCAAAACGGCTCTTAAAACCTGCCACTCGACAGAGAACACCATAAACACCTCTTCAAACATTTGTACACCAACATTATTACGTTGAATTAGCATTAAAACTCAAGAAATATAACTTTTCACTCCTGGAGGCTAACTACGTACCTCTTCCAGTAGGGAACAGCGCAGACTGAGGAGAAAGGAAGCTACGCGCCGTCACGTCCACAAACTTTCAAAATAAAAGCTCAGATTTGTAAAAATCAAAGAAATACAAAAATAAATCCACAAATACTTGAATTATATTAACGATAATCCAAATTTAAAGTAAAAAGAAAGTAAAACACACCATGTGATGGATTTTGGTGAAATTAATAATAATAAAATGAAATTAAACAATACCAAAATATGTTGTGTCCTTTTTCTATCTGTTACAATAGCATATAAAATATCAGCCAGCCTCACAAAAGATAAAATCATTAAAGGTCCAGTGTGTAAAATGGGGGAAAACTGTGACATCCAGCATTCAGATTGTAGATTGCAGCGTTCACTCGCTGTCACTCACCCCTCCCGTCGGCAAAGTGACGGTGGCCTCCAAGGACAAAACACTTGTTAACCACGACTGGGAGTATTTTGGGAGCATGAAGAGATGAGGTAAATATCTAAACCATTTTACCATATGTCTGCTGTTTCCTCCTCCTCCTTCTTCTTCTTCGTTTGTTTATTTATGAATGTGAAACTCTTAAAACGTGCTCTCTGATTGGCTGGATTTTCCCTTCAGGCTGCCATACAAACATGGCGGCACAAGATGGCGACACTCTCTAAAGCAAGACCTTAGTTATATGTAGATATGAAAGAAGAATTATAAGGCTACGAAAACCCACATTTTATTTCATAGCAGTTATACACTCCTATGGGTAGTAGATTTAGATTTTGCCAATAAACCTTGACACTTATTACACACTGGACCTTTAATTGACCGATAAACAATTAGGAAACCCATATGTACATGATTATAAAACAACTCACAGTTCAACAGTAAATACAAAGTAAGTAAAATAATGTAATATGAATTTGTCGTAAGTTTGTTATCACGCCTGTGTGCAACAGCACCGTACTACACAGCCATGTCTCTCCGTACCGGCACCACCGGGATTACGGCAGCCAATCAGCATTGAGAGACAAGCGACTCACGACCAACCAAATGACATTGACTTGGGATTTCTCATCTCGAGCGATGAACCGCTCTGTCGCTGTCGCTCAGAGCCCAGCAATCGCCCGTTTGCATTGACTTAATATGTAAACTCGTTGCCAGCGATAAAAATAAAAGATACAGTGTGATCGCAGCCTAAGGAATTTTTTTTTTAGTTCCTTTTAGAGACACAGAGGAGGAGAGACAGTTCAGCTTTAAAGGTCGACACACACCGTCAACAAACTCTTCTCAGAATCGCTCTGCATCTTTAGAATAAACATTAATTTTCCCTTTAAAAGTTTGTTACATGACACCAGGCGACAGCGACTGTGCTGCTGTTTGTGTCTCTGTGATTCTCACAGTGTCGCTGACTGTTGTCACATTAAGCTCAGAGCGTTCATCTGTTTATAAAACATCATTAATATTCATATTTGCTTTTGTGTAAAACAGCTGCCTGAGTCCTGATTAATTCATCCCAGCAGTGACAGACTGAAGCTGCTGCTGCTGGAAATAAAGACAGAAATTAACGAAGCTCATGTTTCTGTCACTTCATGTGTGCGTTAGACGTAACGGCGTGAGGAGGCGTGAAACGCTGCGACACCCTGCAGCCGTCTGCTTCTGTAAATGTGTTCATATATATAGTATATAATGTGTGATTAATGGTAGAGAATGACTCATTAATCCTTAATACAACTAATAAATATTCATTCATGTAATTTGTGTTCATTCATGAAGGAAATACATAAAGGACGCAGCTCAATGAGGAGGAAATATCAAATATGATGAATTAGTTATGAAGTCAACAACGACAAAAAGGCAAAAAAATTAATAATGAAATAAAAGAGCAAAATAAGATTCTCATTATTTTTCATTTTCTATTTAATGAATTGATATTTGAAAACACTGGAGAGTGTTTTCCAAAAACAAAAAAATCGCATAAAAGTGAAATTATTGTTTAGCAAACTGAATTAGAAAGAGTTTAGATGTTACAAGGGCTGTGAAGACAAAAGAAGAAACATCTACCTTTATGCTAAATGGAGCTTTAATACAAACATCGACTTCTACGTTACGATCTGCATTTGATAAATAAAAATAACATTTAAAACGAAAACAAAGTTTGTTTCAGAGCTGTTAAAGTCAGTTCACCCTGTCACCTCGTCTCTGCTGTCAATATACTGTAGCTATGTGGTGTGAATGTGTGTGTGTCTGTGTGTGTGTAATTGGCTCCTGCAGGAATTCTTCACTTTGTTGTCAGTCTGCAAAATTCACAACTTTGCAGGAATCTCTGAGCAGCAGCAGCAGCAGCAGCAGCAGCAGCAGCAGCAGCAGCACGACAGCCACGACCAATCACACGGCTGCCAGAGCTTTTCCCTCCAATCAGCAACATTTCCCACTAACGAGGCTCGTTATGGAGACAGTCAGACATGTGACATGATGTGACACCTCAGACGGTCAGGCTCTAATTACAGGGTAACCAACCACGCCAGAGTGAGAGGTTTAAGTTTCCTGCCTCATTAGCCGCTCGTCCTGTTTGTTCAGTGATTACATATCAATTAGCTCCGCCCCCTCCTGCGATCTGGGTCATGTGATTGAACTTGTTAACGTCGGTCTAATTAGGGAGGTCGGACTGTGGAGAGGAGCCGTAGAAGAGAGAAACAGAGTCGTCGTCTTCTTTTTCTGATGGTTTTTCTCTCGGCCAATCAGGTTTCTCCTCACATCAGCACGTCTCCTCCAATCACAGGACAGATCAGTCACTGTAATGAACACTGCAGGCCTGGGGAGTGTGGACTGATTGGTCGCCCTTTCTTTCATTTTTCCCACTTGCAGGTTGAGTTCATATGTCACACTTCAACACCCAGGACAACACACACACACACACACACACACACACACACACACACACACACACACACACACACACACACACACACACACACACACACACACACACACACACACACACACACACACAGAAATGTGAACAATCAGCAAACTCAGGTCCTCAGGTTCCTCGCTGTGATTCTGTTTGTTTCCTCCTGTAAAACGAGTGAATCTCAGTCTGAACTGACAGAAACCTGCAGTTCCTCCAACGACCACTAGAGTCCGACACTAAAACTACCAGTATCCGAAATGTACGGTGGCCCTGAAGTGAAAATCAAAACGGCAAATCAGAAAACATGACGGGAAAAGAGAAAACACAACGGCAAATCAGAAACCACAACAACAAAAGAGAAATCACAACAGCAAATCAGACATGTGTGTGTGTGTTGTGTTTGACAGCTGTCAGTAGATCTATGAACTGTGGCTCTGGCCTGAGGCTCAGAGGTTACCACGGCAACTTGAGGTGGTTGCCAACGACGATAGGGGCCCCCCAGGCTGAGGCAGACAGAAACGTGGAGAAAAAGAGCGATTTTCTGCCTCTGCGCTGGTCTCACATTTGGGCTTATTCTGACAAAACGGTAACTCCTATCAGAACAAAACACAGACCATCATCGCTGTAAGGACTTCCTGAAAAATTTGGTACGATTTGGTATTTCTACAGTAAATATTTTGGAGAAACTTGCGAGTTTAAAACAGGGGTCCGTTCTACTTCTCTCAGAAAATCTTTGTATTGGAGTCAATGAGGAGCAGAGACATACGTGGCCGCACTAAGAGGCTGACAATTCAAATTCTGTAAGTCTCTCTGATATTTTGAGCACATGGTGAGAGAGATAACAAGTTTGTCTACAAATTTGGAAAAAATCATGTGTGTAGAGTGTAAATTGTGGCAGGGAGGAGTGAGGAAAGAGAAAAGTTTCAGAAGATTTCAGACAACTTCTCCCACTCTAAGCGATGATGTCACCCACTCTGACACGAACATTCATAATTCATAATTTCTCCAAAAATGATCATGGTCATTGATCAGTGATTGATAAAAAACTGTAATACCTATCAAAACGTGGATTAATACACCAATACACAAGAATTGTGTCTACTGTTTAAAGTTCAAATTAAGTCTCTAGGTGAAAGTTTGCCTGAGCAGTAGATGTTTGTAAAACTCCAATAATTGTTCTTTTTCGCTCTTTTTTTTCACCCGTCCCATTGACTTCAATGCAAAATTTTTCGCAAATCAGTATTCTGTTGAGAAAAACTGGTCCCTGCAGCTATTCATAGCTGTAGGGACCAGTGCTCGGTGCAATTACCCCGTGGCCCTAATAACAGAACGTTACCAGACAGAGGTAAATTCAGAGACTGCTTGATGAAAAACTGCATGAATTTACCTAGACTGATTTATCTGGTGGTAAAGAGGCACCTGTTTCACACTCACACTTTATATATTTTCCTTTTCGTAGTAGCTAAAACGTATTCTTTTCAAACCAGGACTGTTTATTATCGTATAAATGACAATGAGTCCAGCTCTGTAGGCTACAATCCATTTGTCCATTTATCACTGTGACCATGGCAACCAAGGTCTGGTCCCAACAGGTCGCTGATCTGTAATTATAGTAATGAACGTTGAACATTAATTATTTTCATTATCACAGATTTTTCCTCATCAGCTCGTGTGATAAAGGTGTGAAACCTCGTGGCGACATCAACGTCTCCTCCTGAGGCTGTGAGGAGACACAGCTGGTTCACATCTGGATTCATCATCACCGAGTCTGTAACACTTCATGAAACACATGAGTGAAACCGTTTTGTTCCACAGAGATAAATGGAGGTGAGAGGGTGAAGAGAAGGTAAGAAGAAGGAAGTAAAGGAGAGGAGAGGCGTTAAGGAAAGGAGGAGAGGATGTAGGGAGTGAATTAAACGTGAAGGCGGTTAATGAAAGGAGGAGCTGGCAGAAAAGACAGAACGAGGAGAACGGAGCATTTTAATGGAAATGGAACCGAGCCGAGGAAAAAAAAAACGTGAAGTTAGACAGAGTCATTATCACAAGTCAGCAAAGTGTTTTCCTCAGGAGAGACTGTGTGTGTGTTAGTGTGTCTGTGTGTGTGTGTGTGTGTGTGTCTGTGTGAAAGAGAGAGAGAGACACTTTGAGACAGTGAGACAGTTTTTTCTCGTTGCCAAAGGTCAGCGGATCAACAGCTCGTCTGCCGCTCTGATAACACACTCTAAATTAGACGGCGGTGTGTGTGAGGCAGTGATTTATGGAGGTGAAGTTTATCGTCATTACATTCAAGGATGAATATTCACAAAACTTTTTCCTTCTACTTCTTTCTTCTACTTCTCCTCTTCATCACTCCATCATCATCATCAGTCGGGTGGTTGTTGTTGCTGAGCAGCAGCTGAAGGGTTGAACCTCCTCTGAAATAAACTAAAACCAGTCAATAGGACGTTAATGGAAACACAATTTATGACTTTAATTTGACCAAACAGGGTCAAGTGTGTGTGTGTGTTTGTGTGTGTGCGGTCAAAGATCATAAATTAACAAAAACACAAACACACACAGACACAGACACACACACACAAGCCTGTCAGTCTTGGTTTGTTTCAAAGCAGCCGAGCTTGTGAAACGGTAGGTATAAACTATAAACTATGAAGCTGCATGATGATGATTATTGATTATTTTTCTCCAATTAACTGATTGATCGTCTTGTCAGAACTTTAACAGGAAGTCGTGTCCAGACACCGAAGCATCATCATTTCTGATTATTGTCCAGAGAACGAGAACAAAAGGAGCGAGGAGGAGAAAGAGGAGGAGTCGCTTTGACTCTGATATGATGTGATGTGATGTCATCAGCCTCATTGAAATGAATGGAGTGGACAGAATATTAGAAACACCACACAACGACCTCACCAAACTGAACCCAGATCAGATTTAACACAAGCTCATTGAAGTAGACGGTGTTAGCTTTAGCTCAATGTTCCTTATAATTAGAATTATTGTATAATTTGCCATTGAGCCCTTCTGACTGTGATGAACTCTGACTCCTCCTCTGGCGCCACCATGAGGACTGAAAGGGAAACATTTCAACAACAGATCAATGGATCGTCACAAAGTAAACTACAGTGGTTCATGAGTCGTTTTATTATTGTTTTATGGTTTGTTTCATTTATTTATTATTAGCTGATGCCAATGGCACAAGCTAGTCTTCCTGGGGTCTGAAGTACCTTACATCGAAAAGAGATGTAAAAAAACATATCACATTTTCAATATCATATCAGTCAAATAGACATCTTAATACATCGTGTTTGCAGTAATACTTATAACAGCACATTGGTGCTGTGAAATCTTACATATTACGCCTTTCATTGTTTTACTAATTGTTTTCATTGTAAGCCTTACAAAGGCTTACCTTTAAAAGGTGACCTTGAGAGTCCTGAAAGGCGCCTATAAATAAAATGCATCATTATTATGACCTCCAGAGAATCAACCTACCTAAGTTTGACAACTATCAGATGAACTGTCATTATCTTATTTTATTTCATTGCCTATATAAAGTTTGCTGTGCTTAAATCCAATGTGCAATTTCCTAGTATCGATTGAATTGATTGGAAGGCCAACTTGCCGAGCACAGATTGATCTAGTTGGATCGTAGGAATATAAATCAATTTATCGATGTAGTAGATGAATCGTTAACACCTCTACATTTTAGTGACTCTGGACTTCTTTGATGGCCTAAAGAGCAGGTAAATGTTTTTTTTTTAATTCTTAAAATGTACTTTTAACACAACCGTTCATGGTTTCCAGATGATAAAACCCTTCAGATGTTTTAATGAAGCTCTCACAAAGTTGAAAATTTGGTTGTTGTTGAAATATCTGACATTTGTTGTGACATTTCCATACGTTCATGGTCCCAAGTGGTTGACATGTTTATACTTTGACGGGTTGAGGTTCTGACTGCACGTTTTTAAAGGGCGCATTCGCTTCCAAACCTCCGACCCTTTGAAACACACGACGACGATGAGGAAGAGGAGGAGGAGGAAGAGGAGGCAGCTGCTGTCAGGACGAAGATCTGCTGCTGGAACCAGGAGGAAATATTAAAGCCAACTCAACACTTTGTTCAGAGTTTCCTCCCGGATCAGCTGCTTTGTTTATTAATGGTTTGTTCCCGTCCCTTCATCATCTCGGGCTCCACACAATGTTCCCTTTGTGTTTACATTACCGCCGTAATGTTTGTGTAGTTTGGCTCCTTTTTTTCCCTCTTCTCAGCTCATTTTGAAGAAAAGTTGCCGTGAAGAAACGTGATTGATAGTTTTTCTCTGCCTCAGTGGTGTGTTTTTTTTATTCTTCCCTTTAAAGTAAACTCAGTCTGAGAAAAGCTCACACACTGAGGACGGCAGAAATAAAAGAGATAACTCAGATTCTCTATCTCTAATTCTCGCTGCGACTCAGTAAATCTCTTTTAAGAGGAGCTATAAAACCACCCGGCTGCTGCTCTTATTAACATTACAGTGTGTGTGTCTGTGTGTGTGTGTGTGTGTGTTCAGACCTGCAGAGCTGCAGACTGGTCATCATTTCACACTCGTATCGTGAGATTAAGTTTAAATTGGTTTAATACATCAAGTGTTTATGGTTATGGTTGCTTTAAGTCTCCAGGTGATGTGAACCTGAGCCGCCTCCTCCTAAGTGAGGACAATCAGTTGTGTGTCTGTCTGTGTGTGTCTGTGTGTGTGTGTTGCTGAACTAAGCGCAAAAAGACACAATCAGATCAAATGGATTAAAAAGGATTAGAAAAAATAATAGACAAGTGACAGAGAATTAAAACACAAAGGGACACACACATGCACAACGATACAGATGTGTAGTAATAACAGTTCTTTGTTTGGCGTTCAGCTGCTTTCAGCATTCACACGCATTTCCTTCAGGAAATACAATTTCTAGTTTTACTTCATTTTGTCTCTTTTGTCAGTAGATTTTTCCTAAATTCACCAAAAGTTATTCTGACCCATGTCATGTCAGGTATCATTATAACGATCTTTCTCTCCTGAACAGTTATCTAGGCTCTAAGAATTGTCATTTCCTCCGTATCCGCAACCAATTGTAAAAGTACAATTTACATTAACAATCTATGGAATTTTACAGAACAAATCTTTAAAGGCTGTTTTCTCAAAATGAGTTTTTCCTCAAATCTCCACTTCAGCAGCACTTACAGACACCAAACCTTCCAGTTTGATCCCTTTCTATATTATGAAGGTTTTTACAGAGGGGTTTGTTGATATATCATTCATAGCCTGATTTAGACAATGTTTTATTCCTGAAAACATGGCGAAATTTGATTTTTTTTTTTTTTTAGGGCTGGTGACAGTATTTTCTAGATGATAAAAAGAGATATACAAAATCCCCCTCTGTAAAAACTTCTGACTCTAATAAGTCAACAAAAAAATAAACAAGAATTTTGAAAGTAGCCTTATCCATTGTTCAGATTTCTATTCTGGAAATGTATGCAAATTAGCGCATATTTCATCAGATATTGCCTCATTTACATATTTAAACATAGGATTTGACAAAACTTGTAATACAAAAAATATTTGTCTCAATGTAAGTGATAAATTTGAGAAGTTTCATGGTGATATCTGTTAGTTAATTTTTTTTACCTGCAGTGAAACTGTTCTCCTCCTGCAGACAGAGGGCGCTGCTGCTCCAAACCTCCACTCACTCAGAGGCTGCAGGTCGACTCAGGTGTTTAGTAACAGTTCAGTCAAACACATGAAACATCATCAGGTCGTTGGAACAAAGCAGCAGCAGCACACACACACACACACACACACACACACACACACACACACACACGGAAAACATGAATAAAACATGAGTTCAACATAATGTCCAGTTTGAACTGAGGACAAACACACACACACAGGCCACTGGAGCTTCAGCACGACAACGGGGACAAATAAACACTTATATGCACACACATACACACACATATACACACAAACCAGGCATCTATACAAGAAGTGTGTGCGTATTTGTGTGTGTTCGTGTGTGTGTGTGTGCGCCCCATGGGCCTGGTTGCCATAGGGATTGTGATAAGGGTTCTAAATGGAACTCAATAATTCATGAGCTCTTGATAAGATGCACAACACGCACACACACAAACACGCACACACACGCACACACTTAGATACACACACACAAACACACTCTACACATCCAGATTACAATACACACAATTACAAGAAAACAAGAGAGACAATCCTCTCCAGACAAACAAGGAGAGAAACTGTGTGCTGCAAACAAATAAAGGAACAAAGCAGGTACAACACACACACACACATAGACACACACACACACACTTACAGACACACACACACACATACACAAAGACATTGTGGTATTAATAATAAAAAATGCTCAGTTTCGAGAGTTTCAATCCGCCTCTGTTCAATACATCAACTTCAGAAATATCAGATCAATACCAACATGATTGATTTCACGTCGATGAGCTCGTGTCTCTGTGGGACGGAGGAAGTTCATGGATCAAAGGTTTTCTCTCTCGGAAAATCTGAAAAATTTAATTTCCGACTGGGAAAAACACTCATTAAAGGGATAGTTCACCCTAGAATGATATTTCGCTCATTATCTACTCACCCTCATGTTGACTAAAGGCTGGAAGAATTATCAGAGTCCACCGTCACTTCTCTTAGTTACAGGGGGTCTTGGCGTAGCAGTGAATTTCAATGCAACGGTTGCAAAGGGACACCAGAGCTCTTCGTAAAAAAACACACACAAAAAAACATCCAAATACCTCCATGATGCTCGTATGTAATGTCCGTCTTGTGCTGAAGCCCCAAATTGCGTAATTGTCCCGAAAAAAATTAAATAAGTCTATATTTTAAGCTTGTTTGTAGCGGAAGATTCTCGTCTTCTTCTTCTTCTCCTCTTCCTGGTCCGTCCAAATATCGCGTGATTTGCGCCGGCGTCAGTGCGGTTACTGCGAATCACGCGATATTTGGACGGACCAGGAAGAGGAGAAGAAGAAGAAGACGAGAAGCTTCCGCTACAAACAAGCTTAAAATATAGACTTATTTAATTTTTTTCGGGACAATTACGCAATTTGGGGCTTCAGCACAAGACGGACATTACATACGAGCATCATGGAGGTATTTGGATGTTTTTTTGTGTGTGTTTTTTTACGAAGAGCTCCGGTGTCCCTTTGCAACCGTTGCATTGAAATTCACTGCTACGCCAAGACCCCCTGTAACTAAGAGAAGGGACGGTGGACTCTGATAATTCTTCCAGCCCTTAGTCAACATGAGGGTGAGTAGATAATGAGCGAAATATCATTCTAGGGTGAACTATCCCTTTAAGTCATAAAGTTTTCGAATTGTCAACAACATATAGTTGTATAGCCTACGTAAAAACAGTTGAATGGTGAAGGTAGATGAAGGTAGATGAAGGTAACTGTCTGGTTGACTGTTGGTTAAAGGTGCAAACGAATCAATCGCACTTCAATTGCTATGCTAACTTTAAAGCCGCAGTGTGTAACTTATTTGTCTTTTTATTATCAAAAATCAAACATGTCTTTCATGAATCCGTATTTCACTGAAGGTGAATCACAGCTGCATACAAATGAAAGCTTTCTGGTACCTTAGAATGAGTTGTTACAAGACGTTACAAATACATGAGTGGGCGACGCACCGAACCGAGGCGGCCATGTTGCATCGCCATTTTTTTTTTTACGTTGAGTGGCAGCGTGACCGTAGGTAACCATGGAAACTAAGCGGAGCTGTGGGCTCGGCCTGTTAAAACTGTCACCACTGTGTAGTGTGAGGAAGGACGGAGGCACTGGTGTTGCATTCAGGTGCAGTCAGACCGGATGTCATTTTACTCCACCAGAGAAAGACGGTAAAACAATACCACATCACCATGACAACATATTTCTACATAGACGCTTGTTTATCCTGTTACATGCAGCGTCTGTTGTCTGTCTGACGTCTGCCCGATTTCACGTGAATGCAACATCAAGAATACGTTCAGATATGCAACTGCACCGCTAGATGGGGGGAATTCCTACATATTATACCTTTAAATGTGTGATGTGGTGTTACTGTAGGTTGGAAATGTTATAGGCTGTGTCCAGAATCACTCACTCACTCATTCACTACTCACTACTTGACTTGTTCACCTGGAATTTGCTACTGCTAATACACTAGAGTTGGGCGACGTTGAAGTTTTCAGATCGCCCTAAAGATCGCAGATACACGATGACATCACGGGAGGGTCAAATCAAATCAAATAAATCAAATAAACTTTGTCCCACCAGGGGAAATTTGTCTTGGACAAGGGAGTTATGACAGCTGCCATGTACATGTAAAACATCCATAGAAAATATATAATATACAATACACTTTCTTATCTTAATCTCCTGAACCATCTTATCTTCTTCTTGGGGACTTGGTGTTTTATGGTTTCCCTGTTTTTCTTAAAGGGATACTTCACCCAAAATCGATTATTTACCAACTTTCACCGTCATGCCAAGGAAGGGTTTGGAGAACTTTCAGAGTCATCAAAATGCTTTTGGAGTTCCAGGGGGGGTCCGGCTGGCAACAAGTAGAAAATTGGTGAATTATCAATTTTGGGTGAAGTATCCCTTTAAGCAAAACAGGGGAAACCATAAAACACATCCCCAAGAAGAAGATAAGATGGTTCAGGAGACACCAAAGTTATATGGGTGAGTAAACGACAGTATTTTATGATAGAAACCAGGTCCAGGTTGTAAAAAAATACGTCACTGCTCCTTTAACATAACAAACAGTGAAGCCGCCGCCGAGGCTCATGGGAAAAGACCAGGAAGTAAAACAGTTGATCGCTGAGTCGTTAGCACCTCTGATCTCTGGTTTGATGAATTAAAACCTTTGGCTCCGCGTCGTCGTGTCCATCGATCCCATCGCAGTGATGCAATGAACCGACCAATCAATCCACCGATCGGTCCGTCAGCAGACAGCCGCCGATACCGCCGATCGATCGCTCGGCCAATGAGGTCATCCGGCCCGGAGCGGGGGTGAGGGGGGGGGGGGGGGGGGGGGGGGGGGGACTCGATGGTGTCGTGGGCTCTGATCACAGCGATTGATCATGTGATCGATCATCTACTGAGAGAGAGAGAGGGAGAGGGAGAGGGAGAGCCATCTCAGGAAATGAAGAGACCAAGTTTTCTTTTTCTTTTTCTCTCCTCACAGTGATTGTTTTCTTCCCGTCTTATCACCTTCTCCATCACTCCTTTATTTGTTTCTTTCTCCTCCATGATGTGATAATAAAAACCTGATGCTCTCCTCCATCGCCTCCTCTTTTCTCCTCCTCCTCTTCACACAGTAATAAAACATCTCTCTTTATAAACTTTTCCTTCTTTCTGCTCCTCTCTCTGCTTCGATAGAGCCGGTATTACTCCTCCTCTTCCTCTCCTGACAGTGATGAAGAGTGTTTTCCTTCCTCAGGCAGGTTTTTGTCTCAGAGCGGCAAACTCCTCCAACTCCTCCAACTCCTCCAACTCCGCCAACTCCTTTTTTTAATTACTTTTTCACGGCGGTGTGTCGTAACGATCAGGGATTAATGTGAACACACTCACTTCAAACACCTGACGCTCAGATCAGAATGAAGTTATTCAGCGCAGCGGCGAGAAATGGAAGAGCTGTTTGTCACTCACGTCTGTTTTAATGAAAAGAAAAGAAGGAAAAGAAAAGCTTATGCTGCCACTTTATTGATATTGATATTATGATAACCTTTCATTCTTTATTGTATTTACTCAACTGCTTATTACTTTCACTTTATATTGTATATTTTATTTCAGAACTTTATTGTTATTGTACAAAAGTGCAATGAAATTGGAGGCATATAAAAACATAAAAACGTAACAACCTACATAAAACAAACATACACACAAATGTTTCACACAACTCATTCATCATTCACGCAGGCAGATGCACATTCATACTATAAAATATGACACTGTTGTGGTAGAATCTGTGGCAATAGATACTTTTTGATAGATATAAACACTTTATCTGCTGTACATTCACACTACCCGATGTCTCACTACTGTGTCTTCTTTGGAACCGTTTGGACATGTTCATCATACCAATATTTTTTGAAAGAGCAGATTTGTTTACACAACTGCTCATCATCTGATGCACATGACATTTGGAGGACGTGTGATATTGAACTTGATGCAGTTTGGATGCGCACGCACACACCTCAGAAGAAAAAACAACACCTATTGCCCAGGTGCAAAAAGAATATATAATATATAATATATAATATAAGAATATTTGTCTTATTTCTAGTCAAAACAAATCTCATTCTACTTAAAATAAGACTCATCACATTAAAAAAGTAGCTTGTTTTTAGACACTTTTTTACTTCTTTCAAGCAGATTTTCACTTGAAATAACTAGAAAAATCTGATAGTGGAGCAAGTTATTGGCAGATTTTTCTACTTATTTCAAGTGAAAATTAGTTTGAAACAAATGAAAATAATCTAGAAACAAGTTCATTTTTAGGTGATGAGTCTTATTTTAAGTGGAAAGAAATTAGTTTTGACTAGAAATGAGACATTTTGACAAGAAATAAGACAAATATTCTTGGAAAGATTTTGAGTTTTTGCAGTGTACACAGCTGGGTCAGCTTGAAACTGAAACTAGTTGAAAATATAATGTAGTAAATTGAAATAAAAATAACAACTCCACAACGCTCTGGTGGACAAGTTGTGACCTGCATTCACCACGCTACTGTATGAAATAATCATGTAACGTTAGAGACAGAGTTGTTTTAAAGGCAAATGCAACCGGAACTACATTCCAGACACGTCTGCTGGGCGGAGGGATTTCAAAAGTGAAAGTAGTTCAGACTATCTGCTTCATGTGTCGTAATGTTACATAATTATACATGATTATCTCATAGCGTGGTGAATGTGCAGGTCACAACTCGTCCACCAGAGCAGCTCACGTCTCTGCCCTGCCGATCTCAAAACAACATGCACCCATAATTAAAGGTAATGAACCTACTGCTATGGCTATAGGGATTATGGTGGGAGGAGGATTTGCCAAAATGTTGAACTATCCCTTTAAAACAATAATCGGTCGATGGTTGATGCTGGTTAACGATGAACAGATAAACATTCTCCACGGCAATCAGTATTCTCCAATGGCCGATACTGTGCTGTATTTAGTTGCTGCATTAGGTTTTTCCTGACCGAGTCATTTAGAAAACAACATGTTTCCAGATCAGGAGGCTTCGACTCGATCCACAGCTGTAAAATAGGGTCATTAGGGCTAATAATAATAATAATAACTATTATTATTAATGATGAGCCTCACATGAAACCAGGAGGACAAATCAGGCCTGAAGTGATGTGGTATTGATCCTGCTGATGAAAACCCAGAGCTCCAGTTGATATTGTTGTGTTTTAAAGCCGCCATTAACACAGACAGTTAAAGCCGTAGCTTGGTGCCGCCGGTGGGAGCGGGATTTCATTGATGCCAGCAAATAAAAGTGTGAAAAGAAAAAGAAAAAAAAAAGAAATTTTGCAATAAATGGTGAGAAAACTTGAGAGAAACCGAGGATTTTCTCCAGAGCGGCGGCGTTTCACAAAGACGTGTCAAAACACCAGAAAACAGGATGAAAACAACAGGAAAGAGGTGGAGGAGTCGGAGCCGTCACATCCTCATTCATCAATCAGCGCCCCACTGAACTATGGGAAAAAAAAAAGAAACACATCCAGATATTTCATTAGAAGACTCGACTGAGATAAAACAGGACGTCTGGTTTGTTGTGTCTGAGGTCAAACGGAGCCTCCAGGAAACGAGTGGACGTCGATGCAGACAGAGTCCTCACAAGCAGAATAAACCAGCCTCGGTGTGTGTGTGTGTCTGTGTGTGTGTGTGTGTGTGTCTGTGTGTGCGTGCTGCAGGGTGTTGTGCAGAGTTAAACGGAGAGAGGCTCTGTAGCGTAAATGAAGCGCCCCCCTCCGGCTGCTCCGGGCTCAGATGGTGCGTTGGGTTTGTCCTTCTGCTGCTGCCTTCAGGGCACCAGGAGCCGGGTGGAGCTGAGGAGGAGGAGGAGGAGGAAGAGCATCTGGGTCTCTCTCTCTGTCTATCACCTCGTCTCTTTTACATAATAGGCTTTATTATTATGCAGAGCTCCACTACTTCCTGAACATAAACCATCTCCTTTATTTCCTGTTTTACACTATTGGACAAACTGATTAATCCAGATGTGTCTGACTCTGTTTTTCGTGGTCATTTTTTTCTGACTTACAGTAGCTATTGAGATTTCAAAATCCCGTGAGAAGTAAGTAAGTAAGTAAATTCCTTTATTGTCCCGAAACGGGCAAGTGTTTTTGCAGCAACTGCAACATTTAAAATACATGACAGGCAACAAGGAGATGGAAAGACAAAGAGACAAAGAGCACAGCACTACAACAATGATGGCAGGTAAAAAGCAACAAGCCACTATAAAAATCACCAAGAAATAGATAAAACAACAATAGATCAAAATCTAAAAATACCCGGACATAACCATAATAAATAAATAAGTGCAAAACAAAGTGACTGCGTGACTACCTCCTTTTCCCCGCATTAAGGAGGGTGATAGCTGTGGGGGTGAATGAGTATTTGTATCTGTTGGTTCTGACTGGGGGGAAACTAAAGCGGGTGCCAGAGGGGAGGAGCTGAAAGTGTTGATGAAGGGGGTGGGAATGATCAGACAAGATCGATTTTGCCTTCTTCACCACCTGCCTGTTGTAAAGGACAGAGAGATTGCTCTGCTGCGCACCAATAATTTTTGCTATGTTCACAATTCTATTTAAGGCATTCTTGTGGATGACATTCAGACCTCCAAACCAAAGAAGCTCCCACCTGCAAGTAACGTACTGACTGATATAAAGGTTTTCTGAGTGACACTCTTTGAGGTGGAGTTCTGTAATAACAGGTAGTTTCCTTTCAATATAAATCAGAATTTACTGGGAACACAGTGGAAATAAGAAAAATGAGTGGGCTTTCCATGGGTCTAAGATGTAATAGATCCGTGATGAAGTGGAGGCTCGACCGCAGCGGTTAAACCAAAGATACTCTGGTTTCTAACCTGTCTTTGGTTAAACGTTTCTTGCAGGTGGGAACTTCTCGTGGGATTTTGAAATCTCGTTGAAGGGATAGTTCACCCAAAATTGAAATTTCACTCATTATCTCCTCCCCCTCATGTGGACTAAGGGCTGGGAGAAGTTTCAGAGTCCTCCGTGGCTTCTCTGAGTTACAGGGGGTCTCGGCGTAGCAGTGCATGTCCATATAACGGTTGCAAATGTATACCAACTGTCTTCGTAACAAAAAGACACTCCAAAAAACATCCAAATACCTCCATGCTGCTCGTATGTAATGTCCCTCTTGTATGAAGCCCCGAAATGTGAAATTGTTCAGAAAAAAATAAAATAAGTCTATATTTTAAGCTTGTTTGTAGTGGAAGTTTCTCCCAGCCCTTAGTTGAGGGTGAGTAGATAATGAGTGCAATTTGAATTTTGGGTGAACTATCCCTTTAAGTCAGAAAAAAATTTCCTTGAAAAACAGAAAAAAATATAAAATAAAAAAATAAATAAATTACTCAGAAAAACAGAAATAATTACTCTGAAAACAAACCAAAAAATAAATTACTCAAATGAATGCCATGCGCTTCTGTAGTTATTATTATTAAAAGTGTGAGGATGTGAGAGTCGTTCTCCCTCAAACTTTCAGACATCAGACGTTTCCACTGAAACAGGATGAAACAAAAAAAACAATAAAGTTTGGTCTTTTGATGATTTATATTTCTTTTTCTTTTCTGTTTTTTTTTTTTTTTATCTCAAGTCGTATTCTTTATTTCCTACCATACTCTCTGTGTGTAACAGTAATTAATTAATCACTGGTGCGCAATGAATCATGGGAAATCCTGGGCTGCGAAGGCTCCGCCGGTCGTCTGCAAAATGAGAGATGAGTTAACTTTGAAATAAAAGAGTGAAAATGAGACTGAAGCTGATTCAAACTGTAGGTCAAAGGTCAAAGGTCAAAGGTCAACACGTCCGAAAAAGGGAATTTGCATTAATGTGTTTTATTATAATTATTACGATGATGAATAGTCATAGGAGAGGATAGGGACTATTTTAAGCGGCGGATTAATCCACATTTGGTGCGGTAGTGAGTATTAATTGCTTTAGGATGGTGTGTGTGTGTGTGTGTGTGTGTGTGTGTCTGTGTGTGTGTGTCGCCCAGTGCAACAGTGGTAGAAGAACAAAACAAACAGACGACACAGACGCAGTCGCCCGGAGGCAGAAAGAGGAAAACGACTCGTCTCACATTTTAAAGATTTCCTCTCACCTGATGATGTCGTCTCTCTCTCCTCACTGTGTCTTTGTCTTTGTCTCCCATGACGACACACTGAGGTCACAGACACAGTCCTGTTGATGTGAAAACGTTTAAAGGGACATTGTGTAACTTCTCCTGTTATCTATTCACGAAAACCGATTATTTGGTTCTTCAGTATGTTTTTCATTAATCAGTAATCCCCCCCATCAACAAAGTGAAGTGTTCCTTTCAGCTCTGAATGAGCCGTTCATATCATTCATATCTACATGGAGCGGGTAAGCTCGGTGCTGGCTGCCATGTGGTGTCGCCATGTTTTGACGTTCTTGGCAGCGTGACCAAAGACGGTTTATACAAGGGGGTAGATCGCACTACACGCAGGCGCAGCTCACAGTCGGCCATATTTGAACGGGCAAATTGCTCTGACTCTGGCTGCAGTTACAGTGCAGTAGATATGTGATCCAGTCATCTTCACTAAAAAAACGATTCATAACTCTGTGAAAAATAAATCAGTATGTAGCTATTACTTTAACTATTTGCATAATGTCACTATAATGTTACTTTTACAAAAAAAAGTACATGATTAAAGTGATCCGTGATTTTAAGTATGCTGCATCATAACTGCATAGACTTTCATAAAAAATCAAACCGTTTTGAAATTGGACAAAAACTGAGCAAGTTATGGTCATTATAGCAGAACATGCAGCAGAGGCTTAATGCTCTGAGGGAGAGAGTTGCCCGTCCCAAGATGGCCGCCGTACTTGCTACGCTTTGTCATTGGGAAACAGCGGTGGGTGAGTCATCTAGTTCTTATATATATCTATGGGTTTATAAACCAAGACCTTCCATGAGGAGTCAGCTTCCTGTATGATGTCACTAGGCTTCTGCTCGGCCACGCCCCTTTAGGGAGACCAGAGGCAGCCTGGAGTGTATTGACTCCAATGGGACAATTTAACGTGAACACCGATTATGGTCGGGTCTTTCTCCCCACAGTCAGTAAGTCAGTAAGTAAATTTTGGACTCGTTTTTCACAAGCCACATCTCTTCTGAACAGTTTGACACGAAAATGGCAATTTTCACACGGACACATCAGGAGAAAACCACTTTGTTCAAGACCTGTCTCTGTCTCTACGACACACTCTCGCGAGATTTGGCACCGATCTCCTAGGCAACGTCAAACAAACGGCCGCGAACTCCCGTGAAAATGATTTAAATTATTTTTGTCATGCTAAATATGACTGTTAGTAGTGTAAATATTTAATGTTATCATAAGAAAATATAAATATCTCACTTTCATCTACCTACAAATTGTATAAATCCACACACACGTTCACAGACGAGGTGGTGACGGTTGGCCACGCCCATTTAGAGAGACAGGAAGTGAAACCATTTCTATCATTGGAGCAGCCGCTCATGGAGGATTGTTCCGTATATTGAATATCTTTGGCGTGACGGTAGGAAACCACGGAAACTCAGCGGAGACACCGGAGCTGTCGGCTCAGGTGGAGGTGGCGTCTGTGAAAAGTCACCGCGGTAACGCAGTGAGGAGGAATGGAGCGTTACACTGATGCTGCATTCACCTGCAGTCGGGCAGACGGCCGTCGGTGACAAACTAGATGTCATTTTAGTCACAGAAGTCGAGAGAAAGCTGGTGCTGACGGACCACTTGTTTACATAGAGGCTTGTTTATGCCGTTACGTGCAGCAGCTGTCGTCCGTCTGCCGTCTGCCCAATTTCACGTGAATGCAGCATGAAAAATACGACTGAGTTGCTTGCGATATACAACCACAACGCTAGATGGGAGGAATTCCTACACATTGTACCTTTAATGAGTGTTTTTCCCAGTCGGAAATACATTTTTTCAGATTGTCAGAGAAAACCTTTGATCCATGAACTTCTTCCGTCCCACAACGTGAAATCAATCATGTTGGTATTGATCTGATATTTCTGAAGTTGATGTATTGAATAGAAGCGGATTGAAAGTCTTGAAACAGAGAATTTTTTATTATTAATAATAGTTTGTTTATGCCGTTACCTGCAGCAGCTGTCGTCCGTCTGCCGTCTGCCCAATTTCACGTGAATGCAGCATGAAAAATACGATTGAGTTGCTTGTAATATGCAACCGCAACGCTAGATGGGAGGAATTCCTACACAATGTACCTTTAATGTGTGTTTTTCCCAGTCGGAAATTAATTTTTTCTGATTTTCCGAGAGAGAAAACCTTTGATCCATGAACTTCTTCCGTCCCACAGAGACACGAGCTCATCGACGTGAAATCAATCATGTTGGTATTAATCTGATATTTCTGAAGTTGATGTATATAATAGAAGTGGATTGAAAGTCTTGAAAGAGAGCATTTTTTATTATTAATAATAATTTGTTTATGCCGTTACGTGCAGCGGCTGTCATCCGTCTGCCGTCTGCCCAATTTCACGTGAATGCAGCATGAAAAATACGATTGAGTTGCTTGAGATATGCAACCACAACGCTAGATGGGAGGAATTCCTACACAATGTACCTTTAAACACTAAAGTTTGTGTGAACAGACGACAAAACACATGATTCACTGAGGGATTAATTTAATCACCCTGCTTAAAATCTATATGTGTGTGTGTGTGTGTGTGTGTGTGTGTGTGTGTGTGTGTGTGTGTGTGTGTGTGTGTGTTGATGCTGCAGAGATGTGGGCCACTACTGCGTCTGTCGATCTGCCTGATTGATTATAGATCAGTGTGTGTGTGTGGCTGGCTGACCTTTTGTCAGTCTAACATGTTGCATGATGGGAGTTCTCCCACGTCAGGAGGATTGTGTGTGTGTGTGTGTGTGTGTGTGTTTACCTCCTCCTCCTCCGTCCTGCTGCCAGTCGCTCCAGACACTCGGGCTTCATTATGAAACTATAAATTAATCCTGCAGATACGCAGGAAGTTAAATCCTGTTAACCACAGTGAAGATTAATCCTCTTAAACGACCATGTTCACCACTTTAAAATGATTATCCCCGATCAATTATTTAAAGGCCGTGTGCATGAGGAGAGAGGAGGAAAAAAAAGATCCTTACCACCTGAGCTCGGCAGGACTGATGAAACACAGAGATGGAGAAAAACTGTTTAGTTACACGAAAGAAACGAACCAATCAAACGTGAAGGAGGTGTAACCTGTTGAAAATTAAATGTCAGTGCCTTTAAAGGTCTTTTATTTTGAAGGATTGATTAAAAATAAGACATCTCAGTGTAGTTTTCCATCACCTCTCTCTCTCTCAGCTTCTCTCTGGAGCTCTAGTAACAACAGGTAACAGTCAGCCAATCAGAAGAGAGGAGGAAGCTCTGAGCCTCTCTTCTGATTGGCTGACTGTTTTCTAAAGTGATCCAATAAAAAAACAGAGCAGATTTCAGAATAAAACACTCAGAGAAACCAAATCCTGAAAAGTGTTGGCTGGATGGATATTTGGGTCCAGGTGGTGAGGGGGCGGGGCTTTGTTGTGACATCACAAAGTGACAGGAAGTCCTGACGGCTGGTTTTAAGGCTCAGTTTCTGAATCCAGGCTGTGTGCATTTCTCTGTGGACTGAGGCTTTGATACTTTCACAGTATTAATATAGAACCTAGAGCTGCTTTATAATCACACTACACATGGACATCTACCTTTATACTGTATGGAGCTTTAATACAAACATCTACCTTTATACTGTATGGAGCTTTAACACAAACATCTACCTTTATACTGTATGGAGCTTTAACACAAACATCTACCTTTATACTGTATGGAGCTTTAACACAAACATCTACCTTTATACTGTATGGAGCTTTAATACAAACATCTACCTTTATACTGTATGGAGCTTTAACACAAACATCTACCTTTATACTGTATGGAGCTTTAACACAAACATCTACCTTTATACTGTATGGAGCTTTAATACAAACATCTACCTTTATACTGTATGGAGCTTTAACACAAACATCTACCTTTATACTGTATGGAGCTTTAAAACAAACATCTACCTTTATTTTGAAGGAGCTTTAACACAAACATCTACCTTTATACTGTATGGAGCTTTAATACAAACATCTACCTTTATACTGTATGGAGCTTTAATACAAACATCTACCTTTATTTTGAAGGAGCTTTAATACAAACATCTACCTTTATTTTGAAGGAGGTTTAACACAAACATCTACCTTTATACTGTATGAAAGTAACATAGGCTTCTTCAAACGTTCAGATGTTTCTGCTCTTTGGTTCGATGAGTTTAAATTTCAGACCAAATCAACGTCTAAAAACCTGAAACACCAGAGGAAGTTGATGTGTCACACACCTGCAACATGGAAACAACAACACACAGAGGAATCATGGGAAACTAAAATGAAAATCAGCAGGAAGTTTCTCTTTTTATTGTGTCTTTTCAGTCGAAGAACGTCTTCCCTTCCTTATCTCATTTTGTTCCACGTGCCACTGACAGGAGCTGCTGCCATTTCTGCACCATCTTGAAAAGCAAAAAAAAAAAAAAGAAATGATGGAAGTGCTGCTGTAATTTACCTTTTAATGGCGGCGTCTCTCTCTCTGCGAAATCTCCTCCTGTGAAATCTACAGAAACCAGCAGCGGCTATTAGACCTCAGACATCGTTAAAGAAAGAAAAAAAAAGGTGTAAAAGTGTGAAAGTGCCTCTAATTTCCTCTTCAGCGTTTCAAACCACAATAACAGCACTTAGTGGGATTTCTGTCTGTGTTTCTGGGAGGAGGGGGGTGGGGGGGGGGGGTGTCTGCACTGCAAAAACTCAAACTCTTACCAAGAATATTTGTCTTATTTCTAGTCAAAACAAATCTCAATATACTTAAAATAAGACACACAAGTAGACACTTTTACTTCTTTCAAACATATTTTCAATTAAGATAATCTGATAGTGGAGCAAGTTTTTCTTTCTATTTCAAGCACAAAAAACGTGCTTCACTGTCAGATTTTTCTACTTATTTCAAGTGAAAATGATCTAAAAACAAGTTAATTTTTAGGTGATGAGTCTTATTTTAAGTGGAAAGAGATTAGTTTTGACTAGAAATGAGACATTTTGACAAGAAATAAGACAAATATTCTTGGAAAGATTTTGAGTTTTTACAGTGTGGTTTTCTGGAGGGCAAATCGACAAAATGAGGGCGATACATAACGTAAAGATTTACATGACATCATGACGGAGAGAGAGAGAAAGAGAGAGAGTCTCAGCAGAAGAGAACTGACACCAATCTGTCACACACACACACACACACACACACACACACACACACACACACACACACACACACACACACACACACACACACACACACACACACACACACACACACACACACACACACAAAAACACAAACACACACACACAATAATGAAGATGAAATGAAGACGAGGAGGAGGAGTGGAAGAAGAAAAGAACGGAGGAGGAGGAGGAAGACAGGACGAGTCTGTCATTCATATGACAAATTATGTGTTTTCAGTCTATGATTTCTTTCTCCCCCCTCTCTCCCCCTCTTTCTCTTCCTTCAGGCTGCTCTCTCTCTCTTTCTCTCTCTCTCCCTCTCTCTCTCTCTCTCTCCGTCTTGTTTGTGTGCTTGTGAGCGCTGACAGGCCTCCACCCTCTCCTCTCGTATCTGTGCGTGTGTGTCGGAGGTGGAGGTGAGCCTCAGATCTGATGAAGCGACTCGACTCGCTGCAGATAAAAATATCGCTTCAATTTATTAAGAAAGTCTGAGTGAGCGAGCAACAAGAAACAGACAAAGAACAAGGAGAGAGAGAGACAGAGAGAAGATGAAAAAAAATAAATTTGTGATTACAAACGAACGCCCTGGGTTTCGTCATGTGGTTAAAAAGCAGCAGCGACGCCGCCGTCACAACAGGGACGTACAGGAACGTCCTCGGTGACAAGACGCCGTAAATCCTCAAAAATTGTATAAATAAATAAGAATAAAAATGAATAATTGATCAATCCACAGCGCTTGAAGCAGTGGCGCTTTCTCTGCAGAGCAGGTCTGAGGTCTGAGGTGATTCAGATCTGCTCACGGTCTGATCACGATGTCTGGAAACTGGATCATTTTGCGTTTTTATTAGATTTTACAGCAGCAGCTTTTTAAAAAATCAACAGTTTCGGGGTCAAAAGGTCACATGATCACACCTGGTTATTGTCCAGTTTTTTTTTTTTCCAACATAGAAATAATCATTTGTGGTGTTTGGTGTAAAAACAAGAAAGATATAAACAAAGTACAATTTACCAATAAAGTAAAATTAGATATTTACCTTAAGATGTGAAAATATTCAAGACATATTTAAGATATTACATTTAAAATATGTGCAAACACAAGATAAGAATGAGTGTGAATTTATCTTATCATCGCCTGGAGGCTAAAGATGCATTGACGTAAACAAAGCTTTCATTCAAACAGCTGTTTTCCTTCCTAAATCCAATGTGGAGTTCCCCTTTAAATTTATGCAAAAGTTTACATTTCAAACATTCTGAGCTGTGGTGTTACCAAACAAAGAAATAACATTTGCATTTAAAGCTGTTTATTTACCATTAGCCAACTTCATCCATCTCACATCCACATCTACTGAAGTTAGCATGCTAACCAGCTAGCCCCAACCAAGTTTTCCGATACCGAGTCTCATTAGATCTAAAGATGTGACGCTTCTCTAACCTGTTGTGTTGTAAACTCAACAACACGAAATGAACAGCTCTTGACAAAACATCTGTAAGTAAACAGCTGTAGATGCTAAAGCTAAAGATGCTAACGCTAAATGCAAATCTACTAAAGCAGCTGTTTCTTGGATTGTCTTGAGCTGCAGCGCGAGGAAACAAAGAAACACTTGGATGATCTCACCCAGTGGGTTGATTTTCCACCAACGCAAAAACATGTTGTTTGAACCAAAACACACTCAACCTCCTCTCTTTCCTTCCACTTCTTTGTGCCTCCTTTGTTGCGTGTGAAGCACTTTGACAAATAAACGCAACGCATTTATCACAATAACTCCACCTGGTCCAGTAAATCATCATGTTGCAGCAAACATGCAAATGCCCATTAACTCTAATTTTTACTGCTACTGTGTGGAGGCAGAGAATGAAATAAAATGATTGTAATAATGACCATTTTAATTAGGGTAACCAAGGTTACCATCACTTGGGTTAAAGGGTACGGACACCCAAGGGATGCTGATGAAGCTCGGTCATCTTAACATCTCAAATGCCCTTAAATATGAGTTTATTTCAGAATAAAAGCTTGTAAAGTCTCTGGTAGAAAACTGGAAAAGTGAGAGATGTCGACTAATGTGCAATCAGTCGGTTGAGGTGAAAAGATGAAGAGGAGCAATCAACATGTCGTAATCAGACGAAGAAAAATGGAAATCAGGGGCCGTGGAGACGCCACGCTGAGACGTTTCCTCTCCTACCCACAACAAAAAGCAGGAAAACAACAACACAAATCAACAACAACACAAACCAACCAAACGACAACACAGAACAGAGCAGCAGACAGACAGAAACATTACCTCGTGAACCCTCCGGTCTCTCTTCAACTTAAACCTGGTTTCCTCATTCTGACGCGGGGGGAGGCCGGTCTCTGTGGACGCTGTGTTTCCTGTCGTCTCGTCTTTTTTCTGCTCTGCAGTGATTGAAATGTCCCTTTGAACTCCTCAAAGAAGAAGAAGAAGGAGCAGACGATGACGTCCCTGTAGCTGCAGCAAAGAAAAAAAAGTAAAAAAAAAAAAAAAGAAAAAAAAAAGAGAAAAGATTCCTGCAGGATGGATTGAACTTTACCCCAAATTTCCACCGACTCCGTTGTGGTTTAGCTCAGATGTCGGATCAAACCGTCCCCCACTGGATGCGTTGTGTCTACGATCCATCTCTAGAGCCGAGATCATGGGAAAACTAAAAGCTAAGACGGGTTTAGACAACACAATTTCTTTTGTCTTCCACGATGGTCACCATGTCAGATTGAACCATCACAGCGGCATAAATTCTTGCCGTGTCGACCGATCACGACAATGCACGAGTTCATAATCACCGGGGAGGCGTCACAGCAAATTGTCAATCATTGCTACCGTAGCGCTGTGTGTGATGCTAGCGGTCTTTAGCTCGGACAATTTCTACTGCTATTTTAGCGGCTTCAGCAATGGCTTTCAGCATTCACACGCATTTTCTGTTAGGAAATGCTCTTTCTAGTTCTAACACAGATGTCCGAGTCTTAACTTGGACAAAATAGGCTACAACAATATAAACTCAACAATTACATTTAGTGAGTTAAGCTCCGCCCACTCAGGAAGCTGGTCGGTTACAATACTCGTCCAAACTTTTTTACTGTTTATTCGATCCAATGTGGAACCACCCAGCTGTCCAATAACCAAAAACAGACCTGAGAAGTTCAAGGTCCACTGAAAACATGGGACATTTGAACAAATCCTCACAAATACAAGTTTTTCCACAATAGATAAAAACAAATAAACCCGGATTAACAATAACGGTGTGTAATCTGATCCACAGTGAAGGACTGGACTGTATTTAAATGAAAACATAAAGGCACAGTCAGTCATGTCAGTTTTACAGTTTGTGTTTGACGGGTAAAAAAGTGAAAAGCGGTTGTTAGAAACGACGAGTTCTCAGGCTCCTAAAGCCTGACAGACAAGACTGAGGGACAGAGAGTCAGAGTGTGTGTGTGTGTGTGTGTGTGTGTTGTCAGAGATGAGTGACAGGTGGACGGATGGATGGACAGATGCAGACAGACAGGTCCCTTCATGGATCCAAAGTGTCCATCATCAGACCTTCCATGGTGGAGAGTGATGTGATGCAAGAGGAGGAAACACCATCAAACACACACTGACACATACACACATACACACTTTTCACATGTGTGTGTGAACACGTTAACAGGGGAAATAGATTGTGTGTATTTTAGAGGTAGAAGCTGGAGGTTCGGCCAAAACACACACACACACACACGCTTCAGTCAGAGCTGTGTGAGTTTTTATAAGAGAGAAGAGATGAGACGTTCACTGACACTCACAGATTCAGGTTTTCTCTCCGTCCTGGTTCTTTTTGGTCTCTGACTGTTTGATGTCTTGACGACTGACGTCTGTTTGACGATTCAGTGCGTTTCACAACAAACAACACACAGTACAACCAGCGAGAAGGTGTGTTTTACCAAAAAAAAAGAAGAAAAAAAAAGGAAGTTCAAGGAACGACCTCGTCTGACCCGAGTCTTCGCTGTCATCTTTGTCCTCCGTCTTCTTCCATATTCTTCTGTCTTCTGCTGATCCGAAGCCGGGTCACGGGGTCAGCCCAGACTTCCCTGTCCCTGGACGCCTCCTCCAGCTCTTCCGGGAGGATCCCAAGGCGTTCCCAGGTCAGCCAAGTCACTCCAGAGTGTCCTGGGTCTCCTCCTGGTGGGACATGCCCAGAAAAAGCAGCTAAAAATACATCTGAACTTCTCTTGAATTTCCCGCTCTCTCCATATCCCACATCCTTAGCTACTCTGTCTTTTTTTTTATGATTTCAATCTATGAATTTTTTGTACCTTATTTCCATTGTCTCTATTTGTTACTGATCACTTTGTTCTCGATCTCCTCATTTTTGCTCATTTTGCTCAATAAAACGTTGATTATGTATGCACTTTATCCTTTAACCTACTGAAATGATGCATATCGCCACCTGGTGTTGAGGAGCTGGACATGTTTCCATTAACTATTCGATTTTCCCAGTTGCATGTACAGTAAACTTGCACAAGGACAGAATTAAGACGAGACGCCCAATAAACACACTGAGTTAAAGACACGAGACACAAGTGGTGTCAGACACAAGGAGAACACAGGAAGACACGACACAGAACTTCAAAATAAAACAGGAACGAAACAGTGAAAGAGACAAACCATGTAGACATTTTATTATGATCATTTCTAGGAACAGATCTATTCTCCGTAACGTACAAGCAGCTGAGTTTACCTGCAGCCGCTGTTGGTGATTATTTGTTTGTCACTTCAACCTTCACAAAAACTGACAAAACATGAATTTGTTCTAAACGTTGGCGAAAATTGCAAAAAAACCCCAGATCCACAGTTTCCTGCTCTTCAAGCTGGAGAGCTGCAGCGACGACGGTGTGAGCTCGACTGCTGCTAAATTAAATGTCATACTCAAAAGAATCAGTTCCACAGGCGCCTCGATCCCGTATGTCAACAAAGAGAAAAACGACACTAAAGGGAAAGTGGTTTGACTTAAACGAAAGAAAACAGCAGCTGTGAGAAGTGTCAAAGAAAGAAACCCTGCAGACGCCGTAATGAGAAAACTGTCTGATGACAATATGAAATATAACCGAGACATAAAAACAGTCGTTCCCATGAGAAAAGAAAAGAAAAACTCCAGAATCGAAACAGAAAAATCTAAATCCTGCGACTTCTAGAAAAAAATAATTTTATTTTGGTATGGACGAGTAGTCTGAATACTGAGAGTGAGAGATAAACAGCAG
Source organism: Trachurus trachurus (assembly GCF_905171665.1). Taxonomy (NCBI): domain Eukaryota; kingdom Metazoa; phylum Chordata; class Actinopteri; order Carangiformes; family Carangidae; genus Trachurus; species Trachurus trachurus. Next base: position 2,992,339 of record NC_139912.1, read on the forward strand.
AGCAACGAGCTGCTGCAGGAAATGAAACTAAACAATGGGAACAATCAGCTCACATCGTGGACTGAATTCACTCATACAACCTTCGTCTCATTTTTAAAGGGATAGGTCAACAATTTGGTAGATTGACCCATTGCCATAATCCCTATAGTCATAGCAGTAGGTCCGTTACCTTTAATTGTCGGTGCAAGCTGTTTTTAGAACGGTGGAGCAGAGACGTGAGCTGCTCAGAGCTACGCTATATGGAGGCTAATGGGATTTCTTGGTTTTCCTCATTAAAACTCATCAAATACACAATCCAACAACTCCACAACGCTCTGGTGGACAAGTTGTGACCTGCACATTCACCACGCTATGAGATAATAACACAACGTTACCACACAGAGTTGTTTTAGAGGGAAATTCATGCAAAACGACTGATGTGTGTTGGCTTCAGGGACAGTTTTTCAGCAAGACTCTGTATTTAGCTTGAAAACAGCTTCTCGTACAGTAGATAGTACCAAGACGCACAAAAAGCCTCAAGAATCAATGCGCTAAACTCAACAGGAAGTTGGACATTTTCATTTGGATTGGCCATTTTTTTACATCTCATATTTCACTTCTTCACCTTTTTTCTCTATTGGTATTTTTTTCCCCACATTAAAATGTTTTAAAACAACTACGAGCTCATTTGTGTCTCAGTTTCTTTGAGTTGTGGAAGTCTCAAACTCTGATTTTAATCACAGCGCTTTGTTTCATTGTCGTTAAATCTCAGAGTTAATGATGTGTTTCTCTGCCAGAGGCTCAGAGTTTAAATTTCTTTTTATTTAGTGCAAAGTAACAATCTTAGATTTTGAGACTTTGGCTCTTATTCATCAGTAAACGACTCAGTTCATTGGTTTTTTCTGTCTTATGATGTGTAATGTTAGTATAAGTCCAAGACATCTGGTTCTTATGTTATGAGAGAAACAATCCAAACAAATGCTGAAGGTCTCAATAACTCTGGGACTTGTAGCGTCACAAAAACGGAATAAAACCTTTATCATTCCTGTCAACAGGTCACATACAGGACGCCGTCTGTTCCGCCGTTTGATTTCACTTGATAAAACCATCATTTCCTCCGTGGGCGAGCGACCCTGAACCTCTCGCTTTTCATTCAGAAGTCTATTTATATAAAACCTTCACTTCTTTGATCCTGTGGTTTTGAGCCTCTCCTCCTGACGACAGAGGATCTGAAGTGTTTGACATTATCCTCTGACATTATCCTCTGAGTCGCCTTCACTTATTAAACCACAGCGGCTGCCCTCACAAACCTCTTTATCTCCCCTCCCTCCCTCGCTTCCTTCCAGGCGACACTTCTAGTAGCCTAGGTGTGTGAATGATCAATAATCAGTGTTATTGGCAGTAATAGAGGACTCCATGGAGGCTTGAAGGCTTGGGCCGGTGCTGGGTGGTTCAACCTGCAGACAGAACTGAGGGCTGAATAAGGGTTGTCTACTCTCAACTGCATTTCTAGATTAAAAAAAAATAATATTAAAGATGTTAAAAAACACATTTGAAGATGAATTTAACCCTCCTGGGTCAAGGAAAAAAGGAAGGAAGGAAGGAAGGAACGACGAAAGGAAGGAAAGAAAGAAGGAAGGACAAAGGGAAAGATGGGAAGAAAGAAGGAAGGGAAAAGGGAAGGAAAGATAGAAGGAGGGAGGGAAGAGATTGGGTCAATTGGGTCAAAAAGGAAGGGAGAAGTAAGGACGAAGGGAAGGAAGGAAGGAAGGAAGGAAGGAAGGAAAAAAAGGATTGTGGAAAGAAGGAAAGAAAGAAAGATGGAGGGAGGGAACAGATTCGTTCAAGGAAGGAAGGAAGAAGAGGGAAGGATGGAAGGAAGGGAGGGAAAAAGGATTGTGGGAAGAAGGAAAGGAAAAAGGAAGGAAAGGACAAAGGGAAAGATGGGAAGAAAGAAGGAAGGGAAAAGGGAAGGAAAGATAGAAGGAGGGAGGGAAGAGATTGGGTCAAGTGGGTCAAAAAGGAAGGAAGAAGTAAGGACGAAGGGAAGGAAGGAAGGAAAAAAGGATTGTGGAAAGAAAGATGGAGGGAAGGAAGGAAGGAAGCAAGGAAGGACGGAAGGAAGGAAGGAAGGGAAAAAGGATTGTGGAAAGAAGGAAAGGAAAAAGGGAGAAAAGAAAGATGGAAGGAGGGAACAAATGCATTCAAGGAAGGAAGAAGAAGGAAGGAAGGAAGGAAGGGATTGTGGAAAGAAGGAAGGGAGAGAGGAAGGAAAGATGGGAAGAAAGAAGGAAGGGAAAAGGGAAGGAAAGATAGAAGGAGGGAGGGAAGAGATTGGGTCAATTGGATCAAAAAGGAAGGAAGAGGTAAGGACGAAGGGAAGGAAGGAAGGAAAAAAGGATTGTGGAAAGAAGGAAGGGAACAGAGTCGTTCAAGGAAGGAAAAAGAAAGAAGGAAGAAGGGAAGGAAGGAAGGAAGGAAGGAAGGAAGGAAGGAAGGAAGGAAGGAAGGAAGGAAGGAAGGAAGGAAGGAAGGAAGGAAGGAAGGAAGGAAGGAAGGAAGGGAAAAGGGATTGTGGAAAGAAGGAAGGGAGAGAGGAAGGAAAGAAGGAAAGATGGAGGAAGGGAACAGATTGGGTCAGTTTGACCCAGAAGGACAACAGTAGTTTGTGTCTCACATGTCGTCTCTACTTTTAGTTTCTCTTGTATAAACAGAAAAGACAAACATGTTTCCTACAATAAACTGAGGCCACATCTGTTTCCAGACCCGTGAACCTTGATCCATAATCACAACTCTGCGTGGTGTCGGGGACTGAGGCCACAGCTGATCCATCATTCATATAAACTCTCTCTGGCTCGGTCCGACTCGGAGAAATAAAACGTCCGTCGGTCTTATGCAGACGAGATGAGACGACCTTGTGCAGCGAAATGCAGCGGGAGTTCGTCCTCACAGCAGAATCACTGCAGGAGCCGAAGATTATCAATAAATACAGAGACGATGAGAGTCACAGAGACTCAGGTGTCAGAGAGATGGCTTTCATTTCACTGTGGGAGGACACACACACACACACGGCTCTACAGTAATCTTATGAATCTTATCAGGTGAGTTTTAGGATGAAAAGTAACATAAAGCTTTTGGTTGGATCAGAAACTTGATGTAAATGTTATGAATCTGGATTAAAACTATATTCACAACTCCACATATTGTATTTGAAATTCAAAACACGTTCGGCTTATTCATGAATATTAGCAGCAGGAGGAGATTTAAAAAAAAAAAAAAAAAAAAAGTATTTGAGTTGGAGTCTGAATAAAACATATTCAGGTGTATTTGAAAAGATGGTGCAACGTTTTTTTTTTTCCATCGAAAACCGAAAACACAAACTTTCCAGGAATTGACAGAAAAGTTACAGTGAAAGTTACAGTGGTGCTCCTTTAAACTTTCCGGTCTGCACAATATTAGTAGATACGATGCAACAGCGCCCTCTAGCAGCTGTAGTTACTATGAAGGGAACAAATTCAGCATTTTCTTAGAACCAACTCCAAGGTCTTAAATCATTTTAACAGCATCTTCTTAGGTCTAAAGTCCACATGTATTTTTGAAAACAAGGTTTTTGCTCCATTTAAAAAGAAAAAAATAATAATTCCTTATTCACACCAGCACATTTAAAAAAAATCTCTGTCCATATGTTAATGCAAAAACGCAATTAAAACACTGTGCATTACAAGCCACAGCATGCAGCTGGCGATATAATTTGAGCTTTTAAAGGGACAACGAGGAGTTTTGGAAAGCGAAGTGTTTTCACACTACATTTCCCATGAGCCTCTGCGTGCATGGTGAAATTCTCGAACGAAAGTGAAAACATTTGCCAAGAATGTTTTCATTGATCAAGAATGAAGGTCGGAGGTTGGAAGACGATCAGATTCCGTCGTAGTTCCGACCATAAATGGCGATCCGGCGGCGTTATTCCCATGACCCGCCAGGCAGTGTCCGCGAAACCTAAAGTCAAAACGATATATTTAATGATTATGGACCCATTAACGGTGGTAACGTAGATTCATCCACATTAATATGAGACTCTTTTAGAACCAAATACAAACTCCTCGATGTCCCTTTAAAAACACTTTGACCAATCACAGCAGAGCATAGAAGTACCAAAATATATTTCCGGTCTGATTCATTCATTCATTTCCTTGATCTTTTCTAACTGTATCCATTACTTTTGACTTTGCGTGTTTGTGACCGTCCTTTGTTAGTATCACTCTGCAGTTGTAGCCGACCCATCTATTGCAAGATTTTATTAAAGTTAACCAAGGACAACTCTTCACAACTCAACCATATTATTAATATTAGCAGAGTTATTATTATTTCACAGTTGTAGCTGGTGTCAGTAGAGGTGATAGTGCATGAATAGCTCCTTCAAAATCTATCACAATGGTCGTGATGGTTTAGTTTTGAAGACTTTGTCACTCAGAGAATATTTTGTCTTGGTGAGGACACTTTCCACTTTCAACATGTGAGCACACGCTGTCCTTGTGCAGATGTTCTGGTGTTTGTGAGGACACGGTCAAGTCGGTTTTTTATTTATATGGAGCCAATTCACCACAGAAAGTTTCTCAAGGCGCTTTTCAAATACAGAAGGTCGAGACCTTCTCTTCACAATAGTATTTACAGAAACCCAGCGATTCCCATGGAGACCAACGGAGGCCAAGAGAAACTTCTTTTTACGAGGCAGAAAGCTAAAGTGTATTTTGGTGTTGTGGGGACATGTTGTTGTTGTTGTTGGACGATAATTTGATGCTTTTGAACATTTGAACATTTGAAACGTCCACATGAAACGTCGGTTCTGAGGTTGAAGGTGTTTCTCTGTTCACACCTTTAGCTCTAAAAGAGACAGTGAAGGTATCACAGCTTCTCAGATCCTACAACTCCTCCGATCAGTTGCCAACTTTGTGTCGCTCGCTCACACTTTCAATTTGTTGCCTGCATGGCTGTGGAGAGGAAAAAGTCTGTGAATAAATAAAAACAAATGTGACAAACTACAATGGGAACAAATGAATAAATCATGACGTACATGAAGCATCTGCCTCAGACATCACCTGTCACCACGGAGATGAAACCCAGCAGCAGAAACAACAGAGCGGCGATGAGACTCTCCATGAAATACAAATGTTTCCCTCACGTTTCTTTATCGTTGGAGGTTCGACTATATTATATAGCAGAATTACTCTCATCAAATAATATTATATAGTGTTATATTAACACATCTACAGTTAAAGCAGAAGTAAGCAGAATATTTGTGTTAATATAAGTCTTAAATAGTTATATCTTCCGACAGCAATCACTTACACTGCAAAAACTCAAATATCTTACCAAGAATATTTGTCTTATTTCTAGTCAAAACAAATCTCATTCTACTTAAAATAAGTCTCACTCATCATATAAAAAGTAGCTTGTTTTTAGACACTTTTTGCTTCTTTCAAGCAGATTTTCACTTGAAATAAGTAGAAAAATCTAATAGTGGAGCAAGTTTTTCTTTCTTATTACAAGCACAAAAAACTTATTTCAAGCGAAAATTTGTTTGAAACAAGTGAAAATGATCTAAAAACAAGTTCATTTTTAAGTGATGAGTCTTATTTTAAGTGGAAAGAGATTAGTTTTGAATAGAAATGAGACATTTTGACAAGACATAAGACAAATATTCTTGGAAAGATTTTGAGTTTTTTGCAGTGTAGGCACATAGAGTGTTTGGTCTGAAACACGGGTCTGTCAGTCACTCTGCTCTGCTCTGAGCCCAGGAGAAAACTTTCCTTGTATCCTACAACCTTTATCCAATGAGGAGAGAGAACGGCATAAAGGGGCGGTCCTCTCTGTGTGTGCAGCCAAGGGATGCGCGTGAATGTGGTGACGTAGGGACGAGGGCGGGGACTGCTAACTCCATCTGCTGACAGGAAGTTAGACACAACCACTCGCTTACTTCTGCTTTAACTGTACTGTCGGATCGCTTCTGCTTTAACATACTGTCAACGTTATGGATGAAATCAAGAAATATGTTTCACACTCACACTGCTGTAATTAAAAAAAAAAAAAAAACAGTTGTCAGTTTTCAGAAATAATTAATTTGTTTGAGTCGGGATGAAAAAGCAGAAACATCATCAACATGGCAGATGGCGTCGGTCCGTGTGAGTGTGTGGATGTGGATGTATTTATAGAATATGCATGACTTTATATGTAAATGTTCTGTATATATGCACACATGCATTTATGTATGCCATTTTCTCTTTTTCATTTGACCTGATATGCTGATTGAATATTGATGTTTCATCTATTAAAGCAGTGTTTGGGTTCGTGTATGTTCTCCTTCTCCCTGTAGCCATGTGCTGTTATTTAGTTGTTGCTTTTTTTTTCTTTTCAACGTTGTCGACGTGGTTTATTCATCCATGCAAATAAAATATATGTGAATTTGAACTGAAATTAGAGTCTGACAGACAGACAGGAAATGTTTCACTGTGTTTTCCCTGCAGGCTGTTCTTACATTTAACTGTGTTCAACCCACAACATTCACATGACATAAATTATTCATTACATCCACAAACTGTGAATGTGTGGGTGAGTATGTGAGTGTGTGTGTGTGTGCGCTTGCTTTTAGGCCTTTTCCTTTTGTGTGTATGTATAGCTATGTATGTTTGTGTGTGTTTATGTTCAGATTCATTGTGAGCTAATAAGTCATTTATAGTGCCGACTGTTAGCACAGCGCTCCGTTCCCTTCAGCCCGTTTTTCTTTTATGCAGTGATTTAAAAACAGCAGTGAAACCAAAGTGTGATTTAAAAACTCACAGAGAAATAAACTCAAACACATCTCATACACACTTTGTTGTGCGGACATTATGGCGATATTTATGAGGACATTTTGTCAATTTGAGGACGTATTGATGTTGTAGGACATTTTTTGCGTCATAAAACTTTGATGTTTGTGGGGACAATTTGTTGTTACGATATTTCAGCATTGTGAGGACATTTTGGCAGCGTACAATAAGGATTCATTGGTGTTGTTTGGACATTTCAGCTCAGTAAAGACATTTTTGTCACTGTGAGGACATTTTGGAGTTGTGAGTTATACTTTTTTGGTTTTGCGAGGACCTTCCAATTAGTGGACGACCTGTGGCTCCACCACCTGGACCACAGCTGCCCCATTTTCATAATTTATTGCCTGACAGGAGGTCGAGGTCGTATTCATGTTTGATTTATCTAAATGTCCAAAAAAAATCTAATCTGAAACTCTCAGTAAAACATTTTGTTATTGTTATTCTACTGTGGATTGAGTCAGACACTGGAAGGTTTGATCAGAGTTCACCTGCAATGTAGAAACTAAACCGACACAAAATGACCAGAAAAAAACAGTTAAAGGGATAGTTCACCCAAAATTGAAAAAAAATTGAGTCCTCCGTGGCTTCTCTGAGTTACAGGGGGTCTCGGCGTAGCAGTGCATGTCCATATGACGGTTGCAAATGGATACCAACTGTCTTCGTAAGTCTATATTTCAAGCTTGTTTGTAGCGGAAGCTCCTTTTCCCAGTTGGTCCAAATTCGACGAACCGGGAAGAGGAGCTTCGAGAAGCTTCCGCTACAAAACAAGCTTGAAATATAGACTTATTTAATTTTTTTCGGGACAATTTCGCATTTTGGGGCTTCAATACAAGACGGACATTACATACGAGCAGCATGGAGGTATTTGGATGTTTTTTGGTGTGTCTTTTTGTTACGAAGACAGTTAGTATCCATTTGCAACCATTATATGGACATGCACTGCTACGCCAAATTTCAATTTTGGGTGAACTATCCCTTTAACTTTAAAGCTGCAGAAATGATTGTCTATGTGCAAACACTCAAACTCGACTAAGCGTAAAATAATATGAATCACTGCCTTTTTTGCTCCAAGTTTTGGGGTTTTGCAGTCTATTTCCTGTCTGGTTCAGGCTCTGATAAACCCACAGTGGAACATTCAGCAGCTAAAGAGTTAAATATTTCTATCAGGAGGAGTTGGAGACCAAACCAAACCAAATATGTAATACATATATATAATAAAACACCATATCAATGCTGCTTTAAATAATCCCTTAGACCCTATCAGTGTGTTATCAGGTATTTATGCAGCAACAGTTTGAGAGTTTAGAAAACGCCACAACAGTTCTTCTCTTCTCTTCTCTTCTCTTCTCTTCTCTTCTCTTCTCTTCTCTTCTCTTTCTGTAAAGTTTTAATGAGGACGCCTGAAGAAGTCGTTCTTGTTTCACTTGATTGCTCCCACACAGACTGGAACAGAAATATTTTCATGTGCTGCTGGTGGCTGAATTAATGTGACGACTGATCATTTAGTCGGATTGTTCGGTGTAGGCGCCGACTTTTCAACAGTTCGCATCGCTCTGACTCTGACAGCTGAGACGTGAAGTTTTCAAAACCAACCTTTGGGTTTGACAGACGGACTGAAGGGTGTTTAGAGAGTAGTGAGGTAACAGCCAAGTACGTTATAAATCAGACATAAACATACATTATTATACACTGCAAACACTCAAAATCTGCAAAAAGAACATTTGTCTTGTTTCTAGTCAAAATGTAATTTCTTGTCAAAACAAATTTAATTCTACTTAAAATAAGACTCCTCACATTTAAAAAGTAGCTTGTTTTTAGACACTTTTTACTTTTTTCAAACCTATTTTCACTTGAAATAAGTAGAAAAATCTGATAGTTGAGCAAGTTTTTCTTTCTTACTACAAGCACAAAAAAAGTTGCTTTCACTGGCAGATTTTTCTACTTATTTCAAGTGAAAATTAGTTTGAAACAAGTGAAAATGATCTAAAAACAAGTTCATTTTTAGGTGATGAGTCTTATTTTAAATGGAAAGAGTTTAGTTTTGACTAAAATTGAGACATTTTGACAAGAAATAAGACAAATATTCTTGGAAAGATTTAGAGTTTTTACAGTGTATTCATGACGTCCTCAGCTTGAACTCGGAGGCCAGACACTCGAAAGTCTCGAAAGAACCTCACAGATCTCGACTTCCCAGTCCAAAATTGCTGCTCGTTGTGTCAACAGCTGTATAAATATATGCTTTATTAAAGCAGATATCAGTGGAATGTTTTTGTTAAAGCAGATATCAGTGGAATGTTTTTGTTAATATAAGTCCTAAATAGTCCTATTTTCCGTCAGCAATCACTTACATGAAGTATTTCAGCCTAAACACGAGTCTCTCCGTCACTCTGCTCTGCTGTAACCCGAGGAGAAAATTTTCCTTGTGGGATACAAGTGTTATCCAATGAGGAGAGAGAACGGCATGAAGGGCTGTGTGTGCAGCCAAGGGATGCGCGTGAATGTGGTGACGTAGCACGAGGACCAATTGATGCCTGACAAGGGCGGGGGCTGCTAACTCATGGTGCGTTCAAAGAAACTCGTACTTTGTGTTTTTCCTTCCTGTGAAGTCATACCAGTTCGATCTGGTACGAGTTCACGGGTCGGAAGTTACGAGTGGCCGTTATAGGGAACTTTCACAGACAACAGGATGGTAAAAACACGAGCTACGGGTTACCTGGAACGCTACCAAGTCGTAGTTGTGACTTGAAGCTGTAACTTACGGTTTCAAAAGCCTGCCTTGAACGCAGCATTAGCCGAAACGGCCGTGAAGCTGATATCTGCTTTAACCCTCCGGCCTTGTTTACGTCTCATTAAATCAATTGTACACTCGGAAACATCCAACTCCTCTCTGTGCACTGCAAAAAACTCAAAATCTTTCCAAGAATATTTGTCTTATTTCTTGTCAAAATGTCTCATTTCTAGTCTAAACTAATCTCTTTCCACTTAAAATAAGACTCATCACGTACAACTTTACTTGTTTTTAGATCATTTTCACTTGTTTCAAACAAATTTTCACTTGAAATAAGTAGAAAAATCTGCCAGTGAAAGCAAGTTTTTTGTGCTTGTAATAAGAAAGAAAAACTTGCTCCACTATCTACTTATTTCAAATGAAAATAGAGTTGAAATAAGTAAAAAGCTACTTTTTTATGTATAACTCTGTATGTATGTGTATAAATATACATATTTTAGGTATAATGAGATTTGTTTTGACTAGAAATAAGACAAATATTCTATAGGTAAGATTTTGAGTTTTTGCAGTGTGAACATGTTGTTGTGGTGTTGTAATGCTGAGTTATCGTCTGGTATCCTTCACAGCGAACACAGCAGGGACAGGAATGTGTCTCTTTCAGCTCTGAGAGCGTCTGCAGCTCCGACACAAAGGTTTTTTAGTGACTGTATCTCAGGCGGTGACACAGACAAACTGACATGTAAACCTGCCGAGGTGCTGAGAAGCTGCTACAGTCGGTGTCTCCGGGTCGACGTGACACAGACTCACAAGGAGGAAGCCACAGTCTGTCACAGCAGGTGAACATGCAGCAAATGTTCCGGTTGATAAATATAACCTGTGGGGGGAGAGAATATTAAAGCTGCTCTGATTCATATTTTTGTACCTGTGAAGCTACACTGCAAAAACTCAAAATCTTTCCAAGAATATTTGTCTTATTTCTTGTCAAAATGTCTAATTTCTAGTCAAAACTAATCTCTTTCCACTTAATATAAGACTCATCACCTAAAAATTAACTTGTTTTGAGACAATTTACATTTATTTCAAACTAATTTTCACTTGAAATAAGTAGAAAAATCTGCCAATGAAAGCAGGTTTTTTTGTTCTTGTAATAAGAAAGAAAAACTTGCTCCACTATCAGATTTTTCTACTTATTTCAAGTGAAAATATGTTTGAAATAAGTTTTAAAAAAGTGTCTAAAAACAAGCTGCTTTTTATGTGATGAGTCTTATTTTAAAGCAGATATCAGTGGAATGTTTTTGTTAATATAAGTCCTAAATAGTCCTATTTTCCGTCAGCAATCACTTACATGAAGTATTTCAGCCTAAACACGAGTCTCTCCGTCACTCTGCTCTGCTGTAACCCGAGGAGAAAATTTTCCTTGTGGGATACAAGTGTTATCCAATGAGGAGAGAGAACGGCATGAAGGGCTGTGTGTGCAGCCAAGGGATGCGCGTGAATGTGGTGACGTAGCACGAGGACCAATTGATGCCTGACAAGGGCGGGGGCTGCTAACTCATGGTGCGTTCAAAGAAACTCGTACTTTGTGTTTTTCCTTCCTGTGAAGTCATACCAGTTCGATCTGGTACGAGTTCACGGGTCGGAAGTTACGAGTGGCCGTTATAGGGAACTTTCACAGACAACAGGATGGTAAAAACACGAGCTACGGGTTACCTGGAACGCTACCAAGTCGTAGTTGTGACTTGAAGCTGTAACTTACGGTTTCAAAAGCCTGCCTTGAACGCAGCATTAGCCGAAACGGCCGTGAAGCTGATATCTGCTTTAAGTAGAATGAGATTTGTTTTGACTAGAAATAAGACAAATATTCTTTGTAAGATTTGGAGTTTTTGCAGTGTACAGTCGTCTTTGTTGTCGGTCGACAACAGCTGCCGTGTTTTCATCCCCGTCAACATCTCGCTGACGTTCCCGGAGTGAGTCTGTCCAAATCAAACTCTCTGCTGCTGCTGGAACGAACGTCTTCACATGAATCAGCTGCTCTATCAGAGTCTCTGCTGCTTTTACAAGACTCAGCAAGAATAAATCTGAAGTTATTGCACTTGGTCCTCCATTGTTAACCTGTCTGACGTCCAATTGACTTCATTTGAACTATGACTCATGTCTATAGGTTCAGCTGGTTAACGGGGTTGTGATCTGAGGCCAATGGGACAGATGACAGAGGTTGAATCCAGGCAACTTGGGCAGAGGTGAAAGTCTTCATCTCCCAACTCTGGTTTCACCATTTTCTCCACCAAGTCCTTTGCAGTTGTCAATGACAATCAATTATAAAGAGCAAAAGCAAAAAAAGCTTGGTCGAAACCGGTCGGCGTCTCATTTTAATAAGAGATATGCCCTAATTAAAATAAAGGCTTTTTAAAGAAATTCCTTGGCTCGGTCGGAGTGCCTGAAGTAAGCTTTTTTGCTTTTGCTCTTTTTACTTTCACTTTTCAACTTCATGAGCACCTGAACAAACTGTCTGGAGTCTACCCCTCACCTGTGAGCACTGGGTAACTTTTCTCTTTGACAATCAATTATTTTTGGGCTATTTCTACACAATCAGTCGTTATTTCTTGGCTTTATTTCTCAACAACTATGGAATTGACTGTTATTTCAAGGCTATTTCTAGACATTATCACGTAATTAACGGTCTGCAAATTAAAGGGTTTTTGTAGTTTCTTCTAACATCCACATGTTGCTGCTTTTCATGCTTTGATTTTTTCTCCACCAAGTCCTTGCAATTGACTGTTGTTTATTGGCTATTTCTATACAATCAGTTGTTATTTCTTGGCTATATTTCTCAATATTACTGTAAAATTGGCCGTCATTTATCGGTTATTTCTAGACATTATGATGCAATTAATTGTTATTTTTTGGCTATTTCTTGACGTTATCACGTATTTAACGGCCTGTAAATGAAAGGGTTACTGGTTGAAGTTGTGGTGTTGACTGTCATCATCGCTGCTTGTTTGGTTTGGTTTGGTTTGGATGAATCCTGTTCAGCCTCTGGTCTTCTCTGATCAATATTCTGACATTGACATTGTTCAACCTTCGATTATTGACTGGATTATTGACCATGAAATCTGGTGCAAACCGGTGATGAATTGTAATGTCTTCCTCATCTATGCAGTAAGGAGTCTTTAGGTCTTTACCGATGCCTCCTATCAGTTGGACACGTCTTGAAGATGTCCAGTGGACGGTGTCCTGGGAAGAGCTGGAAAACTTCTGGGAACCGGGACTTTGACCTGCTTCACCTCAGGTACATGGATGGTAACGAAGAAGAGGTTGGACGCAGAAGCTACTCTACCATCAGAAGCATCTTTTCTATGGAGTAAACTGGCTCTTTGGTCTTAAATTGAACCTTTTAATTGAACATTTAAACACTCAACAAACTGTCTTTAATATATGAGTTATTTGAAGTGTGAAAATGTTGCTGCAGTGTTTTTGAGGTGGCCTTTCTCTCTCTGGTCACGCTGCTGTGACCTCTGACCTCTTCTCCAGTCACTTCTGGGATCTGATGCTTATGTAAAGTTGAGGGAGAGAAAAGCAAAGTCATTGTTTTTTCTTTGCTGCAGTCGTCATGTTTTTTTTTTCCCCTCTGGTTTCCAAGGAAACTGAATCATTTCCTGTCAGATGAAGAATCCTGATGCTGTTTTCACTATCGACAGAAACAAGGCTTCACACTGGGAAGAGGAGCTGAGGCCTCTCAGACTCTGCTACTTTGTCTCATTTTGCTCCAGAAATAGAGACGTTGTGTTTTTTAATAGCACTTAGCATCGGAACTGCTCATTGACCATCAACTGTCTCTGTCTCAGCTCAGTGGATTCATCTCTTGAAGGCTGCGTTTGAAGACGATCTGCTGAGTCACAACAAGGCTGGTGCATTAAAAAAAAGGCTCCTTCAAATGTGTCCTTCACTTTCTGGGAAGTAAAAGATCCAACTTTGGTGATCAAATCTGTCCAAAGTTCAACTCCAGGATACATCCACACATCTAGATGTTTCATAAGGTCAGTGAGACTTTGATTTCATCATACATGTTGCTTTCATCACTGGTTGATGGAGGTAAAAGCCAGTCAGACGACAGCATCGTTCCCAAATGTCTCAATTTTCGCCATCCTAATGAAAACACACCCCAAAGTTTTCAAACATTTCCAAAAGACCCAGTGCACTAAAACTCCACAGTCGTTTGGTGACAAAATAATATAAAGCAAAAGAGACAAAGACCATCTAATCTGGGTTCGACCCACCTTCATAGACCACGTTCTTCAGGAGCAACCATCTTGTTGAGTCCCGTCCTCATGTTTGACCTTCGTCTCAACTCTAAACCAACCTGACAACAAGTTTGTAACCGTATAACAAGAAACAACACATGAAAGTACAGTAAGTGTTAATTAAAGGAGAATTCCAGCCATTTTTGACCCCTAAATCGTTCAAAATCTATGGTGCATGAATCAAATCCTTAAGAGACATACTATATACTAAAATAAATGGTGGAGCAGTGCAGTGGTAATGTCCAAAACATCTCCGACCGTTTTGTAAAGAAATCATCACAACAAGGACAAAGTGTTAGTTTCTGTGGCGGGGAGAGCAGGCGCTCTGTGATGGGATAGTAATGTCTTTCCAGGATGTTTCAGAGTTCGGCTATCTGAGGTGAGTGGCTACATGCAAAAACACAAAGTTTATACTGTTTATACTGTACACTATATGAGTTCAGTGGTGTCTCTAAGGATTCCAGTCATGGACCAGAGATATTTGATTGTTTTCTGAGTGTTTGTTGTGGTTGAAAGAATTGCCCCCATAGGTTAGCGTTGTGGCTATCGCTAGCGCCGGGTAGCCATGGTGATACTCTGGTTTGCCTGCATCAATTTTAGTCGTGTTTTTTGCTCCAACCAACACTGGGTGAACCATCAGGACAATGGTTTAGGGGTCAAAAATGGCCGGAATTCTCCTTTAACATTACAGCTATGCTAGCAGGTCGGCCTAAACACAACCTTGGCTTTGTCCAATGATGGGTTTGGTTGACTTTGGACCGCTAATGTCTGTTTGCTGTTGGTTCTTGTTTGACACTGAGCGCCTGCTGTCTAGAACGAATCGCCTTGTTGTTTACAACTACTTCCGGGTAGAAAACCAGCATGAGAACAATAGTGACGGACGAGAGTTTCGCTATAAATATCTCATTTTTCATGTCACTATATCACCGTTTAGACTAATCTGATGTTTTATAAAGTTTATAAAACCAATGATTGGACAAACATTACTATTTGTGTGCACATTTTTGTAATTAGTCATGGTTATCATAGATTAGCCGGGCTAACGGTTAGCTACCTGTTTAACTTTAATAACTCAGTGACTCAATAAACGGTCCATGAAAAAATATTTTCTCCAGCGGATATCTGAGTTCCAACATGACTGAGCTAACTGGAGTAGTTTCATGTCGTGTCCCACAACGGGAGGGTTTTAACAGCTGACGTCCCGATGTTAGCTTAGCTACCGCCGTTAGCTACCGCCGTTAGCTGTCCCTCTCAGCTGAGCCACTGATGCTTTCTAGACACCGTGATTCCCCCAAACTGAATAAATACAACACATAGCAACACAAAACACACACACAGAAATAGTAATGTTTCTTCAATCATTTCAGATTTGTCTAAACGGTGATAGGATGTAAAAATAGCTAAACTCTCGTTCGTTACTATTGATCTCATTCAAATTACGTGCTGGTTTTCTACCCTGAAGTAGCCTACATGTAGGCCTAGTTGTAAACAACAAGGCGATTCGGTCTATAGATAGATAAAGGAAAAAATCCTGAATATGTCTCGATTCAAATGATTCACCTCCAAAGTCCAAAGTTCATTCTATGTTAAATTTGCTTCAGTGTTGGGAACAGTAAGTCATCACATCAGCATTCAGAGCAGCGACGCTCTTCTGTTGTCTTGTTATTCAGCTCAGTCGGCTCGGAGCAGCTTTAAAAGCACCCGTTAATAATTCAGCAGCCGCAGACGGTTTGTGTGGATCCGACGACGGTCTTTAGGTAAAATTTCAATCACCTCAACCAGCAGTAAAAAACAAACTGAGCGAAGCGACTCTGATGCTTTCAAGATTCATCAATGCACATTTAGCCCAGATGTAGGAAAGTCACACATCCTCCAGCTGTGAGGGGGTCAGTCCAGGATGCAGATGTTGATGTTTCACCAGCTCGGTGCTGCATCACCGTCACATGAAGTTACATGTTGAAAAGACTCGCGGCGGCTTTGAGGCTGGAGAGTTTGTTTTTGTGCCATGTGTGCAGTTTGGTTTTTTTTGTTTTGCTTTGTTTTCATGAAACCACAGAGAGTCGAGCACAGCTGTCACACTGCTGAGACTGTAATCCTGCGTGTGTGTCTGTGTGTGCGTGTGTGTGTGCTCCAGTGAGTCTCTGAAGGTGTAACTTAGACTTGTTGTGTTACTGCCAACACTGAAACCTTTTTAAACTGTCAGCCTCGATATCTGCTCTTTACAAAAGGCCCGTGTGTGTGTGTGTGTGTGTGTGTGTGTGTGTTTACTCATCATATTGTCGGTGACATTGCAACAGCGCTGTAAATCGAGTTTAAATTTTGAATGACCCTCTCTGACCTAAAACTCACTACCTTCTTCCATCTCTCCCTCGCTCTCTCGCTCTCTGCCACAGACACGCACACACAGAGTGCATGTCTCAGCAGCGGGACAGCTGTGGTCGTGACCTCAGATGCACAGAACTGTTTCCCCCAAAACGACAAGAAACTGCTGCAGAGACAGAGAATGAATGAAATAAAGGAAGTAAAGTAAATAAAAAGTGGGAGAGAAACCTCGTCAAAGGGCCGGTCCTCGACCAAAACAAACACTGAAGCCCCGCCCAAAACCACCATCCCATGACCACGTGATTGGACCCCACTATGGATCAGCATATGGATCTATAGGTCACAGCGAAATTTGTGTGTTTTTTTTTTTTAAACACATATCTTTATTGATTTTTTTTAGTCTTTACACAATTTCCCTCCCTCCCCCCCAACCCTGAACTGCAGCCATCAGTTAAATAGCAAGAACAATGACATTTTCTTTGAAAAATGAAAAACAGAAACACAAAAACAATATTTTTACATAATCAATTGAAATAAATAGGTAAAAGTGAGAGAAAAAGATGAAAAAAATAAAAAAAATAAAAAGAGAGAAACACATATTCAAAAGGATAGTATTTCTGTATGTAACATTAGAAAGACAACAAAAGCATATAATAATACAAAACCAACATAAATAAAATAAAATTAAAAAGGGTAAATTTGTGTTTTTGATGATTTTCATCCAAAAAAACCCTCTCAAAATAACAAATCTAACATTGAGTTGTGGCTCTGGAGCTTATGGTCAGCAGCTGTTGTTCCTCTTCCTGTTGTTGCTCATGTAAACCAGCAGCTGTTTGTTTATAGCTGGTTTACATGGAGCCAAATATTCAGATTAGAATCAGTTTAGAGTCCAAACTGAATGAAAATGCTTCATATAACAATCCCAGACAGAATAAGATTTCATTTGGTTTCAGAGAGGTGGAATAAACCAAAATGAATGAAAATTGTGTTTTGCTAGAGACACACAGTCATGGTGCTGATGATTATTTCCCCCCTTTAACGTTTCCCATTATATAGAAACATTACATTGACATTTACGAGGTTTAACACTTTTCAACATGTTTCCCTGCTGTTTAAACTGAGAGCTAGAATGAGATTATTGCGTCTTAACGACACCGCTGCTCTGTTAGTCAATCATTGTTATTGTCTAGCAGCGTTCTTAGCTTCTTAGCCGAGCTGCACTTCAGTTGTTTCTGCTAGATTTAATCTGACTGAATCTCCACGCTCGACTTTATTAGCGTCACTTAAAACCTGCGATGAAGCCGTTTAATGAAGATTATCATTAGTCCTGATGAGCGGCGGAGCCTGAGCCGACAGCAGCAGACACAGTCAGAGGGTTTTAGGGTGCGTTTTTAAAAAAAAAAACATAACGTTAGTGATTTCAACCTCCGCGGGGGGAAAAAAACATGAAGTGCGAGTGCATTTCTTTTCTCTCAGCACTTGTTCATTTTCTGCTACCACTTCTCCTGCTGCTCTCTCCTGACAGGTCATAGTTCAGATAAGATGAACTGGCATGGAGAAATATGAAATAAAAAAAATAATTTAAAAAGTCAGAGTCAATTACCAAAGGTGCTATCTGGAGTCAAGGGGCCACGGAGGGGAGAAAAAATAAAAAGCCGAGCGCCCGGGTCCTGAGTGCTTTATCCTGACGCCTACATGAAGTGTGTAGGTGTCCGCTATAAATTATTTAAGGTTTTTTATTGCAGTCAGGACTCGGAGTGCCTAGAATTTTCTTCTTTCCTATTTCCAGATAAGAGAAGGAGGCCAGTTATTTTTCTGCACAGAGCTGATTTGTGTAGCAGCAGTTTGTTTTATCGCAACACAGAGTTAAGTGACTGTTTCTCCCTCGTGATCTGTGAGGAACTCATGGAAGGTCATTTAAAGGTCTAATACAGTATAAAGGTGTTTAGTAAAGCTCCATATTGTATAAAGTTTGGCCTGTGACGATTACGGATTCTGCTGGACGATATATTGTCCCATAAATTATTGCAGATAAACGATATAATTGTCAACATTATTTTGAGACCAAATGTACCACTAATGTAATGCTAATATGTCATAATAATGCAAGTACACCCTTTCAAATGTAATAAACTTTTATTTCTCATAAGTATTTATTATTTTTTTACCATTTATTTCGAATGTCTATGCTGAAAAAAAGGAGAAGTGTGCCTTTATTGCATTTTCACAAATAGAATAAAGGTTTCACAAATCAGAGAGTGTGTTTTTATGAATCTTTAGGGTCTGTAGATTAATCTAGTCCAGATTTGAGAAGTCTATAGGCCCAGTGGTTTTTGATCTGGACCTGGTCTAATGAGGTCTAGGTATAAAACTAAAACGGTGAAATCTCCCTTTAGCATTTTAATGCATAAAATAAAAGTTTCACAAATACAATAGTGGGTGTCAAAGTTAATATACCTAAAATGTAAAATGTCACAAAAAAGAGAATCAGTGGATTACCTAAAATGTTTAAAAAAATAAATAACTTTAAAGGGACAACGAGGAGTTTTGGAAAAGCGAAGCGTTTTCACACTACATTTATGAGCCTCCGCGCGCACCGTAAAATTCTTTTGACCGGCGCAAGACGGACTCATGTTTTCATTCATCAAGAATTAAAGTCAGAGGTTCAAAGAGGTTCACATACCGTCGTAGTTCCGACCATAAACGGCGATTCAGCTGCGTTATTCTCATGACTCGTTGCGAAACCGAAAGTAAAAAACGCTGGTCGGCTCGACCAGCATCTCCGCCACCACTAATAATAACAAAATAACGATAGAGACAGAACGATATATTTATCGAAAATGGGCCCACTAACAAGTATGGGTAGCGGAGATTCATCCAAATTAACGTGAGACTTTTTTATAACCGAATAGAAACTCCTCGTTGTCCCTTTAAAATAATAATAACGAAATCTTAAAGGGATAGTTCAACATTTTTGGTGCAGGCTATTTTTAGAACGGCGGAGCAGAGCCGTGAGCTGCTAGCAGCAAGCAGCAGTCTCTGCATTTGCCTCTAAAACAACTCTGTGTGGTAACGTTGTGTTATTATCTCATAGCGTGGTGAATGTGCAGGTCACAACTTGTCCACCAGAGCGTTGTGGAGTTGTTGGATTGTGTATTTGATGAGTTTGATGAGGGAAACCAAGAAATCCCATAATGAGCCTCCATAGCGTAGCTCTGAGCAGCTCACGGCTCTGCTCCGCCGTTCTAAAAACAGCTTGCACCGACAATTAAAGGTAACAAACCTACTGCTATGACTATAGGGATTCTGGCAATGGGCCAATTTGCCGAAATGTTGAACTATCTCTTTAACACTGAGTCCAACTACATCACCATATACTATTACTATCTGTTAAAGAGCAACAGAACATTTCAACTGTAACTCACTCTCTTCACTTTATTTGCTTATCATACTGTATATAGTTTTTCCTCCAAGGCACTTTTTTTTTTTTTTTTTTTACGAGTTGAGCTCCCTGTCATACTTTTCTGCTGAGACTCGGCGGAGAGAGACACCGACGCTGTCCTCTGATTGGCTCAGAGACACACAAAAGGACAGAGAGACACAAAGGGAGATACAGTTATAGGAGAGAGAAAAGTGGAGAGGGAGATGGAGACGGGCGAAGAAAAACAGAGTCTGACAGCTGAGCTTCAGGGCTCTACCCTGAGGAACTGAGTCAGCTACCACACACACACACACACACACACACACACACACACACACACACACACTGTACTCTCTCTGATTGCTGATACACACACTCAGAGTCTCGTATCACCACAGGGGGTTGACAAAACTCCACCATGACACACCCATTGACTCAAAATGGGCTTTGAAGCAGAACCATGAAGTCTGCAACACACACACACATGTTCACACACATATGTAACGCACACACACACACACAGACACACAAAGAGCTGACATTTCTGACGGCTTCTCTTCTGCTGTCACAGGTTTATCTCTACCAGCGCTTCAGAAGAGAGACGTCGGCTCTTGAGCGTGAGGAACAATCACTGAGATAAATGAGGAAACGCGAGCGAGCCGAGCAACTTTTACACCGCTTCGGATTATTGGCTGGAATTTCAATGAGCCGAGCTTTTTTTTTCCCTCCGTGAATCTGATCAATCCGACTGTTTCCCAGCAGCTCGGCCGCCCTTACGCATACTGTACTGTAGACCGTAAAAAAAAAGAAAACCCTCCTCCACCACTGAATGGATTAAACCTCCCTGTCTCCTATAAATTACATTGGTAGCAGCTAATCTCTGCTGCCAAATGAGGTTTTGCAGGTGTCTAAACAGAATTACTGAGAGGATTATGATCCCTGGAAACACTTTGTTTTTCACTCGCTGCACAGGAGAAGTCGGAGGAGAGAAGTCTGAGTGTCTGGAGGAAAGATGAAGCTCAGGACTGGATAGGAAGAAAGAGGTGCAGTTTAGGCAGAAACAGAGAAAGATCGACATCTTTCAGTTGATAAACGACTGATCCAATAAAAACAGAGCAGATTTCAGAGTAAAACACTCAGAGGAATCTGTGTTGCATGGTGGCTCCAGGTTAAAGGGGCGTGGCTTGGCGACCGCTTCGTTGTGATGTCACAAGAACAAAGGAAGTCCTGACGGCTTGCTCCAGTTGAATATGATAAGCTTTAAATACAAATGAGTCAAAAGTGTAATATTCCTTCTTCCCTTCCCTTCATGCTTACTTCTTCTTCCTTCCTTCCTCTTTTGATCCAATTGACCTGATCTGTTTCCTTCCTCCCTCCATCTTTCTTTCCTTCCTTTTTCTCTTCCTTCTTTCTCTTTTTCCCTCCTTCTTCTTCCTTCCTTGAACAAATCTGTTCCCTCCCTCCCTCCATCTTTCTTTCCTTCCTTTTCCCCTTCCTTCCTTCTTCTTCCTTCCTCAAACAAATCTGTTTCCTCCTTCTATCCTTTCTTTCTTTCTTTCTTTCTTTCTTTCTTTCTTTCTTTCTTTCTTTCTTTCTTTCTTTCTTTCTTTCTTTCTTTCTTCCTTCCTTCCTTCCTTCCTTCTCTTCATCCTTACCCCTTCCTTCCTTTTTGACCCAATCTGTTCCCTCCCTCCATCTTTCCTTCCTTCCATCTTTTCACAATCCTTCCTTCCTTCCTCCAATTCCCTTCGTCCTTACTTCTTCCTTCCTTTTTGACCCAATCTGTTCCATCTCTTCTTCTATCTTTCCTTCCTTTTCCCTTCCTTCTTTCCTCCCATCTTTCCCTTCGTCCTTCCTGCCTTCCTTCCTTCTTTCCCTTCTTCCTTCCTTCCTTGAAGAAATCTGTTTCCTCCTTCCATCTTTCTTTCCTTCCTTCCTTCCTTCCTTCCTTCCTTCCTTCCTTCCTTCCTTCCTTCCTTCCTTCCTTCTCTTCATCCTTACTTCTTCCTTCCTTTTTGACCCAATCTGTTTCCTCATTCCATCTTTATTTCCTTCCATCTTTTCACAATCCTTCCTTCCTTCCTTCCTTCCTTCCTTCCTTCCTTCCTTCCTTCCTTCCTTCCTCCCTTCCTTCCTTCCTTCCTTCCTTCCCTTCGTCCTTCCTTTTTGGCCCAATCTGTTCCATCTCTCCTTATATCTTTCCTTCCTTTTTCCCTTCCTTCTTTCCCTTCATCCTTCCTTCCTTCCTTGACCCAGGAGGATTAAAGATGTTTCACCTGAAGAGGTTTTGGATGATTATCAGAGAAAACTCTATAGACTGATATTGATAGATTCATCTACTGTGTAAATATTGTGACATTCAGACAGAAAAGAGGTTAAACTACTGATGTGTCATGTGCATGTTATAACAAATCGAACTGAACATTCAAGGACAAATAGGATTAACACAAACTGAAACGAGACAAAAGCAGCAAAAAAATTGAAGAGATGTGAAACACAAAGTGAGACAAACCTCCAGCTGCTTCCACCCAACGCTTCAAATGAGGAACACGCAGAGAATCCTAGAATATTCAAACAGCTAAACCTCCAACCAGCGAGCCTGCAGGGGCTTCACACACCCGCCAACACACACACACACACACACACACACACACACACACACACACACACACACACACACACACACACACACACACACACACACACACACACACACACACACACACACACACACACACACACACACACACACACACACACATTTATACATACAGCCGCATGTTCCTCAACCACAGAAGAGGAACCGACCAGGGAAATGTGAGAAGCTGCAGAGAGGGGAGGATGAATGATGGAGAAGAGCCGTCTTATCATCCGTATGATGAGGAGCCGTTTTCACTTTTATTATTTAATGGAATTTCACACATGTAGGAAAAATAAAATAAAATAAAAAATCTGACCAAATATTTACATAAGAGCAGCAGCTGCTTAAACAATCCAACCTGTTTCCACTAGATTTAACATCACAGAACAGAGAGACACTCCTACCATTAAATGTATAATTTAAATAAACACTTAATTTGTTAACATGCAGCAAAACAACAGCAACTAATTGGTGTTTACACATTTATATGAAATGATATATGCAATAAATTAAATAAAAGAGACTGGAGGCTGGAGATGCACTTATACAAAGCTACTGTAACAACGTTAAAGCAGGTGTAAAGTGAACCATTAGTGCTAATTAGCAACATAAACACGAGGTAGAGCCAAGGCTGTTTCATTAGATGAAGTTGTTTGGCCACAATTCAACATGTGTATAAAAACTCACAGAGATCAGCCTCTAGATGAGTACACTCAAATCAGCAGAAAATACAATACAATCATGTTACAGTAGGAAAAGGGAAGGCCAATCAATAAAAATGAATTTTAAAGGAATAGTTCACCAAAAAATGAATGTTTTTTATTCCTGAAGGTAGTCCAGAGTTTACTGGAAACTACCTCATTTAGAACATTTTTACAGCCTAAACAGTCCTGGATTGAATTTGCCTGGGGCGCGCGGATGTGACCGGACTTGGCTCAAGGTCGTTATTTCGAGTAAACTCTGGACTATCTCCCTTCAGGACACTTGGATTGCAGTGGACGAGCAGTGTGGAGGAATATTACTGTAAATGGTTTTTGTGTAGTTTTATGGATGTTTTTGTTTTCAGGCCCTATTGACTCTCATATAAAGTTTTGGTTGGACCAGGAACCAGCCTCCCGGGTCTCCATATGCACTTAGTATTCATCAGCATGAGGGTGAGTCACTAATGACTGAATTTCATTTTTTTGTGAACTATTCCTTTAAAAGAAGATACTGAGGTTGCCGGCCTTAGATTTATCACGAAAGTTCCCACACATCGATCGATCAAGGTCCTGATCAACCAACGGCTGCTAATGCGGGTTCTATAAACTCTGCATGGCGCCCCCTTCAGGTCGCTCTGTGTTTCCAAACATCAGAATGAGTTCATCAGCTGCAGAGTGAAGAGTCACAGGGAAAAGTGCAACTGGGATAAAAGGAAGGAAGTTATTAAAATTGAGTGTGTGTCTGTGTGTGTGTGTGTGTGTGTGTGTGTGTGTACTGGACAACTCAGCATTAAATCTCATTAGGAATTGAGGATGAGAGAGCTCGTCTACTGCCTGAGGACACACACACACACACACACACACACGCATATCTTGGCATTCAAGATGCTGTTGGGTGTATATGGAGTGGAACATCCCATAACGAGGGTGTGTCTGTTTCCATGGCGATGACTAATAATGAAATAAAAAAAAGAAAAAAGCTTTTGGCCAAATATCAATTCAAATATATTTCTGATCGTCGACACGTCAGCGATTTGGACGACGATCTCGGAGCTTTAAGGTGAATTTTTTTTCGTTCCAAATTTTTGTTCCTCTCTGTTTCGCTCCATCAAATTCCTTCCTGTCAGTTTGGAAAACAATTAGCAGGTAATTATCCTGGTGTCGGCTGTACAGAAATTTGTACTTAATTAACAAACAAACAAGAGGAAGCTGTCTAAATAAATAAAAAATAACAGGACAATAAATTATCCAGCAGCTGAGTGTGGATCATACATAGTGTTTTATTTGTTGTGTTGGTTCGGCGCCAGGACTCTCAGCTCCTACACCACGTCTGTCTCTGCGATAATTAAAATCACATTCTCTGCCAAGACGAAGTAATTATCTGTGTTCAGACTCCAAGAAAATTACATTAAATACGACTGTTAAGACTTTTAGAAACAATTTGACCTCAGATAAACATCTAAACCTTTGTTTAGGTGAAGAAACTGGTGTGAGACCTTCTGGTATTCAGGTGTAACATCTCAGTCATGGTTGTCCAAACGGGAGCGTGCCTATGTTCCCTCAGCCTTATGTTCCCTCATTTCTAAGGTTTTTTTTTCTTTCCAAAATCAGGCCCTATATGTTCCCACATTTCCTTTATCATCAATTTGCATCAGATTTTATCCCAATTTGGTAGTCAATTTCACCCAACCTATTATCCAGTAGCAGTTGACTACAGATGTAATGTAGCTTTTAGCAAAATCTGGGAACATAGGGCCCTGGGAACATAGGGCTGACCCCTTCCAACACCACTACTCCAACGTAGGGTTGAGTGACGAACCCTTATACTGAAATTGGCGTTTGGCTCGAGGTCATGGTGCAAAGGACCCTATACGTTGAAATTACTCCAAATCATCCCTTTAAATGCGGTATAAAAATAAAAATGACTTGACTTAGAGTTTCATTTTGCGAAAATTCTTAGAAATAAGAAAAATCTTAGAAATGAGGCAACATAGGGCCAAGGGAACATAGGGCTGACCCCGTCCAAACTCAGACATGAAGGGAGGTTTTAAAGGTCATTAAATGTGTGAGAACTTGAAATATTCTTCTAGGAACAACTTGGCCTCAATGAAACATCCAGATCTAGTGAGGAACCCTGTGGTCCAGATCCTGAAAGCAGATGAAACAGGTTCAAGCTATCTCACAAAGACATTGAAGGTCGAACAATTGGCGGATCGAAGGCTCTGACCTTTTGGTCTAGGCTAATTGCTCTCGGCAGAAGATCTGAAGGTTTGTTCGAACACCTTGACCTGGGTACACAACCTCCTGGGCCGCTGTTGAAGGGGGTCAAGTGGTGGAACAATCACAGTCTTGACCCGGGTGAAGGATCGGGGTCACAGAGGATCGACCTCTGTGGAGCGTCTCAATAGATCTCCTTCAAGATGATGAAGCATCTCGACCCGTGTGAGGAATCGTTACCTGGGATCACCGGCCCCGATCAGGGAGGACCGACTGGAATCCAGGAGTCCATCCATCCATCCTGTCAATACGCCACCGACATTAAATACCTCGGTGTTTAACGGGTTCAAAGCTCACGTGTTGTGTTCACAGTCTTGTGTTTGTTGTTGATCTGAACCTGTTAAAACACCTTGACCCAATAAAACACATGGAGCCTGTTTGAAAGCTGTTTCTACCTTCTGAATGAGCCTTGATGAAAAGTCTCATTGTGCTCACTGGATCGAGTCTTTGTTTCTTTGCCAAAAGGAGTTTCCACAGCAACAGCGAATGAAACCAATCTGCCTTAGTGCTTGATATTGATAAACAGTGTTATGGGAATAATCTTTTATAAGGTACTAATGCAAGGTAAAGTAGATATTCTGTTCTGCTTTATGTTCTGCACGACAGAACCGCTTTAATAATATTTTTATGATTGTTCATATTTTAGCCTGAGACTTCTACTTTGTTTTTTTATGAGCACTCGTTTCCCTCTCTCTCCCTGTTCTTATGAGTCATAAACCGAGCAGATAATAAATAAGTTTAGTTCATATAATCTCGCATACAGCTTTAATAGGACGGTATCAATCAGCGTTTTATTCTCCAATAAACCCGAAGTACAACTTCTGCTCCTGTCTATCAGTAGCATAAACTGAGAGACAACTGAGGAAATAAAGAAAATCTACTTTATATTATTTATTCACAGAGAGTTTTCATAGTGATAAATTTACTTCTAATAGCAGTTTTCACAACTGAGCTGCAGTTGTTGTTGGAAAAGTGTTGGGAAGGTAAAAACACACACAGTAGCTACAAACACTCACAAGGTTTTTACGACTATTACTTCTGATTGGTTCCAGTGTTATTGCGACATTTTAAAGTTTGAGTTTTAATATCCATAAATAGGTTTAATATCCATAAAAACACGTAAATTACAGAGTCTGCATCCCAATCAAACAACAGCAACTGAGAAAACATCAATAAACATCAATCAAATCAAAATGAATGTGTTTAATAAACGGAGCCACAGTTTCTCCTGCAGCTGATAGCGATCAGAGTCACGTCGACCTCTTGATGTTGGACAGGTGGATGATGAAGCAGGCGCTTCGTCTTCATCATTAGTCTGATCCACATCTAAATTCCTCCTTTTAGTGACGACCCTTCCCCACTCTTGTCATTTATCAGCATCGTCACGGCGACGTGGTAACGACCTGTTTCATCCACACTCTGTTTGCAGCTGTCGTCTCGTTAGAAAAAATGTGTGAATCTACTTGATTTTTTATTGAAATACATTCGAGGCAGATCCAGAGGGACTCGAACGCTGAGATGCAGAGCAGCAACAGAAAAAAAGAAAGCAGTGATAAATCAGATGATGTTGTGCAGGAGCCTGTGACTTGAACGAGTTTAAAGCTTTCCTGTTCACACTTCATTATCTCCTGGAAACAGATTAAAAGATTCCCCAATTAATTCTAAAAAAGTGAAAACAGAAATTTATTGAAAATACTAATCTTCAAAAAAGCTTTTTGTTGTAGGACTGTTTAACTCAGTCTTTACCATACAGTGACTGGCTAGTCTGTTGGTTGGTTGGTAAGACGGTTGGTTGGTTGGTTGGTTGGTTGGTTGGTTGGTTGGTTGGTAGGTAGGTCTGTTGGTTGGTTAGTTGGTATGTTTGTTGGTTGGTTAGTTGATTGATAGGTTGCTTGGTTGGTCTGTTGGTTAGCTGGTAGGTTGCTTGGTCTGTTGGTTGGTTAGTTGGTTGATAGGTTGATTGGTTGATCTGTTGGTGGGTCTGTTTGTTGGTCAGAGGTAGGTTGGTTGGTCTGTTGGTTGGTTAGTTGGTATGTTGATTGGTTGGTTGATAGGTTGCTTGGTTCGTCTGTTGGTGGGTCTGTTTGTTGGTCGGTAGGTTGGTTGGTTGGTCGGTTAGTTGGTACGTTGGTTGGTTGGTTGATAGGTTGCCTGGTTGGTCTGTTGGTTGGTTAGTTGGTAGGTTGGTTGGTAGGTTGGTTGGTCTGTTGATTGGTTGGTAAGTTGCTTGTTGGTCTGTTGGTTGGTTAGTTGGTATGTTGACTGGTTGGTTGATAGGTTGCTTGGTTGGTCTGTTGGTTGGTTAGTTGGTAGGTTGGTAAGTTGCTTGGTTGGTCTGTTGGTTGGTTAGTTGGTTGGTTGGTCTGTTGATTGGTTGGTAAGTTGCTTGGTTGGTCTGTTGGTTGGTTAGTTGGTATGTTGATTGGTTGGTTGATAGGTTGCTTGGTTGGTCTGTTAGTGGGTCTGTTTGTTGGTTGGTTGGTCTGTTGATTGCTTGGTTGGTAGGTTGGTTGGTAGGTTGGGCCACATAAGGATGAATACACACATGTCCTATATATGTCCAGTCATGTCAGTTTATCACTGGTGGACACAGGAAGTTGTTGATACGTCTCTAGGACAATCGAAGCAAACACGAAACAGATTCCTATAACTAGTATTACGACAGAAAAAGCTCTGAAGAGACTGAGGCATGAGATTCTAGAGATATTGGACAAATTTATCATCCCAGAGTCAAACAAAAAGCTGTTGATACCTTTAATAAACACATGATCACACTGCACTTTACGCACAGATAAACCCACAGGCCTTGAACACAACAGCTGTGAATGAAGTCTATGGTAAGAAAAGGTACTAGAGTTAAAATGAATGAGAGTAAATGTCCTTGACCGAACATAACATCACTAATAAAGCCATCATTCAAAAGATAAAGCAGGAGGGAGAATACACACACACACACACACACACACACACACACACACTGTTAGGAGCTTGATATTGATCGTCTTTCTCCTCTGTGTTTGATGAAGGATTTATAGCGGAGCGGCGCAGACAGGCAGGATGGAGTTATTTTAGATGAAGCTTTATTTAACAAGGTTGGTCCCACAGGAGTGGAAGTCACAGCCAGGCAGAGATGGAGGAGGAGGGAGGGTGGAGGGGGGAGGAGAGAGGTCGGCTGTTTGCAGGTCAGAGGTCGTCACGCGGCGTTGAACGTCTTGACTTGAAAGCAGCGGAACAGAGCCAGAGGCCAAGGATGAGACTCAAACGGGTTCAACTCATTTCTGTTGTGTCGATCCACAGTTTCCTCTCCGCTGCTGCGGTAGAAGAGAAACACTCAGTGTGTCTTTGATCCACATCTGAAGAACATATTTACACTTTTATCTCTGATTTCTTACATTAATTGTGCAGCTAAGTTTCTTCTCTCTACGTGGACAGTTTATAGAATCAGTCCAGTCGGCTCTTCGTGGCTTTTATTTCAGGAATTATACCTTTGTTCTCAGGGTCTAAAGTGAGAAATGTTTTGTCGGTATAATTGTAAAGACAAATGAGATTTGATGATTTGAAACTCACCCGTAAATAAAACCAATGTGATGTTTGCAACAAAGAAAACCTGCTGTGATTCCCTGTGGTGTTTCCTGTGGTGGACCTCTGGGCTCCGTCCTGGGTCCTCTTCTATTTCCATCATACACCATAAAACAAAACTCACAACCATGTAATAGTCATTGTAATTACCAATCCTGACAATTTAATACAGTACAGTACATTTGTTGTATAGTAGTGAACTGCATATAGAGCTACTTCTATCAACCACTCACAGCATTTTGCTACAAGCTACACATTCGTAAACACATACAGTACACTGGGGGCTTTTAAGGTCCAGTATCAGTATCTTATTTACAGTACTTCACCCAAGGACAGACTGTATCGAACGGGCAACATGCTGAGCTGTAACTGCTGCTGTGAAAAGGTTGTAAAATGTGATGCTTCGACCAAACCAGTGGGTTCTAACATGTTGTAGTTTGGTTCATTAAATAAAGAAAAGAAAAAAAGATCAGATGAATCAATATTTTGTATCAATGATCTCAGGAGCCATACGATTTATGTAGGGAACCTTTTGAGGGAAAAACATTGAAGTCTTTCTATTTCCTGCTATTAATAGTAGTTTACATTGAGGTAGTTTTATAAAATTAACCATAAAGGGATAGTTCAACATTTTGGCAAATTGGCCCATTGCCATAATCCCTATAGTCATAGCAGTAGGTTCGTTTCCTTTAATTGTCGGTGCAAGCTATTTTTAGAATGGCAGAGCGGCAAGCTGCTGTCTCTGTCTCTGTCTCATAACGTTGTGTTATTATCTCATAACGTGGTGAATGTGCAGGTCACAACTTGTCCACCAGAGCGTTGTGGAGTTGTTGGATTGTGTATTTGATGAGTTTGATGAGGGAAACCAAGAAATCCCATTAGCCTCCGTAGCGTAGCTCTGAGCAGCTCACGGCTCTGCTCTGCCGTTCTAAAAATAGCTTGCACCGACAATTAAAGGTAACAAACCTGCTGCTATGACTATAGGGATTATGGCAATGGCCAAAATGTTGAACTATCCCTTTAAATCTGAATGTGTGTATTTGCTGGTTTCACTCTGTACAGTGACAGTCGTTATGTTACAGCTGCTGTTTGTACCGGTCTAAATCCTGGTCTCAAAGCTAAACCCAATGTTACAGGTGGGTGTGTCTATTTGCTGGTGGATCTGTCTAACTCCTGGATTGTGTTGTCAGATAATAACGTTGATATTAATTCTCCTTACAGCTGCAGCGTTTGTTGATGTTTGTGTTTCTGTGTTTGTGTGTGTGAGAGGCTGCAGAGCCAGAGTATGTATTTCTGTATTCAGCGTGTGCGTGTGTGTGCGTGTGTGTATGTGTGTGCACGTTTGTGGGTGTGTATCCCGAGGGAGGAAGCGTCACCTTTACCACTTGTGGTGGAAGCTGACAAGTCATTAGCAGGACAAACACACACACACACACACACACACACACATGCACACACACACACACACACACATGCACACATACACGCACACGCATACATGTGCACACATAAACACACTTTTCCAGCCAGGAGGG
This sequence comes from Trachurus trachurus, assembly GCF_905171665.1. Lineage (NCBI taxonomy): Eukaryota > Metazoa > Chordata > Actinopteri > Carangiformes > Carangidae > Trachurus > Trachurus trachurus. The sequence continues at coordinate 3,022,686 of NC_139912.1, forward strand.
TCAAACGGGGTCGCACAAAGTGACACCATAATAAGTCTCTGTCAGTCTGATCAATGACTACACACACACGCACACACACATACACACACACACACACACATATATACACACACATGCACACACGCAATGACAATAAACACACACACACACAGTGAATACTAACAAATGGACGCACACAGTGAATTGTAATTAGCCAGCGGGCTAAACGAGGCAGTGATCCCATTTACTGCTCACAATGCAAAGAGTTTAACTTCCTCTTCCTCCCTCTCTCTTTCTCTCCCTCTCTCTCTCTCTCTCTCTCTCTCTCTCTCTCTCTCTCTCCTTCTCCCTTGTTCTTTCTCTTCTCATGTTAACAACTTTGTTTTTTTTCTCTCGTCGACTCATTTATCAGAGCGAGAGAGCGCAAACATGAATTAATCAACTTCTGTTTGTTTCAGCACAATTAGTGATCAAATCAATTTCTGTCTCGAAAGGATTGAGAGAAGAGAGGAGAGGAGGACGGAGGAGAGAGGAGAGGAGGAGGAGGAGAGGAGGAGGAGAGGGAAACAAAGACTGAAGATGGAAGAAGATGAAGAAAAACAGGTAGAGGAGGAAGAGGAGGAGGAAATTAAAGAACGGGAAATTTGTTTCCAAGATGAAATGAAGCTACGAGTGATGGAGAAAGAGCAGAGGAGGAGGAGGAAGAAGGACAGAATGAGAGGACAAAGGTGGAAAAGAGGAGGAGAGAGATGAAGGACATAGATGAAAGGGATGGAAAATAAAGTAAAAGAGAGACGAAGAGGTGAAGGAGAGGAGGAGGAGGAGGAAGAGAGAGACAAATGAAGATCAGAAGAAAGAAGGAAAATAGAAGACGAAGGAGAAGGAGGTCAAGGAGAGAAGGAGGAAGACGAAGGTGGGGAGGGGATGAAGAGAAGAAGGGAAGAGGATAAGAGAAGGTCAGAAGTGAAGGGAAGGAGGGATTAAAGGATGAATAAAAGACTGAGGAGGGAGAAAAAGAGTGAGAGAAGGATGAAAGGAATGGGAGGAGGGATCAAAGACGGAAAATGAGAAGGAAGGAAAGAAGGATGGAGGGATGGAAGGAAGGAGAGAATAAGGGAAGATAGAGAGAGGGAATAACAAGAGAAAGGAAGGAGGAGAGGAGGATGGAGGGATGAGAGGAGGATTGATGATGCAGTTTTGGTTTGAAAGTGTGATTAGCATTTAGCTGACTGAAGCTCAGTCTGCTGCTTCATCACTATTTACTGTTTACACACACACACACACACACACACACACACACACACACACACACACACACACACACACACACACACACACACACACACACACACACACACACACACACACACACACACACACACACACACACTGTGGTTAATAACCCAGAAGATTTCCTGTTTGATGATGTTTCATTTTTTTTAAGTGATAAATAAAAAGAAACGTTGGATAGTAAATAAAATGACAAAGACGTCTTCCTCCTCCTCCTCCTCCTCCTCTTCTTCACCTTCACTTTAACTCCTTCCTCTCCTCCTTCCCTCCATTTCCTCTCACTTTATTATTCTTATAAGAAAAAAAACACATTTACACCAGCGAGACACAAAGTCGTGAAATGTTTTTACAATAAAAATGAATAAAATCAATGAAGAATATGAATCAAATACATCAGAAAAAAACATAATCTGCTCCCAGTATTGATCAGATTCAGATCAAGCTGTTTCCTTTCAGGACATCTAGTAATAATACATTTATAATGCACTTTACATTCAAACAATCTCAAAATGCTACAATGCAAACTTAATTAAAAAGAGACACAAGACAGAATTAATTAAAAGATGATGAAGAAAATGTTGCATAATTATACGTTATTATCTCATAGCGTGGTGAATGTGCAGGTCACAACTTGTCCACCAGAGCGTTGTGGAGTTGTTGGATTGTGTATTTGATGAGTTTGATGAGGGAAACCAAGAAATCCCATGAGCCTCCGTAGCGTAGCTCTGAGCAGCTCACGGCTCTGCTCCGCCGTTCTAAAAATAGCTTGCACCGACAATTAAAGGTAACGAACCTACTGCTATGACTATAGGGATTATGGCAATGGCCAAAATGTTGAACTATCCCTTTAAATCTGAATGTGTGTATGGGGAAACGTGGAAATACCACGCACCTTATGTCAATCCTCTGCCTATCTCAAAATAGCTTGCACCGAAAATTAAAGGTAATGAACCTATAGTCCTAAAACTATAGGGATTATGGCAATAGGCGAATTTGCCAAAATGTTGAACTATCCCTTTAAGATACAAATGTAGCAGAGTTCCTCTTTAAATGTCAGTGATTGAAACATATGAAAACTCAGTTCTTAAAGCATAACAGAAACTCAGATTAATAACAAACTGTTGTTTAATTTAATCATTCATAAATCAAAACAAGAAGAAGAAGTCGTCTCCACGTTGAGGCTGTAAAACTTTGACCTGCTCCTTTAAAGAAGAAACTTCCTGAAGAGCCGAACCATTAGCCTGCACCCGGCAGCAGCAGCAGCAGCAGCAGCAGCAGCAGCTGCTCCGTCTTGCTTTAAATTTCCCGTTTTACTGGCGCTCCGAGGAGTTTCACGTCTCTCTTTATGTCGCCCTGGAAACCTGAGCTGGATGTTCATTTTACAACAGTTCCCTTTTCTTTTTTCTTTTTTTTTCTCCAGACATTCAAATTAGCCGTCTCTGAAAACATCGCTCCAAGATTATTATTTTTTTACTGCTCGGTGAAACATTTATTTAATTTAACCGTCCTGCAGCATGTTCCTTTATTACAGTCGGCCATCTTGGAAATAAAACTGTGCAGCGGCCCGATGCTGACAGATGTTAGAAGTCTCAGATCCCGGTGTGTCGGTTCACATCGCGGCTGTAATGACCTCGGCCGCCCTGAGGGGGCGTCGCCGCGGCGGCCGCTCATCGGCTTTAAATGGGATTTCATCATGAAGCTGATTCTCACTCTGCAGGTTTGAACCCGTCCGTCGCTGCTCTGCATCTGCTGCTGCTGCTGCTGCTGCTGCTCTTTATGTGCCTTTATTGTTTTTATTGTGTTTTCATCATAAACTCTTTCTGCAAACTAAATCTTCCTCACGGGACAATAAAGTTTTCAATTCAATCAAAGGGGTTTTTATTCTGCAGCGGAAAAAAACGAGCCAATGAACAATAACTTCTAATGGATTTATATACAGGAGCTGGGCAGAGTGTGTGTGTGTGTGTGTGTGTGTGTGTGTGTGTGTGTGTGTGTGTGTGTGTGTGTGTGTGTGTGTGTGTGTGTGTGTGTGTGTACTGTAGCAGTGAGTATCTGCAAACCTCTGCTGAATATAAACGACTCAAAATCCAATACAGATCTCTCTCTCACACACACACACAGACACACACACACAGACACACACACACACACACACACACACACACACACACACACACACACACACACACACCCTCTGCAGTAGTGACCAGTTCATTTGCTGCATTAACTGTTGAACCGTTTCAGAGTGAAACCTGAAGCTGCTGCTCGGCTTTAAAAAAAAAAAAAAACACTGAGTCTGTATTCACACAAACTGACTCTGAATCAGATCCTTATCATTATTAATAATAATAATATAATAAGATTATTATTATTAATAATAATAATAATACTGATTAATGTGGGAACACAGGACGAAGACGAGGAGCAATTAAAAAAGAATAAAAATCATTAACTTTAAATCATCTCAGTGAAAAATGTGCGTTTGTTTTCTACCTTTTTGAGTTTTATCGTGATTCAATATTTTGATTTATTGAGATTTTTCCTTAGCTAGTTAGCATGCAACCAACTAAAACAAGCTAATCAATCAAGACGACTGCTTTTCACAGCAGCGCTTGTTGAGTGAAGACGCAACAAGTTTTTTGACTTTATGACCTCACAAGTCTTTTTTCTGAGTCTGACATATGTGTTTATCTTATTGTGTTGGAGGGGCCCCAACTTTTCTTGAAATTTTACCACTTTTTCTTAGAATTTTTTAACCAAGAACCAGAACCAGAACCTGAACCAGAACCAGGTACAGAGCCAGGACCAGAATCAGAATTTTTTTTTTACCACTTTTCCTAGAATGTTTTTCAGTTTCTTCTCAATTTTTCTTTTTTACTTGTTATTATTTTTTTCAAGAAATTTTACCCCTTTTTGTATCATTGTTTGCCTGTATTTTTGAGAGAGAGAAATTTTGCCACATTTTTCTAGAATTCTTTTGAGAAAAAAAAAAAAATTCTCAATTAAAAAAACAAACTTTTTACTTTTTTTATTTTTTTTATTTTTTTTTATTTTTAATCTTACCACTTTTTTCTAGAAATGTTTCAACTTTTTTGGAGAAATTGTACCACTTTTTTCCAGAGATTTCTCTATAATCTTTCAAAAATGTACGCCTAACTTTATTTCCCTGACGGCTAGCATCACACACAGAGCTACAGTCAGTCGCCATGGTTACAGATTGTTGTGACACCTCCTTGATGGCCTGTGAACTCGCGCAGGGTCGTCATCGGTCGTAGACGCTGATTGGTCGGGGTCGTACCATGGATCTTTACAGTAGGTCATACTTGTAGTGCTGCCGGTCTCCTGACTAAGACACGGCAACAATTAATCTGGAAAGACAAAAAAAAAAGGAGTTTTTTTAGTTTGGGACCTGAACGCACCGCAGAGTGAGTGATGAGACAGAGAAGAGGAGACAGGAGGAGAGACTGTCAGGTGTTCAGGGGCGCGACCCGTTCACAGAGCTCTGTTCTCTGTGTTCACACACAAACTCTCTGACATCTAAACACTCAGATGGAAACTGTTTCTACTGTTGTTGCTTTTTATAATTCCAAGTGTTAATTAATCGCTCTCCTGGTTTTTTCTGACGCCGTTTCAACCACAAATCCTAAAAACAGATCCAACGTCTCAGGAGAGCGTCCGGGTCAGAGCGAGGTCAGAGCGACACGAGCCTCTTAATAAATCATAGAACAGAAGCTATTTATAACGCACAAAGAGCAGCTTCATCTATCTATCTATCTATCTATCTATCTATCTATCTATCTATCTATCTATCTATCTATCTATCTATCTATCTATCTATCTATCTATCTATCTATCTATCTGCGGTCTCTTTCAGTGTCTGTGTTCATTTCTTTGCTAAATGGCCTGCAGAGATGGATTTTATATCCTCCATCCATCATCTCTGCAGAGAGATGTAACCTGAAGAAACAGCCCACGCCTTCCACGCTGCACTCGGAGCGAGGGAGCGCGTGCACGTCGTTACTCGCCGCGCGTGTGTGTGTGTGCGGCCGTGCACGCTCAGGGATATAATAGAGGTTAAGCAAAAAAAAGGCAACGTGACTTTGGCAGCCTGAGGAAAGAGAGGAGAGAGTGTGTGTGTGTGTGTGTGACAGTGTGTGTGTGTGTGTGTTTTAGTTGAATAACTACATTTTCACCTCCGTGTTGAAACGACCCTGAGTATTAATGTATTCCTCTCTCTCTTTCTCTCTTTTTCTTCCTATAGCCAAGGTCGCTCTACTATCTGTCAGCTGCCCTCTGTTTGCAGACATCGGCCGCTCAGTGTTTCACTCCGTCAGTCCACAGAAATTAAAGTAAACACGGTTGAAGTGGATGTTTCCCCGGCGACGGAGCAGAGTAAACCTGAGCTGAGCCGAGCGGTTCTCTGTCTTACTGAGCGACTGACGTGATCATAACTCTGTCCTGTAAGAAACAAGACCAAAGGTCGTTTGTGCAGCAGCTCATTATGACCCATGGCGACACCTAGTGGCCGCAGTGATTATTATGATCATAAAGTATTTTATTGTTTATTATTGAAAGGCTATGTTCGTCATATATGTTTCTTTACAAAAATTAACGATCGGAGATATTATGGACATTACCACTGCACTGCTCCACCGTTTATTTTTGTAAAGAAATCATCACAACAAGTTTCTGTGGCGGGGAGAGCAGGCGCTCTGTGATGGGATAGTAATGTCTTTCCAGGATGTTTCAGAGTTGGGCTATCTGAGGTGAGTGGCTACATGCAAAAACACAAAGTTTACACAGTTTATACTGTACACTATATGAGTTCAGTGGTGTCTCTAAAGATTCCAGTCATGTACCAGAGATATTTGATTGTTTTCTGAGTGTTTGTTGTGGTTGAAAGAATTGCCCCCATAGGTTAGCGTTGTGGCTATCGCTAGCCATGGTGTAACTCCGGTTTGCCACCGTCACTTGACTTTGCGAATGGGAGGGGTTTTACCATTTCACTCAATGGACCTTTAAAGCCCCAGTATGTAACTTATTTGGCTTTTTATTAGCAAATCTGTCTTTCATAAATCCGTATTTCACTGAAGTGGAATCACAGCCGCATACAAATGAAAGCTTTCTGGTACCTTAGAATGAGTTGTTACATGTCGTTACAAATACATAAGTGGGCGACGCACCGAACCGAGGCGGCCATTTTGCCTCGCCATTTTTTACGTTGAGTCTGACGTCTGCCCGATTTCACATGAATGCAACATCAAGAATACGTTCAGATATGCAACCGCACCCCTAGATGGGGGGAATTCCTACATATTATACCTTTAAATCCCTCCTTAAAACTCACTTTTATCGATTGGCCTTCCCTTTTCCTACTGTAACTTGATTGTTTTGTATTTTCTGCTGATTTTATTGTATTCTTTGAAATTCTTATTGTTCTATTTGTTGTTTTTTTTATTGTTTTATTTCGATAAGTGCTATAGAAATAAAGTTATTATTAAATCTAACTTTTTCTCCAGCGCGATCTAGAGGCTGATCTCTGTGAGTTTTTATTAACATGTTGAATTGTGGCCAAACAACTTCATCTAATGAAACAGTCTTGGCTCTACCTCGTGTTTATGTTGCTTTAAGTTCTTTGATCTGAAAATGACATCAGCTTTTTGTTTCAGTCTCAAAACAAAGAAATAAAATAAAGGATCTGAGCTCTTTGGCAGAGTTTCAGGTTTGTCTCCGTGACGACAGGTGGTGGTCAGCGCCGCCGCCGCCGTCGTGAGGATGTTGTTAAAATGTCCTGACCCGGCAGCCGGGGAGAAGTTCACCTGCCATCACGGCCCGCGGGTTACCACGGAAACAGCGGAGAAGTCAGGAAGAAGCAGCTGTGTGTTACACTGAGGGATCGAGAGGTTTAAACACACAGACAGCCACTCAGACACTCCTGCCAGCTCCAGATGCATTGTGGGTATCAGGGGGGCAATTTAGTTCAAGTGCCTGTGTCTGAGCACAACACACGTACACACACACACACACACACACACAGGCACACACTCGACATGATTCACCGAGCTGAGTTAAAACCCAATTTGCAGAGGAAGTGTTTCACTGACGACCTGGCAACCCCGCGCCTTCTTTATTTACTATCTGGCAACCCGACGACATCGCATCCAGACCCGAGGAGACGCCGCCGGACCGTGACCGCGACCACGTGTCGTCGCGTGTGTGTGTGCCGAGCGTTGTCGAAACTTCTTGCACAGTCACGAGAAGCTATAATTATGTCCAACGAGCCAGTTTACCCATCATGCATCGCTTCGGATTCGTGTGAAACAAACTGGAGTCTCATTACGACAAGCGGTGCGTTGTCATTAGATTCAATGGCTGCATTATCAACAGCGGCGTGTGTGTGTACGAGGACTTTTTGTGCATGTGTGTGTGTGTGTGTGTGCCAGATGGTGACGCACCAACCGTGCAGTCATTGGAGGAAATTAGAATAATGAACAAACTGTCTGTTTGTCTCTTCCAACCGGTTTCCAGCCCTATAAATACAGACGTGTGAACACAACACAACACAACAATCTATTAACACCTGTTGCTTCTTCCTCCTCAGATGTAAATCAATAATAAAATATAAAAGGGATCAGAGATTAATGTGAATACACAGCTGCTAATCTCCATCTGAACCTCTCTAATCCTGCTTTTCTTTTTATGGTCTGGAAAATGTTCAGTCTTAGTTTCACAAAAAGATTTTAAAAGGTAAAAATAGAATTATATGAGAAGATTGATACCAGTTTATTAAAGGAGCAATGTCTACATTTTGGTAATGCTATGTTAGTATTAGCAGCAGTTCAGACTGGTATAAACAGGTCGAAAGTAACCATCGTTTCAAAAGATAACGTGACAGAAACACGTTGCTCTATTGGTACCAGGTGTTATTTTGTACAAATGTGAAACGACATCAGTATAATTTGACTTTCAAGAGAAGTTGTGCTTCATATGTGATTACAAACCTATTGTGACCTTTATCTTATTTAAAAAATACATTCAGTTTCATATAATTTCATTTTTTAGAATGAACAATTAATGATGCTCGTTTGGATTTGTTTTAGACCTTTGTAGATCAGATCATTAACACGCTGCTTTTCTTTAAATTCCTGTATGGGGCATGTTCAAGAGAAGTTTGCTTTTGGTTATAAAAGAGTCTCATCTTAATGTGGATGCATCTACGTTACCACTTGTTAATGGCTCCATTTTAGATAAATATATGGTTTTGTTTTGTTTTATAGTTATTTTGATATTTTTATTTAGTGGTCGACTCGCCCAGTATTTCCTAGTTTCAGTTTCCCGGAATTACGCCGCCGTAGTGTTTTCACTTTCGTCAGTCTTGCGCCGGTCCAAGAATTTCACAGTGCGCCCGGAGTACAATAAAAAAAACATCAAAAACAGAAACATTGTAGAAGCAAAAACAAAAGAAACAAAAACATCAGAACAGAAACATTATAAAAGCAAAGCAAAACACAAACATATCACATCTTGATAGCACCACATAACACACCATACATACTATAGATACTGTATCATATATATATATATATATATATATATATATATATATATATATATATATATATATATATATATATATATATTCTACAACCATACATACTATTTACTATACACATGTTATACATACATATTTTTCATTAGTGAGTTGGTTCCATATGAACGTCTTTTTTCTGACTAATTGATTGACTGAGAAAGATGTGTAGGATATATAACATACACTTTAATAGGTATATTATTTATTAATGACTTTAACAGGTATATTATTTATTCAAGTAAAGGCGCATTTTATTGTCAGTAACAGTAACAACGTTATAACCATAGACTGTAAAAAGAATGGACGTAGCGTCCGTGACGTCACCCATTGGTTTTGAGGAGTCGTTTTTGTGACTCAAATATGGCGGCCTGGACAGCGCCATGTTGGATTTACCGGCCGAGAACCCGCCCACTGGCCTCGAAGCAGCTGTCCACGGAGCTGCTCGTACCTGTCACTCAACGTTTCCGCGCCCTAATTGGCCAGAATCTTAACCTAATAACAGTAAAACAGTAGAGTTAAAAAAAATTCACCCCCCTCAGAGTGTGTGCGGGGGTAGAAACTATCGGTTGAGAAAAAAAAACGTTCTGACACCAGGCTTTGATCATGTTTATTGAGGATGTAAAATCGGCGATTTTAACATGGGGGTCTATGGGGAATGCTCCCTTCTGACACCAGCCCCCATAGGAAGCCGAGGGGATTGCAGTTTGTTGAACGCGGAAGTGAGCTTCACTTCTCAGACCCACAACTGCCCCCTTGGTTATAACCAGGAAACAGAAACTGAATAGCCCAACGACTGTGATATACGTATCTTCTCTTCTTTCAGCCATGCAGCCAAATGTAATTAAACTATAGTTTAATATGTTGATATGTTATATTACTGTAATTTATGTTATATTATTTATCGGTGCGTATACCTACACACAGTCCAGATAAACAATGTTTTACACTTTTGATTCATGTATTCATTTTTAACTTTTTCCTTTTAGAGACCTCTTTATTCCAGCTTGCTCTTGAATCGTTTCCTTGCTTTATATTCTGGCTTCTTTTATTGAATGCTGGTACAAAGTGTGTGTTAAGTAGCGGCCGGGGCTGAAACGGTTCCTTCCATTCCCCAAATAAACCCTGAAAACGTCTGGGGGGGGGGGGGCAGTTCAGACAGCAGCAGCTGGGTGAAAAGCTGAGCTCTGCTGCTCCGTCTGAGTGTAAACGCTCTGCCATCAGATCACAGCGCTGACGTGACGACGGCTGACAGGACCGGTTAGAGAGGGGGGGGGGGGGGGGGGGGGGGGCTTCTGCCTTTTCATGGATGAGGTCGCTCCATTCAGTGAAGACATGGAAGGTAAAAACCATCTGAATTCACTTGACTCGTCTATTGAAGCCGTCCCGTCCCTCTTTTGTGGCGGGAAAATTATCAAATGGTGCAAAAAAATATCAAGTTGAGCGGTCGCACAAAAAAAACTCATCTGTTCATACAATACACTGCTGGTTGGTTTTAAAGGACTAGTGCAGTTTTTTTTTTTAACATATAAAAGGGAGATGACAACGAGCCGGAGCCCAAACACAAATAAGCTCATTCATCTATCACTACGGCTCATTTGCATAAATTTAAATATGGAGAGTAAACAGTAAAGTGCTAGTTTGTTAGTGCGGCATTGAGCTCCTGAATTGGATCCTGTTATATGTAATGTAGAAGAGAAATGCTCAATTACTCCTGTGTGTGTGTGTGTGTGTGTGTTTGTGTGTGTGTGTGTGTGTGTGTTTGTGTGCGTGTGTGTGTGTGTTTGTGTGTGTGTGCGCTCTGCTAATAATTCCGTGCAGGGTCGAAGCAATCAGAAACCTCTCACTTTTAATCAGCGTCACACAGAGCAACACACACACACACAGAGAAACACACTAACCAGTTTGACAGCTTCAGTATGGTGAATGGAGAACGTAACACACACACACACACAGACACACACACACTCATATGGCTGAGGAGGAGTCAGGAAAATAAATGCATGTAAATGAGAACGGCTCCACACATGTGAACACTTAGTGCATGTTTAACGCACGCTGCTGCCGAGGATGAATGGAGGAATAAACGACAGCGCAGACAGATAAACCTATCAGAGAGAGGAGAGGAGCAATCTGTTTCAGCTTTGTACAGTGACACACACACACACACACGCACACAGACAGACACACACACACTTTGCAGCACTCTGCTTTGTCCCTGATGATGGTGATGTGGCTCTGCTGCCTTCAGCTCATAACAGAAGAAGGAGGGAAGAAGAAGGAGAAGAATAAGAAGAAAACAAACAAAAAAAACATAAAATAACAAGAAAAACAAATAGACTGGAGATAAAAACAGCGGAGACAAACACACACAAACACACACACAGACACACACGGGTCCTGACTTGAGGCGGTTTCTGTCCCCGAGATCAATACCTGCCACTCATCTACTCAACCTGCTGCCTGAGTGACACCGCAAACCTCCTGCAGCCGATCACAGAGGCAGCGCTTCAGTTTTCACATTCAACTCCACGACTTTATCACGGAGGTGGAGACGGAGCGAAGCCGCCATCGCCATCGCCTCCTCATGAAGGATGAGACCGCCGGCTGCCGAGTGGAAACTACCTGCTCCACTCTGCTCTCAGTGTTGCTGTGATTACTTTAACGCTCACTATGATTTATAAATATAGTCTCATCACTTCGTTTGGTGCTTTTTTATGTCTTTGTGTGATGAACTGGTTTTAACTGAGCAACTTTAAGCACCAGCTGCTGTATTCACTATCTGGGATCTGGGAATGCCCTCAAATGGAAATTTCGTTGTATGATATACAATGACAATAAAGCATCTTAACTTTAAAAGTATAATATGTAGGAATTCCCCCCATCTAGCGATGCGGTTGCATATCTGAACGTATTCTTGATGTTGCATTCAGGTGAAATGGGGCAGACGTCAGACAGACAACAGACGCTGCATGTAACAGGATAAACAAGCGTCTATGTAAACAAGTGGTCCGCCAGCACGAGGCAAAACAATACACGTGACAGTATGTTGTCATGGTGATGTCGTATTGTTTTACCGTCTTTCTCTGGTGGAGTAAAATGACATCCGGTTGGTTTGCCGACGGCCGTCTGCCTGACTGCACCTGAATGCAACACCAGTGCCTCCGTACTTCCTCACACTACACAGTGGTGACAGTTTTAACAGGCCGAGCCCACAGCACCGCTCAGTTTCCATGGTTACCTACGGTCACGCTGCCACTCAACGTAAAAAATGGCGATGCAACATGGCCGCCTCGGTTCGGTGCGTCGCCGACTTATGTATTTGTAACGACTTGTAACAACTCATTCTAAGGAACCAGAAAGCTTTCATTTGTATGCGGCTGTGATTCCACTTCAGTGAAATACGGATTTATGAAAGACAGATTTGATTTTTGCTAATAAAAAGCCAAATAAGTTACATACTGGGGCTTTAAACAAAAGCTAAACACCAAAATCTTGAAAAAAAAACGAATTACTGTGTAATTATTGTGTTTTGTCAAGAAGTGTTGATCCATGAGAAGATATAATTTTAGTTTTAAGAACCAAAAACCATCTAATTCTTCTCTCTGGAACTCTTTAGTAACATCAGGTGGGTGAGAGCCAATCAGAAGAGAGGAGGCTCTGAGTCTCTCTTTAATACAAACATCTACCTTTATACTGTATGGAGCTTTAACACAAACATCTACCTTTATACTGTATGGAGCTTTAATACAAACATCTACCTTTATACTGTATGGAGCTTTAATACAAACATCTACCTTTATACTGTATGGAGCTTTAATACAAACATCTACCTTTATACCGTTTGGAGCTTTAACACATACTGTACGGAGCTTGTGTACCTCCAGACTCTCCTCTTGTAACCAGTACTGTAGCCTATATAAACAGATTTGTGGATGATAAATTTTCTCCAGCGCTGGTTGAAAAAGTGAGAAAACTCTCTGTGGCTTAAATCTTTAAACACTCGACTGAAACTGACCCCATAGATGTAAGAAAACCCAGCAGCTCGACCACGAGGCCTGAGATTCCTGCACCATTACGTTTTTGCCAGATCCAGACAGTTGTGATGTCGACGCTGCCGTTCTCAGCCGGGCGTGACCGACACACTGACGACCCACAGCAGTCAGAGAGAGAAAACCCACAACCCACGCTGCACCGAGCTCCCTCCATCTCCCACTACACCGCAGCGCTCATCAGTGTGTGTGTGTGTTGACATCAAATACACACACAGACAAACACACACACGTCCTCAGTGATTCAGCTGAGCTCGGGAACAGTGAGCCTCTGTTTGTTCTGTCTACACTGACCACTGGACACTGAAGTCTATATCTGCATCTCGGCCTCTTTTATGTGCTGCGACTATGAATCATGGATGGATTTGTACTTTCAAGGAATTTGAAATATTGATAGTTGGATCTGTGTGTGTGTGTGTGTGTGTGTCTCTCTCTCTCTGACACACTCACTCGCTCCTCTAGATTTCTCTTCAGCTGCTGCTTCTGCTCCTTTGGCTGCTGCTAGATTGGTGTCAAGTGCAGAGGCCTCACACACTTACACACTTACACACACAGCTGCACATACACACACATACACTTTTTTTTTTTCCTAACTAGTGATACACATTCATTACATTTTCTGCCCACTGTGTGTGTTCTGACACCAATCTACCCCGAGGCAGGAGTGTGTGTGTGTGTGTGTGTGTGTGTGTGTGCCACCCACTTAGATCGCTCCGCTGTCTTCCACCTTGATCCAGTTGGCTGAAACGAGACTCTAATTGGCCGTGCAGTGTCAGAGCGACTGTGCGTCGAATGTGTGTGTGTGTGTGTGTGTGGGTGTGTTGACTTTGTCCAATAAACCAGTCTAATATCCTGAAGCTCTGATAATGACCCCCCCCTCCCTCTCCACACCCATCCTGTTGTAAGACACAACATTCATTACAGCCCACGCGGCTCTGAGACGAGACGCTGGCTGGACTGCTGATTCTCTCATCGTCAGAGACAGAAGACGATAATAGGAAGTTTGTCCCCGTGGCGACGCTGGAGGTGAAAGTCGTGGAAACCAAGGGTTCGTCCGCACGAGGATCAATTAATACTGAACAGCTGCCTCTGAACCTCCGTGGCCGTCGGCCTCCGTTTTCTCTCGTTGTGAAGTAAAAAACCAAACAACAGAGACTCAAACCAACGACACAAAGACATAAAGACGTCTCCATACACTGCAAAAAATCAAAATCTTTCCAAGAATATTTGTCTTATTTCTTGTATAAATGTCTCATTTCTAGTCAAAACTAATCTCTTTCCAATTAAAATCAATCAATAACCTTTGTTTAACCAGGTAAAAAACTAATTGAGATTTAAAACCTCTTTTCCAAGAGTGACCTGGCCATAACAAGACTCATCACCTAAAAATGTAATTGTTTTTAGGTAATTTTCACTTGTTTCAAACAAACTTTCAATTGGAATAAGTAGAAAAATTTGCCAGTGAAAGCAAGTTTTTTGTGCTTGTATTGTAATAAGAAAGAAAAACTTGCTCCACTGTCAGATTTTTCGACTTATTTCAAGAGATAATATGTTTGAAAGAAGTAAAAAGTGTCTAAAAACGAGCTACGTTTTAATGTGGAATCTTATTTTAAGTATATTAGATTTGTTTTGACTAGAAATGCCATTTTGACTAGAAATAAGACAAATATTCTTGGTAAGATTTTGAGTTTTTGCAGTGCACTGACGGACATGCAGCTGAAACAGTTTCTGTATCTTATTGGTCCAGATGTGGAAGCAGCATCTGTGGCCGTGGTGCTGACCGACTGTACACTGGGCTGGAAAACAACAAAACATGTGGCTCCAACTGGAGTTATTCTGCTGTGGATGCCCAGGGGCCCATTATCTCACAGTCCATGCATCCATCTGGAAATATACTGTAAATGTGCAAAACATGTGATGGAAATCAGACGCCGGTTGCACCAGCGGTTCTTGTTTGTTCAAATCTAGACTTTAGTGGAAGATTCATGCATCAATAAGTCACAATCAGAGTCAGAGTCAGAAAACTGCCCCAGGGCAGAATCAGGTTGAGTTACAGTTGAACAATGAGCAAAGAACAGAGAACATGATGTGGCTCATGAAGATAAATACGTAAGTACAAACATATAAGATAAATATAGGCTACATAAAATATTAAAATGTGTCTTTTTACTATAATATTTAAACGAAAACCCACAATAAGAAAAGTGTCCTATGTTGTTTTTAATGAATTATGTCAACTAAACTAGTCCTCATGTAGAGTACTATATCTACATTTAGTGTAACTGGTAAATTACTGTAACCATCCCATGCTGATAGAATGAACAGGCAAAGAAAAATTCACACCAATAACAGCACACAAGTAAAATACATACAGTATTTCAACATAGCCTATAATGTACAAAACACCTACATTTACACAGGACTATTAAAAGTGTCTGTCCCATTAAAACTGTTCATATTTTTAATATTAAAAGTTCATAATATTTATGCTTTTATATGTTTGTGCAGCTAATTGAGGCATAAGCTAATCTAGTAGCTACAAGTAGCATAAACCAATGCCAAACTGTGCTAGTTAGCCCAGATATGGGGCCTAGCTACAGTCCAATGCTAACTACAAGTCGCATGAACCAATGTTGCTTACCACATGAGATACTAGCAGTAGGCTACCACACTTTTTTTTTAAAGTATCTCCACCATATATTTATAAATGCTACAACAGCTAGCTCTCCACTGCACTACATTTAACCCGTTAACTCTCCTACTAATTACTACGCTGCTTCCACATCTAAATGTCATCAAAATATTAGCTGTGTTCGAAATCCCCTATCAGTGCACTATAGTGTGTTCGCCATTTTGTAGTCTTCAAAATACCCACAGTGCACAGCATATGAGTGTTGCCAACTTGGCGATTTTCTTGCTAAATCCAGCGACTTTCCAACCACCTTCCACTAGTCAGTTATGCAAATTAGTTCTTCTACTTCTAGCGACTTTTCGGGCAGCCAATAGCGACTTCCCTTACTGAGGAGAATGGGCAACACTGCTACATTGTTCTCCTGTATTAGCCTACCACAATGCAATGCCGTCGTGTTTTGCCAGTTGACGCCGGCGAATCAACAAATAGCGTCTTAAACCTTTGCTTTGCCTCTGTCTGAGGATCCAAACAACAACAGGCAACGTTTTCTTCAAATAAAGAAAACCGTTTTTGGTACGGGCAAAGCTAATAGCCACTTAGCGCGTGCTAGGTAGCTTGTAGCTCGTGAAAGTCGCACAACAGCTGAGAAAACCAAACCTGAACATTGGTAGTTCAACAATTTATTGACCAAGACATACAACCACCACCACGCAGAATCACATCCTCAAATGTTCTGTGAATGAGTGGACGATTTCGAACCTTTACTTCCTGTCTTTTGAACGGCATCAAATCTGGTGTCACTCCTGAAACCGCAGTCACACACATGGTGAACAGTCTGGTTGTCCTCACACTTGTGGCCATGTTGTGTAGTTTAGTGAAACAAAAGTGTTGCACGGACGGACAGAACAACTCACGTGGAACATCCTGTGGCCTGGAGCCGGACAAAAGCATTG
Organism: Trachurus trachurus; assembly: GCF_905171665.1. Classification (NCBI taxonomy): domain Eukaryota; kingdom Metazoa; phylum Chordata; class Actinopteri; order Carangiformes; family Carangidae; genus Trachurus; species Trachurus trachurus. Next base: position 3,039,180 of record NC_139912.1, read on the forward strand.
ATCACTGAAGCATCTGACACAAACAGAGATGAAAACTAGCGGTTAGCTTCACTGAACATGACATCACGCTGACAGAACACACACACACACACACACTCTATATGTTGTACACTTGAACCATATCTGGATAACAGATAGCTTTTAAGGCGACACACACGTGCTGAGACAGATGGGCAGGAACACGCCAATCGTTGTAAAAATTAATGGCTCATGTGATAGCCAATCAAACGCTTGGCAGGCTGTGTCAATAGCCAATCAAACAGCTGGCGGCGTGCATGCAGATGAGCTAGGAGGTCTGTCAGTGTCAGTGTCACCTTGGTAACGGCAGCGGACAGGGAAACACCTGACCTTCAGCACACAACCTGACATGGTTTAATGACACACACAGAACACACTGCAAAAACGCAAAATCTTTCTTATTTCTTGTCAAAATGTCTCATTTCTAGTCAAAACTAATCTATTTTCCACTTAAAATAAGAGTCATCGCCTAAAAATTAACTTGTTTTTAGATCATTTTCACTTGTTTCAAACAAATCTTCATTTAAAATACATGGACAAATCTGCCAGTGAAAGTTTTTTGTGCTTACAGTGTAATAAGAAAGAAAAACTTGCTCCACTACCAGATTTTTCTACTTATTTTAAGTGAAAATGTGCTTGAAAGAAGTAAAACATTTCTAAAAACAAGCTACTTTTTTAATGTGATAAGTCTTATTTTAAGTATAATGAGATTTGTTTTGACTAGAAATAAGACAAATATTCTTGGTAAGATTTTGAGTTTTTGCAGTGCACACACACGTCGTTGGTTTGTGATGCCACACAGTTGATGGTTAAGATGAGATATAATTAATTAGGTTAAGATTTAGAGCTGATGTGTCCTCTGGGCTGTAATATAAATCTAAACTACTTTAACTTTAATTGAGTATTTTTCTTTCCTACCTCACACCAGTTCAGGGAAATGAATCCTTTAATTTAATTCAGGTTTTTTTATTTTATTTTAACAGGAGCCAAATTATCCACAGAGGACTCCTCCGCTTTAAAACAAATGGACCGGATGATTCAAACAGGTAAAAAAACACTAATTCAAGTAGTTTAAAACTAAAAAAAAAAACAGTGTGACTGTCTCAAATCTAAAAAGTTACATTTGGCCAAGATAAAAAAAAAAAAGGACATCCTAAAAGCGTGACCTAAAACTGAAAAAAAAGTTAACTTTAACAACACTAACACATGTTTAAAGTGAATACAACACTACAGACTTCAGTTTGCGAAGATAATACTTAACATTTAATGGTTTGCGTTCTGCTTCTCCAAGGGATTTGCTGCTTTTGCTTTTAATCGTTGTATTTATTCTAATAATTCACAAGTTTAAACTGGGAAGAAGCTTTGTGAGAGTTTTACTTTGCTTTGTTGTGGAATTTATCCCCATTAATAAAATGCAATTAATCCACTGATTAATTGCAAACAAGTAGGAGATGAATCCATATTGACAATAATCATTAGTAGTGTCTTTAGTCTAATGATATACAGCAATATAACACTTGACGTAGACTTCTCTGTATAATTGAACACTTCAACTCAAGTAGGATTTTCAACGCAAGACTTGCACTTGAACTTGAAGTCTTTACACAGAGATGTTTGTAGTGAAGTAGAGGATCTGAGTTCTTGTCAGTCAACCGGCTAAATCTAATCTGACGCTTTATCTTGTGCGCTGCAGCTGAACTCAGACAGTGAAGAGCGTTTCTCAGAACAAGGGAGTGAATGATGCTCGCAGCTATTGTGATGCCAGGTGAGCGGGAACAACAGAACAGAGCGAGAGGCGGTGAGTGGCTCTGTTCAAGCAGCCGTGGAAATAACAGCTGGATTTACTGAGGAGACGGAGTCACTTATATTAGACGACGGCAGAACAAGGTGTCACGGATGCTCTGTTTGTGAACCATTAACAACACGGAGGCAGCAGCCCTCAGGTTTCCAGGAGGAGGAGGAAGAAGATCAGAACTGATGCACAGCTCCATCCACGTCTCCATCCACTGCTAAAACTCTGCAGTTGAAGTCATTAAAGAGGAACTATGCTATATTTTTACCTTAATGAATCAATCAATTAATTTGTTGGAAACAAATGCACATGGAGGAGAGGAGGGTTAGAGACACAGAGGAGGAGAGACCAGACCTGGAGAGTTCAGATTTAAATGGATAGTTCAACATTTTGGCAAATTGGCCCATTGCCATAACCCCTATAGTCATAGCAGTAGGTTTGTTACCTTTTAATTGTCGGTGCAAGCTATTTTTAGAACGGTGGAGCAGAGCCGTGAGCTGCTCAGAGCTACGCTACGGAGGATCATGGGATTTCTTGGTTTCATCAAACTCATCAAATACACAATCCAACAACTCCACAACGCTCTGGTGGACAAGTTGTGAGCTGCACATTCACCACGCTATGAGATAATAACACAACGTTACCACACAGAGTTGTTTTAGAGGGAAATTCATGCAAAACCACTGATGCGCGTTGCCTTCAGGGACAGTTTTTCATCATCAGTCTCTGTATTTCCCTCTAAAACAACTCTGTGTGGTAACGTTGTGTTATTTTCTCATAGCGTGGTGAATGTGCAGCTCACAACTTGTCCACCAGAGCGTTGCGGAGTTGTTGGATTGTGTATTTGATGAGTTTGATGAAACCAAGAAATCCCATGAGCCTCTGTAGCGTAGCTCTGAGCAGCTCACGGCTCTGCTCCGCCGTTCTAAAAATAGCTTGCACCGACAATTAAAGGTAACGAACCTACTGCTATGACTATAGGGATTATGGCAATGGGCCAGTTTGACAAAATGTTGAACTAGTATCCCTTTAAATCGTTCCATTCTGACGCTCACACTCGTCACATCGTCAGTGAAAGAACTAACTCCAACTCCACAGACCTGAGTGAAGCCACCAGGGCTTCTGATGCTGTATCATCACACAGTTGTGTCAGGTTGCTGAGCTGTGGTTGTTATCTCAGGACTAAAAAACAGCTCTCAGATAAAAGACAGCCGGTATCTCTCAGTGTGCTCATCCTTAACGTGGACATTTTCACCCCTGACGCCTCACTCTTCACCCCGGCCTCGCAACAGGCTGCTGAACATGGCCGCTCTTTTAGATTTCCAAAAGGTTTGAGGTGAGAGGCCATGACAGCGATGGAGATGTTTTGTATCGATGCTCTGCCACACAGCTGGTGTGTTGGTTCCTGTTCATATTCCTCTATTGCTCTTTTACTCATGTTGAAGCGTCTTGTCCATCTGCACAGTCGACCCTCCTGCTGTGATGGTGACAGTCACTAAAGACTCACTTCATTAAAATGTTAAATAAAGCTGTTACATGCATCTAAATACTGCAAAACAGACGTTTGTTTACTCTCTGATGTAGTGTATTAAACTATTTATAGGCAGGGTTACTATGAGTCCTTGAAACCTTTAAATTTGTTATGAATTTGAGGTAAAAAAAAAAAAAAGGGAAAAAGTTCTATATAAAACATACTAATGTCTATCTATCTATCTATCTATCTATCTATCTATCTATCTATCTATCTATCTATCTATCTATCTATCTATCTATCTATCTATCTATCTATCTATCTATCTATCTATCTATTTTCGAGAAAAGGCCTAGAAAATAGGCTTGGTTTTTAACACGTTTGGTAAGTTGAAGAAAGTGAATGTAAAGTCTGCGACTTGGTTGGAAATTTCAAGACAATACACCATCAGAATATAGTGACAGTTCCAGCAAATATGACTGAATAATTGTTACCAACTGAACCTTTAAGTTATATTTGAACACTATGGAAACATAAAAAGCATAAAAAATAATCTGGCAAAAAACTATAAGAACATTTTGATTTTAATGTTTACCCTGTCATAAAATCAAACTTATATCTTCTTGAGTGATCAAGGAAGCCGCCGATGTAGCTGCTGTTTGGTTTCCATAACAAAAAAGTAAAAAACAGAAAGAGTGGAATACATTTTCTGATCAAAAAACATATTCATATTAAAACCAAATTTAGTCACTCAAAGACCTTCATTCCTAAAACTTTTGGAGGGAAAACTTATCGGCTACATCCAAAGACTGACTCTAACAACAACAAAGCTGCTAAAACTTTTTATTTCTGCTCATTATTTAATGTCTTTCTTTGAAAAAAAGAAGAAAAGAAAAAACTCCCCCTGGCTCCTGCTTAATTATTTGTATTGTTTGTGTAATAATAACTGCACTTGTAGTTTGATGTTTTTATCAATAAAGATTGGGTTAAAAAAAAAATCAAAAAAAAAATCAAAGAAGCCGCCATATTTGAACACACCTGTTGACGCCGGCGCAGTTGAAACAGGAAGAAGAAGGGCGGGAAAGTGATCAACAATCTATCGGTGTTTACGTATCGATGAGCTGAAGGACTTTTTTCATGGACTAATGTCTAAACAATGGAGGACGGGACAAGAACTTGCTAACTAACTAACTGCTGGTTCTGCTGCTAGATATTGATTATTGATTATTGATGGGTCATATCCAGCCTGTGTGCTTGTGGTAACTCACCATGAAGTGAATATGTGAATCCTCCTCCAGATTTCTGACTGTGAGCGACCTAACGAGCTGCAGCTCGTCTCGTCCACATCGATAAAGGTTTCAAACATTTAGGTCAGATGAAGAAACCGCCGGTGGGCGCGTGCACGAGCCTCGTGCCTGATGCGCGCGGTCACTGAACGTGCTTGAACGTCTAAAATCAACTTCTGTGGTGAAATGTGTGTGTGTGTGTGGGTGGGGTCGCCTTCTCATTAGAAACATGGAATATTAATTGATTCTTTGAGAAGAAATCAGTGTGATTCTGCGGGTAGCTATTGATTATTGATTATAAGCAGTGACATAGCTGATCTATAAACCAGTTCACACATCTCAGAAGATCATATAGGCTACAGCCTTTATATACAATAAGATCTGAAATAAAGAGACTGGAATAAAGAAACAAAAGCTCAAGTTGCAGCTTCTCATTGGAAACATGAAATAGGAATCAAGTCTTTGAGGGAAAAAAAATCAGTGTTACAGACCGTGTGATTCTATACGGGTATTGATTATTGATTATAAGCAGTGAGACATCTGCAGTTAAAACATCTTTGATGGTTTAGTTTTGGCAATGCGTTCCTGATAAAGTGATCGATATTATTAGACTACTGACGTTTTACAATGAAGAACCAAACCGATTAATATAATAATAGGCTCAATAAATAAACATATAAATAAAAATAATGAAATAAAATCAGTGGTGACAAGTCAGTGGGAATAAAGAGACTGGAATAATAATAATACAAACTAATTTCAGCAGAATCTACAGCTGTGTGTGTGTGTGTGTGTGTGTGTGTGTGTGTGTGTGTGTAATGTACAGGAGAATAGAATAGAAGTGAGAGTTGGTGGGTGTAGCTCTCTCTCTCTCTCTCTCTCTCTCTCTCTCTCTCTCTCTCTCTCTCTCTCTCTCTCTCTCTCTCTCTCTCTCTCTCTCTCTCTCTCTCTCTCTCTCCAGTCAGCGCGTGCCTCTCGGTTGTTGCAGCTCGTCCTCAAAACGCACGAGCGCTCACCGCGAGCGGACCGGCTGCTGCTGCTGAACGGGGCGGCACGAGACTCTTCATCTTCCTCTTTTTCTTCTTGTTCTTTACCTCCTCCTCCTCCTCCTCTTCCTCCTCCTCCGCGGCGGATGGAGGGATGCTAAGAGGAGAGAGAGCTCCATCATCATCACCATCATCTTCATCATCACCATCATCATCATCAGCAGCACCTCCATCCTCCTCCTCCTCCTCCTCCTAGAGGCGGAGCAGCAGCTTCTCTCCTCGGACTAAAAAGTTGAGGAGATCCGCTGTTACTGTGATCATCCGGAGCACGGGAGCGGCTCGCGGTTCATTTCTACTTTGGACTCCATGGAAACGGACCCGGTGTGTGAAGTACCTATGTGTGTGTGTTTTGGGGATTTACCGTGTTGTGTGTTTATACCGGAGCAGCAGCAGCAGCGGCGGCGCTTTATTCAGGGCTCGAACCTGATCCCCGGTGCGTTTTAACGCATCTCTGACTGACGTTACCGGAGGGATCTCCCGGTCCGGTCTCGGTCTGGTCCTGGTGCTGAGTGAGGAACATCTGTGTTGGAGCTGGTCTGGACTAACCCCCAGATGTTTCATCCTGCGGTGCTTTAACGGTGAAACGGATCAATAACGGACTTATTGTGACGTGTTTGGTGTTTTTTTCTGTCTTTGTGCGCTGCGCTATAACGGATCCACTGGACTGGACGGTCCCGGGTGGACTGAGCGGTTTGATGCTGACCGACTGTAACCTCAGCCCCCCCCTTCCCTCTCCCCCTCCCTCGGTGCTGAGGAGAGAGAAAGAGAGAGACTAGAGAGAGAGAGAAGGAGAAGAAAGGCAGGTATAAAGCAGGTGCTCACTTCATCACTTCACCGGGGAACAGCGGAGGGACAGCGGACTGGACTGAGTCGGTTTCACCTGAACTGAGCTCCAGCTCCAGGGACCGACCGCTGGTAGGAGCCCAACCCGGGGATCAGCGCTCCTCTCCGGGGGGAGAGAGGAGAGAAGTTCCCGGACGATCGGATAAAACCTCCTCATTAACACCGGACTAATCTATCTATTCTTAAAGCAACGGGATTTATAGATAAAATGATTGATTGATTTTTTTTTTTTTTTTTTTTTTTAGGAATAATAGAATAATCCCTATTCTATGATGATCAATCATTTTAAACAGGATTTTCCATCCATCAGCCTCCATCAGTGAGCGGTTAAAGAAGAAGCAGCGATCGTTTCCACCGGAGTGAGTTATCTCCTCCGCGGTGAAATAAACCCACACGCTGCTGTAAATTATCCTCCTAACTCCCCCAAGAGAGAGAGAGGGGGAGAGACATAGACTCAGAGCAGAGAGAGAGAGAGAGTTATTACCTCAATATAACTTCACCTCTTTGTTTCTATTTGTCAGATGGGAGCATCCGGTTAAATCTAATCTAAAAATTTTAATTTGAAATCTGGCCATTTCAGATGCTTCCCTTCTTTTAGCTAAAGTTTCAACTCTCCCTCCTGGTTGAGTCTGATGATTAAACACAAAAAATCAGAGGAATTACAGTTTAACAATGCTGAAATATTCCCACAATGATGTTTAAATGAGATCATAATTGAGTACAAGAGAGGAAAATGCAGATTTTTCAAAATAAAAGCCCAACAAACGGAGATAAAAGTTTCTGCTGTGGTGGTTGGATGCTGTGTTGAACACATGCTGACCCGGGTTTATGAGTGGAAATAAGTCCTCTGACTCCAAAACTGAAATGTAATCATAACATTCATAGAGTCCTGCGGTGCATATATGTGACCGTAATGTTCACCGAGGTGTTTTTATTTCCCTCTGTATCATAATAATAATCCCATAATAGTCTGAAAGGGGGGGTTTATTTACGCTTTACTGCAGTTCTGGAGGAGCTTTTAACTCAGAAGAAATTAACTTTAAAACGGCCCCGGGACACAAAATCCTCCTTCCTCCTCGGGGTCGGCGGTGGATCGACGGATCAGAATGAGGATTTGAACGTCTGGAAAACCCAACGAGAAGCTCCACTTGTTGTGTTTCTGTAGAGTTTATACCTCCAAAAGCCTATGGATGGTACGCTCACTGTATAGCCACATCCTCAACAGCATACCTCCTCCTCTTCCTTCTCTTCCTCTTCCTTCTCTTCCTCCTCCTCTACACTTGAAATCAAGCCATGCTGCATTGATTGATTTTTTTTTTTTACTCCCATCCTCGACGCAAAACCAGAAGGCACACGACCGTCTCATCCTTTCTGGCTTGTCAGTTTGTTGCCTGAAATGTGAGTCGTGCCGTGGTGTTGATTTTCCACCTCGTTGTCAGAGCTGAAGGACGCTTAGAGCGGCGAGCGGAGTTCTGGAGATTTGAAAGAGCAAAAACCTTGGAGCTTTTGTGACGATCTGAACAAACCTCCTTTGGAAAGAAAACTAACCTGAGGATCGATGAATGTTCTTCTGACTTTGACTCTTTCGGACGATCGGACGTTTCTTTGGTTGTTGAAGTGACACTTTTTGAAGCTCGATGGGTCTGAACGACAGCAGCCCCGGCGCCATGCGGAACGGCCGCGGCCTCTCGGACCAGTGGGCCGAGTCCGTGGTGGTCCGGCCGCGCACCACCGAGCGCCACATCACGGTGCACAAGCGGCTGGTGCTGGGCTTCGCTCTGTCCATCCTCACCCTCATCATCGTCACGGCGGTGGCGGTGGTGCTCAGCGTCCGCTTCGAGGAGTGCGGCAGCGGGCAGGATCGCAACGGGGCGACGGCGGCGGGGGAGTCGGGCTCCCGCGGCTCCGGAGGCTCGGCCCGGTTGAACGGGAGCAAAGGGGAGCGGACGGGGGCGGGCGAGCGCGGGGACGAGGACGGCGCCGTCCAGCCCTGGAGGAACTCGCGGCTGCCTGGATCGCTGAGGCCGCGGCACTACGACCTGCGGCTCGCCGTCTACATGGACAACTTCACCTTCTCGGGGGAAGTCAGCATCGAGCTGGAGTGCGTCAACGCCACCCGCTTCATCGTGCTGCACGCCGACCGCCTTGAGGTACGGTGGCCTGTGTGGCATTACCTTTCATTCATAGACCTGTCACTGTCAGACTGATTGATTTCTATATGTCCAATTGTTGCAATGTTCCTTTTTTTTGATAATCAGCTGATAACATGGAAAACCAATTAAAAAAAAAGAAAATTCAAAGAAATTACATTCAAAAACAATCTCCCAAAGTTTCATAGTCCAGATAAGTGAGAAAAGGCACGAAAATGACGATTGAAGTTGACTTTTAACTAGCCGAGCACAACATTGAATAACTTAGAATAACCGTTTATGATAGAGACGAGCTGTAAACTTCATCTGAATCGTGAGATTTTCTGCTTTCCGATGGTCCTTGAATGGTGCCACTATGACAACAAAGGATGGTATAGAGTCTGTGTAATCATGTAGTACGGGAACAGATGCTAAGCTGAGCGTAGCATTGATGCTAAACCGAGCGTAACATCGATGCAACGCTTCGCACATGTTTTACAAAACATTATAACTTCTGCAGCGTTTACGATAGAGACGAGCTGTAAACTGCATCTGAATCATGAGATTCTCGGCTTTCTGAGGGTTATTGAATGGTGTCTATATGACAACAAGGGACCGTATAGCATGCATGTAATCATATGGTACAGGAACAGAGGCCAGAGTCACAGAAGTGAGGTATTCCTCTGCTGGCCTTTAAACGCAATTTTCTGAGGTTTTCAATCGGAAAAAGCGAGTGGAAGACCAAAATTTAAAAGGCCATATCTATCATTTTAAAGCTTCTTCTATTTTAAATCTTCTCCTCTTTCCATTGGTACCAAAATCTCAATTTGAAATGTGGGTCACTGTGAGTCATTTTGCTCGATCAGGTCACAATTTGTCTTTGCAGAATTATTGGCGCTGGGTGACTGTGCAGGACGAAGGTCAAACAGTTGCTTCTGGTGGCAGTGAGATGTTTGTGATTGGTCGACTGCATAAATTTGTGTCATTTCCCCAATGTTGAACCATCTTTGTCCACCAAGCTGCAGAAACAACCTTTTAAATCAGAGATGCTTTGCACTGTGAAGCCGACAGTGTTCAGCTTGATTGGCTGTGATCGGCCAGTTCAGTTTCACATATTTCCAATTCTATGGCGCTCATCTTTAACGTGGAAGTGGACGTTTTTCACAGCGAGTGTGAGAAAAGCCGTAGTCAGGAAAAAGATTATGACATGTTTGATTAGCTGTCATTTAGAGTTTAGATAGAAAATCAGTACCAGCAGGTCAGATGTTTTTAGAGAAATTGGAATCAGCCGAGAAAATTCAGAAATCCACGTATCCAAAAGGCTCAGTACTAAATGTTGATTTTCTTGTTTACACATCAAAAACATCTTGTGAAATCCACGAATATCCACAGGAGATTTACTAGAAGTCTGACAAACAGAATTGGACGAAATTTAATTGAAAGCCTTATGGCTTTACAGATGTCTGGGTCGTGTAGTAAACAGTCTTTGAGAAATCTGGGACGTTTTGCAACCTGACACCGTTTCAAACAAACTGCTGCCAACGATTATCACCGTTTTTAATAGAAAAACAAGTGTCCAAACTTTCTAGAGGTTTCAGAGATGTTTGTGGTTCATCATGTCTACAAAATGCAGCAGCTTGGTTTTCTTATCTATAAGACAAGAGGTTGTTGTTCCAATACCTTGACATGTTTCGACAGATTCTTAAGTCTTCTTCAGAAGCATCACTAGGTGTTTACATAGGTGCAGTGTTGAGAATGTTACTTTTAAACGTAATTAGTTATAGTTAGGGCTGCCCCCAAATAGTCGACCAAAAAATCATTAGCCGACCAAGATTTCATTGGTCGATTGGTCGCAGGAAAAAAAAAAAAAACATTTGGCGCTGTGTCTTGTCAAAATTAAGCCAAAATCAATATGACTGAACTGCATATGAAAGGCTATAGGGCTTTTAATATGAAGGGCCACATACAGGAAGTCGTGACGCTCGGGGGTCGATTAGTTGACTAATCGCTATAAATGACGACCACTGGTCGACCAAGAAAATCTTTGGTCGGGGGCAGCCCTAGTTATAGTTACTAGTTACTTTTCCCAAAAAGTGCATGCTCACTTGCAACTGGCGCACAAAACAGACCAGACGCCGAAACAATCGCTGGTGTGAACGACACATTGACATGGGCACCGAAAGGAAACTGGCTCCGCTTCTCGGCGGTTCGCGGCTATTCACGCCACTTCCGCGTCTGGTGTGTCGCCAGCGTTGATCTTGCGATTAAAAAATGTACGCCGTTAAAATTGATTTGCGTTAACGCGTTAATAACGCAATATTCTTGACAGCAGTAATGTGTATATAACGTACACTTATTATTTTCGGATGATACTTCTTGAGTCAAGTAACGGTGAGTAACGTTACATCTCATTGTCAGTAACAGTAACGGTGTTGTAACGGTGTTGTAACGGGGAAACTGTAACTGAAAAAAGTAACGCCGTTATTATTTTGTTTATTATAACACCGTTATTCTAACGCCAACTTCCTAGTTTTGAGCCTCCAAAGGCGATCAAATTTGAATCTGTAGAAACATGTCAAGGTTTGGAAAGAACATTACATAAGAAAACGTAGCTATTGGAGGAAGTAGAAGATCCACTAGCTGAGTATGCCCCGCCCTCTTGCCTCTGTCATCCAATCAGGTTGCAGGATGTGAAGCAGCAGCAGGGACTTAAGGTCCATCGTCCGATGTTTGACTCTCCTGATGATTCTTCTCCAAACAAAGCTCCTTGTTTGGTTTGGGTGGTCTTCTTCTCTCTCTTTGTGCTGGAAAACAAGCTGCTCTCTAACAAAGAATGTTTATTTCCAGATTTGGCCTCAGAGATTTCCTTAACGAGGCTAATTAACAGTCAAAGTTGCTGCTTCAGCCCAATTTCTGAGCCGAGCGCCGTGGTGAGAGAAAGCCTCAGAGAAACGCCTGAGCTACGTGATTTTTCAGGCCGGTCATCTCGGCTAATGTGAGACAGGGATGAATCTGTCTAATTTGGGCAGAGGCCAATTAAAAAGCCTGCAGCCTCCTTTTTGTGTTTGTGTGTGAGCGCGCTGTGAATTAAAAGGTGTTGTTGGGGGCGGTAGGCAGGTCTCCTAAGGTATCCTCACAGTTAATGCATTATGAAAAGGAAAAAATAGTCAGGATGTGAAAAGGCCGGGAAGAAAAAATAAATGCGAGTATAAATAGAAGCAGATGGTAGAAATAGGAGGAAAAAAGACTCAGTGCAAGGAGCTTTATTGTTAGAGTCAAAGAAATGTCACGAGGAAAAAATAAATTCAAAAGAAGTTAAGTAGAAAAGCGTTGAAAGCGTCACTGCGGTGTTTTCACACATGGACAAATCCTGCTGATTGTTTTCGTTCAAAGACGGCGTTGATAAAGTTGCTGCATTCAAAGCCGCGTTCGTATGTTCATCAGTGATCGGTTCATGCAGAGAAATCAAACAAACGGGACAATTAAAAAGGCGTTTTTTTCTGTCTGAGAACGGAGCGTTTGAAGGCATCGTGAAGCGTGTGGTGCTGCGTTCGCTGACTCGCCAGAAAATCCTGCAAAACGTCCTTTTAATCCCCAGAGTTTCCTCTGTGTGTCAGCAGCTCTCTGCTCATATCGATCACTTCATTCATCACAGAGGGAACGGCCACGCACACACACACACACACACACACACACACGATCAGCATTTTGATTGGCTGGCTGGATTGCTAATGTACGACCATGCAGAGACCCAAAGGTTTGAAATGGTTCCCACTTCTGTCAGGTGTGTTCCCATCATGCACTGCTGCTGCTTCTTCTTCTGTCCAAGTTTCAAACTGTGCAGATTTGGTTGTTATGGGGATTTTATATTAAAGGGATAGTTCAACATTTTGGCAAATTGGCCCATTGCCATAATCCCTATATAGTCATAGCAGTAGGTTCGTTACCTTTAATTGTCGGTGCAAGCTATTTTTAGAACGGCGGAGCAGAGCCGTGGGCTGCTCAGAGCTACACTACGGAGGCTCATGGGATTTCTTGGTCATCAAACTCATCAAATACACAATCCAACAACTCCAAAACGCTCTGGTGGACAAGTTGTGACCTGCACATTCACCACACTATGAGATAATAACACAACGTTACCAGACAGAGTTGTTTTAGAGGTTTTTGTCCACCAGAGCGTTGTGGAGTTGTTGGATTGTGTATTTGATGAGTTTGATGAGGAAAACCAAGAAATCCCATGAGCCTCCGTAGCGTAGCTCTGAGCAGCTCACGGCTCTGCTCCGCCATTCTGAAAATAGCTTGCACCGACAATTAAAGGTAACGAACCTACTGCTATGACTATAGGGATTATGGCAATGGGCCAATTTTCCAAAATGTTGAACTATCCCTTTTATAGTTAGTTAGTATTTTGAAGTGTTGAAAATTAAAAACCATCTCTTCTCTCAGCCAATCAGAAGAGAGGAGGAGCCTCTGTGTGAGACTATTGTTGCTGTATAATTCCAGTGAATGTATTTGTATGTGTAATGTGTCTTGAGCAGCTGTTTATCCTCAGTGAAACCAGCCTCAGTTTATAAAATCGAATGATGTGATGTGATAGCTTCCTCTCTTCTCTCTCAGCTCTGTCAGGCCGGTGTGTGTGTGTCTGTGTGTGTATGTGTGTGTGTGTCTGTGTGTGTGTGTGCAGTGTGGTCAGCAAAAACAAATTTGCATGTCAGAGATCGAAGCTGAGCTCTCCCTCGGCCCGAGCTGCTCTTTAACAAGAGAAACAACAAATCCACTGATAGCAGCAGATTTCAGTCCAAACCTCTGGTGTTTGAACGGAGCCCAGAGCCCAGAGAGCCTGAAGGACGCTCCGGTTTGGATGAGCACTTCTCACCGATTCAGTTTTCTCTCATGTCAGTTCCACTTCCTGTTTTCTCTCTGTGTGGATCGTCTGCTCTGCACCTGCTTGTGTTTCACCTGTCCTGTTCGTCCTCTTGGCTGAAAACCAACCTTGTAAGATCAGAGCCTCCGACCCGGTGTCCCAGCTCTCGTCTCTGCGGCACCGCAACCCGTTATCTCTTGTTTATGACAGATAGAACTACACAGATATAGTCAATGTCAATGTGAGCACTATAAGCGGTCGACTATTATAGCCAATTTTTTATTATTTCACTTCATTTTTTATGCAGAACATCATCTAAATGACATTTGTATAGTTTTTCAATGAGAACAATGTAAGGAAACGGAGCTTCAGCTTTTACTGAGTTTTATTTAATGTTTCAAACATGGTCCAGTCGTTTCAAATACTCTGGAGTAGATTTTTTATTCCTCAAAGTGCATCTGGAGATGAAGGGAGATAGTCCAGAGTTTACTGGAAACGACGTCATTCAGGACATTTTTACAGCCTGAACAGACCTGTTATATCCTCAATGATCTCGTTACCAGTAAACTCTGGACTATATCCCTTCAGGACACTTGGATTGCAGTGGACGAGCAGTGTGGAAATATATAGTTTAGGAAAATGTTTAAAAAAGAAAAGATAAGCGTCTACAAAGAAGAAGAAGTTGAAAGAGAAAAAGATAGATAGACGAGTGGTGTTTTGTTTGTTTTCTTGTCACAACTATGTTTCATCATTTTTAATATTTTGAAATAGAGTATAATATTGGTGTTGAAGTAAGCCAATGTAATTATAACAACAGAGAGGGGCAGGTACTATACGTTTTCTTCATTCTGCTCCTTTTCATTCATGGTGACAATGTGTACATTATGTAATTTTGTGCAACCTTGTGAAGAATGTATCCAGATGCACTGAATTTCATTTTTTGGTGAACTATTCCTTTAACAGTAGTTTTACATCGGCCTGGGTCTGATGTCACTGTGACAGCAGCGTTCACTGTAGGGGTGGGCATTGCCAAGAACCTCACGATACGATACGCATCACGATACTTGAGTCACGATACAATATGATATTGCGATATCCAAATTTTGCGATACATTGCGATATTCTACATAGTTCACTGAAAAATGTAAACGGCATTATGCATCTTAAAATCCGAGTTGTATGTACATCAGATGATAGTGATATAGATTCATGGGACAAAATGAGTCAAAACAATGTAATTCAAATTATCCATGCCATTTTATTGTAACTATACAAGCGCAAGTTACAACAACATATTTGCATGAACAACACACTGTCTGAGGTAGCAGTACAGTGACACCTCGCGGAGCAGAGGTGCGGATGTTGTACTGGATTTACGTCTGAAACATGATTTATTATTTGAAAAAAATCGATGTATCAATATGTCTAAATTCAAATTTTGAATATCGATATCGTATCGCGATACAAAATATCGCGATATATTGCCGTATCGATATTTTTGCCCACCCCTAGTTCACTGTGTTTGATCCTGGATGAACCTGGTCCTCATCCTCTTCTTCCTCTTCCTCCTCTTCCTCCAGGTGGACCGGGTTTCCGTGACGGCAGAGGGCGGCGGCGGCGGTCGCCCGGCCAACCGGCCCGGGGGCGGAGCCATGCGCATCCACCGCCACTTCTCCTTCCCGGCCAATCAGATGTACGTGGTGGTTCTGCACCGCGAGCTGAAGCCCATGAGAGTTTACCGGCTGAACGTCAGCTTCGACGCCGCCATCGAGGACGAGCTGCTGGGATTCTTCCGGAGCTCCTACACCCTGCAGAGAGAGAGACGGTACGCACACACAAACACACACAAACACACACACACACACTGAAAGACACGCACTCCAAAACACACACACACTCAAACACAAACACAGTCGTTTTCCTGCAGCAGCAGGTGGTTTGAGCAGAAAAGGTCAAAGCTTCACATCCATGACATTGATTAACTCTCACAGGCTGCTCAGAGAGAGTGTGTGTCTGTGAGTGTGTGTGTGTTTTTTCACATCTCAAACTGCGCACACACACACACCGCTTGCTCCCTCCTTATGAATTTCCCATAAGCCTCTGGTGCAGGATTGTTTCCACATCAAATTTCTTCCCCATGGTGCTGATGGGAAACAGACTGTGTGCTGATACATTTATTATTTCATGCATGTGTTTGTGTCTGTGTGACCATCTGTGTGTGTGTTTGTGTGTGTGTGTGTGTGTGTGTGTGTGTGTGTGTGTACACTACCTCAGCATGAGAGTATTTCATCAATGTCTTCTCCACTCGCTCCACCTGCTGCAACACAAAGTTGTCGTTATGAGTCGATTCTCACTTCTGATTGGATGGAGGAGGGAAGTCATGACCATATATGGACTTAAGCTTTTATTCTATTAGTTTAACTGAACTTTCGTAACATACACATTCATTTCTCTCTTAGTCTCAGTTCTGTTTCCGACTCATTAGCGAACTGTTTACGTTTTTAATCACAGAAATAAATCACGTTTACATTTTTGTAAGCAGAGAACCGAGTTCTACTGAAAATGTTTAGCAAACTGGATCTGATGCATCAGCTGAGATCAACAAGATAAAAGGAAAGTGATGCCTGTTTGAGTCATGAGAGTAATGAGCAAAAATCAACCCGACGTTTGATGTTATTAGTGAGGTTAATAGATGGATTGTATCATATTTTTAGTACTTTTCAAAGCAGAGCAAGATGTGATGATGATGAAGAGAGAGGATGTGTGTGGATTTATAATAGTTGTCTGTAGAGGAAAGTGAGCTGTTTTTATTTTCTTATGACAACATTAAATATTTACACAGCTAACTGTCAGATTTAGCCTCAGGAAAATTAGTTAGTGCAGGTGTTCGCTAACGTAAACTGATGATACCGTGGAGATCTGCATCAGATCTGGTGAGAGTGTGTTGTTGAGACAGAGACAGGTCTGGAACAAAGTTCATTTTCTCCTGATTTGTCTGAAATTTGTCCATTTTCATGTCAAAATGTTCAGAAGAGACGTGTCTTGTGAAAAATGAGTCCAATATTGACTTAAAAGTTACTCAGGAGCGAAAGAATCGACCATTATCTGAGCTCACGTTCATTTCTCCCATTGGAGTCAATAGATTCAAGAGCTGCTGCTGCTGCTGGCCTCCTAAAGGGGGCGGAGTCACGGTCTGCCGCTCTCCTAAAGGGGGCGGAGTCATGGTCTGCTGGTCTCCTAAAGGGGGCGGAGTCATGGTCTGCTGGCCTCCTAAAGGGGGCGAAGTCACAGTCTGTTAATCTCCTAAAGGGGGCGGAGTCACGGTCTGCCGGCCTCCTAAAGGGGGCGGAGTCACGGCCTGCCGGTCTCCTAAAGGGGGCGGAGTCACCGTCTGCTGGTCTCTTAAAGGGGCGGAGTCATGGTCTGCTGGTCTCCTAAATGGGGCGGAGTCACGGTCTGCTGGTCTCCTAAAGGGGGCGGAGTCACGGTCTGCTGGTCTCCTAAAGGGGGTGGAGTCACGGTCTGCCGGTCTCCTAAAGGGGGCGGAGTCACGGTCTGCCGGTCTCCTTAAGGGGGCGGAGTCACGGTCTGTTGGTCTCCTAAAGGGGGCGGAGTCATGGTCTGCCGGTCTCCTAAAGGGGGTGGAGTCATGGAGAAACCCACAGGACACAGATACAGGAAACTGACTCGAAGTGGAGCGTCTTGTTTCTAAACCGTCTTTGATGACATGAACAAGTGAAAAGATGAAACTGTCGTGTCAGTGAAGTTGTTCAGAGAGATAAAAACCTTCTCTCAGACTGATGGAGTCAAACTAAAGAGAGGCAGAGAGTCAGAGATTGATGTTCGTACAGTTCAGGAAGAAAAAAAAGACATGCAGGAGAAGTCGTTCTGTCGTTCATCATCTAAACCAGGAGATTAAAATGTATCTGCAGGTTTTTATTATAAAACAGGAAGTTTTTACACTTTTTGGGGTGAAACTCACGTCCTTCATTTACCACTGCCTGAAGCTGCTGGACCTATAAACAACCAGTTGTATAGATACAGAAGCAGAACCAACGTTAGCGTCGCCTCCTCCTCAGCCTGTTATTCGTCTCACAGCAGCTGGTGTTGATGTTAACGACTGACGACTAATTAGTTGACTAATGTAACGTGTGGCCCCAAACATTAAGACGTTACGCTGTGAACACATGTCGTGTAGCCGAGCCGAGCCTCACCATGTTCACTGGCAGCAGCTGCTGCTGTTCTGATCAATACCCGATCAATACGGCAGCTGACAAACCAGCCGAGTTCGATCACAATCACAACAACCTGTTAGTTAGAGTTTAATGAGACCTGCACACTGTCGGCTCCTCGTCTCTAAGGTCAGGATCTGGAGTCAACAACTGTGTGTAGCTGTGGGAAATCAAAAATAAATAAATAAATATAAATGTGTCCATTACCTCGGCTGAATGCGAGGTTGGATTATTTGTTGAATTCACACACGTATAGCGACAAAAACATGTATATATGACTAAGAGCCGTTGGAGGTGCCAGTTTGCGTTTCATGAATATGTTAATCTGATGACTAACCGGCACGGCAAAGAGAAGACACACACTGAAAACACAGCTGATTATTCAGAGCAGCAAAAAAAAGCAGATAATTTTTATTCAGGAGGTGAAAAAAAATGAAATAAAAATAATAATTTTATTCAGAAGGAGGAAGCTTCAAAATGTCAGATTCTCACAGCGGAGGTGTTCAGGGACGTCTACTGTCCAGATTACACACTGCCGAGGTGTGTGTGTGTGTGTGTGTGCGCACAAAGCTGCCTGTTAGCTTAGGGATTGGCTTGATGCAGTGGAGCGGCTAATGCTAACACACACACACACACACATGCTCTGTCTCCACTGTGAGATTTGCTTAATATCCAGAGTTACTATAAACCTCAGGCTGGGCTTAAACGCTTAAATACTGGGAGGGGGGAGAATTAATTAGAGCTCACACACTCTCACCGACACAGACACACATACACACACGCATGCACACACAGTATCACTTTTCCAGCTCAGTATTGATCTCTATGCAAATGACGTAAAAGATGAGTTCATGTAAACGCTGCTGTTTGTTGTCGTCTCTCCATTAAAACCAGATCAGCTGCAGCGACTCCACTGATAGGACGCTGCATCAGGCAGGTTTATTACCTCATACCTTAAAGCTCCATGGTATAAAGGTAGATGTTTGTGTTAAAGCTCCATACAGTATAAAGGTAGATGTTTGTATTAAAGCTCCATACAGTATAAAGGTAGATGTTTGTGTTAAAGCTCCATACAGTATAAAGGTAGATGTTTGTGTTAAAGCTCCATACAGTATAAAGGTGGATGTTTGTGTTAAAGCTCCATACAGTATAAAGGTAGATGTTTGTGTTAAAGCTCCATACAGTATAAAGGTAGATGTTTGTGTTAAAGCTCCATACAGTATAAAGGTAGATGCCCATGTGTAGTGTGATTATAAAGCAGCTCTAGGTTCTATATTAATACTGTGAAAGTATCAAAGCCTCAGTCCACAGAGAAATGCACACAGCCTGTATTCAGAAACTGAGCCTTAAAACCAGCCGTCAGGACTTCCTGTCACTTTGTGATGTCACAACTAAGCCCCGCCCCCTCACCACCTAGACCCAAACATCCAACAACTTTGCAGGATTTGGTTTCTATTCTGAAATCTGCTCTGTTTTTTTTATTGGATCACTCAGACAACAGTCAGCCAATTAGAACTAAGATGCTCAAAGCCTCCTCTTTTCTGATTGGCTGACACCAACCTGTTGTTACTAGAGCTCCAGAGAGAAGAATTGGATGGTTTTTGGTTCTTAAAACTAAAAGTATAGTGTGATTGTCCTCAGTGGGATCAAGCTGGACGACTTCATTATTAATATTATTAATGGTATTATAACATTTTCATAGACTTTAATTTCTATAAGATTATAGACTACAGCTTAATCGTTTGTTCAGTTCAGGATAAAAACTTGTCTTTAATCCGAACCGATGCAGCTTTAACATCAGCGACATGTTGAGGCGTCTTCAGTCTGATCAGCACAATAGAAGCTCTATCGACCAATAGATGGGGATGATTTAATGTAGGGGATTTAGATCCAGCTGCAGCAGCTGCAAACAGGCCGAGACAAAATCTGAAAGCACTGGTTGCCAGTCAGCGGGAAAAGGAATTAATGATTGTAGGCAGTGAACAAGCTTGAGAAGTTGCAAAGAGGCAGGAGCTGGTTTGACAGTTGCAGCGCAGACTTTTCTTCCATAAGCTGACGTTTTGGCACCGGCTCGACTCCTTCAGAGCTCAGAGACTAAAACAAATCACATCGTATGAAAGGCTCTCAGTGCTGCAGTGAATAAAATCTCACAGACTCCTTCTGTAGACACCCTGTAGCGGCGCGGCTTATTCTTCTCCGGCGCGACATCCGTGATCAGCGAGGTGACGCTCGGAGAAGCGACAGAGCAGAGGAGAAGGAGGTGAAGGAACCTCAGGACGAGTGTTGAGCTGCAGCGTGAAGATCACAACACATCTGGCCTCAGGTGAAGACGAGAGACGAGGTGACAGAAAGGAAACTTCAGAAGATTCAGTCAAAACATCCAAACCAGCAGAGAGACGACCTGCTTCTTTTAAAGCTGCCTTTGTATATGTCGGATATAGATATTGTGTTTTTAACTTGTGTGCACAGGAAAAGAAATACAAAAATATGATGTTAGATTTATGTTAATATTAACACTATTCATAGGACATTTTAAAATGATAATAATTTGCTTGTTGTGTCCTTTTGATAAATAGAAAATCAGAATCAGATGAAGGTCATTGGGCTTTGGAGAGAGTCTGACACCATGGCAACAAAGTGATCAGATGAAAACAAAACAAAACAAAAACATCACCTGTTGTGTTAATAATATGATATGAACAGTTCCCACAGATCATTCATCAGCACCGATTAAAGTTCTTCTAAATAAAAACATACACAAATAACTCAGGTTGGACCACATGCTTCCTTTATCAAAGGCAAAGCCACATTTATTCTTTGATCCACCATCCCACCAATAAAAAGATGAGCCTATTTAGGTCATTTGAGAGAGAGACAGTCAGACAGAGACAGAGAGAATCACCCCAAAGTCAAAATAGTCAAAAATAAAAGGTTCAAAAGAGAGTTCTGCTTGAAAATGTCTCTTTCACTTTAAACCCATTTTTCTCTGAATTATCCTCCCAGAATGCTGAATTTGGGGAGAACATGCTGTATTCAGATGTGTATAACTAAAAAGTGGAACATGCTATTAACTCACCCTTTTTCCTGGTGAAAGACAAGAGTCTCCCCTTTCATTTGAGATATTCCTTGTCATTTTAGTCATAGCATAGCATATTTTGTGGCTGTTTGAAAAGCAGTAGAAATCCTCAAAAGTGCTGGCACTGGCTGTACACTCTTGCAGTGAATGAGTTAATTTTCAGACCCGTTGACAACTCTAGCAGGAATGAAGCAGCTTAGAAACGGCTCAAACGGGCGATCGTGGGCTTTGAGAGGTTTTCTACATTCAAAAGAACTTACAGAAAATAGAAACAGAGCCGGCTTCTGTTTGAGACTCGGCTTTTTATTTAGGAATTTACAGTAGTTCCTCTTTAAAGATAGAGCCACAAAACAACACTGGCTCTTATTAACTGTTCAGCCTTCAACAGACACCGGATCAGATCAGATGTTCTGGTTGTGGTGATTGTTGTGACGGGTGAATCTGGGACAAGTGTCAGGGAGCCTGGTCTGATGTAAATAATCATCTCTGGGCTTTAAAAGCAGATCATCGGCCTTCGCTCTGTCTATGCGTCAACATGTTCCATCTGTGGGAGCTTCTTCTTTGACGCAAACCATTCTTGAATCACATAGGACTTCTGACAGAAACTCCCCTCTTCTTTCCCCTTACCCCAAAAAAAAAAAAGCCCAAATCCCTCTCAGATCCTGTGTGGAACTTTTTCATTAGACTGAAGCAGCTTTTTTCAGAGCTGCCTCTCCTTAACGAGGAGAGGAATTACAGTTAACGAGGGGCAGTAAGGCAGCAAACGAGGCCGGGCCTGATGAGAACAGAGACGTCGGAGCGTTAACGAGAGAGACAGATGCTTAACGAAGGCTAGGTGAGAGTCTACATTTTAATGGAGGGTAGAGAGGAGCTGATTGGCAGCCTCGCTCGGCTCCCGGCTCCTTCTGGCCGCCCCGCTCTCCTTCTGAGTAATCTGGTGCTGAGATGAGATGCTTCAGATCAATACGGCGCTCACCCACTTCACCGCGCGTGTCAGAGGGTAACCTATCTAACATGGCAGCCGGCTGAAGCAACTTAATACATTCACTCGCTCTCTGAGCCTGAACACAGTCGGAGGAAGAGGAGGAGGAGGAGGAGGAAGGATGGCCGCCATTACACGACCTCCACCGCCCACGACCAACTGCAGCCACTCGGTCAGTGATGTCACATCGTTACAGCTGCTGGACCAAAGATGGAGGATCAACTTTTCCTTTAAGGACTTTTCATCTCTGGTTGAAGACGTCTGCTCTGACAGTTTCCTCAGAGGAAAAAAACCAAACACTTTATTTCAGAAGCCACAAAAAAAAACTGTTGGTTCACAGCCATTTTTACTGATGGATGGATGGATGGATGGATGGATGGATGGATGGATGGATGGATGGATGGATGGATGGATGGATGGATGGATAGAAAGATGATGGGTGGATGGATGGATGGATGGATGGATGGATGGATAGAAAGATGATGGATGGATGGATGGATGGATGGATGGATGGATGGATGGATGGATGGATAGATAGATCGATGATGGATAGAAATATGATGGATGGATGGATGGATAGAATTATGATGGATGGATAGATGATGGATGGATGGATAGATGGATAGAAAGATGATGGATGGATGGATAGAATTATGATGGATGGATAGATGATGGATGGATGGATAGATTGATAGAAAGATGATGGATGGATGGATTGATAGATGATGGATGGATGATGGATGGATGGATAGAAAGATAATGGATGGATAGATGATGGATAGACATATGATGGATGGATTGATGGATGGATGGATGGATGGATGGATAGAAAGATGATGGAGGGATAGAAAGATGATGGATGGATAGATGATGGATAGAAATATGATGGATGGATGGATGGATGGATAGAAAGATGATGGATGGATAGATGATGGATAGAAATATGATGGATGGATGGATGCATGGATGGATGGATGGATGGATAGATAGAAAGACGATGGATGGATAGAAAGATGATGGATGGATGGATAGACAGATGGATGGATGGATGGATGGATGGATGGATGGATGGATGGATGGTCCAGCAGTTAGTCAGTCCCCATAGATTCCCATGTTAAAGTGTCATGGTAACACATTATGAGGGCGTGGCCTCTTTGATTGACAGGTGACTGAGCTATAAACTGGCAGGAAGTGACGTCTCAGCTCCCCATGTTTGGGTTCGACTGCCAAGATGGTGACAGTGCAGCAGCTCACTCTATGAGGTAGTGAAACTGTGTCCGACTTCTTTCCTGGATTAAAAACAAAACCCCAAAACAGACACAGATAAAGACTCAGATACAGACTATTAAAGTGGTACTATGCAAGTCGGCCGGCAATAGCTTGCTCCTTCGTTGGTTTCTCTTTTTTTCCCTCTCCGGAGCTCCCCCACAGTTCTGGGAGGCACATGTCACTGTCGTAAAGAAAAAAATCCTCCATCCTCGGCTCCTCTCTCCTTGGCTCCTCCATCCTCGGCTCCTCCCTCCTCGCTGCCTCAATCAGAGCAGAATTGAAATCCGATCACCCCCCCTCCCCCCTCCCCTCCACTCCCCCACCATCTCCTCCATCAGTGGCATATTTTACTCTGAAGTTGATGAATCAGCCCGTTCGCCAGCTTCCTGTGTGAAACTATAGCTGCAACACACACACACACACACACACGCACGCACGCACGCACGCACGCACGCACGCACGCACGCACACACACACTGATGTCTCTTCAATGTGGGAGCGGGGAATTGCAATTTGAGACATTGCTTAAAGAGATCAGTGTGTCCAGCATGATGGGATGTGATGTGCATATGGGTGTGTGTGTGTGTGTGTGTGTGTGTGCGTGCGTGCAGCAGATACACACAAACACACACACACACACACAGAAACAGACACACACACACAGACACACACACACACACACAGACACACACATGCACAAGCACGCACACACACATGCAGTAAAGCACCTGACTCAACAGTTTCCCCTTTCAGTCTCATCTCTGCATCTGAATGAGGCCTCTGTGTGTGTGTTGTGTGTGTGTGTCTGTGTGTGTGTGTGTTTGTGCGTATGTGTGTGTGTGCATGTGTCACTCTTCTTCTGTGGTGTCTCCAGACAGGATAATGTCGACCATTACACCAGGAAATGATGTCATTTTCAGTTTTTTCCTGGAGGAGGAAGTCGCCACTTGACTTCATGTATCATAGCATCATATGTGTGTATGTGTTTGTGTGTGTGTGTTAATGTGTAATTGTTGTCCGGGGCAACGCTTTTGGCTTATTTGTCAATCAGCATTACGGTGACAATGAGCGTTACCGTGGCAGCAGCGGCTGTTGACAACCTGCAGAGTGTCACGTTGTGTGTGTGTGTGTGTGTGTGTGTCTAATAGATTCTCTCTTTATCTCGCCCCTCTCAGGCTTCTCCATTATTCTCTCTCTCTCTCTCTCTCTCTCTCTCTCTCTCTCTCTCTCTCTCTCTCTCTCTCTCTCCGTCTGCCTCATTCGCCCTCTTTTTATTATTCACATTTCCCCCTCCCTCCGTTCTTCACCTCCTCCTCCTCTTCCCCCCTCACCTGGTTTCAGTTTCTTTCTCTCTCTCCGCTCTGTCTCACTCATCCTCTTCTTCTTCCTCACTCTTTGTAATCCCCTTTTCTTTTCACTCTTCCTCTCCTTCCTTCCTCCTCCTTTCCTTTCTCCACTTTCCTTTCTTCCCTTCATCCTCCTCTTTCTCACCATGATAAATATTCTTACTTCTTACCTCTTCTTGTCGTCCTCTCATTTCGTTTTCTCCTCTTCTTCGTCACAACTCTCACTCATCATTCCTCTACACCTCATTTAATTTCCGTTCATTTCTCACCCTGTCTTTCATCCCTCCTTTTCTTTCTCCCCTCTCCCCTTCATCCTCCTCCAATCCTTTTTCTTTACCTACAACTCTTTCATCCCTCTCTCTTGTCTCCTTTCTCTTCTCTCCTGTTTGATCCTTCCTTCTTTTTTGTCTCTTATTTTTCTCATTTCATCTCCTTCTTCTTCATCTTCCTCTTCCTCCTCGTCCACTCCCTTTTCATCTTCTTTATCTTCCTCCTGCAGTGTCCCTCCTCCTTTCTCCCGCTTCGTTTCATTTCCTTCAACTCTTGTTTCCTCTCTTCTTCAGCCTCTTCCTCCCTCCTCTCCTCTCCTCTCCTTTCCTCTCGTCTTCCCTCCCTTTCATCCCACCCTCCACAAACACCCTCAGTGAAATGCACAAGTGCGATAACAAAGTTTCCAGAGGGATTATATTTCCTGGAGTTTCAACTTGTGCCTGTGTCTGTCAGGTGACTGACAGCGGGACGTAACAAAGCTCCGATATGAAAACATTTAGCTCGGCTTAGAGAAATCAGGAGGAAACAGAAACTTTGCTCATGTTTATTGTCGAATTTCTCTCACTGCGGAAACCGAACATGGAAAAACTTGAAGAAGTCAAATTCAAAAGGGAAAGAAAGAAAAGCACCCGTCTGTTAGAAACTTCTGCCAACCGACCTGTCGACTGCGACGTCAGAGGATTATCCTTTAACCCCCTGAACTCTGATTCCACCTTAAATTGCGTCTTTGATAGGTTTGTGAGGTTCAAAGACTGAAACAAAATCCAGCTTTACACGACAGCATCACATACTCCAGGTGGATTTACTCCAAACCGGGAGTCAGGTGCGTTGAATCTGCAGCTTTTCAAAGCCGCGAGAGCCCGGAGAGCCGGCGAGCACGGGCCAAATGTGAATACGAATATGATGAAGAGAATTATGGGTCACTTCATGTATAATTTAATGCAACAGCAATTCTGCTTAACTAACCTCGCTTAAAGACATCAGTGGGATTCTGGGCCAAATGTAGAGCAAATTGAGGTTAGGCGGTAATGTGATATACACTGTGAAACCATACAAATCTGTCAGCGGGTGGAAATTATACCTCCTCCAGTCGGGCAGTCGTCCCAGTTACATCGCTGCATTAAATGATTGTGGACAATGTCAGAAATCTGTGAATCAGGGCTTATAAGGGCCTTTATTTGAGGGAATTACCTCGATTCTTCAGTTCTCCTTCACGAGGAGGGTAAATCTGTCATTTATTGCACGAGGCAGTAAGAGAACTGTTGAAAAAAGTGTTTGCTTAAAGAGCCAGAAAGGCCGTCGTGGAGGTGATTGAGTCTTTCAAGAAAACCTGAATCGGTATTGACGACTGTTCATGAACTATTTTTCACTTAACTACCACAAAATGTTCAGATTTTTTTCTTAAAAACCTCCAATATGAGAAGTGGGTCTTTGTGCTGCTTGTCACAAAGACTTTTTTTACTGAAATGTATAGCAGCTGAAGTCAAATGAGTAACCTTGAGTGGTACAAACTTCCCAAAGCAAAAAAGCAAAAAAAAAAAAGTTTGTCACTATGAACTGAAAAATGATGTAGAAACTTGAGAACTTCACTGCAGCAGTGGAAGAAAATGAGAGTCAGGGCAACAACACTCACTGATTTGCATCTCACTGATTTGCATCTCTGCTTTTTTTTGCAGATGATGTGGTTTTGTTCACTTGGCCCTCAGTGTGCACTGGGGATGTACCCGAACTGAAATATGTTATTCAGAAGTACACAAATAATGCTTTGAGAAACGTTTGGATGCGTGCTTTGAGCATGATTTTGAGCCAACTACAAGAGATTAAAACAAGACAGAACAAAAATATAGGTTGGTGCGTGTTTTGAGCCAATCACATCGATGCACGAGACACTGCCACAGTTTGGTTTGGTTTGACTCTGGTTCACACTCCAACACAGTAGGTGGCGCTAATGCACCTTAATGGGAAAAGAAGCGGCTATAAAACGGTGGATACATTTTTTTGAGTGTCGCAACCCCGTGAAACGACTGGTTTCACTACCAGAATTTGATCCATTCAGTCCAATTACGTTTGGAAAGTCTAGAAGAGCCGCACGATTAAATTATTTAATTCCCGTTCTAGTTAGCTGAGAGCTACAGCGGAAGTTAGCTGGCTAGCTCGGCGGAAGTCTCTAGTATGCCCACTTCTAGTTTCTTCCCGAATATGAATAACAGATCCAAAGTTTTTTTAAAAAGCCTAAATCCAAACTCCAAATACAAATAGTGCACTGGCTGTACATCCTAAGTGTGCACTGGGTTGAGCTTGAGGTGTTGCCCCAGGGTTAGGGGGGTTCAAGTATCCTTGATCTCAAGTCAGGGTAAAGTTAGGATTGGGACAGACTGATGCTGCATCAGTCGTGATGCAAACTGCTGAACCGGAAGTCAAACATTTCCCACTTGATATTTGTTTAACTCTCATCTATGATCATGAGCTCTGGTTTCCGAGTAGAGTCTCTGCTCCTTCATGCCCAGAGGGGGTTTGGACATCTGGGTTCTGTCCTTTGGAAGGTCTATGGACAGGGTTCGGTCCTGGGGAAGACTCAGAACTCATCGGAAGGATTATTCATTAGTTAATACAAATAGTTTCTGCAGGTTGATGACTTGAAACCTCTTTGCATCAAACTCTGTGACTTCACCCTCTGATGCATCATTAGGACACAATACTGCAATACTACTGCAGGAATTCAGACTCCACGCCGCTGTGGGATGGTTAGAGAAACACAAGTGTCGGCGGTTCATCCTGAAACCAGATAATTAGCTACAACATTAGAAGAAAAGACCCAGACGGAGGTTTATATGAAGGAGACAGTCGCCAGACTCAAACCACATGGAGCCTGTTTGAAATAAACCAGACAGAAGATGAAAGCGTCAAATTGCATAAACCATTCCGGAAAATGCCCACATCGACGATTGCACAAATTTTACTTGTGTTTTTATTGTATATCATCTTGTAACCTTTGTTTTAAAAGCCACTTTAGTAATGAGTGTTCTTCACCTGAACTTACCTCCTGCAAATGGAGACACTGTTGTTGTTGTTGTTGTGTTGTTTCTAACAAAGCACCAAAACAAAAGAGCAAACTTTAAAACTTCACTCTTGAAAACAGAAAGTTGATCCGAAAGGAATCCAAGAACAGTCAGGTCCAATCTGCAAGATGTTTAGATCAAAGTGAACCTGACGAAAACAGAGAGCGAGCACGAACACCAACACTCACAGCAGCAGCAGCAGAACACTTCACTCCTCACTCACCCTTCACTCTTTCAGTCGGCTTTGATCCACACTGGCATTAGACAAATTGACATGAATTGACACACCCAAGACCTGGAAGGTAGGGAAGGTTGGAAAGAGAGAGTGAAAAACATATGGAGGTGGAGGAGGAGGAGGAAGACTGAGGGTGGTAGCAACAGAGGAAGAGGGAAGAACTTCAGAGTAAGATAAAAAGAAGTAGAGACAAACATGGAAGAAGGAGGAGGAGGAGGGAATGTGTGGAAAAGGAGGACGACAGGATCCTGGTAAGGGACCCTGTCTCGACCTAATTGGCTGAGCCTTGGTTACTTTGAACTGAACGGACCCATGGGGCGCTCTAATTTACTGTGAAACTATAACCTTTAGAAGCGGAAATAGCACAGTCTCCTTACAAATGAAAAGTGAACTCATGAGCAATAGAAGCGAAGCAGCTCTGCTCTGTTCACTGCACTCAGGGGTTTGATGTGACTGGTTGTTTATGATGACTAATACCTACAAACTTTGGAAAGGTATAGTGTTGTATAAGTGACAACACCGAGTCAGTAAAGTGTATTTTTTCGGTTTTACCCTCGGACTTTACTTTGAAGCTACATCATCCTGTTGGAGTTTCATTTTGTGGTTTGTGGTTATTAAAATAAATTGAACATTTTACATTTAACTCTACATTTCGTGACAGTAAATCCATACTAGACAATTTCCTCTGGGAAATTCTGATAGGGCCACGGGAGCTACGGACGGTTTTGCCATCTCTGTCAACATGGAAATCAAAACCACGATGTTAAAGTCAAGACAGAGCTGATCAGACACATGATCATCTTTCTACAAGCCCTGATATGGAGGAGCTGTAACCACATAAAGTCACCTGTGTGCTGGTGTTTGTGTGTATGTGTGTTTGTAAACATGTTAACGAGCTCCAGGTGGATTGTTTATGAACCTTAACGAGCTCTGGCCTGAGGCTCAGAGGTTACCACGGCAACTTGAGGTGGTTGCCCATGACGATAGGGTCCCCCCAGGCTGAGGCAGACAGAAACGTCGAGAAAAAGAGTGATTTTCTGCCTCTGCACTAGTCTCACATTTAGGCTTATTCTGACAAAACGGTAGCTCCTATCAGAAAAAAACACAGACCATCAGCGTTGTAAGGATTTCCTGAACGATTTGGTGTGATTTTCGTGTTTCTATAGTAAATATTTTGGAGACACTTGCGAGTTTAAAACAGCGGTCCGTTCTGCTTCTCTCAGAAAATCTTTGTACTGGAGTCGATAAGGAGCAGAGACAGACATGGCCGCACTTAGAGTCTGATATTTCAAATTCTCTAGGTCTCTCTGATTTTTTGAGCACATTGTGAGAGACAGAACAAGTCTGTCTACGAAGTTGGAAAAAATCATGTGTGTAGAGCGTAAATTGTGGCCGGGAGGAGTGTAGAAAGAGAAAAAAATCAGGAATTTTTTGGGCTCTATCCAACTCTGACCGATGATGTCACGCACTCTGACACGAACATTCCGTGCAATACACACCCATTATAATCTCAAAAGTTCTCTAAAAATGATCATGTTCATTGATCAGCGATTGGTCAAAAACGATATGACCTATCAGGATGATGGTGTTTGTTTGAAGTTCTGCTTTCGTTCACATTGATCTGACACTGTTGTCCACTTCCTTGTTGTCTCCCACAGTTACCTGGCCGTGACTCAGTTCAGTCCGATCCACGCCCGGAAGGCCTTCCCGTGTTTCGACGAGCCCATCTACAAGGCCACGTTCTCCCTCACCCTCCGCCACGACTCGCAGTACACCTCGCTGTCCAACATGCCGGTGGAGAGCAGCTCGCTGTCGGACGAGGACGGCTGGGTGACCAATCGCTTCGCCCGGACGCCTCGCATGTCCACGTACTACCTGGCCTGGGCCGTCTGCAACTTCACCTACAGAGAGACGCAGACCGACAGCGGAGTGACGGTGAGTTCCTCCACACCAAACACAGGATTGTTTGATGCTGTGTGTGCCTCTGAATATTGTATTTTTCACTCACAACTCAGACGTGCATTGAAAACACACACAGAAGAAATACAATGAACACATTGATAGAAGTTAAAACACACTTAGAGTAAAAAAAAACCTAAACTGAGTAAGCAGCATCATTACAGAGGTATTTTTCCTACTCTTTCATGACCCCATCATAATTATCCTTTGTGCTTTGTTGCATTATTTTTTTTTTTTTAAACACTTCTTTGTGAAGTGAATTTAATGATCTCATTATGTGCCAAGTAGCAAACGTTGTTGGCATTCTTCTTTTCTTCTCCGTCACTTCTGCTCTCTCGTCTCCTGGTTCTTTCTCCAGGCTGAGAGGAAAGAGTCCATGATGAAATAAATGAGAGTGTTACCTCCACATAATGGCACACTCGAGCCCCCGATCACCTCTAAACTGTACTCAATATCATATAAATCCTCATCTCTGGGGTTAAAACACTAAACAAGGGCAGCAGGAGTTCTTATTTTCCGATAATAATCGGCATAATGAAGTTTTGATTAGGGAATAACGGCTTCATTTCCCAGGATATCCACAGAAAAGAGGTCAGTAGATTAAGTAACAGGCTTTAAGGGGCGAACCAGTGGATTGTATTTTTCCCTCAAGGAAACAGTTTGAAGAGGTGCTAAGTGCTCCTCCCCGATTTATAGCCAATAAACTCCCACAAGTCAAAAAAGTACCAAAAGACCATCAAACCTCTGCTGCTGCAGACCGGAGCAACAGTGGATGAAATCAAACTGAAACTTAAACAGTTCTTCCAGTTAAACTGTTTCCAGTGAACTCATTTAGAAGATGATGAATCAACTCTGGTCTTAATGGGCCAGAAATATTGATGAGTGATCAGTAATGGATTCCTGCGGATTGAAAGTGTTTTGATTTGAAAGTTCAGTTGGTGCTAACTAGCTAACCGCTGCTCATCCCACTTCCTGTTTGCTGTAGCTGCAGCTGGTGATGGTGCTTCCTGTTCTGCTCTTGTTGTTGTTGTTCTGCTTGTTCTGCCAAGCCAAACTCGCTAATGGTGTGGAGCAGAACAGAGCAGCAGGCTAGCTGTTAGCTGTTCAGTCCTGAGGAAGGAGATCCATCATCAGTTGGTTTGAATTAGGCCTGCACAATATCAGAAAATATTTGATGTGCGATGACACTGTTCAATATCACGATGACGATATGACTTGCGATAAATAAATAAGCAAATATTCAGGTGTACATATTAACCAAACAATTTTTGTGTCTTTATAAAAAGCAGCTCAATACGCTGTAGTACCTACACCAGGCCTGTAGTGGCGCTGTGAAACGTCCACACAAATACACCACAAACAGAGAGGAAGAGTATTTGTCCCCTTCCTGATTTCTTAGTTTTTTGCATATTTGTCACACTTAAATGTTTACGATCATCAAACAAATTTGGATTTTAGACAAAAATAACCCAAGTAAATATAAAATACAGTTTTTTAAAGATGATAAATAATACATTTTGTACATATATAGGCCACAGGTTTTCATGTTGTAACATGAGATATTTACACTGAAAGACAGTAGGGAACTGTGCAAGTCTGCTCGCTTTTCAGCTGTTTTGGTTACGCTCCTTTTGCCCATGTGCATTTGTTTACAACAAAGCCGGCGAAAAATCAATAAATGGAGCGGTGGATAACGTTACATAACATATACAATGTCATGTAGTATTAACCATCATAAACAACAGATTATGGGTTACGAAAAAAGTAGCGGCTTATAGTCTGAAAATTATGCTAAATAAAACTTAGTCATCATCGCATTTCAGACGACCTTTGCAATGTGTTTATCGTGCATGTTGACAATGAAAACAAGATGAATCTGAGCTGTTCTGTGTCGTCTGTAACTGTGTGGATTACTTGAGTGTAGGTTCAGACTCTACCTGGAGTAAACTGGGTTCAAAGATACTGAAAAGAGAGCTGAACTAAAAGGACATAATCCAGTTGCATCGTGGGAAGCGTAGGATCCAGTGTTTCGGTGCGACTTGGCCTCTGCTGCTGATCTGTCTGTCACTTTGTGGTGCGAGCACAATGCTGAATCACCCGAGTACGTCTTTAAGGAGCTTAATAAGATCATCATCTGCTGCTGCCAGGAGATAATGAGGTGATGAAGTCATGTAAGTCTGCAGACGAACACAGTTTGATAAAACGACAGGTTCAGGTTTTTATTGCAGGAAACTGATATCTCCAGATACATCTTAATTAAATGGTTCTATCAGGATAACTGCCTTAAAAAACCACAGACAAGCGTGACTCCTCATTTCTAACTAATGAGTGAATAACAATCTTTAAAGTCTGAATCTACCGATAAGACTTTATTATCTTTATTATGATGTAATGGAGTCAGATGCGCGCATTTGTTATCGCAGGATAACATGGTAATTTAGATGTGAACCCCAGATAACAGTCTGCTGCACAGAGATAAGAGATAAATGAACTTTCTTTTTTATTACTTGTCTTTTCCACTGTCGTGTAGTCAGGTGAAGACAGAGACTTAAAGGACCAGACCTGAGCCAGATGTTGGGCCTTAAATGGACCAGATCTGCTGCTTTTTGGATCAAAGCTTTTCAAAGTCTGACACTGTGGCCCCCCCCCCCCCCCCGCCCTGAGGCAAAAAACGGAGGAAAGTGCTCCGTCTTTGTGGGAAATATTCATGCTCAACCTTTTGGAAGTACAGCTCCCATTATGCCTTCAGGGATGTAGACATGAAATATCAATGTTGGCAAGGACTGAGTGAGTTATACCGCCGCCTCGGCCCCGGCTTCTTCTTTTTCTTCTCCTATTTGTTATATCCTGTGAGACTGGCTCCATGTAAAGTACCTGAGAGATCGAACTGCAGCTGCGGTTGGAGATGTGCTCATGGCTGCACAGATAACTATCACTGAGTTACTGAAGGGAATTCAAAACACAACCACAACCACAACAAGAAAAGGTGATGACTATCGTGCAACTTCTGGAGTGATAGTTTTTCCACCTGTGATATTTATGGTTGTTGATGCATAATGGATGAAAGGGATAATGAAATGCTCCGAAAGTGTTAAAGGGATAGTTCACCCAAAATTGAAATTGCACTCATTATCTATTCACGGTCATGTTGACTAAGGGCTGGGAGAGGTTTCAGAGTCCTCCGTGGCTTCTCTGAGTTACAGGGGGTCTCGGCGTAGCAGTGCATGTCCATATAACGGTTGCAAATGGATACCAACTGTCTTCGTAACAAAAAGACACACCAAAAAACATCCAAATACCTCCATGCTGCTCGTATGTAATGTCCGTCTTGTATTGAAGCCCCGAAATGCGAAATTGTCCCCAAAAAAATTGAATAAGTCCACTTTTCAAACTTGTTTTGTAGTGGAAGCTTCTCGAAGCTCCTCTTCCCGGTTCGTCATATTTGGACGAACCAGGGTCTGTCCTCTTCCAGTTCGTCCAGATATGACAAACCGGGAAGAGGAGCTTTAAGAAGCTTCCGCTACAAAACAAGCTTGAAATATAGACTTATTTAATTTTTTTCAGGACAATTTCGCATTTCGGGTCTTCAATACAAGACGGACATTACATACGAGCAGCATGGAGGTATTTGGATGTTTTTTTGTGTGTCTTTTTGTTACGAAGACAGTTGGTATCCATTTGCAAATTTCCATTTCCATTTGAAATTTCAATTTTGGGTGAACTATCGCTTTAAGTCACACTGAATAAGAATATGTGTGTCACGCAAGGACTTATTTTTTTAGTCTAATTACAGCAGTTGGGTTTTCAAAGTGTTTTAATTATCTCCACAAGTTTGTATCTCACCTTCTGCTGCTACTGACAGGGGATGAAACCACAAAACACCACAAGTTGTCAACGTCAACACGGCACTCAAGGTGTTATTTTTTTGTGTAGGAAGCACCATAACCTCTTTTTTTCCACCGATAACAGATAACATTTATTATGGTTTATATCCACACCTGAGGTTAAGAAAGACTAAGTGCGTTTTCACACCTATCTCGTTTGGTCCGCACTTTTCAGTTGATTTTATTTTATTTAAAGGTTTAATAATCAGGGACAATGCACATTAATAAAACATTTTAACAAATGTAATCATGCCAGAATTAGCCAAAAGGGTTATTTTACATCTGCTGTCCCTGGACTGATGTTAAGAGTCACCCTAAAAGAAAAGAAAATGATTTAGTTATCGTCATACAAATAATACATTAAAGGATTAGAAAGCTAAGTCTGAATAAGGGTTAAAAGGCAGAAAACTAAGCTAAAGTCCAAACACACACTAACATAGACTCAGCTCAAACAGCAGCCGCTACAGACAAAACAGAAGCAACATTAAGCAGCAACACCAACATAAAAAAAAAGGAAATACACAAGACACAATAACAAACTAGCAGATCACAAACAAGCAAAACATAAACACTAAACACATTCAAAGCAATACACAAAAAGCAACAGTTTGATCCAAATTTGGTCCGACCAAAAAAATTCCAACATACCACCATTCCGACAAGGCTTTCAATATAAGGAAATGTGCGTTTCTCTGCAGACGACTCCCTCCTAATTATCTGGACTCTATCTATCTTATCTGGCCTGTCTAGTCTCTACCTGCTCTTTTTTACTCAACTTAACCAACTCCTTTCTTCATTGCCGAAGCCCAACCAGTGCAAACTCTTTTGGGGAAAAAATACGCTATTAAAGGAATTGTCGGAAAGACAGGATGTTTTAAAAAAAAGAAAAAAATTCCGTCATTCCGACCATAGGAGGCAAGAATGGACGGATGATGGGAAATTTGATAGAAAATTAAGTGTTGCCATTTAGAATTAGAGGCCTATGAAAACGCCCTTAGATGCAGTGAGTAAAGATGAATTTAACATTATAGCTCCGCCTCCGACTTAACCAAATAATATAACAACATCACCACTGTAATCCGTGTTAACAGTGAGGACTCTTCAAAAATCAACATTTGTTATTGTTTCAAATCAATTTAGGGACTGAAAATGAGCAGAATCAAGGCTGATTATAATTGGCTCTCGTTATGACATTATGGGACTTTGCTGATAATTATTGCCCGATAGTTATCAGTCAATATCTGAGTGATGACTATCTGTACCGGTATTTATTGTGCATCCCTAGATTTGTGCGTTAAACTTATGTGAACTGACACTGTTGTTCAGCATCGGTCCGATCACCTGTTGTCATCATCGTGGTCGTTGTGAGTCTGTGGCTGTGTCTCAGTGTCGGTCACATCCTATCGGACTCAGATTTGAAAGTTGATTCATCCTCCAACTGCAGTAACGCTTAAAGCAGGAATATGCACACACACGCACGCACACGTCGCTCTCACACAAGGACAAACACACACACGACCTTGTTCCTCCTCCTCCTCCTCTTTCTTCTTCTTCTTCCTCTTCTTCCCCTCCTCCGATCATCTCTCTATCAGTGTAATTACAGCTCATCCATCTCGTCTGCCAGAACCTCAAGGACAGCACAACACACACACACACACACACTCACACACACACTGTCCCCTTATTACTGAAAGATAATTTTAGTGAAATGCCGTTTTAATGACAAATCATATGTGGGTCATTTATAACCATCACCACCAGCCTCCAACACTGTGTATCAGTGTGTGTGTGTGTGTGTGTGTGTGTGTGTATTAGTGTGGGATCAGTCAGGCGTGTGAGGTTTAGTATTGCTAATGAATAAATTAATCTTTTGTTTTTATCCTCCCTGTTTCTTTTTTGCTCGACACAAACAGAAACTAGCAGCTCCGTCGTCTCACAGGTAAATGAAACAAAACTCAGGTGAGTCACGATGAACCAGGAGCCTCAGGTGGTTCAGACTCTACAGGAGCCAAAACTAAGAGCCGCATCATGTAAACATTGATCTCACGGTTATTAGCAATATTAGCATTAGCATCAAATAAGCAACAATAAGACAAAAAGACTCTGAGCCTCTCTTCTGATTGGCTGACTGTTTTCTAAAGTGATCCAATAAAAAATAGAGCAGATTTCAGAATAAAACACTCAGAGAAACCAAATCCTGCAAGTTGTTGTTGAATGGATGTTTGGGTCCAGGTGGTGAGGAGGCGGGGCTTTGTTGTGACATCACAAAGTGACAGGAAGTCCTGACGGCTGGTTTTAAAGCTCAGTTTCTGAATACAGGCTGTGTGCATTTCTCTGTGGACTGAGGCTTTGATACTTTCACAGTATTAACTCATTGAGTGCCAACCACGTAATTTCTCGTTATTCGTTCCCATGCGTTGAGTGCCAAAAACGTAATTTTACGTTTTTTGCTTTTTTTTTAAATTATGAAAATAGACACTTTAATACACATTATATGTAAATTTGGGGACTCTACGACGAGGAGAACTGAAA
Organism: Trachurus trachurus; assembly: GCF_905171665.1. Taxonomy (NCBI): domain Eukaryota; kingdom Metazoa; phylum Chordata; class Actinopteri; order Carangiformes; family Carangidae; genus Trachurus; species Trachurus trachurus. Next base: position 3,075,476 of record NC_139912.1, read on the forward strand.
TAGATGACGATCAAAGTCACATGACAGCTCATGATCTGGAAGTTTTTATCATAACTCGGCTTCTGCAAACGAGTTCTGCATGCAGATGCAGCAGCTGCTGCAGCGCAGCTGCTCTGCTCTCACCCGCGCTGCTGCTCCAGCTGCTCGAGCTGCTCGGAGCAGAAACAGGAAGCTCTCAGCCGACAGTCCGCCCGGTCTTCAGCTGGAGCAACACCGTGTCCTCCCCAAAGTCCTCCCGCGGTAAAATCTGATGGTCTCTGGGCCAAAGCAGACCGGCATCACCGACCCGAACCACAGACGGACCGCGACCACCGGCGGGACCGGTCTTCCCGAGCCGCGGTGGCCGACTGACCCTCACGCTCCGCGGGGAGAAGCTGTGACACGGCACGGTGCGTCTGTGTTATTGTTGTTTAGTGGCGCCCCCCCCGCCCCCGATGGTGGTTTTGTGAATAGAACAACAACTGTTGTATATATTTATCTTATACGAGCCCTTTAATCCAGAAATGCGAGTGTCAGAAGAGCGACAGACACAAACAGCGCACCTTTCATAAAAGACACTCTATCTCCTTTTCTAGAAAAAAAGGAGGGATTTTGGTGAAACCCAGCCATGTTTAGCTTGACTTTTCTCAGGAACAGAGGCACGTAGAAACAAACGGTTTGTGGTCACTTGAAGCATTAAGATAAACCTTTCAATTGAGCCACAGTATGTGTTGGTGGCAGTAATATAGAATACACTGTGGCTCTACAAAAATCGTCAAAAATGGTCTAAATTGCCGGTACACTTGACTAAAACTTTGGAAAGGAGCGCGGCACTCAATGAGTTAATATAGAACCTAGAGCTGCTTTATAATCACATTACACATGGACATCTACCTTTATACTGTATGGAGCTTTAATACAAACATCTACCTTTATACTGTATGGAGCTTTAACACAAACATCTACCTTTATTTTGAAGGAGCTTTAATACAAACATCTACCTTTATTTTGAAGGAGCTTTAATACAAACATCTACCTTTATACTGTATGGAGCTTTAACACAAATGTCTACCTTTATTTTGAAGGAGCTTTAATACAAACATCTACCTTTATACTGTATGGAGCTTTAACACAAATGTCTACCTTTATTTTGAAGGACCTTAAATACAAACATCTACTTTTATTTTGAAGGAGCTTAAATACAAACATCTACCTTTATACTGTATGGAGCTTTAACTTCTGGTAAAACTTTCCCTATTAGTTAGTTATTTAGTTTTTTTTTTATCATGATACACTTTCACATGCACCACAAAGCTGTTACAAAGTGTGATAGTGTGATATTTTTCTCACTGTTTTAAGTCCAGGTCAGATGCACATGGAGCCACACAGATCTGAAACAAAGAATCAGTCACTGGCAAATTAAATCTGCAGATTAATTACTTCCAACTTAATTGCAAATTGCAAGAAAATAAACTAACAAATAAACAAAATTGTCTCTGAAAACCCATTATTCATCTTCATCATCTGTGGTAAAGAGGGAACAATTAGCAATCTGGTTCTAGAGCGACAAAAAGGAGCTGATATATTCAGGTTTCAGGTGGAGAGCGGCATCTTTTCAGAAACTCAGCCGTCACACGGATGAAACGCGGCGGTCTGCGCTTTGATAAATGTTGAATGAGTGGATTTTTTTTCCTGCCATAAACACATGGATGAGCTCCGGCTCACGCTGCCACGTACCTGATAACTCATGGTGAGGACTCTTGTCACAGCCGCTGCCAACTTTGGCCGGAGCAGCGTGAAAAGCACAGATCTGAAGATGAAGTGTGAGATTGTCCTGGTTGAATAAGGGTTTTTAAAAACAGGATGTGGTGCTATTTGCAGATAAAAGGCGCGCGGGGCATGGAAGAGATCCAGGAAGCAGCACATGCATATGTTCATATTTACAAACGGTTGCCGGATTCGCTCTCTGTGTCTCTGTTACAGCATCGCTCTCATATTAAAATCTGTGTTTGAGCCTGAAGGCAGTGCAGACGCTGCTGTCTGTTTGCAGAGCAGCTTCCTGTGACAGAAACATTAATCCTCACATCCCTCCATCCTCCTCCTCCTCCTCCAAACCTCTGAAAGAAACAGCTTTATATGACAGAGAGGAGAAAAAAAACCCCAACCATCCCTCCATCCTCTTCATAACTGCTGAAACAGCTTCATCTGACAGAGACATTCATCCTTCCATCCTCCTCACAGCGGCAGAAAGAAAAGCAAAGCATCCGTCGGCTGCACAGATTTAGCCTCTGTATAAATGATGAAATTGACTCTGCTGTGTTTTATACACGGAGGTAACTTCAACCTCTGAGTCACAACGTTGACGACTTGAAGACGGGAGACTCGTTTTCCTGATTCTTTTTTCTTTTATTTGCGTTAGCTGCCATGTTTGCTGCCCATTGTGCACCTGAGGATAATCCTCCAAAGACCAGTCTGTCCAATCAGAGAAGACCACATCTTCCTAAGGATGCAACTCCTCACTTCTGCTGCGTTCAGAACAAAGCGAGCTCCGAGTTGTCAAAAATGAATTGAACAGTGTGGAACTTGGAAATTACAGGTCGAAAACTCGGGTTTTATCTAAGAGCTCCGACTTTCCGACTTGACGTCACGACAAAATCAATCAAAACATGGCGGCCCTCGTCTTAAACGGTTAGAATTTAAACATTTTAAGTTATTTGTTGAGGTTTTTAATGCGTATTTTTGTGTATTATTTTATTAAAGCTAATGGGATAGTTCAACATTTTGGCAAATTGGCCGATTGCCATAATCCCTATAGTCATAGCAGTAGGTTCGTGACCTTTAATTGTTGGTGCAAGCTATTTTTAGAACGGCGGAGCAGAGCCGTTAGCTGCTCAGAGGTACACTATGGAGGCTCATGGGATTTTTTGGTTTCCCTCATCAAACTCATCAAATACACAATCCAACAACTCCACAACGCTCTGGTGGACAAGTTGTGAGCTGCACATTCACCACGCTATGAGATAATAACACAACGTTACCACACAGAGTTGTTTTAGAGGGAAATACAGAGACTATTGATGAAAAACTGCCACCGACAGAAATGCACATCAGCGGTTTCGCATGAATTTCCCTCTAAAACAACTCTGTCTGGTAACGTTGTGTTATTATCTCATAGCGTGGTGAATGTGCAGGTCACAACTTGTCCACCAGAGCGTTGTGGAGTTGTTGGATTGTGTATTTGATGAGTTTGATGAGGGAAACCAAAAAATCCCACGTTACCAGACAGAGTTGTTTTAGAGGGAAATTCATGCAAAACCGCTGATGCACGTTAGCGTCGGGGCAGTTTTTCAGCAAACAGTCTCTGCGTTTACCTCTTAGAGACATTAATAAAGAGCTGGCTCATGAGTCCCTCAAACACTTTCTCATCATTTTTTTTAATTAAAAGTCAGTAGTAAATTTATTTATAAATATGATTCTGTTTTTATTGGTCTGAGCTTTATAAAGTAAAGCTTGTTACTAGAGATGGTCACTACCCACACGTTATGTTGTTTCTGTGATAAGAGTCGGCTCTCACACTGTTCCCCCTTTTTTTTGTAAACTGTAGCAATAATTGTGACCAAGCAATGAGTCAGAAAATCATAAGCTGGTGTAACAGCCGAGTTGGTGCTTAAAAACTAATTAGGTAGGCATTAGCACTTTAAACAGCTTTTATCATCACAAACAAAACTCCGATTCAATATGGAGCACAACAGAGTGTAAACATAAGATAAAGGTCTGAGGATAAAGGAGCGATTTCCATCCCTCTGATGATCTGAGCTGCACAAACACATCCTCAGTGACTCTGGGACGCGTCCAGGCTTCATTGTCGGCTCTCATTCCTCTCGGTCTCTCCGTCTTTTCTCTACCTCCGTCTCCTTCAGAAACAGCTGTTTGTCTTTCTGTCCCATTGTCTTTCTAATGCGTGGCTCTGTTAGGATCTCTGTTCCTGTAATGAGCCGCTCTCCCTTCGGGGAGGATTAAAGTCTGATAGAATACAAACAAACAACCAGTGTGTGATGACCCACTGCGCAGCTCCTGCTTCTATAAAAGCGCCGTCTTTCAGCCATTTAGCTTGTTATTCCTTCATCGAGTGTCGTTTCACAGACCGTCAGCATCGTAAAGCTGAGACTGTTTATCTAGTGACTAATCACTGCTGTGAATCCGGATGTGACCAGGTTTCTGTCGGCACAACATCTGCTTTTAACGAGACGCCGACAGAACGCTTCAGACTGTGAGGATCCGTCACACCGAGCCAGACGACGACGAGATAAAACTCCAAATCATACTCCATGTTCATCAATTCATATCACGTTATAGAGTCATAATAAAGCTCTTTTTTTATTTTATATAATCACAATTAATGTCACTTAAATGTTATGTAACAAAATCAAAAGCTTTCTCACACTTTCTTGACATAACAGCAAATATCACATACTTATACATCTATAATATTAACCCTCTTTTTTGGACATTTTTTCAATGTTTCTCTTTTGATTTGCTGATCATTTTGGCTGTATTACAGCTAAAGGTATGGATTTCTGTAAAAAAGTTATTTTTTTGTGACTAATTTTTAAAATCTAATGTTCGTTACTCTGTTACACGGGTCATTTATACAAATTTAACCCTTTAAATGCCAGTTTGAAGTCCTCAAAATGGCATTTAAAGGGTTAAAATTATGACAATTATTGAATGTTTGGTAGTTTTGAGCAGAGCTAAAGGGGCTTAAGAGATCTATGCAAAAAAAAAAGCAGAAAAAATATTGATATATGATGATTTTACAGCAATTCTGTTGTGCATCAATTTTTGGCCACTATGGGTTCCCAATGGGTGACATTTTTTAAATCTGACACCACATAAAAAAATAGTAATGCAATGAAATCAATGTTGGTGCTAGTTTTTGACATATCCAAGACTCTAATAACCAGCAATGCCCCAACCCCTCACTATTCATTTTATAAAAAATATCTCATTTTTTGTTTTTTAAATAAAACAAGAGGCAACACGTTTTCAAACTGGCATTTAAAGGGTTAAAATCCCTAATATCTATGAACATTTGGTTGTTTTGAGCAGAGCTGAAGTGGTTTAAGAGATTTATGCAAAAAAAGCAGAAAAAAATATTGATATGTGATGATTTTATAGCAGTTATAATGGTCTCCATAATGTTCTATAATAATTGTTTCATTATTAGTCTTTTTAAATGAACTCCCAACTTGCAGCTGTATTCAGCCAAGGCCATTGGGAGGACTCGTTCCTGATTGGCTGCCAGTTTTCAGAGAGGACAAGGACGGGGTGAGGTTGACTGATCCTTTCAGCAAATATTGTGTGTTTATCAAAAGCCGATGTATCTTATTCCTCTGAGCCGCGGCGCGCCATTGTTTTCAGAAACTATTAAAACACATGAGTGAGTCACAGTGTAGCCGCAGATCTCATGTTCCTTTATAAACATGAACACACACTGTTTTTCATTTCGACTCAGTCTCAAACACTCTGTGCTGCTGCTGCCCCAAATATATTCACTACACAGCACCAAATGTAGATCAATGCGCCGCTGAAAATAGTCCCCAGTGAACGCACCACTGTAATGAATGCAGCTGAAAAGCTCATCGCTGCAGCCGGAGGAAAAGTTTGGAGAGTTTTTGTAGCTCGGTGACAAAACGCAGACTTCACCATTAAACTTGTGTAATGACATTAAATGTCACATTAACATCCCATAATGATAATAAAGGTCAAATTAATGCCGCATAATGATAATATACTGGAGGTCAGATTAGTATTTCAAAATGATAAAGGTCACGTTAACATTAGATTTTTTATGTGACAATTATTACTTCAGCTAAAGTTTAACAGCATAGTTAAGTTTGGCTCAGGGTGAGGAGGGGGAGCTGCTGCAAAGGCTCATGGGAGTTATAGTGTAACGCTTTTATTTCATTAGGTCTTGTGTTGCATTTTGAGAAAATAGAAGGCAGCAAAAAATACAGTTTGGTAACAATTATTGAACATGCATCACAATTTCTGTGACGTTCCTCTTCACCTCTGTGTTGTTTGACGTCAGCGTCGCCAGTCAGAGCTCAGCTTGGAAAATCATCTTCATTGTGCTTTTGATTGCCGTCATTTTCTTTGAGTTTTGAGCGGCTGCACCTGTCCTCACTTCCACCGAGCTCACTCACTCCTGACTCAAATATTTATCTATCAAAAAATCAGCCTGATTATCAGGACAAAGACTTCCTGTTGAGATTCTGGGGGTAAACACTCGGAAATATGAATCTGGCTCAGTGTTGGGACTCGGAAACGGTTCGTCTTTATTGAAAACAAACAAACAGTAGGTGAAGACAGCGGTCAGTAACGGGGAATCGGTCAGGAGGCAAAATCTAAAAGCAGACGGTTAAAGGGATAGTTCAACATTTTGGCAAATTGGCCCATTGCCATAATCCCTATAGTCATAGCAGTAGGTTCGTTACCTTTAATTGTTGGTGCAAGCTATTTTTAGAACGGCGGAGCAGAGCCGTGAGCTGCTCAGAGCTACGCTACGGAGGCTCATGGGATTTCTTGGTTTCAGAGTTGTTTTAGAGGGAAATTCATGCAAAACCACTGATGCACGTTGCCTTCAGGGACAGTTTTTCATCAAGCAGTCTCTGTATTTCCCTCTAAAACGTAGAGAGGAAATACAAACGTAACGTTGTGTTATTATCTCATAGCGTGGTGATTGTGCAGGTCACAACTTGTCCACCAGAGCGTTGTAGAGTTGTTGGATTGTGTATTTGATGAGTTTGATGAGGGAAACCAAGAAATCCCATAATGAGCCTCCGTAGCGTAGCTCTGAGCAGCTCGCGACTCTGCTCCGCCGTTCTAAAAACAGCTTGCACCGACAATTAAAGGTAACAAACCTACTGCTATGACTATAGGGATTATGGCGATGGGCCAATTTGCCAAAATGTTGAACTATCTCCTTAAAAAAACAGCAGACAATGTGGCGGGGAGCGAGTGGAAGAAATGGCTGGTGTAAATACAAGGAGCTGCTGAGGCGACAGGGCAGGAAAGCTCAGCTCACGGTGGGGCAGGAGGGCGTGACGGGGCTGAGACGACAGGAGGATCGGTAACGGCCGAATCCCTGAAAGCTTCAAGATTCAGCGGCTGTCAATCATCTTTTCAGGCTACCCGTCGTCGATGGACCTTCCTGAACCTCGGAGCAGCAACCCAAGACAAACAAAACCCTTCAGTTAATCCTCACCGGCCGAAGCTTCTGGATCAACTAGAGGCCTGATGCATGGAGCGGATCCAGACCATTAGCCGGCAGGAAGGAAAACCGGCACGTGTCTCAGATATGAACCTGATTTATTGGTAATAAGAGGAAAAAAAAAACCTTCTGCCACACAGGATCGATTTCCTCTCAACTCTTTGCTTTTTTCTCGCTCGTCAAATATTGGATAGTTTTACCTCCTCAGGCTGCCAAAGACTAGTACTCACAATAAACAATGTGGGAACAGGAAACCAAACGCACAAAGGCATCAAAACACCCACACCTACTGTCCTATTCCACAACATCTACTGGCACCAACACAACAGAGAGAGGATCTACTCTACCTCCACACACGCTTTGGGTTTCAACTCCCAGAGCTCAGACTTGTCAAACGAAGACTTTTATTTGTGTTTAAGTGAAAGGAAACGGCTCCATCACCTCAACAATCATCTGTTTGTCTTGGCGACGTTTAGTTTAGTTTAGTTTAGTTTATTAAGATCCCCAATAGCTGCAGCAAAACCACAGCTATTCTTCCTGCGGTCCGACAGAATGGGCTTTATGCACAGCTCCACTACTTCCTGAAATAAGCCAGTTCCTTTATTTCCTGTCTTACATTATTGGACAAACTGATTAATCCAGGTGTGTCTGACCTCACAACAATGGTCAAACACACCTGGATTAATCAGTTTGTCCAGACCCTACAAAGTAAAGCTTTCTGGTACCTTAGAATGAGTTGTTACAAGTCGTTACAAATACATAAGTGGGCGACGCACCGAACCGAGGCGGCCATGTTGCATCGTGACCGTAGGTAACCACGGAAACTGAGCGGAGCTGTCGGCTCGGCCTGTTAAAACTGTCACCGCTGTGTAGTGTGAGGAAGGACGGAGGCACTGGTGTTGCATTCAGGTGCAGTCAGGCAGACGGCCGTCGGCAAACCAACCGGATGTCATTTTACTGGACGAGAGAAAGACGTTAAAACATGGATCACGTAAACAATACCACATCACCATGACAACATATTGTCAGGCCTGTATTGTTTTGCCTCGTGCTGGCGGACCACTTGTTTACATAGACGCTTGTTTATCCTGTTACATGCAGCGTCTGTTGTCTGTCTGACGTCTGCCCGATTTCATGTGAATGCAACATCAAGAATACGTTCAAATATGCAACCGCACCGCTAGATGGGGGGAATTCCTACACATTACACCTTTAACCGTCATGAACAAAACATTACGGGTTACAGAGCACGTTTGTGTTGCGGTGTGCAGAGACGAGAACTGGGACACCGGGGCGGGAGAAAAAAGTAGTGGCTTATAGTCCGAAAAGTACTGATGTGTTTGTTTCTTTTGGTTTTTTGCTTTTATAATGTTTCTGTATACAATTCTGTCGGACCGCAGGAAGAATAGCTGTGGTTTTGCTGCAGCTAATGGGGATCTTAAAGGAACAACGAGGAGTTTCTATTTGGTTATAAACGTTAATGTGGATGAATCTACGTTACCACTTGTTAATGGTCCATTTTAGATAAATCTATGGTTTTGTCTCTATGGTTATTTTGTTATTATTAGTGGTGGTGGAAATGCTGGGCGAGCCGACCAGCATTTCCTTACTTTCGGTTTCGTGGCGAGTCATGAGAATAACGCCGCAGAATCACCGTTTATGGTGGGAACTACGACGGTATGTGATCGTCTTCCAACCTCTGACTTTAATTCTTGATGAATGAAAACATGAGTCTGTCTTGCGCCGGTCAAAGAATTTCACGGTGCGGAGGCTCATAAATGTAGTGTGGAAACACTTCGCTTTTCCCTTTAATAAACTAAACTAAACTAACGTTGCCAAGACAAAGAGATGATTGTTTCCTTTCACTTGTAGCTTCTTTAAAACAAATAAAAGTCTTTGTCTGACAAGTCTGAGCTCTGGGAGTTGAAACCCAAAGCGTGTGTGGAGGTAGAGTCGCTCCTCTGTAGATGTTGTGGAACAGAACGACATCTACACTGACGGGGGGACGGTTCACGGCGCCGTCTCACTTGATCACAGCGCCGCCGTCAGCAGGAGTGATGATGTGATTGGACGGATGCAGTCGTGGGTCAGCAGTGTTTGTTACGGAGGGGGCAGCGACTGTCTGAGGCCTGTTGATCTCAAAGTCAAGGACCCGCAAAGACTGCAGCGAGCCAGGGAGGAGAGCGTGGTACAGTGTGTGTGTGTGTGTGTGTGTGTGTGTGCTCGCCGCTCGTATCAGTTGCTAAACCATCCATCAAATTAACGTGGCAACCGAGCGTCCATCACCCCATCCATCATCCAAGGGCGGCAGACGGAGCGACAGAACGCAGCGAGAGATGTCACGGACGAGTGGAGAGATAACAAGGAGAGAGGGGAAGAGAGGAGGAAGAGAGGAGGAAGAGGAGAGGGGAGGAAACAGAAGAAGAGTTGGCATGAATCAAGAAAAGACAGTGAGAATACTCTGATTGTCTAATTTTATTGTAACGTCCAACTGTGAATAGAAAATGTCAGAGCGGGTTTTTCTCCGGTTGATTGACTGGTGAGAATAAAAAACCTGTTTGAGTCTCATCTGAGCGTCGACCTGAGCAGACATCTTAACATCCAATCAGAGCTCTGGAGTGGCATTTCATCCCCGCTGCTGCTGCTGCTGCTGCTGGTGTGGTGTGGTTTCTCTGGCCACAGTAAATCCTCCTGTCTTAGAGGGACAAAAGCTGTTGAACTTGATGTAATTGTGCATGTACATACACTGACCGTCCAAAAAACAAAAAGTCGCCACCTGGATTTAACTAAGCTAATAGGTAAGAGCCTCCCATTGGATAATTACTGCATGGATGATTATGTTTCAGCTGGTGCAGCCTCATTTCTTAAACAACCTTGTTGGAAGACACATCCTGTGGTTGGCATCAAGCAAATACAACATCTAAGGAGATTGCTAAACCAATGATATTGGGTTATTGGGTTAAAGGGATGGTTTAACATTTTGATAAATTGGCCCATCACCATAATCCCTATAGTCATAGCAGTAGGTTCGTTTCCTTTAATTGTTGGTGCAAGCTATTTTTAGAACGGCGGAGCAGAGCCGTGAGCTGCTCAGAGCTACGCTACGGACGCTCATGGGATTTCTTGGTTTCCCTCATCAAACTCATCAAATACACAATCCAACAACTCCACAACGCTCTGGTGGACAAGTTGTGACCACAAAAACAGTTTTACCCTCAAACGCCAAAGTTCAGCACTATATAGTACAGTATAGTATAGTGTTCTATGGAACAAATATATGAAATTTGTACATTTCATAGCCGAGGTTTGAACTGTTTTGATGCGTGAACTTGTTGATTGGAGGATGAGTTTGTCAGGTCGTGTTTGGGTCGTCGGGGATTTCACAGAGAGAAGTTACATAACAGCGACCCCGTGTGTGGTTTGTGTCTCTACAGTTGTAGGGAATTTATTTATTTATTTATTTTTTTAAGTATATTTTTTGGGCATTTATGCCTTTATAGATAGACAGTTGAGACAGACAGGAAACGGGGAGGCAGAGAGGGGGGATAACATGCAGCAAATGCGCCCGACGCGGGACTCAAACCGGGGCCGACCGCAGCGAGGACTGTGCCTCTATACATGGGGCGCCCGCTCTAACCACTACGCCACGCGACGCCCCGTAGGGAATTTATGATGGTATTTAATACTATACTGAAAGATGGCGGCGGTATTGATGGTCCCTGTCCACCTCACCACACAGAGCTGGACCCACCACACAGCTCATAAAGAGAGTTCATTCCCATCGTAGCCGGGACATTTATTTCCCTTAATTGCAAAGATTTGACGGGCCTTTATCTCCCAGGCTATTATTAGAGAGGCCTCTCCACTGCTGCGTGTTGGGGAAGTACTGTATGTTTGATGTATTTTGGTTTAAAAAAAAAAAAAACTCGTTGTTTTTTGATCTGCTCCAGTTCGCTGTGATAATTCTCTGCTGCTGCTGCTGTTTGCTGTTAATCTTCCTCACATTAAAAGCTTTCCAGCAGTTCAGGGGGAATAATCCCTTCACCTCCTCGATAGGATTTCGCTGTGAAATATGTGAAGAAGTGTTGTTTTCATTAACAGCACTTTAATTCAAGATGGCAAAGTAGAATCCAGTGGATTAAATGGTGAATAGAAATGGTATCTGTTTAAAAATAGAAACTCGACAGCAGCACAGTGGTGAGTGTTACAACCAGGCTGTTGTTGGACTGAGAGGGGAATAATGTGGAATATAACACAAGAGCCCTACAGATGAGTTCTGCCAGCAGTGCAGCTCTGGAGACCACAATGTGGGTCAGTCAGTTCACATCTTTGGTCCAGATGGAAATATCTCTAGAAGTTTTGGATGAACTGACGCCAGCTTTGGTCCAGATCATGGTCCCCAGAGGATGAGCCCTAATGACTTTATACCTTCATCCAGCGCCACCTGCAGGTCAAACTTATCACTAATCTAATAGGGGTGGGAGAAAAAATCGATTCACATAAATACCGCTTTTTGACGATTTAAAAAAAAAATATATATATATTTTTTGAATTTTTTAAAATATTGTGCAATGTGCATTTGTTATCCTTTTTTACATACAGAGAGTACAGGTTTTGAAAAGGGTTTAAGTTCACTTTATAATGGAGTATGTTAATTTATAGGCTCCTACAGTATTTGTGTGCAGATAAATGTTAAAAATGCTAAAGACTAAAAATCGAGAGAATCGGCAATATCGTAGAATCGCAATTTGAATCGAATCGCTATCCAAAGAATCGTAGAAGAATCGAATCGGAAGAAAAGCATATCGTCCCAGCCCTATCCAATGAGATGCATCAACATCTGGTTGAAGAGTTGGCATAAATTTTTGTGCAGATGTTCATGCTCTCCAGAGGATGAGTCCTAATGACTTTGGTGATCCCTCAGATTTTCATTGACCACATTTTTTGACCACATTTTTAAGGTCTTGGTCTTGACCGAGACCAAGAACAAGGTCAAGGTGTTGATCTTGTCTTACAATCTACTACATTTTTACTTGGTCTTGGTCTTGACTTGGTCTCAACCCCCTCAAAGTCCTGGTCTTGGTCTTGACTACACCACTATCTGTAGGTTGATCTGCTTCCTATCCAATTCCAATATACCCAACACCCCAATAGACATTGTCCCCAGAGGATGAAGCACATAGATCTGCTAGCACGGCTTTAGACCTTTGCAAACACACGGTTTAATGAGCTTGAGTTAAAGCTAGACCCTCAGATCCTGACACAGGTTTGATTTTATTTGGTACTTAACTAGATTCGCTCCTGAATGTGCAGTGATCGGTGATCAATCAAATCCGGAAACCTCCCTGTGAGTCATAGAAACACTCTCAATCTCAATCAGTGGCTCACAGCAGGAGATCCTTTTAATTAGTTATTAAAATGACTGAAAATTGAAAATTGCTTTGATGAACTCCTTTATTGAGATTCAGACAATGGCAGCTGATACATCCGTCCATAAATTTTCCAAACAGCTTAGTGGCGTCATGCAGAGCTGATGAGATGTGAGGTCAAGACCTGACGATATAAGAGAGGGGGAAACCCAACAGTTCCCACAACAAGCAGCATGTGGAGTATTATGGAGAGGAAAAAGAAGCTTCTGTCACAGAGCTGAGAAACATGAGCAGCATCCTCCACATCCACATCCACATCCTCATCTGCTCCCTGGAGGGAAATCTGAAGGTTTCACCTCGGCTGACCTTCATGTTTCTGTAAATCGATGCAGACACGGACAAAATGTGCAAACGGGACACGACGGGCTTTAAACCGAAGACCTTGTTCTTGTCAGGTGACCGTGCTAATCACTGAGCCACCGCGCCACGGCTCTGTTGCAGTCGAGGCAGCATATTTTTTGGAAGCAGCGTATTTCAGTCCTGGGGGACACAGCGAAGAAGTGTGTATGTGCTGATACTTTGAAGTGAGAACGTCACACACACTCACACACACAGACACACACAGAGAGACACACACCCCCCATTGAAAAACATAATGCTCCCTGGTTCCTTCTCACCTGGGAGAACATGACTGCCGGCGTTTTAGGAATCCTCGGGAGACGATACTCAATTCAGCCGCTCGCTGCCAGTCCACCGAAAAGAGCCACGATTTCAATAAAGGCTCCACTTTCTGAGCAAATATTCACTCTGCTGGCTGCCGTGCTCCGGGATGAGTTCTGGTGGAGGGGAGAATAAGAGGAGAGCAGCTTTAAAAAGTTTGAATTTTTATTGAAAATCACTCCTGCTGGGGGAACCGGGGAGTAAATGAGAGGAAAGGAGGACGAGGAGGAGGATGGTGATGAAGCATTAGCATAGTTTCAGTGTTTGTGGTTGGTTTTTATTCTTTGGCAATAATATTAATAACTTTCATTAATATTCACAGCATCAGTGTTTGTGTTGAATGCAGGGCCGTTGTATAGGGGAGAAAGCTGATGATAATTCTAGGGGCCCAGCGCCCAGTGGGGCCCACAAAAAACCCCAGTAGTCTCATCTTTATATGACTGATTTATTCTGTGTAAGACCCTGACTAATACTCATTGTAAAAACTCAACATCCTTCCAAGAATATTTGTCTTATTTCTTGTCCAAATGTCTCATTTCTAGTCAAAACTAATCTCTTTCCACTTAAAATAAGACTCATAACCTAAAAAGTAACTTGTTTTTAGATAATTTTCACTTGTTTCAAACAAATTTTCACTTGAAATAAGTAGAAGAATCTGCCAGTGAAAGCATGTTTTTTGTGCTTGTAATAAGGAAGAAAAACTTGTTCCACTATCAGATTTTTTTTACTTATTCCAAGTGAAAATCTGCTTGAAAGAAGTAAAAAGTGTCTAAAAACAAGCTACTTTTAATATGATGTGTCTTATTTTAGGTATAATGATATTTGTTTTGACTAGAAATGACATTTTGACTAGAAATAAGACAAACATTCTTGGTAAGACACTTGGGTTTTTGTAGTGTAATATAGACACAGTCGGCAAGCAAGGAAACGTCACTTCCGGTTAGGGCCGTGGGGGAAAACAAACCGTGTCCCCCATACACACTCATGCAAAAACGCGGCATTTTAAACCTTTGTCAAAGGCTTTTTCGCCGTCCTGTCTTAGTTTTAATCACATGTATATGCTGACAGAGAGCTATATTTTTAGAAACTCATCACGATCTGGGTCGATTGTTGTCCGTACATTTAAAAATATTAGGTATTTCACAGTCAGTCATATTTGTCTTCCCCCACGGCTCTGACGCTCTCTTAGTCGCCGCCGGCCGGCTCTAGACACTCGTAGACACTGCCTGAGTTATTGTGTATTATTTTGCACCGCAAATAAATTCAAAAACCACAACCTGAACTTTTATATCGGAACTTCGCTCATCTTCTCCAAACGTGTAACGCTCTGACCGGAAGTGAAGGTTGCCAACCCTGCTGACTCGGTGTAGGCTATGGCTGTGAAAACTTTATATTTTAAGATGTACGGACAGCAATCGACCCAGATCGTGATGAGTTTTCTAATATATAGCTCTTTGTCAGCATATACATGTGATTAAAACTAAGACAGGACGGCGAACAAGCGTTTGACAAAGGTTTAAAATGCCGCCTTTTTGCATGAGTGTGTATGGGGAAAACGGTTTGTTTTCCCCCACGGCCCTAACCGGAAGTGACGTTTCCTTGCTTGCCGACTGTGTCTATTGCATTAGCATCAAAACAAGGTAGGCTAAATAAAAAAATGGTAATACATACGTAGTCTAAGAAAAAAAACTGGAAAAGTTAGGCGGAGGGGCCCACTTTAGTATTCTTTAAGGGGGCCCAGAATTCCTAGCAACGGCCCTGGTTGAATGTGTGACTGAGGATCTGTTGGTGGAAGTTACTCAGCATCATTTTTGACATATTATAATAGATATTCATGTCATCCTGACTGTTAATCTATTTCCTTTTTCTTGGGGAATTCCTCTTCAGTCTATTCAGGTAGTTGTATAATGAACAGATGGTAATTAATCGTCTAGAGGAGAATCTGTTGTATGTGACATTAGGCCATGATAAATAAATCTGACCTGAATTGACTTGTTATCAACTAAGAAGTGCTGGTATTAGCGATGATGGCAATTAGGGTTGAGTTTCAACAGAATATTATGAATTTTGTATCAGTCCAATTAGGTTTAGCTTTCTGATCTGTAATCAGCCTATTTTGGGGCTTAGATGCAGAAACACAGCAGTTTTTAATGGCGACGGTTGATCCTCGCAACCTGAAAATTGGAAAAGAAGGAAGAGATTAGAGCCGTTGATTAAATATGTGTCTCAATTCAGAGTTCAAATCCTTCTGAAGCTTCATTTATAAACTGATTGTTGTCTTGTCAGTGTGACGAGGAAATACCGTTCTCAAAGGTCCCGTCAAATTTGTCTCTTGTTTCCCAGTGAGAGATCTAACAGGTGGATTCTGCTCAGGAGAAATGGTAAATCCTCCGTGGACCAGCTTTGTTGTTACGCACTGAATATTTCAAAGCATCTAGTTTTCCTTCCCTGCACGTTATCCCCCAGGAGCCTCGTCGTCAGTAGTCAGAAGGATTCATACTCTGGCCATCAAATTTGATAGCAATTAGTCTGATTTGTGTGAAGATATCTAAAATACACAAGACAGTTTGACCTAGTGACACTGGATGAGGTGTGCAGGGATCAGCATGGTCACTAGGATCCATCCTCTGGGGACAATGAACATCTGCATGAAAGTCAGTGACAGTCCGTCCAATAGATGTTGAGAGATTATTGTGCCGACCAGCCAACAGATTGGTATCTGGTATCTCAATAGTCACTGGGATTCCTCTTCTGGGGACCATGAATGTTTGTACAGAATTTGACAGCATTAAAACCCTACCTTGTAGTTAAAGGAATAGTTCACCAAAAAATGAAATTCAGTCATTAGTGACTCACCCTCATGCTGATGAATACTCCGGAGTCGTTTTTTATTCCTCAAAGTGCATCTGGAGACCCGGGAGGCCGGTTCATAGTCCAACGAAAACTTTATGAAACAACGTCATTTAAGACATTTTTACAGCCTAAACAGTCCTGTATTGAATTTGCCTTGGACGTGGACGTGACTGGACTAGCCTAAATGACGTTGTTTTGAGTAAACTCTGGACTATATCCCTTCAGGACACTTGGATTGCAGTGGACAAGCAGTGTGGAGGAATATTAAACGGTTTTTATGTAGTTTTATGGACGTTTTTGTGTCAGGCCCTATTACTCTCATATAAAGTTTTGGTTGGACTACGAACCGGCCTCCCAGGTCTCCGGATGCACTTTGAGGAATAAAAAGCTATTCCGGAGTATTCATCAGCATGAGGGTGAATTTAATTTTTTGGTGAACTATTCCTTTAAAACCCTATAGCTTGAAGTTAAGACATGTAAATGTTGCCAAATCATCTGGGAGACGGAACAGTTTGACCTGGTAGTGAACACTGTAGTCAGAACGATCCATCCTCTGGAGACCACGAACGTCTGTTAAACCCGTAAACATCCATCGATCCTCAGCAGCGATGTAAATAAAGTGGCTGAAGCTCAGACGGATGAAAGGTTTCATAAAAGGTTAGTTGGCGTCGGAGCTTAATGAATCCTGCTGTCGACTCTACAGAACCAATTTATTTTACATTCAGCCTCCGTAGCTTCTCTTGTTGCTTGTACTGTTTCGCGGCTTCACACTGAGACCGAGCAGAACCCGATTGGTTGTCTGTGGAGAGACCGATGTGTTCTTACAGCTGTGTGCAAACAGAATTTATTAGAGTGGAAGTGAGAAGGCAGGGTGACATTACTGGGACAGCCATGTTTACCTGTGACTATATGTGTGTCACTGTGTGTGTGTGTGTGATATGGTAGCGATACAGAAGCATTACATCATGATGTGACTCTGTGTCCGCTCACTTCCTTCTTTATGTGGAAGATGATACAAGTCATGTGTGTGTGTGTGTGTGTGTGTGTGTTGTGTTGGATAAGGTGAGATAACATGAACTATTATAGATCCCCTGTGGGTGAAATTCAATAAAAAGAAGGACTTATCTGGGATTTGAACCCCAGGACCTCTCAGCACCTTGAGCGAGAATCAAACCCGCGATCCAACAAACCGTGACGACCTCTGTCTGTCTGTCTGTCTGTCTGTCCTTCACCTACAACTAGGGATGTCACGATTACTTGTTTTCACAATTAATCGTGGTATTAAACGCCACAATTAATTCATCGTAAAGATTCCTAAATACCGTTACTTTCACAAAAATTTGATGTCAGAACCATATCGGCAGATGTGCGCAAAACCAAGGTAAATGCACAGATACTGGTCCATTTAACTAATGTAACATTAAATTGGTGGAATTTAAATGTTAGCATGTCATTTTTAATTAAAAAAAAGCTAAATAAAAAAAAAAAACATTGAAATAAAATCAAACGCAATTATTTGGTATAAATAACAATTTATGACTTGAATATTTCAAACACTTCCCCTGGGAATTAAGAATTGGTCATATATTAATAGATACTAGAGACTATATTTGATTTTACACATTCATAGTGTTGTGAAATTAATTAATGCATAATAATCGTGATAATCTTAGTACCGTGATTTTTTTCTCTGACAATAATTGTACCAAGAAAATGTATAATCGTGACATCCTTCATCTACAACCAGCCGGTTTCTCTTTCTCATCCATGACAGTCCAAGAGTTGAAGCTGCATCCAGACTCATCATCTACTCCTCTTTTCATTCACTGCAGGGCTGATAACATGCATATTGATCAGTGACATCACCACTACCCCTCGTAGCCATAGCAACGCCTGTCTGTCTATCAGCTGCCGGTGTGCGTGTGAGTGCCTGTGTAATTAGTCTGGTGGATCAGACTGATTAACTGCTCCATCACGCAGATACAGAGGAGGAGGAGGAAGAGGAGGAGGAAGAGGAAGAGGAGGAAGAGGTGGCAGCTCGTTGTCAAACATTTCAACAGATCCTCAGCAGATCAACACTTCACTTCATTAAAGGTCCCTCAGTTCACACTTCACTGGCTTTTATCTGAAGTGTTGATCCGGGAGGAGATAGATTTGGTGGAGCTTTCCAGCTTCTCTCTGGAGCTCTGGTAACAACCGGTCGGTGTCAGCCAATCAGAAGAAAGGAGGAGGCTCTGAGTCTCTCTTCTGATTGGCTGACTGTTTTTACATCTGAGTGATCCAATAAAAACCATAGAGCAGATTTCAAAATAAAACACTCAGAGAAGCCAAATCCTGCAATGTGTTGGATGGATGGTGGGCGGGGCTTTGTTGTGACATCACAAAGTGACAGGAAGTCCTGACGGCTGGTTTTAAGGCTCAGTTTCTGAATACAGGCTGTGTGCATTTCTCTGTGGACTGAGGCTTTGATACTTTCACAGTATTAATATAGAACCTAGAGCTGCTTTATAATCACACTACACATGGACATCTACCTTTATACTGTATGGAGCTTTAATACAAACATCTACCTTTATACTGTATGGAGCTTTAACACAAACATCTACTTTTATACTGTATGGAGCTTTAACACAAACATCTACCTTTATGGAGCTTTTGTACAAACATCTATGGAGCTTTAAGGATTGACGTTTCTGGACAAGCACCGTTGCCCAACACAGATTAAGTTTTAGGGGAAGCTGTATTACTAAACAAGTGATGTTGCCTCTTAACATCCACAGCACAGACTGGATGTCCCTGCTCCCATAGTGATTGGGTGTCAAGCAGCAATTACCCCCCAAATGCCTTTAAAGGCCACTTTACAGATGTTACACACTGAAGAGTGTTAATATGTTTTGAGGATTACAAGCTTGGGAAAAGTGTTGCTGTTCCTCTAGTAGCGCCACCCTCAGGACAATGATGCTAAGACTCTAAATGATGCTAAATCATTCAAGTGTTTGTTCTGTTCAATAGTTTGAGAAAGCTTAAGTTGCCTCACTGTGCGTTAAGACAGTGGGAAAAAAAATTGACAATGACATCGTATATTAATTGATAGTCCAAATAAATCCTTAGTAAATCCATAATCACATAAATATAATCAGTGGGAACACTATTTGTAGTTGAAAATTCATCATTATGAGGAAATAGAGTAAAAACAATGTTTATAGTATAACAAATGGACACAAATGCATAAACAACAAGCCATTATTCAACATCACATAATTCCATAATGAATAGACACAGAAAAACATTAAAATCCTGTTTCAAGCTTTTGTGAGGGTGACTAAAGAAAATGTTGAATATTGTACTACTGGTTTAGGGTTTAAAGGGTAAATATATAATAGCTCTCTCTTTCTGACATAGAAGACCAGAAGACCAACAGGTCGAAAACATTTGTGTGCAATAAAAACCACTGTGTTACTATCTGTTCAATAGTTTCTCAAAGAATCAAGTCTTGATGTTAAGAGATGCTAACAGGACTTGTTGTGTCCTTGAATGCATTCTGTCAGTTATAGATTGAGATCAGCTCATTTAACATCAAACCCATGGTCGTGGATTGGATCAGGCAGTTGCATTAGCTCATTTTCTCCTGCAAACTTGCCAAATTGCCTTGAGCTCAGAAGCAGTTTGTTGTTGTTGTTCCTTAAGAAGACCGACTCAGGAGGAGCAGATGTCTGTTTGTCCATCACAAAGAATCAGTTGGGAGTTATTGAAGTGAAACATTTCTGACAGAGCTGCAGAAACACCAAGAGACGGGCAGATTGATACCACAGCAGCAAAATATTAACTTGGTTTCAAGGCCAGTTATAAATATCTTTTAAAAGTTGTATTTTTTTGTTTTTTATACCTTTTTCATTTTCAGTGACGTTGCCAAGGTTTGACAGGCAAACAGAAAAGGCTCTTGGGTGTTTTCTGCAGGTAAACACAGAAAATCCCTAAGCAGCAGGTTTCCGTCTGTTCTCTGGAAACAGAACCGTTAAATTCTGGCTGCGTTTTCTAAAGACAAACATTTACAGATTGCTTGAAAGGTTCATGTTAGTTTTATTGTGTTTTTGATTTTTTTGTCCATGTAAGCAGCATGAATCTAAGGATGGAAACCTTCTGATGTTAAGACGTAGATATTTTTACATCTTCTGAATTAAATGGATTGCCGACTTCTCGTGTAGCATCACCAGTAGGTCAAGTTTTTATTTCATTTGCTGAAATCTCGACCAGATGTCTCAGTCCTAACATTTGAGATCCCCAGAGGTTAAATCTCAAGGACTTAGTTGATCCCCTGCAGTATCACCAACAAGTCAAACTTTTCTTTCAATGAAACATCTCCAAAATGAGACAGTTTATGTATCTCAATAAGTATTGGTTTTACTATACCAATATTCATGATCCCCGCAGGATGAACCTTGTGACCGTCATAAATCTGCAGTCAGTAGCTGGTTAAAGTTTTATCTTATTTGACTCAATAGCTGCAAGATGAATTGACAAATTGGGACTATCTTAACAACTATCAAATGTGTTGTTTTGAAATTTTGCACAGATATTCATTATCCCCAGAGGATGGATCTCGGTGACCTTGGTGATTCTCTGACTTTTCTGGCAGATCTTATACTTATGAAATCGTTAAGAAGTTTTAATTTTGATTCCCCAAAACGATTCCTATACAATTTTCATTTGCTACAATTGCTGTCAAACTTGGGATAGCAACTATTCATGTTCCCCTCAGGGTGAACCAGTGATCAGCCTTAGCTCTACTTTAACTAGTGCATTTTGGAGCCAAACTAAAATAGTAAACATTGGCACATTGAATAGTTAAAGGTGTTTTTTAATGGGAGACGATAACTCTTCCACACATCAGTCAGCAGCTTTTTGTTTGTTCAGCCTGGTGGAGTGATTCTCTGAGGGTAGGGTAGGGTATTGAGAATCGAATGGAAGCTGTTTAAACATTTAAATTCCATTGAAATTGTTAAAAAGTTTTAATTTCGATTCCCCAAAACGATCCCTATACAATTTTCATTTGCATTTTGTCTTTGGTTTGCAGTCCACTGACCGCTGGTGAACTGGTACACAATGCAAAGCTTTTTTACTCTGCCTCTTCAATATCATACTAACTATCAGTATACGTTGTGTAGACTCTCTTGGTCCTCAGAGGATGGATCTCAATGGCCAATGTTTCAACGTCAGTAACAGTCCAATCTTTACCTGATGGTTTTGCCATTTTAAATCTCAACAATTGCTGTCAAACTTGGGATAGCAACTATTTATGTTCCCCTCAGGGTGAACCAGTAATCAGCTTTAGCTCTACTTTAACTAGCACATTTTGGAGCCAAACTAAAATAGTTAACATTGTCACATTGAATAGTTAAAGGTGTTTTTTTTAATGGGAGACGATAACTCTTCCACACATCAGTCAGCAGCTTTTTGTTTTTTCAGCCCGGTGGAGTGATTCTCTGAGGGTAGGGTTGGGCATTGAGAATCAAGAATTGAATGGAAGTGGTTTTAACATTTAAATTCCATTGAAATTGTTAAAAAGTTTTAATTTTGATTCAATTTCAATAATTTTCATTCACATTTTGGTTTTGGTTTGCAGTCCGCCAACCGCTGGTAAACTGGTACACAATGCAAAGCTTTTTTACTCTGCCTCTTCAATATCACACTAACTATCAATATGCGTTGTGTAGACTCTCTTGGTCCTCAGAGGATGAATCTCAATGGTCAATGTTTCAACATCAGTAACAGTCCAATCTTTACCTGATGGTTTTGCCATTTTTTAAATCTCAACAATTGCTGTCAAACTTGGGATAGCAACTATTCATGTTCCCCTCAGGGTGAACCAGTGATTGATACTTTATTATCAGCCTTAGCTCTACAACTAGTACATTTTGGAGCCAAACTAAAATAGTGACATTGTAAACTATGTTAAAGGTGCTTTTTAATGGGAGACGTTAACTCTTCCACATCAGTCAGCAGCTTTTTGTTTGTTCAGCTTGGTGGAGTGATTCTCTGGGAGTAAAGAGGGTGAAGTGAAGTTTCTGTCATCGCTCTGTTTGCAGTTTGGTGACATCCAGTAAACAGGAACAAGCTGCACCGCGGGAACCGACTCTTTGATTCCACTTTCACCCTCAGCACAGAAAAGTTAAATATTGGATCGTACTGAGACTTTTTCATCTAAACCAAACAACAGATGATTATATCAAACTGAGAGAGTTCAGGGACACACACACACTCCGTCACCATGTGATCCTGTTGTTCTTCCACCGAGGTCAACAGCGAAGCCGGATGAGCTGATAGGGCGCAGTGGTTGGTCATGTGACGTCACGGTATTGATTATTGATCGGGAACGTTTGGCTGGCAGATGATGGTGTGGTGTGAGCGTGTGTGCTGGTTCACACTCCTCATTAGCAGGAAGCGGTTTCACTTTAAACGAAGCAGCAGCTCCAGTAATGAGAACACACTGAGCCTCAGAGGTGTGAATATTAGAGCAAGGCTGTGAGAAATATTGGAATCCATCAAAACAGAACCTTTAACTTCCTCCACTTGTTTCTGTCTGTGTTTAAAAGTCGATTGTTTTTTCTGCTCTCGGCCGTAAAATCCATTTTTTGGTGGAGATTTGAACAAAAACTGAACTTGACTCCATTATTTTGTCTGGAGAACTGAACATGATCTGGGCCTGATTGAGTTACTGGCTCTGTGGACTACTGTAGCTCGGCCCGCTGAACGTTGACCTGATTCACTTTCTCTTTGTGCGAACATTTGGACAAAGACAAGTAGAAGGAGGAAAAAAAAGTCCTTTGAATTTAATTTGGGTCTCTGTAGATTTGAATCTAAACTGGGCCTGATTGCATTTCTTCCTCTGTAGACTTTAGTAAACTCTCGGCTCTGCTCTGTTTTAACGTTTTGTCTCCTTGAACGTAAACACAACCACATTTAATTTCCCTCTTTATATAGATTTTTAATTCCACTTTGTTTTCTCTGGAGCTGATCAGACACTAACCCCATTACCTCTCTGTGTCGGTGTTTAGATCCATCTTTTTTTCTTCTTTTTTCTTCTTAAATCGGCTTGATTACATTTCTCTTTCTCTTTTCCTCTCAGATCCGACTCTACGCTCGGCCGGACGCCATCGCCAGCGGAGCGGGCGACTACGCTCTCCACATCACCAAGAGGCTCCTGGGATTTTACCAGGACTACTTCAAAGTCCAGTATTCGCTGCCCAAGCTAGGTAAGTCCGCCGCCATCATCGCTGCCGCCGCTGCCCCCATCGGGATCATTCCTATGATCCCACAGCCTTATGTTCCCACATTTCTAACTTTTGTTGTCACTGAAAATTAGGCCCTATGTTCCCACAGCCCTTTGGTCCCACCATTGGTTGGCATTAGGCAATGAAGAAAAGAGTTGGTTAAGTTTAGTAAAAAGACCCGGTAGAGGCTAGACAGGCCAGATAGATAGAGTCCAGATAGGTAGAGAGAGTCCAGTGGGAACATAGGGCTGAGGGAACATAGGGCTGTGGGAACATAGGGCTGAGGGAACATAGGCACGCTCCTCCGCCATCTTCCTCCTTGTCCTCCTTTGCCGTTGCTGTTTTTGGCTGCGTCCCTCTCCCGTCTCCCCAGGACGCCTTCAGTGTGTCCAGGTTGAGTCAAAGGCAGAGAGAAACACTCTGTTCCTCTGATGTTTGATTTCCTGTCAGCGTTGGTAAAACAGAAAACTACACTGTTGACTTTTCTATCCCCCTGCTGATCCGTTTTTTAGGAAAGAAAAGACAACTTCCCCTTCCTGAGCCGAGCCGCCCGATGTCGGGAAGTCGGCCAACTCTTTGTCCTTCAAACAATTACGTTTGGGTTCATCAATTTGTGCTCATATCAGGCAGAGAAAACGCTCCGTCCTCCTTTTCAGCCTGAGAGTCAGGAGGCTGTACAGTGTGATTAGGTCTGGGAATTGAACCTTCAGTCAGTGCTTTCGAGGCCGTTTGTTTTCAGACATTAAACGCCGGTGCATCTGAGAGCTCGTTTAGATAAAAGCTTTTTGTACAAAGATGTGTTTAGACTTGGCAGATGAAGGTATCACAGCGCTGCACCTTGTTGAGCCAAGTCCATCCCTTCATCCTGGCTTGTTTTATACACTCAGGAAGTCACTGGTTACATAATTAATTAAGGCAAACCGAAGGAAACTCAAGTGTGCTCTCGCCTCAGCGGTGTAATTCAAATACCTTCTTTTTACTTTGAAATTATCTGTGTGGCCACGACGGCTGAAGAGCACTCAGAGGGATTTAATTGAAGCAGGGAAAGTTCAAGAGGCAGGTGTTGTTAAACTGACACACGGAGCGGTGAACATGCTCCGGTTCAAGTGGACGTGATGAACAGAGTTGTTGTGGTTGGAGCGCGAGCCTTAACGGGGCCGGAGCGCCGGCTGCTCGGCCTCCTGCGGGGAACGTGCCCTTTTCCTGGGGAGGTTCTTCCCCGTTGTTTAATGAATAAATAACTTCCTGTCTGTGCTCAGCCTGCGTTCCTGAACAGATGTATTGATTGACACCGGTTCTCCCGGGCGGCGCCCTTCACCCTTCACCCCCAGCTTCCTGATTTCCTGCTGCAGCGGTAAACACCATGTAGACACCTTAGCTTTGTCTCAATCCAAATACTTCCATGAGTAGCTACACTGTCATTCTGCAGTGCACGAGTTTTGACAGTTAGTGTTTTGTCTCAAATTGAATATTGTGAACTTACCGGGACTAACGATCACAATGGTTGCCAACGTCGTCGTCTTCTATTTTGGACCGCTATAGGCTTTATGCAGAGCTCCACTACTTCCTGAACTTAAACCAGCTCCTTTATTTCCTGTCTTACACTATTGGACAAACTGATTACAATGGTCAGACACACCTGGATTCATCAGTTTGTCCAATAATGATAGTGGAGCTCTGCATAAAGCCTATTGTCGCCCGTCAACACATCTATGGCTTTGTTTTGTTTATAATTTCGCCGCCACCGCGTCAGCAGGCTCCTTTTACTGGTGGAAAACATTGGCCTACCGGTGTGTTGATTTACAGATATAATATTCCGCTACGTAGGCAAGATGGCGAGCATTGAGGTTGGGAAGTGTCCATCATTCCACACTCAACTTTTTGACCATTATGAAAGCACCATCCGGGTACTTCCATCTGCATTTTGTCATACTCGTCAGTTTGAACGTCATTTTGAAGCAGGTAAAGATTTGGTTGGTTTTGTTTTATTGATATAGCAGTTTAGGAATGTAAAGATTTGTCATTCAGCTTGAAATGTGCCTATTAGCTGACATTAGCATTGGTGCCTGTGACTACTAAGTTCTTGTGCCTCAGCTACTGAAGTATAGCAGTCCCTTTAACAAATTGTCTGCTTAGGACTATTGTCTCAAAATAACTTAGCTAATGTTAAGCTAGCTGTCTGTGAAGACACCACTCTACGGGAGCTCTTGTGTCCCAATCAGGAGTCTTGCCTCCATTGCTAACTTTACTAGCTAATATTGCAAGCTAGCTGGCTAACGTTAGCTCTCTTGCTCTGTTCTGAAAGAAGTTGAAGTAGCTGGCTATTCGTTCAGTTCTTTGGTTTCTGTGTTGTCTTCTCTAATGATAAATAACAGATTGAAGCTCTAAGAGTGAAACCACCTCTAACTCTGAAGGAGTGAATGAAGTTAAAGTGGAAATGAGCGTTTGTTTGCATTGTTTGAGGCTCAAGGTGTTTTAACTGGGGAACAACACTTAGCTCTGTAAAAGCCGAGTCTAAACAGTGGAGCATCAGCTAACAGGCTCCACCAGCAGCAACATTTTCATAACTGCAGTAGAAAAATAACAGTACTGTTCATGAACTTATGTCTTTGATATTTGCTATATTCAGACTTTAACAGAACATTTAGTTTCAGTTTTTTCTGAGTGTGTGAGGGAAGGCTGTAGCAGAATTTCAAAACAAAGCCCTTCATATCAAAACCGTTGAGTCCCCCGAGTTCGTCTCTGAGGAAAAGCTCCTGCAGCCAAACGGAGCCATCAGTTGTTGTTGCCTGGCAGCGTATCTACGTCCTCGTTGTGGGATGGCTGGTAGATCCTCCATCCTGAGCTCCCATTAGACTTCATAGTTTATATATATGTCACCAATACAGCGCGACAAAGGGACACAGCCAGTGTTTTCAGAGATGTTATCGTTTTTCTCTGCGGACTACAGGTCTTATCTCGCTGAGCCTCTCAGCAGCAGCTCAACGCCCTGAAAAAAAAAAAAGCTGAACGTAGAGCTCAGTGCTTCCACATTTGGTGTCGACGCCCCCCCACCCCCCCACTCCCACTCCCCACCCGCCCCTTCGTTCCTGCCCCAGTTAATGAATCATGTCAGAACAATTGAATTTCATCTCCATGTCCCTTTCTTCCCTTTCTTCTCGTGTCGTCATAATTGTTTGTGTTTTACACTTCCGTCCTGCCAGAATCAATTAGCCGCGTCCCCACGGTGCGTTTGCCTTTTTTCCTCTCCACGCCCAAACAAGTTAATGTGATCACTGTGTCTCCATATTGTATCTGTCAGACACCTCCCTCCTGTCCACATTCATTTGTCACGTTAGAAATAATTCTCTTTCAGTCAAAGCGCTGTTTGTTTTCTCTCTCTGCTCGCATTAGCTCTGACATTTACTTCCTGACCTTTCATACCGTGATCTCAGCTCAGCTCAGCGGCATCGACCAACGCCGAGGTAAAACCGAGGTCACGTCCTGCGATCCACGCCAGACGTCAGGTAAAGACCTTGAATCTCCCAGGATGTCAGGAAGTCAGAGTCTGGGGCGTTGTAGCGGTGTTGGAGCTGGGATCATGAAGTCGTACAGTAGTTTATATTATAAGGTGCCTCCAGTCGGGTCATGAAGGTTGATGAGGTTTGTGATTGGACGCTGAGGCCGGTTCAAACCGCTCAGAGAGGGTCGGTGAAACCTTAATGGCTCTGCTGCAGATGTTTGTGGAGGAGACTCTGCAGTGGAGCAGATCTGTCATCGCTCCGTTTGCAGAGAGTTTTGTGACATCCAGTAAACAGGAACAAGCTGCACTGATTCCACTTTCACCCTCGGCACAGAAAAGTTATAGATATTAGATCGTACTGGAACTTTTTCATTCTGCACCAATTTCCAAACAACAGATTTCAAACTGTGAGAGTTTAACTCACTGAAGTTGGATCGTTGACAACCTTTTTGTAGGGAAAGTCCTGACCAGAAGTTGTGATCCATATCCTTCCTTTCTTTTGGATGTTTGACTTCTCACCTTAGTATGAAAATGTCAGCCATCATTAGTTGTTATATCGTTCCTCATCACATTTCTCCTTTACTTGTCAATTAGATGCAGTATTAACAGCAGTATACACCTTAGATCTATATCATGCATGGGCAAACCATTCCTCCAACCAGCCAACAGCACACAGTTTGACCAATCAACTGTCTTAAATGGATAGTTCACCCAAAATTGAAATTTCACTCATTAGTTCAGTTCAAAGTTCAAAGTGTTTATTGTCATTTGCACAGTGGAAAGGTGAGTTATCTACTCACCCTCATGTGGACTAAGAGCTGGGAGAAGTTTCAGAGTCCTCCGTGGCTTCTCTGAGTTACAGGGGGTCTCGACGTAGCAGTGCATGTCCATATAACGGTTGCAAATGGATACCAACTGTCTTCGTAACAAAAAGACACACCAAAAAACATCCAAATACCTCCATGCTGCTCGTATGTAATGTCCGTCTTGTATTGAAGCCCCGAAATGCAAAATTGTTAAAAAAAAACATTTCAATTTTGGATGAACTACCCCTTTAGGACTTGTGTTGTAGTACTTGAGACCGCATTTTCAAGGTCTTGGTCTTGTCTTAGTCTCAGTCTCTGTTGTTTAAGCAAATATAGTTTAGATTTTACATCAAATTACCTTTTCTTTTTGGCCGAGGAATAATGTAAATACCAAACCACATGATTATGAGTCTTAGGACTGAGATCAGTTGATTGAATGAGTCAAGTCTGGTGAGCTGCTGCTTGGTTGGAAAGAAAACCTGCAGCCACACGGGAATACCGTCAATTCTCAAATAAAAGCCAAGTCTCAAATAGAAGCCGGGTCTGTTTCTATTTTCAGTAAGTTCTTGTAGATGTACAAACCCTCTCAAAGCCCACGATCGCCTTGGAGCACTTTCTAAGCTTTCTAACTTTGTGCTAGAGTTCTCAACGGGCCTGAAAATTAAAAACCCATATATCCCATATTGACGCCTGTCTTAAAGGGGACATATTATGGAAATATCACTTTTTGAAGGCTCTTTTGGGTGTTTGTCTTTCCTTCTGGCCCCAAAATGTGACAATTGACAAAACATTCTGTAATTTTCAGGCTCCCGAGGTTAAAATCCATGTGGTTTTACGAGCTGTTCCCTTGGTTTTCAAGCAATGGTGTAACTAGTTTTCGAATTTTCATAATCCCACCCCTACCTGGTACCAGTAGAAGGGGCGGGGCAAACAGTGGTTAATTTGCATTTAAAGGGACAGGCACTGAAACCGGCTGTTCTGTTTTGAGAGGATGAAAAGAGCTGTGATGTTTGATCCTTGGGGGATTTTCATTAAGTATTCACAGACAAGTCTTTAAGACACCTGGGAACTATTTTAATTTGTGGAAAAGGGGGCATAAGATGTCTCCTTTAAATATAAGCCGGGTCAGTCCGGGCTTCGGGCTTTGAGTTCAGCTCCTGGCAGAAATAACAGTAGATCGTCGACCTCTTAAACTCTGTCACTTTCTGCTCTAACACTTTTCTTGAACCCTCGAATTATTGGATACTCAAAGTAAAAGTCTATTTCCACAAAAGGTTCTTTCCATCTTTGACCTTTGAGCCCACATATTATTTTCTATTATAATAGTATAGCTCCAGTTCCTCGATGCCAGTGAGTGGTTTAAACCGCTTCTCTGGATTCACATATAAAACCTGTAATAACATTCAGATGGTGAAACTCTCTACACTGCAAAAACTCAAATATCTTACCAAGAATATTTGTCTTATTTCTAGTCAAAATGTCATTTCTAGTCAAAAGAAATCTCATTCTACTTAAAATAAGACTCAGCACATTAAAAAGTAGCTTGTTTTTAGACACGTCTTACTTCTTTCAAGTATATTTTTACTTGAAATAAGTAGAAAAATCTGATAGTGGAGCAAGTTTTTCTCTCTTATTACAAGCACAAAAAACTCACTGGCAGATTTTTCTACTTATTTCAAGTAAAAATGATCTAAGACAGGGTTCCTACAGCTTAAGCCAAATTAAATTTAATCCAAGGTAAAGTGACTGCTACATGAACATTGGATTGTGTCTCTTTCCAGCTGTCCTTTCAAAATAAATGCATAAAAAGTCCGGAAAAAAAAAAACACTGACTCTGGAGCTGGTGACGGTGAGAAATTTAGCGTTGACGGCCGCCACTAACTTCTCTATGTCGGAATGTTACCAATTATTTTGAGATTTGAGACTAATTACAACCATAAAATACCACTTACCATGTGTTCACATTTTTAAGACTTTTGAAAAATTTATTTAAGACATTTTAATGCCAATTAAGGCCTTGTTTTTAGATTAATGAATTCAATGCCTTTTAAGACTTTTTAAGGATCCATAAGAACCCTGTAAAAACAAGTTCATTTTTAGGTGATGAGTTTTATTTTAAGTGGAAAGAGATTAGTTTTGACTAGAAATTAGACATTTTGACAATAAATAAGACAAATATTCTTGGAAAGAGAGTTTTTGCAGTGTACAACCCTGAGCAGTCCACAGGAAGTTGTGGTTGAGCTGGTCTGGAAGCTTCAGACCCAGGGAGGAAAAATCCCTCTACTCAGCCCTGACCTTCACCGGACCGGACCCGCCACACACCTGGATCCTGGACCGGCGCCCGAGTCCTGGTGGTGGATGACGCACCAGAACCAGAACCCAGCAGAGCTCCAGTGTTGGACCAGAACTGGTCCGTGGAGCCGGTTCTGTCTCCAAGGCCCCGTTTCCCTCCAACCGGAGCCAAACAGAGAGAACAACAATAGGAGGAGATGGAGCCAGAACGTTTTGGTTCCAACACCGACGTCCCACAGAGACAGAGAGATATTTTCAACCTCCCTGATCTGCTGCAGAAAATAATCATGATATGAATCGTTATTCTGGGCTGGAGAAACGTTCACACGAGGAAGCAAATGGAAATCAATCATCTAATCATTAGATTTCACAGATTAAAGAGCAGATCTATCAGCTCTGCTCACGGTAAAGTGTGTTTCCGTCCTGATCCATAAGCTTTAGGCCCGATAATGGAGACTACGCTTCCTGTAGCAGCTGTGACGCTGAAGCCGTCTCACCTGTCGGTTCTGTAAACAGGGTTCCTATGCAAATATGGAAAGTACGGAATAGTATGGAATTTGATTTTATACATTTCCAGGTCTGCAAAAGTATGGAAAATGGAAACCATTGTATGGAAATATATTTATCTTAATACTTATCTGGGTTTGGTCTTATTCACATTATTATTTTGTATGTGCTATTGTACCTAGCTACAATCTCCTGGAAATTATTTGGTTACATAATGGCATACAAATTCATAATAACATCTATTTACTCAAATGTCACAAATTATTTGATTTTTTTTACTGAGAAGTCCAGAAATTAGGGTCTGGAAAAAGTATGGAATTTGAAAATTTAAAATGTGTAGGAACTCTGTGTAAATAGATGGATGAACAGAGATACAGAAACAGGGACACTGATGTACGGAGGTTGTTTACAGCTAAAAGACTTAAATGGAGTGTATATGTCAATGTCAGGTCCTCATGAATATAGGCAGACAAGCGTGTGTGTGTTTGTGTGTGTGTGTGTGTGTGTGTTTGTGTGTAGTGTTGCGTTATAAATCTGCTTTGTGTTCATTTACATCCGTGCGCATAACTGTAGATTCTCTATGAGAGTGTCTACACATCCATACTGATGTTGACGCTGCACCTTCCCTCCATCCCAACGCACTGCTGCTGCCAGCTCCGACTGTGTGTGTCTGTGTGTGTGTGTGTATGTGTGTGTGTGCGGTCCCAGAGCCTCAGGGCTCCATCTGTTGTCATGCAGGGCATCGAGCTCCCCCGAGAGCGCCAGGGAGAAATGATGAGCTGAGATACAAATTTAAAGGGACAGAGTGAAAGAGCTCGGTGCAGACGGATGAAGACACAGATCCTATAACCATGAAGAATCACTGAGGCTCCGTCGCCGGTAGAGACGGGACGGGACGGGACGGGACAGGCCTAGGGACGTCCATCTGTCCCGCCGCTCCTCTCCACCTCTAACCCCTCTGTAACCGTGGTCGCCGCATCCTGAACCCAGACAAGCCTCCTCCTCCTCCTCCTCCTCCTCCTCCGACGGAGCTGATGCTGAAGCTGCTCAGACTCAAGATGCTTTTATCTCCCAGGAGTTTGCACAAAAATCTTTTTTTTTTTTTCTCCAATTAATTTTTATTCACACGTTTGAGAATGTTTATAGCAACAAAAAAAATATTCAGGGCATTTCTTAAAGGGATAGTAGCATTTTTTTTTAAAGTGGGGTTGTATGATCTAGAAATAGCCCCTAAGTACTTTAATTGCAGTAGAAGACTCTCTACACTCCTCCCGTTAGCAACGCCAGCCCATAATAGCCCTGCCCAGAGATTTACAACATACAGTGTTGTGAATGGACCCAAAGAAACGGCCTATTTTCACAGCCTAAAAAAGGTTTTACCTGAAAAAAAAATACACAGTTCCATTGTTCGCTATAATATAATTTTTTCCAGCCCTTCAAAGTGCAGAAAAAACACAGTTTTTATTTGGACCTAACCAACTCACGTATCCCTCCGCCCAGGGTTAGCGCCCGCCGATCAGCAGTTGGTTAGGTCCAAATAAAAACTGTGTTTTTCCTGCACTTTGAAGGGCTGGAAAAAATTATATTATAGCGAACAATGGAACTGTGTATTATTTTTCCAGGTAAAACCTCTTTTAGGCCACGAAAATAGGCCGTTTCTTTGGGTCCATTCACAACACTGTATGTTGTAAATCTCTGGGCAGGGCTATTATGGGCTGGCGTTGCTAACGGGAGGAGTGCAGAGAGTCTTCTACTGCAATTAAAGTACTTAGGGGCTATTTGTAGATCATACAACCCCACTTTTTAAAAGAAATGCGACTATCCCTTTAACCCCCCCTCCCCTCACCCCACATGTCCACAGGAAGGGTCCTGCAAGACAAATTAAATAAATAAATAAACATACACAGGCCACAGCCAAAACAAAACACAAACTGATAAAAATGAACTAACAAAAAATAAAGAAAAAACAAGTAATAATAATAGTAATAATAAATAAATCATAAAAATCTTTCCCAGTGAAAGTAGCAGCTGGATGCAGCGACTAACCCCCCCCCCCCTCTCCAAACCTGATTATCGCTGCCGTGCAACTGGCCAAGACGCACTGTGAAAATCGAACAGCTGCAGGGTTTCCTCCACTTTCCTGCTTAACTGCTGCTTTGGTTTGGTTTTGGTTTTTCTTACAAAACAACAAACTCATTGATATTTTAACCAAGAAAACGTTCCCCCCCCAAAAAAAAAATTTAATAAAAAAGAAAGAAATAAGAACATGCAGATTTGAACTAATGTGAAACGTGGTCGTGCAGAAACTCAGAACAAACAAACTCTGAGCAGCTTCGACAGAAATGTTCTGCATCAAACTGAAGCGTGACGAAAACACTCAGCGTTGAAATGTTGTTTTCCAGAAGTCGCTGCTGAAAACACATCGAGCCACGAGTAAACGGCCGTGGTGAGGTCACACCGCAGCGTTTCCACCCAGCGGACGGTGTGTGGCAACTAAGAGACTAAAAGACATGAAGATGAAGCAGCAAGTACAAGCTGAAACAAACTGAAGTAAAAATCCAAAACTCCAAACTTCTATTTTATTCTATTCTAAAATTACAACGTATTCATCAGATTTAATTTACAGTTCATTGTTCTTTAGTAAAATGTTTCCTGTGAGTCGTTACCTTGTTTTCCTGGGAGGTTCAACTCGTACAATATGAAGATCAAGGAAAATATTTGTCTTTACTAATGATCAATTAGAGCAACTGTGGCCTCATGCTGTGTTTAGCATAGCTACTTAATAACCAGCCAATAATAACACACTACAACTTAAACAACAACATGTGCAAGTAGAAGCTGATTTAATGACATAAAAACTAAACTAATAAGAGGCTGATGAACAGAGTGAAGTTCAGCTTCTATTCGCTGTTGCTGCATGGAGCGGCCATCTTGGATTGCAACATATTTCACTTTTGGAATAACAAAAAACGAATTTCTTTTACCACTTTTTTAAAATGATAGTGTCCATGAATGCAGCATTAAAGGTATAATGTGTAGGAATTCCCCCCATCTAGCGGTGCGGTTGCATATCTGAACGTATTCTTGATGTTGCATTCACGTGAAATCAGGCAGACGTCAGACAGACAACAGACGCTGCATGTAACAGGATAAACAAGCGTCTATGTAAACAAGTGGTCCGCCAGCACGAGGCAAAACAATACAGGCCTGACAACATGTTGTCATGGTGATGTGGTATTGTTTTACCGTCTTTCTCTGGTGGAGTAAAATGACATCCGGTTGGTTTGCCGACGGCCGTCTGCCTGACTGCACCTGAATGCAACACCAGTGCCTCCGTCCTTCCTCACACTACACAGTGGTGACAGTTTTAACAGGCCGAGCCCACAGCTCCGCTGAGTTTCCGTGGTTACCTACGGTCACGATGCCACTCAACGTAAAAAATGGCGATGCAACATGGCTGCCTCGGTTCGGTGCGTCGCCCACTTATGTATTTGTAACGACTTGTAACAACTCATTCTAAGGTACCAGAAAGCTTTCATTGGTATGCAGCTGTGATTCACCTTCAGTGAAATACGGATTTATGAAAGACATGTTTGATTTTTTATAATAAAAAGCCAAATAAGTTACATACTGCGGCTTTAAGTCTGTTTATACGACTGAAGGACACAGTGACTGTTTAACAAGGAAGAAGAAAAGGTTCAAGTTCTCGTCCTGCAGGAGAAAGTCTCTCCTTCTCTACCTCCTCCTCTTCTTTCTCTTCTTTCTCTTCTTTGACTCGTTGCTCTGAGAATTTAAAACTTTAGTTTGAGGAGGAAACAGCAGGTCGAACCTCCTGGAGCCAGTGGACCATCCTCTCCTCCTCCTCCTCCTCTTCCTCCTCTCTCTATACCTCCATCCCTCCTCCTCCTCCCTCCTTATCTCCTCCACTTCTTCCCCTCTCTCTTTCTCTTACTCTACTTCTCAATCTTCCCTTACCTCTTCCCCTCCCTCCTCTCTCCCTCCTCCTCCTCCTCCTCCTCCCCTCTCTTTACCTTGTACTCGAGCTCCTTCACTTTCTACAGAAACTCAGTCCCACTCTGGGAGTTGTGTGTGTGTGTGTGTGTGTGTGTGTGTGTGTGTGTGTGTGTGTGTGTGTGTGTGTGTGTGTGTGTGTGTGTGTGTGTGTGTGTGTGTGTGTGTGTGTGTGTGTGTGTGTGTGTTGTGTGTGTGTGTGTGTCTTCTCAGTCCTGCAGTGGAGATAAAGTAAAGGAGCGATAACGGGCCTCTCCGGGCTTACGTAGGAATTCATTTGACTGTTGCAGTGGAGCAGAAATCTTTGCGGGGCTCAGGTGATCCCACTGTCAGGAGAATTACACCGAGGATCTGAGTGTGTCTGAGCGTGTGTGTGAACACGCCAAGTGGACTAATGTGTTCTGTTGAGTTCTGGCTCCATCTGGGATCCACAGAGACACACACACACACACACACACAGCACCGCCTGAGGTCCAACACACACACATACCGACACACACACACATAGAAACACACCTTCATCCCTGCAACTTGTGCGTCCTTTAATCTTTTCTTTTTTCCTCTGTTTCTCTTCTTTGTCTCTCGCCTCTTTCTCTCTCATGCCGTCGCCTCGGGGTGACACACAACAACAGATGGACTGAACTGAAACGCACACACTTGCACATGTTAAAACACACACACACATTTGCACACACACACACACATGCTAGCTGCAGGCCTGTCAGCTGTCTGCCTGCTGCTGCCTCACTGACTCTGAGAGCTGCAGCCTCTTCCAGTGTCCGGCTCCTTCAGACACAATTTAACATTAATATTCAATTCAAGTGAGGAAGACGATCTTTTTTTCTTTTAGACGGCGGCCACTTTGGCAAAAAAAAAAGTTTTCTGCACAAAGTAAAAGAGGCAGCGGTAACAGGAGAAGCTGAACCCCACGGGACTTTATTTCTAATTCCAGCCGAGTGTCCAGAGGAATCCGAACCATCGACGTTGTGGACTCTGTGGATGAAACGAATAGAAGGAGATTTCAGGAGGTTTCCATTTGATGAAGCACCACAGTCATAAAAACTGACAGGGCAGTTTAGGTTTGAATATTTCATTCAGAGGAGCCAGAATAGAATAAAATAGAATTAGGTTTTGGAACGAGCCGGAGCACAGAAATGAGAGTTTAACCAGAGAACAGGACTCATTTAGAAAGTAAAGTGGAGAGATTATTGTTTTAACAGAAACCTCTTCTGACAAATACTTGTAGTTTGGTTTGTGTTCGATTGAAAAGTTGGAGTAACTTCACTGCTGTTGTTGCCTTCACAGAAACTTCCCATCATCTTTTATCTGTCTGGAGTGAGATTGTTTGAACTGTCGTCGCTCAGTCGTTGTTGAGTTTAGATTGAATCAGTTTTAGTGACATGAAGGTGAGAGAGTTTGAGTCTTTTGCTGCGAGTCCCAAACACACAATCTTTGACAAGAAACAACAAGAGCAACAATAATATCATACCAACAACACAAACAAAGGAAAAATCTGAGCTAGTTGAGGTGAGACTATCGATCAACTGTACAAACACTTTAAAGGGATAGTTCAACATTTTGCAAATTGGCCCATTGCCATAATCCCTATAGTCATAGCAGTAGGTTTGTTACCTTTAATTGTCGGTGCAAGCTATTTTTAGAACGGCGGAGCAGAGCCGCGAGCTGCTCAGAGCTACGCTACGGAGGCTCATGGGATTTCTTGGTTTCCCTCATCAAACACACAATCCAACAACTAAATACAGAGACTGCTTGATGAAAAACTGTCCCTGAAGGCAACGCACATCAGCGGTTTTGCATTTGAATTTCCCTCTAAAACAACTCTGTCTGGTAACGTTGTGTTATTATCTCATAGTGTGGTGAATGTGCAGCTCACAACTTGTCTACCAGAGCGTTGTGGAGTTGTTGGATTGTGTATTTGATGAGTTTGATGAAGGAAACCAATAAATCCCATGAGCCTCCATACATAGCGTAGCTCTGAGCAGCTCACGGCTCTGCTCCGCCGTTCTAAAAATAGCTTGCACCTACAATTAAAGGTAACAAACCTACTGCTATGACTATAGGGATTATGGCAATGGGCCAATTTGACAAAATGTTGAACTATCACTTTAATATCTTCATGATAACAGTTGAATAAATGAGGGTAATGTTAAAGTGTTCATCCAGATGTTTCCCTGAGGAGCCGGTGGAGACCAAACACTGAGCTGAAAGCCAGAGAGCGAAATAGATAAATTGGACGTTTGACGTTGGATGCTTGTGTTTGCTGGATGTGTAAAAGAAATAACTGTTTGTTTGCACATTTGCAAGTTTTCATTATAAGATGATAAAATATCATTGTTTTTCCACTGAGTCGACTAAAAGATCAATTACTAACACCGCTCTGAGGCAGAAAGTTAGCTGCGTGTAACAATAATTCTCAACAGCAACAACAACCGAGTGATATAATTTAGTTCCAGTTCTGTCTGACGGGTCCAGAAATCCCTGAATGAAACCGAAGCTATTAACTAAAACAGTTTTGGTTTATCGTCTCCGTTTCTGCTCTAATTGGACACAAACACATCGGACCGATATGAACTTTGTTTCCTCTTTCTGCTAAATTGCAAAAAGTGTTTTTTTTTATTATCAAAGAATAAAAGCACAAACAAAAATCTTTAATGAGGCCAAAATACAGTAAACTCCTAAAAGTTGCGTCTCAGCGACTTCTCTAATGTAATCTGGACCAATCGGAGCTCGTCCATCACATCTGCTGCTGCTGCTGCTCGTCCCTCAGCTCCACCACGCTGTCTCAGTCTCCACCGTCTCTGACAGGCTGAGCAGCATTCATTACCAAGAGGAGCTCATATACTGTTTTACAACTGAATCCACTGCAAATATAATATAATATCTTTAGTTTCACTTTCTGTCCACGTCTGAACCTCATCAGGCTGCAGGAGGCCGCTCCACCTTCTAGTGGATGATTGTCAGATTGTTGCTCTGTTACTGTCCTTTAAGAGCGTCCTTCAATCAGGAGAGAGGATCACAGGGAATTGATGCGAGAGACTTCGGCGCTTAGGTCCCAGCAGGAAGCGGATCACCATGGAAACCAGTCTATTCACCTTAGTGGATGCCACTCCTGAATGACCGGTTGACGCCCTGTTGGTAGGAGGCTTCTGGTTGGTGGATGGATGGTTTGATTGGAGATCGATTTGTTGGGTCATGAAGTCTTCACTGTGGTGAAATAACAGCAGAGAGAGAGAAGACCAGTGATTGGCTAAATGCTGTCATGTCAGGCCGTGATTGGATGTAGATCAGAATAAGGAGGCACAGCTGAACATTAGTTTTCCTGACTTAACTTTTACTGAGCTCCATTATGATGATTATGTCCCACAATATGAAAAACAGACAGAATGAATAATGAACCGATGATTATTTTCTTCAGAAGCCTGAACATGAGATTTTACATGAACAGACCAACGTCCAACATTAAAACCAGTCCATTATTCCAAAAATTTCTATTATTTTAGTCTGTTGGGACCAAATCAAGACGACTGCCTCCCCCCTCCTCTGCTGCTCCCCTGAGTATAGTTTTTTTGTCTTTGTTTCTAAACGGATTCATGGATGTTAATTTGTGATGGATGGCAGAAATAATGATTTCCTTGGAAATGTCCCAGTGATTTATGAGCCAGACAAGCGAACAATTTGAAAACCTCCGTTTTAGACCATTAATTATACAAATCTTTTAAACTTGTTTCCATTACTGATGAGTCCGTCAGTTTTGCACAGGAGAGAAGTGGAGTTATCTCAATCCAGCTGCTGACTTTGTCTAGTTGTAAGAAAATAAACTTTATCCGAAGGAGAGTTTAAATATCAAATGGAAAAAATGACATCTAATTCAGTACAAATGAGTTTCCTATCAGATGAGGCGGCTCTCTCCGCTGCCACACATCTCCTCCGCAGGCTGTTTCTGTGCCGCCGGCACAAAGCGGCCTCGAAATGAATGAAGATGTTATCAATGTTATCTGCTTCCAAAGTCTTTTAGCAATAATTTCTTTCCACGACCCTGCTGAGGAAAGGTAATTTGGAGGTTGGTCCGCGGTTCAGGGGACAGGATGGATGAACTCCGGGTCTCTTTAGGACACGGTCTCCGTTTCAAAGCTGTTTGGGAAACAGCCAGAGGTGAGGAATTTATTTCCAGCAGAGCCGACCCCGTCCGAGGGAGAGGAGTTTAAAGGGATTATTTCCGAGGAGCTGGAGGACAACAGTCAGAGACGAGACGGAGTGTCTCAGATCCTGAGGAGATACTGAGGTGAATTGATTTCACGGAGGAAGAGCGGAGAG
The DNA here is from genome assembly GCF_905171665.1 of Trachurus trachurus. Classification (NCBI taxonomy): domain Eukaryota; kingdom Metazoa; phylum Chordata; class Actinopteri; order Carangiformes; family Carangidae; genus Trachurus; species Trachurus trachurus. The sequence continues at coordinate 3,114,394 of NC_139912.1, forward strand.
CCTCTTCAGCGGAGGAAGGCGACACCGGGGTCAAGGTTAACAAGCTCATCGCTGCTCTACAACTAAAACAAAGCGCGCTATTGAATTGTTAGAGGATGAGATTAAATTGCTTTGTGCTGACGACGCGTGAGGCCTGAGGTTATTTTTAAAAACGGAGACATTAACCATCTTTTGCACCCTCCGTTTAGACGCAAACGGAGAAATCGCCCCTGAAAACAATGCTTTTTGAAAACTCTGGCCAGAGTGGAGATTTTGGAAAACTCTGTTTGCACGTTCGCATATAAACAGACGTCTAACCGTAACCATATTACATTAATAAATAAATAATAATAATGATAAAATTTAATGCAGACTGATGTGTTCATTGTAAAACATTTATTTATTGATGTAACGTTAAATGGGGGGATTTCTGTACAGAGTCTCCTGCGCTGCTCTTCTGTCCTATACACACATGAAGCTTCACTTTTCATTCAAACAAACTAATGTTACTGCCACAATTGTTAGATTTCATCAATGAGACAAAAACATTTATCTCCTAAAAATAATTTAACCAGCCGGTGATGAACCTCTAAAAACCTGTGGGTAAGTCAATTAGCGATCGTTTTGTCCCCCAGGATGACGACGGAGGTTGGCCGGCCGAGCAGCTCTGCAGAGCGGCTGCTGCCTCTGTGATGTCCAGGTAAACGTAGTCTAATAGGTGCATCATGCCGTCAATCAACTTATCAATAGCTTTGATCGGGAACATTTGGACATCGCTTTGACCCTGATGGAAAATGAGGACGTACAGACTGGAACCTCTGCAGGGAACTCTCTACATCTCAGCACTAAAAAAACCTGCTTCCATTTGAAAAGTAGTGAAGTGAAATGAAGCTGACACCAAGGTTAGACACAGTTTAGACGCCTAAGAAGTACAGTTTGCGCCTTTCTGTCAAGACATGCCTTGATCAGCAAATTGCTAAATTGATGTTGGACCTTCGTCTCCTCTTGGAGCGCCGGCAGAAAAACTCTGAGTCATCCATCATCATTTTTTAGAAAGGTGGATAAAAGAAAACCTCTGTAAGGAAAGTATTGACCAACTGAAAGATCGTCGATACTCGTCAAAGGTCTGTTTGGAGGTCGGATTAACTTTGGAATAAAGACAGAGTCCAGGAAGTTTCAGTTGGTGGATTGATGCCAACCTTTTTTCTTTGGTAGTTTTTTTAAAAGAATAGTTCACCCAAAATTCAAATTGCACTCCCCCTCATGTGGACTAAGGGCTGGGAGAAGTTTCAGAGTCCTCCGTGGCTTCTCTGAGTTACAGCGGGTCTCAGCGTAGCAGTGCATGTCCATATAACGGTTGCAAATGGATACCAACTGTCTTCGTAACAAAAAGACACACCAAAAAACATCCAAATACCTCCATGCTGCTCGTATGTAATGTCCATCTTTTATTGAAGCCCCGAAATGCGAAATTGTCCCGAAATTTTTTTTAATAAGTCTATATTTCAAGCTTGTTTGGAGCGGAAGCTCCTCTTCCCAGTTCGTCCAAATTTGACGAACCGGGAAGAGGAGCTTCGAGAAGCTTCCGCTACAAAACAAGCTTGAAATATAGACTTATTTAATTTTTTTGGGACAATTTTGCATTTCGGCGCTTCAATAAAAGATGGACATTACATACGAGCAGCATGGAGGTATTTGGATGTTTTTTGGTGTGTCTTTTTGTTACGAAGACAGTTGGTATCCATTTGCAACAGTTATATGGACATGCACTGCTACGCTGAGACCCGCTGTAACTCAGAGAAGCCACGGAGGACTCTGAAACTTCTCCCAGCCCTTAGTCCACATGAGGGTGAGTAGATAATGAGTGAAATTTCAATTTTGGGTGAACTATCCCTTTATTTTCAGCCAATGATGGAGGTTCTTGAATGAGGTAATGCTGGACTTCTGCACCGACCAGTTTCAGACAGAAGTCGCCTGGCTGTTTATCGGTTTGTTTGTTTCTTCAGCACATAAACCTAAAAAAAACCCTAAACCTCCAGACTGCTCTTATCTTGACCTGCTGTGTGAGTGTGTGTGTGTGTGTGTCGTTATTAGTCACTCCAGCTGAACCGAGCTAATTATGCAACACACACACACACACACACACACACACACACACACACACACACACACACATACACTTGCTGTATCTTTAAAAGCACCAATTAGAGACATTTAATCACTTTACTGTCTGGGCGAGTTACACTCAGTTTCATTGGGAGAGGAGAGAGAGAGAAAGGAGGGGCTGTTAACGAAGCACAGAGCTGCAGCCTCGCTTTATGAACAGCAGCAGTGGCTTTGGTTAAAGTATTGATGGATTTAAATGCATTGAATTGAGTTTCAAAAGCCGACGGCAGCAGTTTGAACACTGGCAATGATTTGAAATACAATAAAGGAGCGGTGGAAAGTGGGAGTGGTGGATTTTTTTTTTGTTTTTATATTGACGGCAGAGATGTGCATGAAAGCTTTAAAGTGTCAGTCTGGAACCAAGGCATTGACAAACACATGCTGTCACTTATTTTTATAGAGATATTTTTACCAATGCAAAGACTGTGTGATGTGCATAACTTCTTATTTATGGTCGATTTCTAGATGATGATTTACCTTACCTTATCTCACCCTACCTTAGTTTACCGTACCTTACCTTACCTTACCTTATCTCACCCTACCTTAATTTACCATACCTTACCTTACCTTACCTTATCTTATCCTACCTTCCTTACCTTACCGTACCTTACCTTAACCTACCATACCTTATCTCACATTACCTTACCCTACCTTACCGTACCGTACCGTACCATACCTTACCTTATCTCACCCTACCTTAGTTTACCATACCTTACCTTACTTTACCCAATCTTACCTTACCTTATCTTACCCTACTTTAGTTTACCTTACCTAATCTTACCTTACCATACCGTACCATACCTTACCTTATCCTATCTTCCTTACCTTACCTAAACCTACCGAACCTTATCTCACCTTACCTTACCCTACCTTACCGTACCATACCTTATCCTACCTTCCTTACCTAATCTAACCTAATCTTATTACCATACCATACTGTACTGTATTTTACCTAATCTTACTTTATCTAACCTTACCTTACCTGATCTTACCTTACCATACCTCACCTCACCTTACCTTACCTTTTTCCATTTATACTTCAAAGTTTCCTTCTGTCAAAAAAGTTAATCCAACCCTGTAACAGACCTTTGATGAGTATCGACAAACCTTCAGCTGTCATGTGTACAGCGGTTTTCTTTTATCCATCTTTCAAAAAAAGCCAGTCCTAACTCTACCTACCTCTGATTGGGAAAAGAAGTATTTGGCATCACCGTTGTACTTCGGATCGGATCGAAGCTCAAATGTCTCCTGACGAGATTCTTTCTAAAAAAAAAATCAAAAATCAAAACTGAAGTGAAGGTTCGGTCACAAAACACTGTTGTTTTGTATCCTTGGTCATGCTGCTGTCTTAGTCTGTGCATGCTGTAGGTGTAGGAGTAAGAGCAACAGTCTGCTGTAGAGTAATATAAAGAAGTACATTGAAATAAAGCAGATGCTGCTCAAGTCTGAATATGTTTTACCGGTTAGAGAAAGCAATGCAAATCCGATCAGTATGCAAATGTATAGTTATTATACGTATGTCTTGTAGAATAAAAAAAAAAGTATAAAAGCAACTCAAACCACCCACCTCCTCTTGGACTCACTCCTCTGCTGATTGGGCGTATCGGGCGTCATGGCGACTGGGTGGTGGATGGTTTAAATTATTCACGGGGATTAGCCGGTGGTAAAAATGTGTGAAAGAGAGGGGAAAAAAAAAAAAAACATCTAATATAAAAGCAAGTGGCATCCATTAACAGTGTGTGATAGAATGAGACAACCTGAAACCTCTCATACATCTCTGTATAAGACTTAATATCGTCTTAACGCAACGATGAGTTCGGAAATTATCACAGTGACAAACAGAAGAAGAAGTGAAATTAGCCGCTGAGAGATGAACTAATGGGGAAAAAAAGTGTTTTTAGAGTTTGAGGTTTTTCCGTCCCCCACTCTCTCTCTCTCTCTCTCTCTCTCTCTCTCTCTCTCTCTCTCTCTCTCTCTGTGTCTCTGTCTCTGTGGAACTGAGTGTAACTCGTCCGGACAGCCAGAGCAGTGATTAAATGTCTCTAATTGGTGCTTTTAAAGACAAAGAAACGACAGGGTGTGAAGCAGAAGCAGCTATTTTAGAGTCACTTCAAGACAAGGAAAGAGCTCCTTATGTAACACACACACACACATACACACACAGTGGAGAATTCACATACACACAAAGGGGCTGTGTGTAAATGTGTGTGTGCTGCTGTCACACTCAAAGACGACCGGCTGAACGAACGAACGACAGAAAAGAACAAAGAAAAGAAGAAGAGCCGGTTCTTGTGCAGATAAAGAAAGTGATCTGAACTTTGCAGCAGAGATACTGTAAGCAACACAGACACCGGTTCACCTGAGGAAATGCCGATCGATTGAGGTATTGATCGATGGCCTGAGTGGATCCTTCTGTCTCGGCAGTAATGAGGCTTCATGGGGTTCACAGCTAAACTTTTTGAAAACACCAGTGGAGCCGCGCCGCTCGGCCGCGAAGTGTGTCCAGTTTGAGAAGCTGAAGAAACAGAGCCGATCGACAACTACAACAAGTTCAACACATGTGAAGTCCACATTACAAACTAACACTGTTGTTCTGGAGGAAGAGCGGTGGTAGTTGTTGGTTCTGATTGAAGAGGAATACCTCGCACATGGGCCTGTTGGTTCAGGAGTTGAAATGAGAGCTCTGTTCACCTGTAGACCTCTGAACCATCCATCCATCCATCCATCCATCCACCCACCCACCCATCCATCCATCCATCCATCCATCCATCCATCCATCTGTTTTCAGCTGATGGAGTTTTGGGAGTACCAGTGGTGTCCCACCAGTTGTCGGTGGCCTCAGGTGAAGGTCTGAAGGTCTAATCCGGTGCCTGGACCACCTCATCTAGCACTTTTCAGTGCAAAGGATTAGTTTCTACTTTGAACTTCCTGTCCTAACTCCAAGGCTCAATCCCATTTCACCCCTTGGCCCTACCACTTACCCCTACCCCTCTGTTTTGCGCATTCACGTGTAGGGGTAGGGGTGTCCCAATTCCCATTAGGACAGAGGGGTAGGGGGAAGTGGTAGGGCTACATACCCCTTCAAACAGAGATTTTTCAGAGGCACACTTCAAACGGATGGGTATGAAAAGTTTTTTTGGAGAAGTGAAGCTCCAGGAGGCCAAACTACGTCCTCATCCCGGGAGAGAAGGCAATCGCTAATTAACTTACCCGCAGGTTTTTAGAGGTTTACTACCGGCTTATTAAATTCTTTTTAGGAGATAAATGTTGGTCTCATTGATGAAATCTAACAATTGTGGCAGTAGCATTGTTTGTTTGAATGAAAAGTGAAGTTTCATGTGTATTCTTGGATAGAAGAGCAGCGCTGCCTCTGGGCTCTGTAGCCTACGTACATTAATCACCACATTTACAAAAATAAATAAATGTTTTACAATGAACCGATCAGTCTGCATTGGATTTCTGGCAAAAGCTCGCCGCAGCAGCTTACGTAAAAGCCAGTGGAGACTACGTGATGACGTATGTGATTGTTGAAGAAATCGTAGGGCTTGACTTTCAACCCCTACCCCTTGTAGCTCCGTTTCAAGGGGCAAGGGGTAGGGGTAAAAAAGAGAAATGGGATTGGGCCTAAATCTGGTTACCGTCCATCACTTTTCTCCTTACCCTACCCTACCTTACCTTATCTAACCTTACTGTACCGTACCTAACCTAACCTTGCCCTACCTTACCTTACCTTACCTTACCTTACCTTACCTTACCTTACCAAGTCCGGTCACCCTCCATCTCCTTTCTCTGCAGTGTGTTTTTTTAGTCTCTACCTAGAGGATGTTAAATCAACTTTGCCTCAATGTTCTGATACAGTATCTGTATGACTCCTGATCCACCATCAATCTCCACCTGTGAGACACTTCCCTGGTTGCAGATATCAAATTCCTTGTTGCCATCGTACATCATCAGAGCTACGATCATTATGGACAAAGTTCAGACTTCATGACATGAAGGTGTTGGATCTTTGTCTTATTCAATCACTCACACACAACTTTCTGCCTTGCAATCTGCACTTTTTCATCTTCTTGTGTCCAGCATCTTGTGTCCTACACTCTCATTGGCTGTAGCAAGTTTTTGGATATTTAGCGCGCTAGGTATCTGCTTGTCTTGTCTCAATAATAAAAGCCCTGAACAGTCTGTATGTTGTTGTAACGAACGCCAGATTCTCCTCCGAAAATTCATCTGCAACGTTAAAACAGTGCCTAAAATCATGACGCCAGACGGTGACATAAGTTGCATTGCATCATACCGACGTGTCTCTATGGTTACGTAACCTTTGTTCAGGGGGATCGTTGGCGCTCGGTGACACAGAGGACGTTTAGATCATCACACTGAGATAACGTCTGATCCAGTTTGTCATTAAACTGAATCACAGAGTTCATCGACTCGTCGTGTTGATAGTTTGTCCCTGTGTGACCGGTACTGCCCCCTCTGAAATCGCCCTTTATTAATTACCACCACATCGCCCCGGGCGCTCGTTTCACTGGTCTTCATGGACGATGTTCTGTGTCCTGATTGGTCGACGGGTGTGTGGTGTTGACAGCGGGCGGTGGTGGGCGGGACTTGCACTCGGGAACCTGCAGTTACATCCTGCGGAGAGTTGAGTCGTAGGTGGAGCTGAAACACACACAAACACACACCGCTGTAGGTGGAGGGGTGTGTGTGTTTGTGTATGTGTGTGTTTGTGGATTCAGGTGTATTGTTTTCCTGTGTGCGGTTGGTCGGTTGCCAGTTTGTTGAGTCAAAATTTTCTCTGGCATCAGAACCAAGGTCACCACACACACATAGTACACACACATACACACACACCCATTTCCCTCCATCTTTCTCTCTGCTGTGTTTTCACCTCTATCATTTTCTCGAACACACCCCCTCTCTGTCTGTATATAGAACAGAACTGCTCACACACAAACACACACACGCACAGCGAATCCAGAGTAGAGTTCGCTGGCCTCTCACCGACTCAGTGACCCAACATCTGTTGCCAAGGCAACGTCTCTCCCACTCTCCCGCTCTCTCTCTCTCTCTCTCTCCATCTCTGCATCCATCTGCTCCCTCTCTCTGTGAAATTCAAATTTTCTTTATTGGCAAACGGAGGAGAAACCGACCGAGTGTTTCCACATCAGCAACAGTCACAGCGGCAGAGTTTCACTGTGTGTGTGTGTGTGTGTGTGTGTGTGTGTGTGTGTGTGTGTGTGTGCGTCGTGAACCTATTGTCTTGTGCAGCTCTCAGTCAGGAAGTGGTGAAACCTAAATGTAACGAGCAAAAATGATCAGAGGTTTTATTTTATTTAGTTTATTAAAGGGATAGTTAAACATTTTGGCAAATTTGCCCATTGCCATAATCCCTATAGTCATAGCAGCAGTATGTTTGTTACCTTTAATTGTCGGTGCAAGCTATTTTTAGAACGGCGGAGCAGAGCCGTGAGCTGCTCAGAGCTACGCTACGGAGGCTCATGGGATTTCTTGGTTTCCCTCAGGTAAATTCATGCAGAACAGCTGATGCGCGTTGCCTTCAGGGACAGTTTTTCATCAAGCAGTCTCTGCATTTACCTCTACAACAACTCTGTCTGGTAACGTTGTGTTATTATCTCATAGCGTGGTGAATGTGCAGGTCACAACTTGTCCACCAGAGCGTTGTGGAGTTGTTGGATTGTGTATTTGACGAGTTCGATGACGGGAAACCAAGAAATCCCATGAGCCTCCGTAGCGTAGCTCTGAGCAGCTCACGGCTCTGCTCCGCCGTTCTAAAAATAGCTTGCACCGACAATTAAAGGTAACAAACCTACTGCTATGACTATAGGGATTATGGCAATGGGCCAGTTTGCCAAAATGTTGAACTATCCCTTTAAGAATTGAAATTGTGATCGTGTAGCGTTCAGGTGCAGTCTGAAGACGTGGAAATATGGCTGCTGACTCTAATCCACTGCTGTGGGTATATAACCTCTTTTAAAGCTCCATTTGTGTTTTATTTCAAGTGTTGATCCATACGAAGATGAAGAGAAAGATGTTTGAGGTTTGAAGAAGTAAAAAGAGAGACAGTTAATCTCAATAAAGTGATGTTCAAAGCTCAGTTTAATTCCTGGTCCTCCTGTGTAGAATAAATACCTCTGTATTCCTCAGGGCTACGACTCAAACACTGGTTCATAATGTTCTAGGAAATTAAAAGTATTTTCATCGGCTGCCAGCGTTCCTCTTGTTTATCAAATATTTATAGTTACCGTTCAGTGTGTGGACGAGTTCTGTAGAGCACGTAAACAAACTCTTCCTAAGAATACAACAGTAAAATGAATAAATACATAACATGAATTAACAACGACAGATACTGCTCCGTCTGGTGCGGCTCCAAATGTTGAAGAAAGACTTTTATATCCAGTCAAAACACAGCGGAGTGAAATCAACTGGAAAAACTTTATCGTTCATTTGTAAACACAGAAAACAGTTCCAGTGAGTTTTTATCTGTTCGGCTCAGGAAAATGTTTTTTTCACATTTGATTTTTGTCATTTTATTGATATTTTTTAATCAGATGTTGAGAATTTGAAAATGTACTTGATTCTTCTTTTTTTTTAAAAGCAGATATCCGTCGTTTTGGCTAACTTCCTGTCAGCCGATGGAGTTAGCAGTCCCCGCCCTCGTCCCTACGTCACCACATTCACGCGCGTCCCTTGGCTGCACACACAGAGAGGACCGCCCCTTTATGCTGTTCTCTCTCCTCATTGGATAAAGGTTGTAGGATACAAGGAAAGTTTTCTCCTCGGCTTACAGCAGAGCAGAGTGACTGACAGACCCGTGTTTCAGACCAAACAGTCTATGTAAGTGATTGCTGTCAGAAGATAGAACTATTTAAGACTTATATTAACACAAATATTCCGCTTACTTCTGCTTTAAATCTTTATTTTTAGATAATTTTCATATTTTAGTACAAAGACAATTACACAAATTTGAGGTCCAGTTGTGAAGTGTAGGCCTATATCCAAAAGACAAAATTCTAGACACAGCAAATCATAAACAGTCTCACTCATTGGCCATTTAAACATTTTTTTAAATGATATAGCAGAATAAATCTCATCAAATAATATTATATTTAGATTTATAATTGATTCTTGTTAAGATCCGCAGGTGATTAGATTAGATTTGCTGATTTCCTGCAGTTCCTGAACACAACACCAGGATGTTTTATATCAGATGGTCGGTCTTGTTTTCTGAGCTCAGTCTGGTGGAACATGAGCTCCGACCTTCGCCCCCGGTCCAGCACCATTAGTTCGGACTGGACTCAACCTCGCCCCCCCGGCCCGCCGCCCCCCCGGGTGTCGGTGCCGAGCTCCACTAACGAAGCCGGAGTCGGGGTCACGGCTCCTCTCCAACAGTTTCTAACACCGGGGTGCGTTCAGGGCTCAGCTCTGACGGAGACGAGGCTCTATCTGCATCCACACAACAACAACAACAAAAAAATCCATCCCACTTAAGCTGTTGTGGCGTCTTGACAGGGAGCCGACCCCCTACCGACCACCACCGGGGACCGCCCAAGAACATCAGCAGGAACCAGGAAACAGGAATCAAACCCACGATCTCTGCTGGAGGCCAAGGAGAAGCACTCCTCTGGTGTTACTTCAGGTAAAAGCCTGAAGGGAAGAGAAGAGAAGAGAAGAGAAGAGAAGTGAAAAGAAGTGAAGAGAAGTGAAGAGAAGTTAAGAGCGGCTCAGACCGAAGCTTTCCTCACGCTGACGAGATTAATGAGACACGGTGTGATCGCCATGACAACGGCGACGAATCTTGACACTTCCAAGAGAGTTGAGGAGGGAAAAAAACAACAACGACCGGCTCAGGTTTGATGACGCAGCGTTTAGTTTAGTTTAGTTTAGTTTACAGTAAATCCACCGGGATCAGACGACGCTCAGACAGGTCGTTTCCCATAATCCTCCTCTCCACGCTTACATCATCACCTGCCCGATTAGTGGGCGGAGTCAGCGGCCTCATTAGCATAGCAGCCGTGTTATTGACACTAATAATTCACACTCTGCTGGAGATCTGTTAACACACACACACACACACACTTTAACACACACACACACACAGAGTGATGTGCATTAATTATCTCTGACTCTGATCCTCGCTCTCAGTCAGCGTTTATTTTTAGAGTTGGTGTCTGTGATGAATTTTTGTAAAAAAAAAAAAAAAAAAATGGTTTCAAAGCCGATGTTTGGTGAAATTGAAAGAATCTGATTGGCTTGAAAAGTTGTGATGTCACTCATGGTCACCTCATGTCACATGTTGTGTCTGGTTTGTGTCTTAAAATGTGTTTTAAAATTGTGCAAGTTGTTGGATGGATGGTGTAGTCCAGGTGAGGGCCGGGGCTTGGTTGGTTGGTGGCAGCCAATCAGAAGAGAGGAGAAGGCTCAGATATTCTCTTCTGATTGGCTGGCTATTTATCTGAGTGACCAGAGAAAAAAGAGCAGATATTTGAGTAAAACACTCAAAAAAAAGAAACAAATCCTAAGTTGTTGTTGGATGGATGTTTGGGTCCAGGTGGTGGTGAGGGGGCGGGGCTTAGTTGTGACATCACAAAGTGACAGGAAGTCCTGACGGCTGGTTTTAAGGCTCAGTTTCTGAATACAGGCTGTGTGCATTTCTCTGTGGACTGAGGCTTTGATACTTTCACAGTATTAATATAGAACCTAGAGCTGCTTTATAATCACACTACACATGGACATCTACCTTTATACTGTATGGAGCTTTAATACAAACATCTACCTTTATACTGTATGGAGCTTTAACACAAACATCTACCTTTATACTGTATGGAGCTTTAATACAAACATCTACCTTTATACTGTATGGAGCTTTAACAAACATCTACCTTTATACTGTATGGAGCTTTAACACAAACATCTACCTTTATACTGTATGGAGCTTTAATACAAACATCTACCTTTATACTGTATGGAGCTTTAATACAAACATCTACCTTTATACTGTATGGAGCTTTAACACAAACATCTACCTTTATACTGTATGGAGCTTTAATACAAACATCTACCTTTATACTGTATGGAGCTTTAACACAAACATCTACCTTTATACTGTATGGAGCTTTAACACAAACATCTACCTTTATACTGTATGGAGCTTTGATACAAACATCTACCTTTATACTGTATGGAGCTTTAATACAAACATTTATTTTCCATGAGGCCTTTATTAAGTTTATTTCCAACCACTGAATCAATAAGATGTTGGTTTTAGAGTCTTGTTTACATCATGTGTGTGGTTTTTGCATCAGACAGTCTTTTATTTTATTTTAATAGAAGCTGCTCTTTATTCTCTATTATAAGTTATTCTCTGTTGGGATAATGCAGTAGAGGAGATCAAGAAAAGGCAACAAATATTTGATGTATAACCTCCTCTGATGTTATTTTGTGCGTTAAAAAACCTGTTAAAGTGTCTGTTCTTCACGGAGAGACTCGCTGTCTGTCTCCACATCGCTTGTTTGCCGCCGACGACGTCCAAATTGCTTTACGAGATAAATCTGAGAGGTTGTGAGATAATAAATAAGATAGAAAAAGAAGGAGGAAGAGGAAGAAGAAGAAGACGTTGCGTTCACAGCGAGGCGCTTTCATCTTCTCAGGACTCTATTAAGAATTTAAATGAAACAATCTGAGGAGGGAATATATATCCGTCCTGGCTGGAACAGATCAGGTTTAATACCGACGGTGTGGAAACTTTAAAGCTCAGTAACGTCTCTCCGGTTGAAGACGGAGCCGCTCAATTCAACCTCGTTACATTATCATGACGCTTTAATCACCCTCGTTCACCGCCGAGACGATGGGGGTCATCAATCTGAGCCTTTATCTCTCCCACTGTGTGTGTGTGTGTGTGTGTGTGTGTGTGTGTGTCAGTGTGTGTGTGTGTGTGTGTGTCCATCCATGTGTGTCAGTGTGTCAGCGGCTGAAACCGTAGAAACCCCGTCGTCGTCAACTCTTCCTGGTCGCTGCTGCTGATGTGGCTTCCCCCTCTAACCCTCGGACAAATTAGGACACGTGTCAACGACCAAATTAGGACGTGTCAGAGCGGTTGTAGTTTCCGTGGCGACGGCGTGGACCTTAGCGTGTCCTGGAAACGTGCTCTGATTCAGGAAAGAGAAGAAGAGAACAGAAAGAGAGAGAGAGAGAGATAATACATCAGGAGCTTTAAAGGGATAGTTGAACATTTTGTCAGATTGGCCCATTGCCATAATCCCTATAGTCATAGCAGTAGGTTTGTTACCTTTTAATTCTTTGTGCAAGCTATTTTTAGAACGGCGGAGCAGAGCCGTGAGCTGCTCAGAGCTACGCTACGGAGGCTCATGGGATTTCTTGGTTTCCCTCATCAAATATACAATCCAACAACTCCACAACGCTCTGGTGGACAAGTTGTGAGCTGCACATTCACCACGCTATGAGATAATAACACAACATTACCACACAGAGTTGTTTTAGAGGGAAATTCATGCAAAACCACTGATGCACGTTGCCTTCAGGGACAGTTTTTCATCTGAATTTCCCTCTAAAACAACTCTGTCTGGTAACGTTGTGTTATTATCTCATAGCGTGGTGAATGTGCAGGTCACAACTTGTCCACCAGAGCGTTGTGGAGTTGATGGATTGTGTATTTGATGAGTTTGATGAGGGAAACCAAGAAATCCCATAATGAGCCTCCGTAGCGTAGCTCTGAGCAGCTCACGGCTCTGCTCTGCCGTTCTAAAAATAGCTTGCACCGACAATTAAAGGTAACGAACCTACTGCTATGACTATAGGGATTATGGCAATAGGCCAGTTTGCCAAAATGTTGAACTATCCCTTTAAAAGAGAGGGAGGCGTCGCTTCACTTCCAGGTGTTTGATCAGGAAGTTGTCGGTTCGAATTCCAACCAATCAGTGACCTCTAACAGCAGAGATGTTACTGTTCGTCAGAGCTCAGCATGAAGCCGTCTGTTCACTCTCTGTGTTTCCTTTGTGCTGCTTCACACACACACACACACACACACACACACACACACACACACACACACACACACACACACACACAGATTGTCCCCAGTGTGTGTTCAGCAGGTCTCCATGGACTCGTCCTCCGGGGACTCGTCCATCGCCGTTCGTTGTTTGGTCTCTGGAGGACGAGACTGAAACTCACATTTTCCCCTATTTATCATCATGAGGAGTGAATAGTTGATGTAATGGCGGCAGATTTATGACATCATTGAGGGTTTTATAGGCTCCATCAAAGTCTCGCTCTCGTTTCACACGTCGTTCTGACACAAGGGAGGAAAAAAAACAAACATCACAGCTGGATTTATACGGCACAAAGGAAGAGAGAGGAGTATCTGGGTTTCTGTTTCACCTGGATGTGACGACCAATCACGTTGCACCTTCACCTCCCGCCTGCTGCAGAGTAGAAATATTCCTTTATGAAATAAAGCACCACTAATAAACCATAATACATCACCATCAGTATCTTAAAACACTGAGAAGTAAAAACATTCTTTTAAAAAGAACTTGTTATTTTAAAGGGACAACAAGGAGTTTTGGAAAAGTGAAGTGTTTTCACACTACATTTATGAGCCTCCGCACCGTGAAATTCTTTGACCGGCGCAAGACAGACTCATGTTTTCATTCATCAAGAATTAAAGTCAGAGGTTGGAAGACGATCACATACCGTCGTAGTTCCCACCATAAACGGAGATTCTGCGGCGTTATTCTCATGACTCGCCACGAAACCGAAAGTAAAGAAACGCTGGTCGGCTAGCCCAGCATTTCCACCACCACTAATAATAACAAAATAACCATAGAGACAAAACCATAGATTTATCTAAAATGGGCCCATTAACAAGTGGTAACGTAGATTCATCCACATTAACGTGAGACTTTTTTATAACCAAATAGAAACTCCTCGTTGTCCCTTTAAATAATAATGAACTGGTTCTAGTCTTTTAACTTTGATGTATTTATATGTATTTTTGCATGTAGGTTTATTAGTTAATTGGGCGTTTATAGTTTAATTTTATATTTAGGTCTATCCATCCATCCATCCATCCATCCATCCATCCATCCATCCATCCATCCATCCATCCATCCATCCATCCATCCATCCATCCATATTTACATTTCTTTATCTCTTTCATTTCTTTGTCTCTTTGTGTTTTTGCTGTGTGACGAGTCCAGGACAGAAATAAACGTGAAACACAGAAATGTATCTTAATGAGAAAAGACTCATTTGTGTTAACGACTTGAAAGAGAGAGCTGCTGAAAAAGAGAAGAGACAGAGCTGGTTTTTAAAGTGCGACAAGGACACAGTGATTGGTCGGTTTGATCGTACGACGTCTGGACAAAATAAACAACAATGTAAACGAGTTGTTAAACGACTCATTTACATCAGCGTTGCGTTCATGTTCATGGACGGGTGAAACATCAAACATACAAACATCAAAGGCCTTCAATGCACAAACAGGCTACAGATACAAGACACACAATTAAAAACATAAATTGCATCACCCTCATCTGTGTGCGTAACCATGGTAACCGAACGAGGACGCACGCGGTGGTTTCCTCTAAACGCTGCTGACATGCGGTGGTGTTTCCTGGGACAGAACTGGTTCAGCCTGCAGCGACACCGACTCGGCCCGACAGCGCTTCATCCCGCTAACGAGGAGGAGGATTAACCTCATCAACGGATTAAATCTCATCTCATCTCATCTCAGCTCGTCAGAGCCGGACCGACCTGGATGTCGGAGCGTCGTCGCTGGAAACAAGACGCCTGGTTACAGTTTTAATTAACGTTCATTAATTAATTAACCTATTTCCTTCAATAGTAACCGGGGCTTTTATTTACCTCAGCTGCCCCGGGGGCACCAGGCTTTTATTAGAGAGAGAGAGGCCTTTATTTCTAACTCCCTCTGTTTTATAAGGAGATGTGCTCATGTTTTAAAGGGATAGTTCACCCTAAATTGAAATTTCACGTATTATCTACTCCCCCTCATGTGGACTAAGGGCTGGGAGAAGTTTCAGAGTCCTCCGTGGCTTCTCTGAGTTACGGGGGGGGGGCCGCACAGCAGTATTTGTCCATATAATGGTTGTGAATGGTGCTCACTTTTCTTCATCCAAAAAGACACACCAAAAAACATCCAAATACCTCCATACTGCTCGTCTGTAATGTCCCTCTTGTATTGAAGCCCCGACATGAGAAATTGTTCCTCCAGTCAGTGCAAGAGCAGTGAACTGAGACACTGGGAGATTCCGCTGCAAACAAGCTTGAAATATAGACTTTAAAAAAAAACTTTGGAACAATTTCTCATGTCGGGGCTTCAATACAAGAGGGACATTACAGACGAGCACTATGGAGGTATTTGGATGTTTTTTGGTGTGTCTTTTTGGACGAAGAAAAGTGAGCTCCATTCACAACCGTTATATGGACATGCACTGCTACGCCGAGACCCCCTGTAGCTCAGAGAAGGCACGGAGGACTCTGAAACTTCTCCCAGCCCTTAGTCCACATGAGGGTGAGTAGATAATGAGTGAAATTTGAATTTTGGGTGAACTATCCCTTTAATTAACCTCCTTTCCTCCAACAGTGACCGGGGCTTTTATTTACCCCAGCTGCCCCGGGGCACCAGGCTTTTATTAGAGAGAGAGGTTTTTATTTCTAATTCCCTCTGATTTATATTATAAGAAGATGAGCTCATGTTTTAAGATGAAGCTCCTTATTCAGTCGTAGTTTTTACAACAAGCTCATTGTTCAGTCGCTCATTTCAACTTCCTCTTCGGCAGCTCGGCACCTGTCGGAGCTGGAGCTGCTTCATCACCTGTTGAACTAACTAAAACTAAATAGAAATAATAAAAACTGATGAAGAATTTAAAGCTATAATAACCTTGAATCACCTCCTGGTCCAGTTTGTCCCGGCCGCTATAAAAGCTGAATACCAAGTTATAATTGAGGAAATACGGTAAATCACAGATGTCAAAATAATTTTTGTCTAGAGTTCATTAAAATAATCAACTTTTTCTTTTGAAAATCTGAATTGCTTTTTTTCTATTTCAAAATAACACATACAGTCATTCAACAAGATTTGACAAACAGGTGAATTAAACCATTTTTGTCCAATTTTGAGGTAAAAAAAATACCAAATTTCCAGTTGAACTCCTGAATAATCTTTTTATTATTATTATAATAATAAACTGACAATGAAGCGTGTGGTTTGACAGAATAATACAGTCTGTTAAAACAACCTTGACTCCAGCTGGAGCTATTCAGGATTAAAATGACACATTTTCCCAATTTATTTTTCTCTAAATAATACAGGTTAATAAACTATTTAACATCATGACTCCATTAAAACAACCGCTGGGGTTAAAATGACATGATGCTTTCTAAATGAAGCTCTGAACCAGATTTTCCTTTAAACTTCTTCTCCAATAACAATAAAACACACTGAACATGATGAGTTTATTGAACCAAATATATTTTTTATACTCTGACCTTGACATCGGCTGCGTTGGGGATTAAAACAGCAAAATGAACTTTGTCCTATTTTTAACGACCTGCTCAGCTGATCTTCAGTTGGTCTGTGAATTATTGACGAAAAACCTAACGAGCCCAGTGGAGGATTTCCATCTCTAGAGCGGAAATATTATTATTATTAATATTATTAATATGATTATTATTCACCAGCGTGATGTTTAAACAATGACCCACATCTGGCCTGATGTGGTTTTCACCGAGACGCAGTGTGTGACTAACGAGCCGGAGGAAACAGAGCTGACAGGGTTAAATAAGAAACCAAATTACATAAAAAAAATAAAAAAAGTTTAATTACTAGATTAACTTTTCCACTCCCAGTGTGTGTGTGTGTGTGTGTGTGTGTGTGTGTGTGTGTGTGTAATCCTATGAACCAGGCTAATTAATCTTCTGTATGAGCTCTTTCTGTGTCTCTGCAGTGTTTTTGTTTGAAGTGGATCATTTATTACTACCGGGGCTGTTTGCATCGACTTCATTAGAATATAAGGAGCCAGAAAGAAATGCATTTTATTATTCTGCAGCTTGTTTCAGTCTTTACCTCCACCTGCACGTGCGTCATCATCACACACTCACACACACTCACACTCGAGCGTCTTTACACACTCGTTTTATTTTTACAAAAACAGCTCGTGTGTCTTTTATTGATCTCACGTTCAACAAAATGAATCAATATCGAGAAAATGTGTTTTTCCTGGACGTTAATCACAAAGAGGTGGATTTCAGTGTGTTTGTGTGTGTGTGTGTGTTTGCAGCCACTGTGATAAATAATAGATACTATGGTAACGGCTGCTCTCTATGTAAACTATGCAAACAGAGCTTCAACCACAGCGACTTGATATTCAGCTGGTGTGGGATCAGCTGCGTGCTGAAGCCCGGAGGCGCCGGTCCAATCGCCATCCACACAAACTCTGCTTATTCTGTGTGTGTGTGTGTGTCGCTGCGTCTTCTGATGAGCTCATGATTAGGCCTACCAATAATCGTTGATCTATACAATAAATGACGATGGTGTTGATCCGTGTTAAACCAGGGGTCACATGATGTCGTTTTTACAACAAAAAATAAAGAAAATCTAAATTCTCTGAGACGTTTTTCCATCTGTGAACTTTATAGACTTAAGTTTTATATTTTAATATTATAAGAATAGTTCACCAAAAATTGAAATTTCACTCATTATCTCCCCCCCCTCATGTGGACTAAGGGCTGGGAGAAGTTTCAGAGTCCTCCGTGGCTTCTCTGAGTTACAGGGGGTCTCGGCGTAGCAGTGCATGTCCATATAACGGTTGCAAATGGATACCAACTGTCTTCGTAACAAAAAGACACACCAAAAAACATCCAAATACCTCCATGCTGCTGGTATGTAATGTCTGTCTTGTATTGAAGCCCCGAAATGCGAAATTGTTCCAAAGTTTTTTTAAAAAGTCTATATTTCAAGGTTGTTTGTAGCGGAAGCTCCTCTTCCCGGTCCGTTCAAATCTCGCGCGATTTGCGCCAGCGTCAGTGCGATTACTGACAAATTTCGCATTTCGGGGCTTCAATACAAGACGGACATTACATACGAGCAGCATGGAGGTATTTGGATGTTTTTTGGTGTGTCTTTTTGTAACGAAGACAGTTGGTATCCATTTGCAACCGTTATATGGACATGCACTGCTACGCCGAGACCCCCTGTAACTCAGAGAAGCCACGGAGGACTCTGAAACTTCTCCACATGAGGGTGAGTAAATTGAAATTTCAATTTTGAGTGAACTATCCCTTTAAAAGTTTGAGCAGGAACCTGAAACATGCAGCTAAGTTAAAACAGTTTGTCGGCTCTTATACGACCTCGGCCTCCTCAGATTTACTCCAAACATCTGTCTCACATGGTCCTTTTATTTCCACTGTAAAAAAAAAAAAAAAAAACACAGAGGAAAGAGGCGTTCAAGTGTCTCTCGTGTTCTCACTGCTGCGTCTCATCATCAGTAATCACTCGAGGACGATGGTCCTCCTGAGACGATCGACTCTCTGTGGGTCCACGGGAATCAAGATTCTCAAGATTGCCTTTATTTGTCATTGTGTCACAGAAATATACAACAACATTTAGACTATGAGTGCTTCTCGTGTAAGAGAGAAAAACATTCAAATACTGCAGCAAATGTTGACGTATCTGTTTGAAGTTCCACCTGCAGATTCTCAGATATGCATCAGTTCGTTCAACTTAAACTTTAAGGGATAGTTCAACATTTTGGCAAATTGGCCCATTGCCATAATCCCTATAGTCAGGTTTGTTACCTTTAATTGTCGGTGCAAGCTATTTTTAGAACGGCGGAGAAGAGCCACGAGCTGCTCAGAGCTACGCTACGGAGGCTCATGGGATATAATCTCTTAGTGTGGTGAATGTGCAGGTCACAACTTGTCCACCAGAGCGTTTTGGAGTTGTTGGATTGTGTATTTGATGAGTTTGAAACCAAGAAATCCCATGAGCCTCCGTAGCGTAGCTCTGAGCAGCTCACGGCTGTGCTCCGCCGTTCTAAAAATAGCTTGCACCGACAATTAAAGGTAATGAACCTACTGCTATGACTATAGGGATTATGGCAATGGGCCAATTTGAACTATCCCTTTAAGCAAAACCACCAACGTCCAGAATCTGAGGTGGGAAATGTTCATGTTCTTACCAACTGATGGATTAGCTTAGCCACTTAGCTTCTCCATTCCCTCAGTTTGCTAAAACTGTCAAAACAATATGAGATGCAACAATTTCAAGTTCAAAGTTCAAAGTGTTTATTGTCATTTGCACAGTGGAAAGGTGAGTTTCCCTGACAATGAAATTCTTACTATTCTTACTAAAACTAGATAAAAATGAACACCATTTTTATCTATTTTTTTCCTTATAATTGCTGGCTTTCTTCTATGACGAGGACAGCAAAGTAAGAATTTCATTGTCAGGGAAACTCACCTTTCCACTGTGCAAATGACAATAAACCCTTTGAACTTTGAACTTGAACTTGAACTTGAACTTGTTGCATCTCATATTGTTTTGACAGTTTTAGCAAGCTCTCTGATTGGTTCAAGAGGTCGTATGGCTCAAAATTAGGATTTTCTTTAAAGTTACCTAAAAGTTGAAGGTTCCTGTCAAAACCACAGAAGGACGACAAAACTTCTGTCATCTTTTTTAATTTAAGTGAGGATTCTGTGCATCGCCGTCAACTAGCTCCCTCAGCTAAGGAGAAATTAAACCTTAAGTGTTTTGTGCTGGTGGGACCGGTCCAGCTGCTGCAGGTCTCCGAGCTTCTTTATGTCCCTGGCTCCGACTCGCGGTCCAATCAGAGACGAGCTCTCCGTTGGCTCTGCAGCAGATGTCATGTCGTCCATTTTTCACCGACTCTGGCTCCGCTCTCCGACCAAGAGAGAGCGACTTCCTCCAGACTGATCACAACCTGTCGCAGCGTCGGGGGCGGAGAGCTCAGTCCGGTCCGGTTCAGTCCGGTCCTCCAGAAGTCCAGAGGTCACGGGGTCAACGGGAGGGTAAAAACACACTGCGAGGCCGGCGAGCAAACGCAAGCAGTTGGTGAAGCAGAGAGCGTGACGGAGGAAGTGGAGGAGAACAGATGGCGAGAGTGTAAGAGTGATTTGTGTGACAAAACGTAAAGAGAAACGAACAGACGGAGAGAAAAGGAGGGAGGAGGGCGAGCAGATAAACAATACAGACGGAGAAAAGGAGCGAAAACAGAGCGAAGGGGCAGAATGAAGACGTTATATAAATACTCCATCTGCTGCTTAATGAGATTCTCTCTGAGACGTTATCGTCCGTCTCCATCGTCCTCGTCCTCGTCTCGTCCTCTGTCAGATGCAGATCTGATGCGACGCCTCGATCCGCTCTCTTCCATCCTAATGTAAACGTGACGAGACGCCGTCGCCGTCACCTGAGCTGAACCGCTCCACTATACTGTCAGCGTGGCCATGGCAACCGCACGGAGAGAGAGAGAGAGAGGGGAAAATAATGGAGTAGTTAATTTTACTGTTAAGTAAGAGCGGGACATTGTGTGACAGCTGTCCAGCCGGTGGTAATGGGTGTGTGGAGCCACTTCAGCTGCTCGGCTGAGTCATCAGCTCGAGGACAGCGGAGATAACAGATCGTTCAAAGTGTCGCCGCGGGAGTCGTTGCCTCACTTCCTGTCCCAGAGCAACAGTCAGCTCAGGTGTTTTATTATCGGACCACAACGAAACACAAAGGCATGGGTAACCCTAACAATGATAATGTCTGGTATTGAAAAAATAGAGGTTGAGACTCATCAGCACTGGATCAGGCCATAACTCTGCACACCGCCTGCTTTGGTCTGGTGATGGGTGAAAAAGAGTGGTTGAGTTAGCGATTTAGCTGTTTATGTTGTTTGTTAGCATGTAAGTGGCTCACATTGCTTTAGCAGCTGTGCCAATGCTAACTGTCGCTCTGTACGGGGGAAAAAAGTTTTGGTGACAGGTCAAAGGGCAGTTCAGGTAAGAAATTGTTAGCTCAGTTAGCATCTTTTTTGTTGATTGGCTCACACATCTATGCTAATGCTAACTGTCGCTCTGTAGGCCTACTTAAAATATTTTGGTGAGCTCAGCTAGCATTTTTTATTTGTTTATGTTCGTTAGTAATGTTAGCAGGCAGTGGTATTTTCATTGCTGGTGTGTTAGCAGCTGTGCATATGCTAACTGTCGCTCTGTGCTTAAAATATTTTGATGAAACAGCAGTTCAAACGGCTCAAATAAGCTTTAGCTCAGTTAGCATCTGTTACTTGTTCATGTAATTTAGCTTGTAGCATGCTATGCTAATGGTTACTGCCACTCTGTAGCTACGGGGAAACAAAGTTCTGGTGACAGGTGAAATACCAGTTCAGGTTTTTAGGTCAGTTAGCATAGCTAGTACTTCTGATAGCTTGTAAGTGGTGGTGGCTGACACCATATTAGCAGCTATGCTAATGCTAACTGTCGATATTCTGGTGAAGCAGCAGTTCAAATAGCTCAAATAAGAGTTGTTAGCTCAGGTAACATCTTTTATTTGTTGTATCTGTCAGTGTGAAATGCTAACGTGCTAGTGCTAATTTGCTTTCTATGGACTAAAAAGGTTTCTTTTTTGGGGGCGGGGCCTTGCCAAGACCTCGCCGTGCTCGTTATCTAGTTAGATCAGGGAGGTTTCTGTAGTTTTGTCTTCATCAACTCCTTTTATCAGTTTTGAAATGTTTCATCACTTCCTCCTCCTCTAACCTAACGGCTGAAACCTTCTGTGTTTTTGTTTCGCTCTTATTTTAGCTGTAAACTCAAACTCACCTTCGTCCTTCACAGATTATTAACGCTGAAGAAATAAAGTCGTTATTTATCCTCCTCTCCCACGGTCATTGTCTGATCATCACTTATAAAGACAGTTAATAAAACTCTGATTAACTTTGCACCACAGGAAACAGAGTCCACGGTAAAGCAGCGTTGCCCCTGACGACAGCGTCTAAAAATAACATTTCCTACTAGCAGGGCTTGACGCTAACGAGCTTTAATCAGGTCGTTTATTTAAATTAATCAGTGAGTTTCCAGGTGTGTCGTGATGTCGCAGTTTAAAGGTCGAAAAATGTTTTTCACCGTTTATCGCTCCGGGGACAATCGAGGCCTCTGATTGGCCGGCCTGGCAGTAAGCCAAGCCAATCAACCGGCTCGGAGGCGATCTGATGGTCACTGTCCTCTGAGTCTCCTCCACACACACACACACACACACACACACACACACACACACACACACACACACACACACACACACACACGCACACACGCTTATGTATATTGATTTTCCACTTTACAGAACGACAGAGACTTTGACTTTGTATCAGGACCAACAGCTCGACATCTTCACCATCAAATCGAGTTTGTGTGTACAGTAAACATTGTCAGTAATCGTTGACCGTTACCGTTGGTTACCTCTGACATTTCTTTAACAACAACCACTGAACCCATTGGCCGACCTTTGATCCGTTAAAAGGGGCAGAGCCAAAAAACTCTGTGAGAGAGTGAGTTTATTTATGATGTTCAATTGTGAGTTTGTACAGTTTGGTGCAGATGTAGATAATAATCCAGATGTGACCCAGATGATGATCTATGGTTGTGTTGGTTTTTGGTCTTTGTCAAATTCTCTGGCTCCAGGTTTTCACTGTTTTTTGAGTTTTTAGTTGAATTTAACATTAAGAAACCACATTGGACCTTGTTATTTTTTAATAGGCTAATCTCTGTCATATTATTGATGAAATTATTAAAAACAAGGTGCAGTCCTTATGAGACATGATATTGGAGGCAGAGAGTAAGGGCGGCTTTGGTCCGATTCAATAACTAAACCGATACAATTGTTGCATTCTTTTATTGGGGCCGAAAACAGTCCAAAGTTGTAAACAAATGACATGTGCTAACAAACTTTTCTCTTATTGGTCAGAAAAAAAAAAGATCCATGGAGGAGTGGTCTCAACGGGGCTGAAAATTAAAATCCGACACGGTCTGAACCGTGGTTGAAACCCAGACCCGACCCAATCCGAGTCTTGTGTAGCCTATATTTACGGCCCTAATCCGGCCCAAACACGGTATCAGCGGCACAGTGGCACAGTGGTTAGCACTGTTGCCTCACAGCAAGAAGGTCCTGGGTTCGATTCGATCTGATCTTGAGCCGAGACCACCTCTTCAAGCGATCTCGGCCCACTTGTTTTGTTCTGCATCCGAGCGTGATCGCTGTGTTCACATATGAACCAAACGAACCGATCTCTCATGTAAAACGCTCCCTGTTTCAAAACAAAGTCTCCAATCGATCGAGGTCAGAAAGCACCCTAAAAGGAAATTATATAAAACTATTCATTCAAAATTCAAGTATTAGAAATAACAAATGTACAAAGATTCAAAGTGTTTATGAATAAGACAGTTGTCATCACAGTTGGAGACAGTTGGTCATGTGACTCTTAACAGGAAGCTCTGGGTAAAGTCTCAGTCCTGCTCCCTGACAGCGAGCGCTGTTGGTTTTAATGAGCTCTCCTCCGACGCCGACCGCGGGATAAACGTCTAATAATAGATCAGTCATCAGCGTGTTATTTATTCTCCGCAGCAGGTTGATTATTATGGGCTGTAATGGCCGGCGCGGCCTCCAGCAGCTCCGGCCGTGTGCTGCTGTTTGTTGTTTGTGCGGCTGCAGGTCGTCTGGCGGCTGTGGAGGCGTTTTAACATTCACCGTCTCTCTCCTCCGCTCTCGTCCTCGTCCTCGTCCTCCGTCCGCTGAATATGGAGCAGCTCTTATCTGGAGCCGCTGGAGATAATTGGTGGACAAGTGGAGCTCGACTAGAGAGAGAGAGAGAGGGGGATGAAGTTAGATGATGGTGAAAATATGAGCATTACATGGACGTGTGGTTTCATCTGAGATGTGTGGCAGTGTTGGAGGTCCAACCTTTAGATCCAAAATATAAAAGACTGAGAGAGAGAGAGAAACAGGAAGTTCATGAACAAAACACATTCATGAAAAGTTAATTTGGTTTATAAACATTGAAACTATCAAATAGGTAAAGACAAAATATCATGTCATTAAAGTAAAACAGCCCTGATGTTGTTGAGATCATTTATTTATCCGTTAGTATTTAGAAGTCGTGATCTCAAAAGCCACGACAGAAGATGGAGAGATGCAGTTTAACTGAAAGAATAACAATATTTAACAATAACAGTAATCAGTCATGGTTAAAATGAACAATTGTCAGTTTATCCCACTGTCATAATGATCCGTAATAATAGCTCAATAAACCAAAACAAATGGAACAAGAGAATAAAAACAAAAACTTACAACAGCAAAAACGGTGATATTGATAATAACAGCAACAACAAGCATCAAACAAAAGGTCCAGGAATGTGACTGGACTTCTGGAAGCTGAAAAACAGTCAAACAGCAGCGAACTAGAGACTGAACTAAAATGAATAAAAATAAAATGTAACTATTGATCAACGTAAAGTCAAATATTCGCTAGACTTGTCCTCTTTATGGAGGGACTGGTCCAAACTCTGTTAAATAATGTTCAATATTTGAGGGCCATTTATTTTCATTCCTCAGAACAACGGTAGGCTACGTTACCCAGCGACAGTGTTCCAGACAGGAAGTAGAAAACTCCTTTTTTATTTGTTGGACCAACGTGCAGCTCCGTCACGGCCCAGCAGGGGGTCGGCACCCACTCAGTGGTTTCCTCATAATACAACACAGTTCAGTACCATATAGTAATACAACAGTATAGTACGATACAATACAATATGGTACAGAACGGTGTGATACGTTATGGTCCAATACGATATGGTACAATACAGTACAATACGATTCAGTACAGTACCATATGTTACGATACAGATTCTATATGCAGTACGATATGATGTGGTAGAGTACAATGCAATATGGTGCAGTACGATACAGTACAGAATGATGCAGTACAATGCAACGCGGTAGCCTACAATGTGATATAGTACAGTACGGTATGATTCACTAAGATATGATAGAAGATACTTAATTATTCTCTCAGGAAGGAAGCTGAAGGTCACTGACATGTGACAGACAACAGACAGCAGAGAACAGACGTGTAACAATAAAGTCAGAGACTATGAGACTCGACTAGTTTCTGTTTCAGCTGCTGTTTCTTGGTGTTCACTGAACTGAGATTCAACCTGAACTTCATCCACAGATTCATTATCAGCTAAATTAGTCAGGCAGTGTGGTAACTGCTGAGTTATCCACACACACACACACACACACACACACACACACACACACACACACACACACACACACACACACACACACACACACACACACATATCAAATCAGCCAGCGAAGCCGCCACTTCTGGGCCCAGTCGCTCTGTCGTTCTGATATGGAACCAATTACAGCCTCCATCCAGCAGCAGCAGCAGCAGCAGCACAGCCACGATTCACAGATACCACACACACACACACACACACACACACACACACACACACACACACACACACACACATATATACACACACAGGCCTCCTCTGCACAGTGTGTCAGGTTATTATTGTTGGTGTTATGTTGCACAATGGAGCCAATTAGTGCTAAGATCGGTGTCTCTGGACTTCTGGGTATTTTTTGGTAATTTCCTGTTTGTTGGTTGGTTTGTTTGTTTAATGCCAGATGTTTCCAGTGGTTTAAACACCATCGGTCAGAAGTGAGGGAGTGTGATGTCATAGCGACCCCGGCTCAGACCGGTCGCTGCTGGACTTCCTGTTTCCTCTGTGTGTGTGTCTCAGGAGAAGAAGCTGTTGACTCTCAGTGTGTTTACATGCACAGCTGATCCCAGCTCTGCTCACAGCTCCAGTCGGCGTCTCGCCACAATTCACTCCTTAATTGTCCCAGTTTTTACATGCAACAGGGAAAATCGAATAATTGACGCAGGTGACGATGATACGCGTCATTTGATACGGACTCTTGTCAGGTCACCGAGGAAATAACTGGATATAAATAACTTAAATGTTGCACCAGTTGGGCTAGAATATTATATCATATACTGTATGTCTGTAAATGACTCAGGTCATCGGGCCATGGGGATCGTTATTATTATTTTTTTTTCAATAAAACACAAATTCTCACTGAATAAAGAAGGAGAACCTCTGCGTTTCAGCTGACAAACTAAATTGCAGCGTCTCGGTGCAGGAGACAGATGAATACTGGGCAGGGAACGGATGATTTTACCAATTTGTTAAGGTGAGGTTGCTGACGAGTCTTCTTCAGAGCAAACAGAACAGTTTATGAAAGACAGATTCAAAGGGATAGTTCAACATTTTGGCAAATTGGCCCATTGCCATAATCCCTATAGTCATAGCAGTAGGTTCGTTACCTTTAATTGTCGGTGCAAGCTGTTTTTAGAACGGCGGAGCAGAGCCGTGAGCTGCTCAGAGCTACGCTACGGAGGCTCATGGGATTTCTTGTTTGGTTTCCCTCATCAAACTCATCAAATACACAATCCAACAACTCCACAACGCTCTGGTGGACAAGTTGTGAGCTGCACATTCACCACGCTATGAGATAATAACACAACGTTACCACACAGAGTTGTTTTAGAGGGAAATACAGAGACTGCTTGATAAAAAACTGTCCCTGAAGGCAACGTGCATCAGCGGTTTTGCATGAATTTCCCTCTAAAACAACTCTGTGTGGTAACATTGTGTTATTATCTCATAGCGTGGTGAATGTGCAGGTCACAACTTGTCCACCAGAGCGTTGTGGAGTTGTTGGATTGTGTATTTGATGAGTTTGATGAGGGAAACCCAAGAAATCCCATGAGCCTCCATAGTGTAGCTCTGAGCAGCTCACGGCTCTGCTCCGCCGTTCTAAAAATAGCTTGCACCGACAATTAAAGGTAACAAACCTACTGCTATGACTATAGGGATTATGGCAATGGGCCAATTTGCCAAAAATGTTGAACTATCCCTTTAAGGCCATAGTTCAGTTTTCGTCAGTTGTCATGTAAACGTACAGACTGAGGCTGAACGAGCTGCTGCTAGTTTCTGTTTCTAGTCTGTGACGAAGAGAGAAAATGAGCAATAAAAGAGGTAAAACACACAGAGAGAAGAGTGTGTCTCATTACAGGGTTATGTGTGTGTGTGTGTGTGTGTGTGTGTGTGTATGTGTGTGTGTGTGTGTGTGTGTGTGTGTGTGTGAGGACACGTGAACCTCCTGAAGGGCTCGCTCTGCAGAGAAAGTGAAACGATTCATTTCCTTTTAATTTAAACGTCTGTTGAGTAGTAAATGTCTCTTTTGCATATTCCACCTTAAACCAAAAACAGCCTCATTTACATTTTCCCCCTTAAACCGTCACATTTCCTCCCGCGGTCGACCAATCGGTTCTGCTGTCTGAGCGTCAGCCGCGTGGATAATGGGGCTGTCGGCCAATCACGGCCGGCCAATAGGAGCGCGAGGCCGGAACGTGATACGGGAATGCCGGTGTCACGCCTTCGGAATTCTGTTTCCACGGTAACTTACAGGATTCACAAGCTGCCAATCATACGCTCTCACTGCCAGTCATGCCCCGCCTCCTCTTGGCTGTGATAGGTCAATATTAAATTCTGTTATATTATATTATATTATATTATATTATATCATATTACATATTGAATCAGACTTTTCCCCCCCCAGAGTTCAATCCTGGAAAAATATGCAGCTTTATTCAAATGTAACTTTATTCTACATGAAGCAGAGACAATGACACCGTCAACAGTTTCAGTTTAAATAAAAACATGGCTGCTCCATTGGGAACTAAAGGAAACTTTTGTCTTAAGTCTGAAGCTCGTGACGTCGTCGTGGGACAAACTTGTTGTTACATCCTGGTTGGTCTTTTGTTGAAACGTTTCACATGAACCGTTCATCAGTGAGAGAAAAAACTATTGTAGTGTGTTCTCTCTCTCTCTCTCTCTTTCTTTATTTAACAACAGACAGAAAAAACTCTAATTAGAACAAATGAGGAACAAGTGTACACACACACACACACACACACACTACTAAGTGTCTTTGTCGGCCTTGGTGTGTGTGTGTGTGTGTGTGAGACTTTGTCTTTTCTTTGTTTGTCACACTTTTTCATCAGCTGCAAGAAAACTGGGACAAAGTAAGAAACAATGAGAAACTGCAGCTTCTATCTATCTATCTATCTATCTATCTATCTATCTATCTATCTATCTATCTATCTATCTATCTATCTATCTATCTATCTATCTATCTATCTATCTATCTATCTATCTATCGTTCTATCTATCTATCGTTCTATCTATCTATCGTTCTATCTATCGTTCTATCGTTCTATCTATCGTTCTATCTATCTATCGTTCTATCTATTGTTCTATCTATCTATCTATTGTTCTATCTATCTATCTATCTATCGTTCTATCTATCGTTCTATCTATCTATCGTTCTATCTATCGTTCTATCTGCAGTATCTATTGTTCTACCTATCTATCTATCTACCTATCTATCTATCTATCTATCTATCTATCTATCTATCTATCTATCTATCTATCTATCTATCTATCTATCTATCTATCGTTCTATCGTTCTATCGTTCTATCGTTCTATCTATCTATCGTTCTATCTATCTATCGTTCTATCTATCTATCGTTCTATCTATCTATCTATCGTTCTATCTATCTATCGTTCTATCTATCGTTCTATCGTTCTATCTATCTATCGTTCTATCTATCTATCTATCTATCTATCTACTATCTATCTATCTATCTATCTATCTATCTATCTATCTATCGTTCCTTCTATCGTTCCTTCTATCGTTCTATCTATCGTTCTATCTATCGTTCTATCTATCTATCTATCTATCTATCTATCGTTCTATCTATCGTTCTATCTATCGTTCTATCTATCTATCGTTCTATCTATCGTTCTATCTGCAGTATCTATTGTTCTACCTATCTATCTATCTATCTATCTATCTATCTATCTATCTATCTATCTATCTATCTATCTATCTATCTATCTATCTATCTATCTATCTATCTATCTATCTATCGTTCTATCTATCTATCGTTCTATCGTTCTATCTATCTATCGTTCTATCTATCTATCTATCTATCTATCTATCTATCTATCTATCTATCTATCTATCTATCTATCTATCTATCTATCTATCTATCTACTATCTATCTATCTATCGTTCCTTCTATCGTTCGTTCTATCTATCTATCTATCTATCTATCTATCTATCTATCTATCTATCTATCTATCGTTCTATCTACTATCTATCTATCTATCGTCCGTTCTATCGTTCGTTCTATCGTTCTATCTATCTATTGTTCTATCTATCTATCTATCTATCTATCTATCTATCGTTCTATCTATCTATCTATCTATCTATCTATCTATCATTCTATCTATCTATCTATCTATCGTTCTATCGTTCTATCTATCTATCGTTCTATCTATCTATCTATCTATCGTTCTATCTATCGTTCTATCTATCGTTCTATCTCTCTATCTATTATAGTTCTATCTATCTATCTATCTATCTATCTATCTATCTATCTATCTATCTATCTATCTATCTATCTATCTATCTATCTATCTATCCATCCATCCATCCATCCATCCATCCATCCATCCATCCATCCATCCATCCATCTATCTATCTATCTATCTATCGTTCTATCTCTCTATCTATTATAGTTCTACCTATCTATCTATCTATCTATCTATCTATCTATCTATCTATCTATCTATCTATCTATCTATCTATCTATCTATCTATCTATCTATCTATCCATCCATCCATCCATCCATCCATCCATCCATCCATCCATCCATCCATCCATCCATCCATCCATCCATCCATCCATCCATCCATCCATCCATCCATCCATCCATCCATCCATCCATCCATCCATCTATCTATCTATATGTTTCTATCTATTATAGTTCTTTCTATTGTGTATTTTTAGTCTAGTTTGTAGGAATAGAGGCTCATGGGAAATGGAGGCGATGCTGTGTTTCCTCTCCTAAGCCCCTCCCCCTCCTCCTGTAGGACCAGGTCTGAGTCCGGGCGCCAGCTGGCAGCCGGAGCTCCATCCCATTATCTCCACAAACTCTGGACCGACTCAGGCTCTGAGTGAGTCTGAGTTGGCACGGCAACGAGCGACTGAGTAAAAAATCCATTTGAGTGGATTTTCCCCGGCCAACGACATTAGAGGCAGTGAATGCATCACAGGATAAAAACGCCAGGTGAACACTTGTTTATCCCACAACCCAAAAGATTTAATTCACCAAACAGGAAACAGCAGCAGATTCTGTTAATGAAGGAGACGAAGCTGTGATGGCGGTCCAGACCGGTTCTGGTAGGTTCGTTACCTTTAACTGTCGGTGCAAGCTATTTTTAGAACGGCGGAGCAGAGCCGTGAGCTGCTCAGAGCTACACTACGGAGGCTCATTGGATTTCTTGGTTTCCCTCATCAAACTCATCAAATACACAATCCAACAACTCCACAACGCTCTGGTGGACAAGTTGTGAGCTGCACATTCACCACGCTATGAGATAATAACACAACGTTACCACACAGAGTTGTTTTAGAGGGAAATTCATGCAAAACCGCTGATGCACGTTGCCTTCAGGGACAGTTTTTCATCAACAGTCTCTGTATTTCCCTCTAAAACAACTCTGTCTGGTAACGTTGTGTTATTATCTCATAGCGTGGTGAATGTGCAGGTCACAACTTGTCCACCAGAGCGTTGTGGAGTTGTTGGATTGTGTATTTGATGAGGGAAATCAAGAAATCCCATGAGCCTCCGTAGCGTAGCTCTGAGCAGCTCGCGGCTCTGCTCCACCGTTCTAAAAATAGCTTGCACCGACAATTAAAGGTAACGAACCTACTGCTATGACTGCTCCGACTTCAGACTTTTTCTCTAACAAGAACAACGTGACGTGTTCATGTTTTCAGGTGAAATGTCTCCACAGCTGTCGGACGGTCTGAGGATTGAAGCCAGAACTTCATTACATCCAATCACCAAAGACCTTTGAACCTTTGAGGTCCGACTCTGCAGAGCCGGATCAATAAGACGCTTTTTATTATTTTCAGTCTGGACTTTTTCAAACGTCCTCCAACACAAAGTTGCTCAGAGTTTTTCTGACTCGTTCCTTTGGTTCTGTGGACAGGGAAGGTCAGCGTCGCCTTTGACTGTTGATGTCAGTCGAGTGGAAAACAGGTTCTGCTCGGAGGTTTTCAGGCGGTAACTCAGGGAATTAGAGGCCGGTGTGGTCGCTTGAGGGCGGTGGGTTTCTTCTACCAGCTGCAAATTGAACAGTGATATGACGTCCAAATGGAAAAGTCCAGTTTCTCCTCCTCTGTGTCTCTAACCCTCCTCTCCTCCATGTGCATTTGTTTCCAACAACGAAGAAGCCGGTGAGAAATCAATCCATGGAGCGGTGGATAAGGTTATTTATCATCTACCATGTTACCATGTGTATATCTGTGTAGTCTTATCTGTCATCAACAAGAGATTATGGGTTATGGGTTAGCGCGTTACGTTTGTGTGGTTTTCAGCCAAGAGACGCTAGGTGGAAGGCAGAGAGCCTCCATTCTCCCTGGAACTAGTTACAAGTCATTGATTTAACCAGAACTAGGACACATGGAGCATAGACGGGGGACATATTATGGAAATATCACTTTTTGAAGGCTCTTTAACACATATTTAGGTGTTTGTCTTTCCTTCCAGCCTCCAAAATGTGAGAAATGACAAATAAATCAGTCGTTTTCAGGCTCCTTAGGTTGAAATCCATGTGGTTTTACCAGCTGTTCCCTCAGTTGTCATGTCCTTAGTTTCCAAATTTGCATAATCCCACCCCTACCTGTAGAGGGGGCGTGGGCTGGTGGTTCATTTGCATTTAAAGGGACAGGCACTGAAACCAGCCGTTCTGAACAGGGCTGTTTAGAGAGGATGAAAAGAGCTGTGATGTTTGATCCTTTGGGTATTTTGACTGAAGCCTGTCACTGACAAGTCTTTAAGACACATGGGAACTATTTTAATCCGTGGTGAAGGGGCAGAATATGTCTCCTTTAAGGTACAAATCCTGCATAGAGTCTGAAGGAGAAGGAATCAAATACAAACAAATCCGAATACAAATTAGTTTATTGCACCGCTGCAGAGGGAGGTCGGTCCATGGAGGAAACTATTTCTATAAGTGTTTCATGTTCTGTGTGTGTGTGTGTTGTATACACACTCTACTACCTCCTAGTGAGCAGCAGCAGCAGCAGCAGCGGTGGCAGCGGTGGCAGCGGCGGTGATGGTGCTAACCCACAGATGATGGATGATTGACAGCTGTCAGAGCGCGGTGATGTCATGTGTGGCTCAGATGAGGCTGACAGACTCTGACAGCTTCAGTCTGACTGCGGTCCGTGTGGACAGACTCAATCACAGTGTAAACACAGCGTGTCAGCTTTCTGCCAGCAGCCGTTTGTACAGAGAGGAGAAGAAGAAGTAGAAGACGGGCTGTACATTTAACTTTTAATAAAAACTGTGAAATGTCACTTCTTCTTTTTTTTATTCACGGAGATAAAAGCAGAGTTTTGAGGGCCAAAGGTCAGAGTGGTTCAGATACAGTAAAGTTTATACAGACACAGGTTCATCTTCTGTTTTCTGATTGACCTTCTGCAGAAATTGAAGTCCAGACAAAAGGAACTTGAATCAAGGCAAGGCAATTTTATTTGTATAGCCGGTTTTTACAAACAGTTTGTCTCAAAGGGCTTTACATGGCATCACAACAACATCCTCTGCCCTTAGACCCCCACATCCACTGAGGAAAAACTCCATAGAAAACCCTTTTAACAGGGAACAATTGGAGAAACCTCAGGGTGAGCAACAGAGGAGGGATCCCTCACCCAGGACGGACAGACGTGCAATAGATGTTGTTACAAAGTCTTTAAACTATCCCTTTAAACTTGAGACAGCTGCATGAATCTCAGTTTCTACATCAACTCTTCTCTACTCCCCCCTCTACTCCTCCTCCCTTTTACGCTCAGTGTTTGGTCTCCTCCAGCTCCTCAGGGAAACATCTGGCTCTTTAGCAGCTAAATGCTCCACTACGTTCGCCAGCTGTTTGCCTCTGGGCGGGTCGGGGTGGGGGTGGGGGAGGGGGGTTGGGGGTTGTGGCTTCATCAGGTTGAGGAGAGACTGAACTGAACTGAACTCGACAGGAAATGTTTTTGCAAAATCAAAAAACCAGGAGCTAAAAGATGCAAAAAAAAAGGAAAAGCTTCTGCAGATGTCTTGATGAGTCGTTTTTAACCTTTTCCCTTCAAACACTGATTGCACACTTCTATGAAAAAATCAGTGAAATCTCTGCAGGAACTAGTGCAACCCACAAACCAACCGACCGACCCCCAACCCCCCCGATCAGAAGTAGCTGCACTCGGCTGCTGAGACGATGAGACGAGGAGGAGAGCAGTCAGACTGACGGATCCATACGTCTCGGAGCTTATCAGATGCCAGATACCTGAGAAGTCTTCATGACTGACTTCACTCCGCCAGAGAAATGCATGCTGGTTAAAACGAGGCCATGTAGCAGCATGACATGACCTGAT
The DNA here is from genome assembly GCF_905171665.1 of Trachurus trachurus. NCBI lineage: Eukaryota > Metazoa > Chordata > Actinopteri > Carangiformes > Carangidae > Trachurus > Trachurus trachurus. The sequence goes on from NC_139912.1 coordinate 3,148,228, forward strand.
TAACTTCCAGACTGACATTTTCAGCTCAGTCGAACTGAAAATCTCTGTCTGTGATAAAAACCTGGTCAACAGCGGGTTTTTTTGTTTTTTTTAAACCCTCACACATCACAGAGCTCTCTCTCTCTCTCTCTCTCAAATTCAAATTCAAATTCAAATTTGCTTTATTTGCACAACAGTTAAAGGGACAACGAGGAGTTTTGGAAAAGCGAAGCGTTTTCACACTACATTTCAAGATTCAAGATTCAAGATTTATGAGCCTCCGTGCGCACCGTTAAATTATTTGACCGGTGCAAGACAGACTCATGTTTTCATTCATCAAGAATTAAAGTCAGAGGTTGGAAGACGATCACATACCGTCGTAGTTCCCACCATAAACGGCGATTCGGCGGCGTTATTCTCATGACTCGCCACGAAACCGACCAGCATTTCCGACACCACTAATAATAACAAAATAACGATAGAGACAAAACGATATATTTATCAAAAATGGAGCCATTAACAAGTGTGGGTAACGTAGATTCATCCACATTAATGTGAGACTTTTTTATATCCAAATAGAAACTCCTCGTTGTCCCTTTAAAATAACTATGTTGCCAAAGCATTAGGAATCAATGACACAATACAACTCATGAAACCAAATATATACAACAATATACAAATAAATAAAAAGTATACATAAAATCATTTACCCTATGCGTGTGTGTGAGCGTGCACGTGTGTGCTGAACAAGTTCTCTCTCTCTCTTATACACAGTCTAAATGACATGAAACTTAAAACATATATAATATGTGTGTGTGTGTGTGTGTGTGTGTGGTAAGATTGGGCATCATTAGACTGTTGCAAGTTGTTATATATAAAACATAAATATATTGTTCTTAAATGATGACAGCAACAAATGATAATAAAAAAGAGTTTTACATATTGTGCAGCTAATTTAGGAAGGATGAATCTCTCTCTCTCTCTCTCTCTCTCTCTCTCTCTCTCTCTCTCTCTCTCTCGCTTCTTTACCACAGGTGTGAATTATTTCTTTTTCTACACACATCTAATGACTTTATAAAGTTATTACAGACTGAATGTTTGCGTCCTTCGTGCGTTAAGGTTCCCGACCTGTGGGTCATGGAGGCGTCATAACTGAGCCGACAAATCAAAAAGCCTTTCATGTCGTCCTTTATACTGGTTTAATGACTCTGTGAGATCACATCCATGGAAAAAAGAAGAAAAAAAAAGGAAAACTGAACCAACTGGAACTGGTTATCAGCTCCTTCAGTTCAGTGTTTGATTCTTATCAATGGAATAAAAGCAGCTCTGAGGAGCTATAATGGAGTACGACCTCCTGTTTGTGATGGAGTCAGATGTGGGTTGTAAAACCTTTCTGAGACTTTCCAGTGAGACACGAGTTGAAAAGGTTAAAAAAGAAACATTTCAGACTGGATGTGTTGTTGATCCAGGCTCAGACCTTTTGCAGACGACGCTGTGTTTTCTCGACCAGGTCGTCGTCAGCTCTGCCGTGTCGGTCTGAATGTGGCTTCACTTGATGCTGTGGTGGTGATGAGTTCAGTGCTTGATGAAAAACTGCCCCTGACGGGAACGTGCATCAGCGGTTTTGCATGTATTTCCCTCTAAATCAACTCTGTCTGGTAACGTTGTGTTATTATCTCATAGCGTGGTGAATGTGCAGCTCACAACTTGTCCACCAGAGCGTTTTGGAGTTGTTGGATTGTGTATTTGATAGGGGTGGGAGAATAAATCACATAAATATCGCAATATCTTTTTTGACGATTTTTAGTAGCTTTTTTTTTTTTTTTTATATTGTGCAATGTGCATTTGTTAGCCTTTTTTACATACAGAGAGTCCAGGTTTTGAAAAGGGTTTAAGTTCACTTTATAATGGAGTATGTTAATTTATAGGCTCCTACAGTATTTGTGTGTAGATAAATGTTAAAAATTCAGACTAAAAATCGAGAGAATCGGCAATATCGTAGAATCGCAATTTAAATCGAATCACCATCCAAAAAATCGTAGAAGAATCGAATCGGGAGAAAAGCATATCGTCCCAGCCCTAGTATTTGATGAGTTTTATGAGAGAAACCAAGAAATCCCATGAGCCTCCGTAGCGTAGCTCTGAGCAGCTCACGGCTCTGCTCCGCCGTTCTAAAAACAGCTTGCACCGACAATTAAAGGTAACGAACCTACTGCTATGACTATAGGGATTATGGCACTATCCCTTTAAATGATGATGATTAGGTGTAAACAAGGACTTGAGTTAATAAACTGCTTTGTGTCCAGCAGTAACTTTACTGTTCCATGATGTGTGACTTTTAATCATCACTCCCACTGAAAGCCTCCTCCTCCTCCTCCTCCTCCTCCTTCTTCACCTCCTCTCTGCTCTAAGGAATCCTTTTCCTTTTCCTTCTCCTTCTTTTCATCTTTCCTCGTCTCCTCCGTCTGTCACACAGATATATGTGGAGTTATCTCTAAAAAACTTCATACATCCATGTTCCTGGGATAAAAGGATTCTTTGGCAGGTTGTTAAAATGACTCATGAGTTTAATTTTAACCCAAAATGGGCTCTGCAGTTTCTCTGTCAGAGCCTCCGTCGCCTTTTATTTAAATGGCTGAGTGTGTGTACGGAGCCGACTGGGAGTTTATTATTAATGGAGGAACACACACACACACACACACACACACACACACACACACACACACACATCCAGTAGTCGGTGTTAAAAAGCCCTAATGTGTTGTCATGTGTTGTTTTTTTTTCTCCAGACTTGTTGGCGGTGCCCAAACATCCCTACGCTGCCATGGAGAACTGGGGCCTGAGCGTCTTCGTGGAGCAGAAGATCCTATTGGACGCTGAGGTGTCGTCCTCGTCCTATCAGATGGAGCTCACCATGGTGGTCGTCCACGAGATCTGCCACCAGGTAGGACCCCGCTCTCAACGCCCAGGGTTAACTTTACGCTCATTTTTCTTATCTTTTTTTTTTTAATAATATTTTTATTAGTTTTTCCAAGAGAAGTTTAACAGCACCAAATAAAGGGACTGTGCACGAAAAAACATATACAAAAATAGACATGATAACAATAAGAAAAACAACAACAAAAATCAAGAACAAAAAACAGACAAACATTTACATTGCAGTTGCGTAAAATGAAAAAGAAAAAGATTAGTACATTATGGTGGGCTATGTGGCCAATGTATACATGCTATATACATTTACATGCTAATGAAAGTCCATTACATCTGGGGTGCATTAAGAAAAGAGGAGAATTAAAGCGTATTTCTAATATAGTCCATGAATGGCTTCCAAATGTTCTCAAGGTTATCTGAGGAGCCACATACTGTGTATCTCAACTTTTCAAGTTTAAGGAGCTGTATGATTTCCAATTAAGAAGGATCAGTTTCCGTGCCAACAAAGTGACAAATTTTGTAATTTTCAATTTGGTTCCAGATGGATTTTTATTGTTCTCTCTCACTTCCCCAAAAATGGTTACAGGATCTGGTTGAACCACCATTTTGAAAACTTCTGATAGGGTGTTGAAAATCGAGCTCCAATAGGTATGTAAGTGAGGACAGAGCCAGAAAGAGTGTGCCAGAGTCATTTTTCTTTTTAAAATAAATCGGACGCAGGAGAATTGGAGGATAAATATGAACAAAATGAAGAGATTTGTGATTTGTGTCAGTGAGCGAATAGTAGACAATATTTACTGAGTCCTGTGGACAGAAACACAAACTGACATTTAATCCTGATGGCGGCGCTGGACAGAAGGTCAGAGGTCAGGGAGATAAATCCTGACGCTCCGGTTCAACCTGAACATCCACTAATCCACTCCACCGACGTCTCAGACTGATAAAAAAAAAAAAAAATCATATATGTCAATATGTAATTTACTGCAGCAACACAAAAACAGAAGCTGGAGTCTGGAGATGTTGTTCAGTCTCTTCCTGTTTGGATCCTGAGTTTGTTTTTGGGTTTTTTTTAAACCTGAAGCTGAATTCACCAACTCAGATTAAAGGAATAGTTCACCAAAAAATGAAATTCAGTCATTTGTGACTCATCCTCATGCTGATGAATACTCCAGAGTAGTTTTTTATTCCTCAAAGTGCATCTGGAGACCCAAGAGGCCGGTTCGTAGTCCAACGGAAACTTTATATGAGAGTCAATATGGCCCGACACAAAAACGTCCATAAAACTACACAAAAACCATTTAATATTCCTCCACACTGCTCGTCCACTGCAATCCAAGTGTCCTGAAGGGATATAGTCCAGAGTTTACTGGAAACAACGTCATTTAGGACATTTTTACAGCCTAAACAGTCCTGTATTGCGCTCTGACGTTCAGGCAAATTCAATCTAGGACTGTTTAGGCTGTAAAAATGTCCTAAATGACGTTGTTTCCAGTAAACTCTGGACTATATCCCTTCAGGACACTTGGATTGCAGTGGACGAGCAGTGAGGAGGAATATTAAATGGTTTTTGTGTAGTTTGATGGACGTTTTTGTGTCTGGCCCTATTGACTCTCATATAAAGTTTTGGTTGGACTAGGAACCGGCCTCCCGGGTCTCCAGATGCACTTTGAGGAATAAAAAACTACTCCAGAGTATTCATCAGCATGAGGGTGAGCCAATAATGAATTTAATTTTTTGGTGAACTATTCCTTTAAAAATAAGAAAAGACATACAAAATAAATAACACTTGTTATAGTGTCCCGAAATACAAACAAGACCAATATTCAAATCAATAAACAACGTATGTTTGAAAACGAGCCGCAGGAAGCCGAGCTCAGCTCAGATCTTGTGCCGACGTCGACGTTGAAGCTGCTTCTGTTTGTTTTTCTACTTCAGTAACTTCTGAGCAGAGCTGCAGTTCATCCACAGGCCGACAACCACTGATGAATTTATCAACAAGATGTTTGTGAACATTTTCCACATTGTCTCCTGAACATCTGAGCTCCACGTCGTCTCAGCAGAGCCACGCTGGCTGTCGGTTTTACTGCCGATCCTGAAGGCAACTTTAAAGACTCTCCAACGCATGTTATTAAAATAACTACAACTGAATAGACTCTGCAGCCTTGGCAGAAGCAAACTGTGTGTCTGTGTGTGTGTTTGCACCTCTTGGAGTGTGTTCTAGCACTTCATGTTCTTGACATCCTGCCTGTGAATGTGAAGCTGTTCAGGTTGGAGCTCTCGTCTTCCTCCGTCAAGTGCACGGATGTCGAAGCAACTTTCAATCACGTTGATGAGGAGAAAATGAAGCACGAATGGCGAAATTAGTGTTTTATGTTGTTTATGTTGAAACAACCTGCTCCCACGGCTGTGAAGTGACAGGTGTCAAGCTCTGACTTTAAAAAGGAACTCTGCAGGATTTCCACCTTAACTCAGCTCCATGTGTCCCTTGTCTCCAGCTCCAGAGTCCTAGTTCTGGTTAAATCAATGACTAGTAACTAGTTCCAGGGAGAATGGAGCGTCTCTTGGCTGAAAACCAACCTTGTAAGATCAGAGCCTCCGACCCGGTATCCCAGCTCTCGTCTCTGCGGCACCACCACACATACTGTAGGCTATATTTGTTCTGAGACTGAAGGAACATTACTTTTTTTAGTCACTGTAGTATATGTTCAGATTAGGACCAATGGCGTGAATTTGTGGAAATATTGTCGGGAAATTTCTGGAGAAAAGAATGTTCTAGAAAAAAAAGTGGTAAGAATTCTAAAAAAAATTTTTTATAAAAAAAGATTTTAAAAAAGGAAAATATTTTCTAGGAAAAGTGGTAAAATTTCTCAAAAACAATTCTACAAAAAATCTGTAAAATTTCTTAAAAAAAAAAAAAAAGTTTAAAGAAAAATTTTGAAAAAGTGGTAAAATTTCAAAAAAAAAAAAAAGTAAAAAATAATTTTAAAAAAGTGGTAAAAATTTCAAAAAAAAAAAGGAAAAAAGGAGTAAAAATTTCAAAAAAAAGGAAAAAAAATTCTAGAAAAAAGTAACAAGTTCCAGGGAGAATGGAGCGTCTCTTGGCTGAAAACCAACCTTGTAAGATCAGAGCCTCCGACCCGGTGTCCCAGCTCTCGTCTCCATGGCGACACCGCCACACAAACGTAACGCGCTAACCCGTAATCTCTTGTTGATGACAGATAATTAAGCAATATCACATGAGAGGGAGTGCTGTTGTACTGTATTCATGGGTTGCAGTGACGTCACGTCGAAGGGACCGCCGCCATATTTGTGTCCTATTTGACAGGTCTTCTCATATGACAGCATGCAAACCGCAGGATGGAAATGACAGTTTCTTGACAAAATGACAGGGTTTCATACATCCTGTCTGGGTTTATATCTCTATAACAACAGACAAACTCTATATTATCCCACTTATTACAGTTTATGAATTAATTAATTAATTTGAGACGTAATGTTGATCAAAGTCCTTAGTCCGGTCACTTCTCCGCTGTTTGCTCCTCACCCTCCCCCCGGTCGACTCGTGTGTAGTTGTTTTCAACGAGCTTTTGATAATCAATCAGTAGATTGATGAATTATCATGTAAATGTTACGATGTGCGCATTTATGTCGTCCTGTCTGTCATAAGAGACTACGGTTACGGGACACGTTTGTGTCACGGACTCGCGGTGGCACAGACACAGCTGGTCACAGCTGTGACACTGCGCTGGCCCGTCCGCTCTGTCCGCTCTGATCGCAGGTTTGGTTTCCAGCAGCGGTGAGGGAGGCAGAGAGCCTCCACTCTCCCTCTAACAAGCTACAAGTCATTTTTCTAACATCACAATTAGTCTGAAGCTGGTAAAAATGAAACACAAGGTAAAAATCCTTGATAGTTCTTCTGCCCTGCTCCGCTGATCAGAGCGGCGTCCCTAGCAACGGCCCGTTTTACTTAGCAACGGTTTGTTATACAGAAATAAAAGACCCTAAATGCAGAATCAGTGAATAAGAAAGTAATCAAAATGCAGAATTCAATATATCCATGTTATTAAAAAAAAAGTGAATCCCCACTTTTTGTGAGACTTGTCACAGCCCACGCTGCCACTGATAGACTGCCTGCAGTCAACTATTTATTCCGCCTGTAACTTAACGTCTTTTGGGATGGAATAAAACTGCAGTCCGGGGTTTTTTTGGCGACTGCTATCACAGTCAACAGCACAATATAATCCCGGCATCTTTCAAATAACGTCAATTTTCGGTCTCTTGCTGATTTGCTCCTACTACTCCACTTGTTCTGGTAACGTGACGCTGTGATCTGTGCCCAGATTGCCCTGATTCGGACACAAATATGGCGGCGCAGAAACACAGTGACGTCATGTGAATCTAATGAATATCAGCACGGCTGTGATTCGGTCGTAGGCACGAGGCCGCAGGCCGAGTGCCGCAGATAATCACACCGTGCTGATATACAGTACAACAGCACGACCTCGAGTGTGATATTGCTTTTATACAACAGTGCTACGAGCGCATTTTTAGAACAGTAATAAACTACAAGAGATTATGATTTGTTTGTTTATTTAATCATTTATTTGGCTCCGCCAACAGAAATAGTTCCGCAACTGGAAGGGAGACAAGGCTGTTGCCAGGCAACACATAAACATTTCATACTAGCTTGCTACTAGCTTCTAGGTTTTCCACCGAGCTGCTTCCAGTGCTGGTTCTGGTTCTGAGCCCGTGTCTGATTAGCACCGGAGCAACAGGACCAGCGTGAAGACATACAGAGACGTTATCGATACCGTATTACATCTGTTTATCTGCTATGTAATCAATATAAACACAGTTGAAGCTAAGTAAGTTAGCTGAGCTACGTGGCTAACAACAGCTAATGCTAATATCAAAACACATCACCGTCAAAAACGTAGTTGCCCCCGCGGCGATTTTTTCCCCAGCCGGGTTTAGTAGAGATTTATCGCCAATTAGACGGACCAGGTCAGGTCCAGGTTTTAATGTTCAGGTCCGTTTATAACTGTAGCAGCAGCAGCAACAGCAGCAGCAGAGAGATGGGGCAGCTCCTGTATGGGGAGCGTAGCTCTGACTTAGCTCCTGTCCACTGCTGAACAGCGGAGTGATCATGTCTGTGAAAAGTCCCAGTGCTGTTATACTGTATATCAGCACTATGGAATGTCTCGTTGTCCAATCAAATTGCTCGGTTGGGACCGGTCGGAACTAGCTGTTGTATAAGACTACACAGATATACACATGGTAACATAGTAGATCAGTGGTTCTCAAAGTGGAGTTCGGGGACCCACAACGGTCCTTTAGAGGGTTCAAGGGGGTCCCCAACTTTTTCTGGAAAATTTACCACGTTTTTTATTTATTTATCTATTTTTACTTTTCTTTCTTTCCTTTTTTTCTAACCACTTTTCTTTTATTTATTTATTTTCACTTTTTTTTTTTTTTAATTTTTTTCTATAATTTTTTTTTTTTCCTTGAGAATTTTTCCTAGAAATGTTTAAATTTTTTGGAAGAAATTGTACCGCTTTTCCCCCCCAGAAATATCTCTACAATATTTCCAAAAATTCACGCCATTGGCCCTAATTTGAAGACTAAAAAAGTAGCGTTCTTCAGTCTCAGAACAAATATATTTGTGGAGCCTATTTCTGGTGTTTGCTTCAAAATTTTGTCCAATGGGGGTCCGTGGTCTAATTTGTGTCAATTTAGGGGTTGGGATTGATTTAAAAAAGTTTGAGAACCACTGTCGTCTGGTCTCTCCTCCTCTGTGTCTCTAACCCTCCTCTCCGCCATGTGCATTAATTTTCAACAACGAAGCCGGTGAGAAATCAATCCATGGAGCGGTGGATAAGGTTATTTATCATCTACCATGTTATGTGTAGTCTTATCTGTCATCAACAAGAGATTATGGGTTACGGGCGCGTTAGGTTGGATTTCAGCCAAGAGACGCTAGGTGGAAGGCAGAGAGCCTCCATTCTCCCTGGAACGAGTCATTTAACCATCACAATTACTGTGAAGCTGTTTAATTAAGGTACAAATTTGAGCATAATTCCTCTTTAAATAGAGAAACAATGAGTGAAGTTAATGGTGGAAACCTGACAAACGACCTGGAGTGAGACAAAGAGCAGAATCTTCTCGTTGCAAGTGATTCTGTTGTAAACAGACAAAACGTGACACAAGTCACAACAGCTTCAACTGGAAAACTAATGAGCTGTGTGTTTTGTGTGTGTCTGTCTATGTGTGTGTGTGTGTGTGTGTGTGTGTGTGTGTGTGTGTTGCACAGTTCCTCGGGCAACAGCAGCAACAGCCGCAGCAGCAGAGGAGATGATCCTGTTTTTACAGTACGACATTTAATACGTGACAGGCAGACAAACACAATGAAGCAGAAGAAAATGTAAAGGTTTCAGTCAGTGAAGAGAAAGACAGAGGCAGAGCGAGCGGGCGGGCGAGCGAGCCTAAACAATACAGACAGATGAGAAAGGCAGAGAGAGAGAATAAGAGGAAGAAGAAGAGGGAGCGTAGGAGACAAAGAGGTGAAGAAACAAAGTGAAGGAATGGAGACGACATGTGTTAAAGGAGAATAAAGAGACACAAAGAGATGAAGAGAGACAGAAGCAGAGCAGAGCGCTGGGAGACAAAAGGAGGAAACACTCGACCACGACCACCACGAGTTAAACACCAACAGCTCCGACCGTGTTCACACCGACCTGCTGTCTGACACGTTTACACTCACACCGCCCGACCGACCAACCGGGGTAAACAGCCAGAACAATGCTGCTGCTCCAGCCAACGGTAGCATCAACAGCTCCGTAGAAAACTTCATCCTGTTAGAAATGAACCTTCTTGTTTTGCTTCTGTGTCCATCACTTTATTGTTTTACGGAGACACTTAAGTCAATGATGTAAATGACTTAATGTGTATTCTCTCTGGAGGCCGTTAAGCAACTCGAGAACTGGCGGTCAGTGTTGCCAACTCCTCAGTAAGGAAAGTCCCTATTGGCTGTCGTAAAAGTCGCTAGAAGTCGCTAAATGATGTCATTGTCTCAATGAGTGCTTTGGGACAGGGGCGGCCGGCTCACAGCTAGCGCCCGCTGCTCGTTGAAAACAGCTGTGATAACGTGCTTTCAGGTCCGAATCTCCAAACCAGAAACGTTTGCAACAGCACCGGAAAAAGTCGCTAGATTTGTCGCTAGTCGCTTTTGACAAAAAAAAAGGCGCCAAGAGGGTTTGGGAAGTCGCCAGATTTAGAGAGAAAGTCGCCAAGTTTGTAACACTGCTGGCGGTTAGCAAACAGTTAGCAAGCTTGTTAGCCTGGACTTCTATCACGACTCACTGTTGTTTACAACTACTTCCGGTTAGAAAACCAGCATGAGAACAATAGTGGCAGATGTTTGTAAAGTCTATAAAACCAATGATTGGACAAACGTTACTATTTCTGTGTGCATATTTTTGTAATTAGTCATGGTTATAAATTGGCAGGGACTCAATGAACGGTCCATGAAAAAATATTTTCTCTTAGTTACAACATGACTGAGCTAACTGGAGTAGTTTCATGTTGTAGCTGACGTCCTGATGTTAGCTTAGCTACCGCTGTTAGCTTAGCTACCACCGTTAGCTGTCCCTGTCAGCTGAGCCACTGATGCTTTCTAGACACTGTGATTCCCCCCAACTGAAGAAATACAACACATAGCAACACAAAACACACACACAGAAATAGTCATGATTCTTTAATCACTTAAGATTTGTCTAAACGGTGATAGGGCGTGAAAAATATTACATATAGGCCTATAGCTAAACCCTTGTAGCCTTCTCATTGCTGGTTTTCTATCCAGAATTTGAACTTGGTTGAAAGATGGACGAAAGGATCTTGTGTTTCCATTGCCTTTCCATTCCACTACACTTTTGCGATACACTTTTATATTGCCACCTCATGAGAGCATTAAAATGTTTTTGTGAGATTTTTGAGGTTTTTTGAAATGTAGGTTTTTCCATTACCAGTTTTTTATTGCAATATTTAGGTTTTATGCATTTCTAGGGGTAATGGATATGCAGTTAGTGCAACCCTGGCTAACTTTATTGTTTTATTTTCCATTATTGGTATTGATGGATTAGGACAGAAGAGGTGTTGTTATACACTGTGTTCATCATCTTAAGTGTTTGAATGGAGTTTAATTTCTAGAATCCACAGCAATGAAAAATAAAATTATATTTCACTATCAGTTACTCTGGATAACTGAGAGTCCACCGGGGAAAACCGATCACACGACAGATTATCAGGAATAATCAGAGCAGTTTTTCTCCTTTATGCTGTTGATTTATATTTTAAATATGTGTTTTTTATCTTGTTGCTTTAAGCAACACAAACCGGAGTCCGTTAATAAACCTGATTATAATCTGAACATTAAAAACCCCAGATCCGTCGGTGCGGGCCGACACCACGAGAGGTGAATGAGAATAATGTCCTCCTTTCCCTAATTTGTGTGAAGTGCCCCTTTAAATCCTCGCCCCAGCTGAAGTGGTTTTCGTTGCTACACAGGATCGTTTTGATGATGAAAATGAAAAGCTGCAGTGTAAATATTGCAGTGCCTGTGGCTGACTGAAGAATGTGTCGTTTTCATTTAATTTCCTTCAGGATGTGGCCTCAGACCCACATCTCTCTCTGCTGAGTCTGGATGAATGTTTCCTTCAGGCTACCGCTGGTGTGCAGCGAAGAACAGACTGAATAACAATGTTAAGCATCAGGCTGGGATGCTCTACACTGTATTAGGTCATAGATATTATATTGCACATGTCATAAAAATGTAGTAATGGAGTTTTTTTTGTTGTTGTTGTTGTTTTTCTCGTCTCGTCTTGGTCTCTCTGTGCATCTCCTCGTCTTCTTTGTTTAATTTAGAGAGAGCAGAAGAAAGGGAAACGATAGAGTCATGTTTTGTCTGCAGCTTTGCACTCCATTTCATCCTGAAGCCATTTATCTCTCTCTCGCACACACATATACACACACACACACATACACACACACATACACACATACACACACACACGCACGCTTCTGCATGGAGTGAGTTGTTTGAAGCTTTCAATAATCGAGTTCAGTTGTTAAGGAGTTTAACCGGAAAAACAGAAACAGACTTTTTGTTCTGAATCCTGTTTGTTGTGCACGAGCTGTGTGTGTATGTGTGTGTTTCTGTTTGTTTGTGTGGACTGTGTGTTTGTGTGTTGTCATGTTGTGAGGACAACAATCTGTTAACACTGTGTTATTGTTTGATCGGGGATCAGTCGAGGTCACGTTCAGTCAACACAAGATTGTGTTTCTGTAAAACCAACAGATCTGATTGAAATTTGATGATAATTTATTATAATTTATTATAATTTTCCAGCTGTGAAATTATGTTTACATGATTTTCATTTTGAAAACAGGAACAGGTAAATTTTAAAGGTTATAGAATGAAACCAAATCAGATAAGAGTCCACAGCCACTCAAGCTAATGTCAACATGCTACAAGGTCACAGCGACTTGCAGCTACAATATTCACTATGTTCAAGATCCGTGTTGGCATTTAAATATTTACCAGTTAACGCTAAACTAAATCAAATTACAATTTTGTACAGTGCTTCATGAGATGTGAACATGTTACCAGAGTGAGTGTGGTTGATATGAATGATGGGAGCAACTTTCACCTCGTTTTACTAGCGCAAGTTTGGCTACGGAGGTAATTGTGAGTGTTTACTCTTGTTTACTCCAGCGTGTGCAAACAGAGATACGTCGGAAAACCAAACACCATCATGTCTATAGGTTTATAATATCATCTGGAGGTGCTCACAGCTCGGTGAATATCACCACCTTCTGCAGGAGCAGTAGCATCTGGATGACAGCCACTTCCAGCGCTGTTCCAGGCTGCTTAGTGGGATCGGTGTCTCGGCCGGACGCCAGCTACAGGTGCTGCGTTTCAGCTGCGGAGCGCCTCTACATCAGTTTTTGATGTGTGAAAATCAATAGATATTCAATGTATCTAGCACAGTGTTTTTCAACCTTGGGGTCGGGACCCCACGTAGGGTCACCTGGAATTCAAATGGGGTCGCCTGAAATATCTAGTAATTGATAAAAAAAATAAAAATACTGATAAAAATATTTTTTGAACTTATTATTATTCTTTTTAAAATTATTATTAAAACACACAATGTTAAACAACTGTATTCTATACTTTCAGATTCTCAAATATAAATTGAGTTCAAATAAAATGCTCATCGCAGCTTGATTGCCATAAATTTGTGATGTCAAAAAAGGTTGGGAACCACCGATCTAGCAAGTCACTGATGCAAGACATGATAGATAGATAAATCTATCTATCTATCTATCTATCTATCTATCTATCTATCTATCTATCTATCTATCTATCTATCTATCTATCTATCTATCTATCTATCTATCTATCTATCTATCTATCTATCTATCATGTCTTGCATCAGGAGAATCTCAATGCTGATAGGCTGTTGTGACACGGCGTCATGCAAATATTTCCCATCATTTGGACTGTCTGCACAAATTTGCGTGTATCTGCATCTTTGCGTTGACTTTGTATGTAATCTCGTCATGCCAAAAACTCACTTTGCGCCCAGTGTGGATGTGTAGCAGCTGTCTGTGTGGTGTTGTTATAGGCAGGCCCGAGGTGAGTCCCGAACCCCGGTCTCCCACACCACGGGCGACGATGCAAACCGTTTTGCCAAGAGGTCAATGACCACTTGGCGGTCGGGTTTGCACGTCTTTGTGTTTAACTTCAGTAGCCTACTGTTAGAGGATCATGTTAACCAGTCTGCTTCATCCTCTGGGGACAATGAAAGTCAAGAGCATTTCATGGTAACCCACTGAATGTGTTCTAAGAAAAGTCTCTTGACCATTAAAATCATTGTCCTGCAGGTGGCACTAGTATGTGAAAAGTCTGTGGTTTATCCTCTGGGGATCAGTAATGTCTTAAGGTTTCCTGCCACCTGAGGACCAAACTTCAGTCTGTAGGAGTTCATCACGTATTTGATGGATCATAAGTCTTTGCTCCGCCACGCACAGAGATACAAGTTTATGTTTGTGCAAATATACTATCACCATCTGTCGGATTAGCTTCTTCTGCTGCTGTCGTGTTCTTTATGTCGACGTCCATCAGGCACAACAGGAAACCGACACAAAGGAAATTTGATACCGAACTCTCACTCCACTTCTAATCTAAATCTGACTTTTTTTCTATTTACCAACTGTGGTTCAGACACAACACATCGTAATTCTGTCAACAGACTGGTGATAAAATCCAAAGTGCTGTTGATGTCTTGTTGGATATACGCCGCTGTTGTTGACGGGTTCAGACTGCTGCTGCTGCTGCTGTTGTTGTCATTGTTGAGCTCAGGTGAACAGATGGAGAAGATGTGGAGGGAAACGTGAACAGACAGGATGCTTTCCTCCGTCAGCTCACACAAACATAGACGCAGTAACTCAGCAGATCAGTTCAGACACTGAGATGAACACAGATGTTGATCTGAGCAGCAGTACCGACGATGGCCGCTAGGGGCCGACACACAATGGCTTTAGACCTGTTTTACACTTTTTTTTTACTGCAATTTTTTGTGGTTATTTTTGAAACGTATTGTTCCATTGATAAGATAATAAGCAGGGCTGTACAGTGCGAGCATTTCACTCGCATATGCGCCTAAAAATAGATTGTGCGAGTAGAAAAAATGAAAAGGGAGCACGCGTGCGAGTACGGATTTCAACCCTTTCATTCGCATTTACTAAAATAAATGCATACATACACTGTTCTCAAATGTAAAAATGGGTCACATTTGACCCTCAACATTATTTAAAGGTTAAATAACATGTTTTTCATTGTGCTAACTAACAAATAGAGCCATGTATAAGGACTGTTCATCTTAAATTAATCAATTAATCGTTAATCGATCAATAAGGCCTATCAACTAACAATTAATTAATTAATCGATAATTTGCATCCCTACACTGTGTGACAAAGACGTTCTGTGTTTTGAATGACAGAGCAGTTGGCCTTATGATGGCACTGTGTGTGTATGAGTGCACGTGTAGTGTTAATAATAAAATTGTGTTATTTATGAACTTTAATAGTGCTCCTAAATTCTTTCTGTGCTCCTAATTTTTTTCATTTAGGAGCACCTGTCCTCCTAGTGAAAAAGCTAAGCGTACAGCCCTGTAATAGGGGTTAAAGAGAGTCTTTTTCAAATTTAACCTTATTAACCCAAACAACACCCAACCAACACCAAACTGGTGTTGGTTTATAAAACCCAGTGTCGTCGACATAGAGACGAACATACATGTTTTCATTGTTCAGCAGCTCGTGGACCATCCCTGTAATTTTAATTAGCTACAACTTCCTGTGCATTCAGGTGCGTGTATATGATGTGATGTGTGTAACACAGGTGACTTGCAGGTCAGATTTAGATTTGATTTGAGCCCAGATGTTCGCAGATGTTTGTCAGTTATGTAAATGTGTTTTTTTTCCCCGGCAACAGCTGTTGCGATGTACAGAACGTAGGTTGTTGTCCAAAAGTGTGTGTCCAGATGTGGCCATTGTCTTAGACATGTGTAGGACTGACAGTAATCACACACACACACACACAGACTTGGGGCTGTGTTCATCAGGACACTCTCTCAATTTATTCCGGTCATCTGTCTGTTAATTAAAACAGAAAAAAAAACAAAAAACAGACGAGATTCAGCAAACAGATTTACACTTCATCTGTTGATCTCTCTCTCTCTCGATCACACACATTAATTCAACCATATGCAGAAGGAAGTAACACAGTGTGTGTTCTGGCAGGCTGACAGCAGTCACACATTTGTATGGCTGTCTACTTGTGAAGACTCCCGGTGGACGAGCTTCACTCCCTTCACTTAGATCTCAATCTTGACCAGGATGAGGCCACAGCTGCAGATCCGACCTTCACCAAAACCGCTCCAGTCTTTAACCCTGAAACTCTCCGGAGGCCTCGGTCTGGAAAAGACGAGCTGAGCTGACTCATCCCCACTGGATACTCACCAATGAATTTAGATTAGATGAGTAACATCATCATTTCCATGATGAGATAGATTTCCATTAGTCGACCTTTGGTAGCTGAGACCTGGTCCAGATTATATTCAATTCCGAGTCATCTGGACATCTGGACATAGATTGTGGACAGCAAATCTTAAAACCATTATACCTCCTCTCCCTTTGCTAAGAGGGGGACATAAACAATAATATGTCCAAGCACGTTTTGGCTCTTTTGCATTAGTATTATATCATTTTTAATGTATGTATTGCACTCAAATTATGTAGCACAGTATTTAACCGATGTCTAGGTTGCTCCCTTTGCACTTGTAGCGTATATATTGTTTTAAACATTGTAGGATATATTTTATCATATACTTCTCTTTGTATCTGATTTATCTTCCTTGCACTTTTCCCTTTGGAGCATCCTGGCAGAAGAATTTCCTTCAGGGTGAATAAAGTTATATCTATCTATCTATCTATCTAATCAAAAGTTTCTCACCATCAATCAAAAATTTACTTTCGTTTCTAATGTTTCAAGGGTTTTTGTGACAAAGTTTTGGACCAAAGTTTTGGGCCACTTTCTGTTTTAGAAACAGATTTCTACAGCATGTCAATACAGGAATAATAGAGGGATACAGAAATGTAAAGTTGAGCATAGCAATAAAACTGACTGTTTTGTTCCTGTGTAAAGTATTTGAAGTTTAAAAAAAAAAACACGGGACCTAAAATAGAGCCTTGTGGGACGCCTAAACCTATGTTGATTTAATTGCTAATCGGACGCCTCTGACCCATATTACAAACCCTCCCAAGAGACAAACTTGATTAATGGCATGAAAGGCTGCACCGAGATCTAGAAGAACCAGGACTGAAGGTTTATTTAACTTCACTGACAAGCCTCAATAACATAGCGGCTTTTCTAAGGTCTTACCGTGTCAGTCTGTTAGGTATCAGAGAAAGTTTATGGTTAACAACACTTGATCGTTCCGGCGACAAGGCTGGTAACAGATTCAAAAGACGTGGTAAATACAGAGTCAAGTGAGCAGGTAGAAGGTTTTTTATCTCGGCACCACTTCACTGAAGTTCTGCAGGGAGCGCCCGTCTCAGATCTTCAGCACCGACCTGTCCCCTTTCCCAGCTGCTGTGTCTTTGTTCAACAGAGATGCTCAGCGCCGGTTCTGACTCACATATTCCTACCTCTCCACCTGGATCTGTGACTTCCTGTTCTCTTCGCTGTGACAAAAGCGTTTAGCAGTGACAGCTTCCATGCTTCATGCTCCCGTCTCATCTTAACAAACCTGCTACTCTGAAAAATCGAGCAGCTCCACTTCATAATGCAGAAATTTACACTTTTCTTTTTTTCTGCAGATCTGAACGTGCATGGCTCATGATGCCAAGTAGTTTGAGAACATTTTTGATTAAAATGTATGAAAATAAAACATTTTATTCACAATGTGTCACAACTGCTTATGGGCGAGTAGCAACAGATGTGGTGCAACAAAAACAGAGGTCGCTGTTAAAATGTACAGTAGGTCCTCACTAGAACAGAAATGCAGAAGTATACACACACATAGTATATCGGTGTTTGTGTGTGTGTGTGTTGAAGCTGTCAGGGTGTATATTTTCCACCGCAGTGTTTTGGTTCAAAGTAGATAATTTATTACTGCAGACCATGTTTGCATAGAGTTCATTAGAATACAAGGAGCCATAAATCATCCCACTGCTCTCTCTCTCTCCACCTGTCTCTCTTTCTCTTTTCCCTTCGCCCTCTCTCTATTTCTCTTTCTCTCTCTTTCTTTTTTATTTCATACTTTTACATTTGACTCACGTTAACACTCTCAGCCCTCCTCCCCTTCCTCCACCTCCTCCTCCTCCTCCTCCTCCTCCTCCTCCATCAGCTCAGTCTGGAGTCACAGATTTATTTCTTCCATCTGCAGCTGTTTCCCAGCGCCGGCCTTCCTCCTCCTCCTCCTCCTACCGACTCTCACTTGTGATGCTGTTGTTGATCCGAAAAGTCTGAAAAAGTTTTTTAAAACTTGTTTATTATCACGGTTTCTTTTCTGACTTGTACACAATATATGAATGAGGTCGAGGTTGCGTCAGGGAATATGCAAGCACCCATTGATTTCATGGGGGGAAAAAAATGAACAGAGCTTTATAAATGGTGGAGGATAATGGATGGTTCATCATCTCCACAGACGCGTAAACACCTCCTTTCTTTCGCTTCTTTTGATTACATCAGGCAGGTAGAAATTGCATTGGGCGGGTAGATGCAATTTGGGCTGCATTTGTCAACTTTTTTTTTGTTATAAAGTTATATTATCCATTTCCGATATTTATGATATTTCAGCTGTTACATCCACTGTGCTTTGCTTTTTTTTAGCAGAGGTGTATGAAGTACGTGAAAAAAATAACCAAGTAAAAGTACAAATATCATAACTGAAAATGACTTTGGTAAAAGTTAAAGTCACCCATAAGAAAATCACTTGAGCAAGTAAAAGTAGCTCACATTAATACTTACAAAAGTATCTTGTGAAAAAATATGCTCAAGTAAAAGGCAAGGCAATGCAAGTTTATTCGTATAGCACATTTCCGCAACAAGACAACTCAAGGTGCTTTCCATATTAGCAAAATAAGAACATAAAAAGCAAACATTATTTAAAAACAGACAAGAGAAAGAATTAAAACAGATATAAAAAAGAAGTAAAACAGAAAGGGAGACAGAACAGCTAAAACAGTAAAAAATATAAGTAAAAGTCCTTACTCATTACTTTCTATACTGACAGACTCCAGCTGCTTGGATTTCTTTGAATGTGTTTATATGTGTGTATATATATATACCACAGATAACAGCATGATCTACCTCTGTAAATAATGGCGGTAAATCATTTTGGCCATAACGATGTGTGTTCGGGAATAGGTACATGTAAATCTCCAGTCTTGGTTTGGTTCAGTTTAGTTGGATTTTTATTGTCTAACTTCACTCCTTGTGGGTTTAAACTTGTGATGGCCTATTTATCTACCATTTTACCTGTGGTTCTATGATGCAGATATAAAGCTTTAGATGCTTATGACGTGTTTTCTATTCCATGTGTTGAGTAATGATTTATGGTTTTACGTGACCTGTCTGGAAACGTCATGATTTGGGCTGTTTTTTATTTATTGGATTGGTCTGAAACCTGTTAATCTGATCTGGCAACACGGACTGAAAACAGAGGAGGTGATTTATAGCAAAGTAAAGAAGTGTAAACAAGTGGACCTGTGTATCACACAACTCTGCTGCAAGATGATGCTGAAAACTGATGAGCTGGTTGCACCATTCAATTTATTTTATTTATAAGAGACTGTGTACAATATTTAACACAAACCTCACACCTTGGTAGAGATGTTGGTAACACTACAACTACACACTGATAAACATGATTCAATCCTTCGTTCATCTTTTATGAATCAACCTTCCTGCGTTGACACTAATTGGTCTGTAATTATTCTGTAATAAGTGACTATTTAGATCAACACTGATGCTTAACTTGCATGAAATGTGTTAATTGTAAATGTGTTCATAGATGTTTTATTACAGCGTTAGGAAGAGCTTATTAATTAACATCCGTAAGTGTACATGCAAATTAGTATCACAGTGGAAAGAAGCATTTATAAGTAATGAATTAATGCTCAATAGTGTGTCGTTATTGTAAAGTCTTTCAATAATGTTTAATTCATAAAGGTTCGTAGGATTTGGGAGAATATTCATAATTTAGTTGCCATTAGTGTATTAAAAAACACAGTGTTGACCCTAGTTTAGAATTAACATCTCATATCTAAATAGGAAGTAGTCGCTGTGTTTCTGCAGGAGACGAAAAACCAGACAAACCAGTTATTGTTCCACTTAGGGCATTTTGTACGTCACTGTATGTATTCAGCTGGCTGCAGTTTGAGCCCTCACCTCTAGGTGTCACTAAATAACACACACACTGCTGCCGTTTAAAAGCTAAAACTTAAAATTAGGGATGTCACGATTATACATTTTCTTACGAACGATTATTGTCAGATAAATAATCACGGTATTACGATTATCACGATTATGCATTAATTAATTTCACTACACTATGAATGTGTAAAATCAAATATAGTCAAAAAAATAATTACATTATGCATTGTTAACACAAAATATTTCAAGTATCTATTACCAATTATCAATCCCTCGGGGGAAATGTTTGAAATATTCAGGCCATAAATTGTCATTAAGTATCTTTTTTTTTTTTTTTTTTTTATTAATACAAATGACACAAACATTTAAATTCCTACCAATTCAATGTTACATTAGTAAAATGGACCAGTATCTGAGCATTTAGCTTTACTTTGGCGCATATCTGCCGATATTCCGACATAATCTTTTTTGGTAAGTGACGGAATTTAGGAATCTTTACGATTTAATTAATTGTGGCGTTTAGTACCACGATTGATTGTGAAAACAAGTAATGGTGATATCCCTACTTAAAATAAAAGTTGTGAAACTTTGAGTTGTCTGAAGTTTGGGTGGAAATATTCTCTGAACACAAACATGTACAGGCTCCTGAGCTGCTGCACGGCTGAAGGACGAGACTGTTTAATCAATAATAATATGTGAGAAGAATACAGTTATATATAGCTTTGTGTGTTTGTGTTTGTGTGTGTGTGTGTGTTGTGTTGTGCTGCCTCCTGCTCATGTCCGAAGCTAATTAACAGACCATAAACAAACATCTAACACCCTGAGTGTGTGTCTGTTTATACGCGTGTGTGTGTGTTTGTGTGTTTTTATGTGTGTGTGTGAGGCATATTAATGAGGCTGAACACACTCCTGCAGCCAATGCACAGTAGGCAGTGACACAAACACACAAACACACACATTCTTGTACTTGTCTCTTTGTGAGGACGCTCATTAACATAATGCATTCCCAAGCCCATTACCCTTAACTGTCACCATGACAACCGCACGACCCCCACCTCTCACCTGCACCTGGCTCTCACCGGGACCTTGAAACTCAAACTGTCCTTTGAAGTCGTGACAACAACCGACTCGAAACGTCCTCGCTCCGTATAACGTCTCTGATTCGTCACGGTCCCCACAACGATAGGAAAACACGTACACACACACACACACACACATTACAACACAGATACAATGAAGCACAAACACACAGATACTTCACTTATAATCCAGTTGAGTGTGTGTGAACTGTGGATGAAACACTGTACGTTACAATTCGTAACGTTGTGAATATCAAAACAAAAGCAAATTAAACATCAACAGAGTCTGAGGTTGTTTCAGTTTAGTTCTTAACAAATCATGAGACACAAATAGTGGATATTTTGTCATATAAAGTATGTTATATGTGTAATATAGTGTCATAATATTATCACATGTCCCTGCTTTAGTGCTCTGTGTTTTTCTTGGTCTTTAAACGTCATAAAGGAAGTCAAACCCCTGAGCCGCAGCGCTGCACTGTTTCAAAAACTACTCAAAAAAAAAAACATCAGTGAGCTGCACTGTTGCAATGTGTGACATGTTCCTACATCACCACCAACACACACACACACACACACACACACACACACACACACACACACACACACACACACACACACACGCACACACGCACACACACACACACACACACACACACACTATAGTCTATTTTAACTCCGTCCCACACACTCCTTCCTGCTGCCCCAAATACGCACTAATGCACTGAACGCGTGTGTGTTCATCCACGGCTGAAAATAGTTCCCCAAGGTTTCAGCACATTGTTAAATATTAAAAGAAAATCAATCAATTATTTCAAGCAAGATGTAAACTAAAGCTAACTGGATGCATTTATATACAATAGAGTCCGGATCTAACTACAGCAACAAATGCGTATTCATCCACTACTGAAAATAGTCCCTGCAAAAACAATAGTTTTACTTTTATTTTCAGATATCTAACTTAAATCAGTGATTTCTAGGAATCTGTAAAACTAGGTGTATTCATATATTATATATACTGCTCTGCTTCCATGAATGCTAACTAAGGCGCCAAATATGTATTCATCCACTACTGAAAATAGTCCCCAACAACAGCAGCCTCCAGCTGTTTTAAGACATTTTGAAATATTTAAATCCAATCAATTATTTCAAGGTTGCAGTAAAGTAGAAAAACAAAATATGGATTTATTTATATATTGCTCTGCCTCACTGAGCACTAACTAGAGCACCAAAAAATGTATTCATCCACTGCTGAAAATAGTCCTTCCATAACAACAACAGTTGAAGGCTGTTTTAGGAAAGGATAAATTAAAGGATAGAATAAATTAAATTAACAATTTCTAGGAAGCTTTGAATTTAAAACTAACTGGGTATATTTATACATCAAGTAGTGTGCCAGATATGTATTCATCCACTGCTGAAAATAGTCCCTGACAGCACTCCAGCTGTTTTACGCAGGCTTTGTCAACAATAATAGAAATACATTCTAGTCCTAGTTTACATATAGTTCAACCCCTCCAATGCACTTTTGTCATATTTTATTTAAAGTAAACTATAATTAATTCATGTTGTTTATATGTTTATGTTGGGGAGAGTTGTTGTTGTGTTTTATTAAATAAAAAGAGTCCTGACAGTGATGAAGGTTTCTAACGTTCAGTCTCACCTGAGCTCATCAGAGCTGGTTTCTGTTTCTCCTCAGGCTGAACCGTCTTGCTCTGATTCGTTTTGTGCTTTTGTTTCTTTTTAATTGACAGAACACATCAAAAAACACACACACACACACAAACACACACAGAGACACGTGCACACAAACGTTCACTGAACTGTGTTGTTTTGTTGTTGTAAATCAAAGGTTTTGTGGATGTGACAGATTGGTTTTGCCAGCTGGCTTTATATAGCAATTTAAACGTCTTACACACACACACACACACCGACACACACACACACACACACAGACAGACACACACACACACACACACACACACACTTAGTGAGTAATGGGAGTGTGGCAGGACTGTCAGGAAAACAAGAATATAAAGAGAGATGATCAGAGTCATGGAGCTGAAACACACTCGCTGTCTCTCTGACAAACTGTCTCTCTGCTCAAATCTGTCTTTGTGTCTCATCTCTAACTTTGTGCCCCTCCCCCTCTGGTTTCTGAAGGCTACAGACCATAATAAGAATAATCCTCTGTGGTCAGTCACATAAAACTCAGTTATCCATGCAAATAGTTTAATTATTTTTGTTAACAACTGGAACAAAACTTAAAAAATTAAATAATAATGAAGTTTGCCTCATGAATTTCTAACAACTGATCTAGCAACAAGCAGAATCATAATAATAGTAATAAGAATTCATTTCTTACAGCGTTTCGCATTTAAAAAACAAAACATTTCTGGACCGCAACGATCGAGGAAGAAAGAAAATCAAATCACGTAATTAAAAATAATACAAAACGCCACCAGTAAAACCAGAAGTGGAGAATAAACACGTTGAGCTGGAGCTCCACTCACATGTTGGAGTTTCCTCCCAGCGTTTGAACTCGCTCCTCGGACTGATTTACATTTTCATCAGCGTTATCAGTGACTGATATGGTAATAGGATATTTGGCTGGTTTCCTCTCTGTAATTAGGTTTGACCTCTGTTGGAGTGTCGAACGTTGTTTTCCATTGATTTGTTGATGTTTTCTGCAGAGAAAAATCAGACGGCGAATCAATCTAGAGCTGCAGAGCGACAGGAAGGACGGGCCAGGTGCAACAACATGAAGCTTTCTACTTTAATATCAACCTGAAAGAGGAACGATGCAGGATTTTTACCTTAATTAACCAGCTCCAGAGTCCTAGTGCTGGTTGAATCAATAACTTGTAACTAGTTCCAGGGAGAATGGAGGCTCTTTAACGCGCCCCGTAACCCGTAATCTCTTGTTGATGACAGATAAGACTACACAGATATACACATGGTAACATGGTAGATGATAAATAACCTTATCCACCGCTCCATGGATTGATTTCTCACCGGTTTTGTTGGAAACAAATGCACATGGAGGAGAGGAGGGTTAGAGACACAGAGGAGGAGACACCAGACTTGCATTGTTCTCCTTTAAGGTCTAATATTTCCATAGTTACTTCATGGTGTTGTATGGAGGTTAACAAGTTTCTTTGTGTTATGGTCGCCACTGACCCGTTTTTAGGTTTTTAATGCCTAAAAGTACCACATAAATTTGTTTATTGCATCAAGGCTTTTTGACTTTGTCAGGAACCTATATTTAATCAAAATAAAAAGATTTTTAAGAATCGCACAAAACTCTATAATGCTATTGTTAAAATTATGACATTTGTGTTGTTGGGGTTAGTTATGGCCCGATTATAATGAGAATAATGAGAGTTAAAACTGAAATCATAAATGCAAAACCAACCTTTTCATTTCATTTTCAAGTCTAACAACGTAACCAAGAGATAATAAACAAATGTAATAATTGTTTTTACTGTGTTTTACAGCTGATTTAAGACTCGGGTCGAAACCGACCCTAAGACAAGAGATTGTAGCAGAAAGGTTCAGGGAAATTGAGGCATTTGCAGCAGTAAAAGGGAAACTCAGCCATGTTGCTCCTTACTTTGGCCCATGAGGTGTTTCATGCTACTTGGCCTTGAACTCCTCATCAAGCCTCTTATGGTGGATGCACCTGGTCTAGACCTCTGGAGAACTGGTCTTTGACCCTGGTCCAGATACTGTGAGGTTTGTAGCTCCAGGACTCTACAGCCTGGTTACCACCTGAGGTTCTTCACATTGTCCAGAACTACGGTATGCACCAATCGTCTAAAGCCAGATCCCCGATTGGCTGCGATCCTACTTTATAATCCAGTTGGTGTAAAGCTCTTCAGAAAAGCTTTTATTCTCTAACCTGGATGGCTCTCAACACAAGAGTCCACAACTCAACAAGCTGGCTCTCGGTCCAGAGTCTCGGCTCCAAGCTCTTACCACATCTTCTCATGGTCCAGATGCAACATGTTTTTCATTCTGGATCCAACTGGTGTCGTATCCAAGCTTCAAAACGGCCCAGCTGCCGTCGAGCTTCTTTTTCTAAGACCTGTTGGTCCTTAATTCTGCAGCACAGGCTTACATCCAAAATCAAGTTGGAAAACTTGAGCAGCGCTTGGCCGGTGGCCACGGCTGAATCCCAGACCTACCGCGAGTCACACACAAAGATTAATTAAACAGGAGGGTTGAGGGTTTGTCGCAACTGTTGTTGATAATGTTCATTTCGAATTCAGCTCGTCAAGGGCTGAAGAAGAAAGCGTGAAAGTCTTTACAGTTTCACAGATGTGTGGATGTAAACAGTCTTTGTGCCAAATGACAAACAGGACTCGTTTCTTGTTGGAAGTGGTGGAAGCTGAGAGGAGTTCCATCCAAACAGCCAGAATCAGATTCAGTCCCTCTGCTGAAGAGAGGGATGAATATTTATCAGCGAGGGTCAGACAGAGGGAGGAGAGGAAGAGGAGGATGATCAAAGGCACAGATCTGCTTTGTTCTGAGAGAGAGGGAGGGAGGGAGATGGAGGGAGGGAGGGGGGTGAAGGAAGAATGAAGGTGCTGAGACAGAAAGCAGCCGGGTTTGCCCACTCTGTCGTTCACTCTCGTTTTAATTCCCAGCTTCACTGCATAATAAGTTTGAAATAGCGAGTAACATTATCTTTCAAATGCCAACAACCGTAATATAATGTAGTTCCTGAAATGAAAAAATGAAAAAAAAAAAAGGGTAGTCCGCAGCGCCGCTGTGTCACTGTAACACGGTTCCCAACCCCTAATGCTGTTTGTTGTCGCAGCAGAAAATTCCCCCTGAAGGTTCCCTGGAGCACGACACCGGCAGAGCTGCTGCTACAAACACTGATCTGCATTTAACAAGGTGCCACTTTACCTGCATTAAGTGGCTTTTGACCAGCGGGAGTCAGAGCAGCCAGAGAAACAAACAAAGCTCTGATAGCTACACACACACACACACACACACACACACAGAGTTTTCATGTCCATCTATGTCACCTTGAATTATTACTCACTGGATTGAGCTTAATGAGCGGCAGAGAGTGTTTCGGGGCCTGTTGTTAGTTTTCCCCAGGTTTTGCCTCCCAGGCTACATATTTTGAAGAGGCTGTTCACAGCAGAAGAAAGAGAATAAGTCAGTAGAAGACGTATGAGAATAGTAGTAGTAGTAAAAAAAAAGGTGAATGATGAATACGCGATTGTGCGATTACACGTCAATCGAAGCGGCAATTTAAAGGGACAACGAGGAGTTTTGGAAAAGCGAAGCGTTTTCACACTTCATTTATGAGTCTCCGCGCACCGTGAAATTCTTTGACCGGCGCAAGACAGACTCATGTTTTCATTCATCAAGAATTAAAGTCAGAGGTTGGAAGACGATCACATACCGTCGTAGTTCCGACCATAAACGGCGATTCGGTGGCGTTATTCTCATGACGAAACCGAAAGTAAAGAAACGCTGGTCGGCTCGCCCAGCATTTCCACCACCACTAATTTAACAAAATAACGATAGAGACAAAACGATATATTTATCGAAAATGGGCCCATTAACAAGTGGTAACGTAGATTGATCCACATTAACGTGAGACTTTTTTTATAACCAAATAGAAACTCCTCGTTGTCCCTTTAAGACCCAGTTTTATTAGAAAGCGTCTACACTGCAACAAGTGCAGTAAAACAATACATTTAAAAAACGCTGCACAACGACTGTGCGATGATCGAAATTAATTCTAAGGAGTGGTCTAAATTATCCGATGGAAGTCAGGGGGCGGAGTCAGTCACTGCCAAGATGGCGACGGTGGTGGAGAGTATGATTGTGTATGTTGGCCATGTTTCTCATGCATCTCAGGTGTTCATATATTTTAAATTAACTTTTGCGTAACCATGGTAACGGCACATCCTTATTGTGGCCTTGGACGACTACCCCCCCCCCGCAGAGGCGACTAATCCACCACTGAAGGCCGTTTTCACATTTTAACGAGACGAGAGACGACGGGACGACTAATGAAGACGAGTGAGTTGTAAAAAAAAAAAAAAAAAGCTAAAGAAGTCGTCATTTTGAATTATTCCAGACATCGTTAGGATTCATGTGTCGCCACCAAACTGGAAACCTCTCCAGTGTAAAAATAAATTATATTTTCTATTTGTCAGGAGGCTTGAACAAACTCCACCAGTACCAGATTAAGGGTTTTGATGAAAACTGAAAACTTACTGACCCGTTTCCAACGTTAACATCCAGATGAATAAAGGGTGAAATCCTTTCAAAGCAGCAGAACAAAAATCAAATGTAAACTGTCGTGTTTAATGAAAGAGCAGCTCAGCAGAGGTTTGTCTGATTCCAGTGCCGAGTGGAGACCCCGGCTTTGATCAGGCTGCTCAATAATTAAAGGAAAAACCTTAACAGGAAAAATCCCACTAAATACATTTCCATCTCCATTCATGAGTTTTTATCTTTGTTTCTTGTTCCTTGGAGCAGAGAATCATTTGATCCCTTTTTTCCATCATCAGGTGAGGAGAGTGTGACTGATCTTTTTACTGCCGACCTCAGGTTATAACTATAACAGAGAGCAGATGTGGGTTTAATCCACAGTGAACTGATGTTGGATATGTAGTCGTTATGTAGCACCACTCTGCCCACAGGAGGGTTAAAGGAGCTATTTATAAGTGATGCTAACTGAAGACGGTTTAAGCACTGCAAAAACCCCAAATCCCAAAGAATATTTGTCTTATTTCTTGTCAAAATGTCTAATTTCTACTCAATACTAACCTCTTTCCACCTAAAATAAGACTCATCACCTAAAAATGATCTTGTTTTTAGATAATTTTCACTTGTTTCAAACAAATTTTCACTTAAAACAAGTAGAAAATCTGCCAGTGAAAGCAAGTTTTTTGTGCTTGAAATAAGAAAGAAAAACTTGCTCCACTATCAGATTTTTCTACTTAGTTCAAGTGAAAATATGCTTGGAAGAAGTAAAAAGTGTCTAAAAATAAGCTGCTTTTAATGTGATGAGTCTTATTTTAAGTAGAATGAGATTGTTTCGACTAGAAATAAGACAAATGTTCTTGGTAAGAGTTTGAGTTTTTGCAGTGAGAAACAACACGCTCCACTATGAGTCAGTTAACTGTATCTGTCCGTGGGTTTCTCCATGACTCCGCCCCCTTTAGGAGACCAGCAGACCATGGCTCCGCCCCCTTTAGTAGACTGGCAGACCATGGCTCCGCCCCCTTTAGGAGACCAGCAGACCATGGCTCCGCCCCCTGTAGTAGACTGGCAGACCATGGCTCCGCCCCCTTTAGGAGACCAGCAGAACATGGCTCCGCCCCCTTTAGGAGACCAGCAGAACATGGCTCCACCCCCTTTAGGAGACCAGCAGACCGTGACTCCGCCCCCTTTAGGAGACTAGCAGACCGTGACTCCGCCCCCTTTAGGAGACCAACAGACCGTGACTCCGCCCCCTTTAGGAGACCAGCAGAACATGGCTCCACCCCCTTTAGGAGACCAGCAGCAGCAGCAGGTCTTGAGTCTATTGACTCCGATGGGAGAAGTGAAAGTGAGCTCAGATTGTGGTCGATTCTTTCCCTCCAGAGTAAATATGGGACTCATTTTTCACAAGACACGTCTCTTCTGAACATTTAGACATGAAAATGGACAAATCAGGAGAAAATTAACTTTGTTCCAGACCTGTCTCTGTCTCAACAACACACTCTTGCCAGGTATTGTCAGATAACATTGGCGAATGCCAGCACTCACAAATGTTTGTAATGCTAAATATGACTGCTATCATAAGAAAATATAAACAGCTCACTTTCCTGTACCGACAAGTGTAGCTGAACCAATTTATATCATTGGAGAAGCTTGTAGTGAGCCATCCTGTCATAGTAGAGGATATTTGGAAGCAAAACAGTGCTTTGCACCTCTGGAGACGGCTGTTAATGCTCATGTTAGCTATGTAGCAGTAGCATCATGATAGTGTTTTGTTGACGCAGCCCTGGACCTTCCACCTGATTGGACTCTCCACACAACCCTGAGAAAGTCTGATTTCCTGTGGGTGTTTTCCTGGGAAATAGGAAGTTGTGCATAGATTTCCCAGGAAATAAACCACAGTTTAACACCATTGACCTCATTATGATTGTGTCTTGTCTGACAGAATAAATATCTACAGATGCAGGGAGAATAAAGAAGAACAATAAATAACAGTAGAACAGCTTAGCTCTTTATTGACGGGGTTTCTGTCTCTTTATGGAGTCGGCCGTTTCAGCCGCTGACCCGCTGACCTCACACTTCCTCTGGCAGAGCTTTTTGTTTTTCATGAAGTGCCCGGGTCTCCTCTGTGACTGCAGCTCCGCCCTCGGGGAGTTGAACCGGCGCTCGTCGAGCCAGGCAGCGGGCCGCAGCTGAGCAGTCTGCCAGGTCCCACAGGGTGGTCGGTTTGAATCCCTGCCCAGACTCAGACTCTCTGACTAAAGGCGCTGCGCCAGAGAGAGCAGCAGAAGTTAGTATGCATGTCTGAGCACTTTGTTCTGCTCCGCTACATCTGCAGGCTTCACGAGTCGCGGACTGAGTGTGTGTCGGTGCAGGTGGAGGAGGAGGAGGAGGAGGAGGAGGAGGAGGAGGAGGAGGAGGAGGAGGAGGTTCGACGTGAAGTTGAAGTTCTGCACCGGGGCGATCTGAATGAAATGTGTTTGTGTTTCTGCCTCGTTCGGCCTCTGAGAGACCGAAGCAGCAACGAGGGAAACAGCAGCTGTTCATCAGTCCGACGTGTTCGTACAGGAGGAAAGATAAAGAACTGAAACTCCTGTTGTCCTCCTGGGTCAAGGAAGGAAGGAAGGATGAAGGGAAAGAAGGGAGGAAAGGTAGATGGAGTGAGGGAACAGATTGGGTCAATTGGGGCAAAAAGGAAGGAAGAAGTAAGGACGAAGGGAAGGGAAAAAGAGGGAAAGAGGAAAGAGGGAAGGGAAAAAGGAAGGAAAGATTCATACAAGGAGGGAAGAAGAAGGGAAAGAAGGAAGGAAGGGAGGGAAAAGGGAATGTGGAAAGAAGAGAAAAGGGAAGGAAAGAAAGATGGAGGGAACAGATTTGTTCAAGGAAGGAAAGAAAAAGGGAGGAAAGAAGGAAGGGAAAAAGGAAGAAAAGAAAGATGGAGGGAGGGAACAGATTTGTTCAAGGAAGCAAGAAGAAGGGAAAGAAGGAAGTAAGGGATGGAAAAGGGATTGTGGAAAGAAGTAAGAGGAAAAAGGAAGGAAAGAAAGATGTAGGTAGGGAACAGATTCGTTCAAGGAAGGAAGAAGAAGGAAGGGAACAAGGAAGGAAAGAAAGATGGAGTGAGGGAGGGAACAGATCAGGTCAATCGGATCAAAAGAGGAAGGAAGGAGTAAGGACAAAGGGAAGGAAAGAAGGAAGGGGAAAATGATTGTGGAAAGAAGGAAGTAGGAGGAAGGGAACAGAGGGACTTAAAGACAGACTGTGTAGAAATGTCTCCCGTCTAGCAGTGATTGTATTGAGGTGAATGTTGTTCTTTATGCTGCGTTCAGGTGCAATCGGACAGACGGACGACAGCAACATGATACACACATGACAATATGTTGTTATGGCGATGCCGTATTGTTTACCTCACACATGTTTTACCGACTTTCTCTCGCCGACTAAACGACATCCGGTTTGTTTGCCGACTGCCGACCGCTCCGGTGGTGTGTATGTGAATACTAAACTCAAAGCTCACCAGCACACTGATGGGGAAAATGACTTATTAATGAAATACATGCTTTTAAATGACATAATCGATTGTTGTGAATAGACAACAAGAGAAGTTACAAAGTGGGGCTTTAAATCTGTCCTTAATTAACCTGAGCAATGATTGATTTTTTAGCGGACAACGTGTTTCATCCTCTGATCTGAGTCTCTCTCAGTCAGATCAGTATCAGTGTGAACGTCGGCCGATAAGAACCAGTTTTTGTGTCTTTAAACTTTGCAGGTGAACTGAAACTGTCTGGTTTGTTTAGAAAGAACCTCCTGCATCGGTTGAAAAATAAAATCTGATCAAGTGGATGTTTGGTCGAGTTGAACGTGTTTACAGCTTTCACCTTTTCCAGGTCAACGGTTCCTCGGTTCGTCTTCAAACAGAAGTGAAGTGTTCCCGCTGCCTCTTCTCTTCTCTTCTCCACCTTCCAGCCTGTGTGTGATTGATGCCACCTACGCTCTTTGAAGCAGCTGCCTCTGATCTCCGTGGAGGCGAAGCTTCCTGCGCCTCCGTCACTGTAAAAAAAAAAAAACAGATCTGCGGTCAGCTGGACCGAGCCGAGCCAAGCCAAGCCGGGCCAAGCCATGCTGAGCTGCTGCTGCTGCTGCTGCTGCTCTGAGCTCGGTGACGTAATTAAAGTCGACTGGAGTCAAGTGCAGAGCAAAATGTTCCAAACAGGACTTTAATTCTGGACACACTCTGAGTCCGATCCACATTCAGGGCCTCGCTCACTGTGGACTGACTTTGATCCGCTGAAGGACAATTTACTGCAGAAACACTGAGCGCTGCCAAATATGTAAAGAAACACACACACACACACACACACACACACACATACATACACACACTGTGCAGAGGTATGAAACCTGCAGTGTGTGTGTGTGTGTGTGTCTGCTGCAGTCGGAGGCTTTAATGAAGGTTTAAAGTGAATTTAGTGCTGAACTCTGCAGCTGAAGGTTTTAAAGGGAACGTGGAGTCTCAATGTGGAGACAAACCTGGCACACACACTCACAGATACACACTCACACACACTCACAGTGGTTCCCGAGCGTTTTGTCGTTCTCATTCACCCAGCGTCGCCCTGGAAACAGCTCGGGTCCAAGCGTATTACTCCTGTGACCGGACGTTTCGCTATCAGCAAAGTTCAGTCTTCAGCCGGTTTCCTACGTGCTCCGCCTCCGTTAAACCTCCATCCACTGTCGCTACGGTTTCTGAAGAGGCTCCGAGGCATCCTGGGAAAAAAAAGGAAAAAAAAGAAACACTCACCGTCCAATCAGGTGTTAGCGTGCCCTGACAGCAGGAACCAAAAACCTGCTGCTCCTCATCAGGACCAGGACTAGGCTCCAGCTACGAGACTGAAACTAAAACTCCTCAACAAACAAAGGAGAGTGACCAGACCAGAGTGAGAGTGTGTGAAGACGTTTAAAGGAGGACTTTAAAGCATAACTTTAAAGGATAATTACCGTTTTTTACAACCTGGGTCTAATTTCTAGCATAAAATACGATCATTTCCTCACCCAGATAAGTTTGGTGTCATTACAAGTCGTTGTCGCTGCGTATATCCGTATAATGGAGTCTACAGGGCAGCAGAATGCAGCCTCTAAATAACACATTATCTGCAGAGAAACTCCTTCATTTCACCAATATTTAGTTCTGATAGGCTAGTGCTATTCCCCTCTGAGTCCGGGGTTAGCTGTTATCAACATCCAGGGTCTGTAGGTTGACCTACTGACCTCTGACCTGGATGATTTTGAAAGTGCCAAACCCAAATGGACAGAAATAGAAATATCCTTTTTAATTGCATCCTCACAAACAGTACATCAAAAAAGGTGCATTTCACACCATCTCCTTGTGTGATATTTCATAATAAAAGCACAATTAAGAAATGAATGTAGACTGTTGACTGAAAGGCTGAAAGGTGGTGGGGGTGGGGGGCTCATAATTTGACAAGAACGCAGGAAGTGTTCTGTAGTAACGGTGTAATTTATATCTAAATTAAAAAAGACTAACGAGAGTGAATCAAAAAATGACCAATTTCCCATTAAAACATCAAAATGTGGCTTCTTTTTAAATATGATTTAAATCATGTGGGACTTGGGAAAAATTCCAGTTAGCTTAGTTTCTGCAGTTTAGACAATAATGATGGCTCTGGTTCACTACTTTAATAAAATGATAAATGTCTGTAAAGGTCACTCAATAAAATTATATTTTATCGTTTCAAGTACCCGTTGCAGTTACACCAGCTACCACTAGGGGTCTGAGAACCGCTGGTTGGAAAACGAAACGCTGCTCTAACGTTTGTTTTTATTTGTTGAATGTGATTTAGTTTCTCTGATCATCTTCTCTGACAGGAAACTGAACTACATGTTTTGTCTCTTGTGTCTCAGTGGTTCGGGGACCTGGTGACTCCGGTCTGGTGGGAGGACGTCTGGCTGAAAGAAGGTTTCGCTCATTTCTTCGAATACGTCGGCACCGACTTCCTCTTCCCCAAGTGGAACATGGTGAGTGATGCGTTCAAGTGTCTGTTGGTTTCAGCAGCACCTTCCACAAAGGCTGAAAACTGTGATTTTTAAAACAGGAAGTGAAGAGTTAGGGATTACAGATGCAGCCACAGGTGTGTGATCTCAGGTAAAACAGTCTGACAGTGATAAAAACCGGTGTGATGCCGAGTTCCTCTCATTTGATGATTAATATCTCATCTTTTATTCAAGACAAACAGGAAGTGGATTTTTCCGTGCGGCATCTACGAGTGCGTTCAGATATCCTGAAGCTCTGTTCACTCATGAAATTTAATTTTTCTCCTCTGATGGTTTCAGGTTTCAGCTCAAGGCTCCAGTCAAATATGAATTCGATTTTTTTTTCTTTCTTACCTTTTTCCATGAGTAAAACATTGAGAAATCTCCAGACACCAAATGCAGCACAAAACTGAAAACCTGATGTCAAAAGAAAAAAGAGCCTTTTTTTTTCTTAGGAGAAATAAAACTGGATGTTAAATCAAACTTTAAACCGGGTTTATTTTCCTGTCTGGGCTCAGAAGTAGAGGACCTCCTCCTCCTCCTCTGTGGTCAGACTTTGACAGAAAATAATTCCCAGAGGAAAGTGTTGACAGAGAGGTCTGAGGATTATACAGAGGAACTGGGACAGTGTCTGTGTGTCTGCAGCACAAACAAGAAGACACCATTCACCATCCATCCACACTGTGTGCAGGTGATGGGACAATAAAACTGAGACTGGCTGCTGGAAAACAGACAAATGTTATCTTTTAATAATATGGTTGAATTGACAACGTGGCAAAAAATAGATTCTGTTAAGAGAGGAAGTGGAAAAAAGTTATTTCAGGTGCTGGAGACTAAAATAAATATAGTTACAGCTGAATTGAGTTAGAGAAAGTTAAAGGTACAAACATGTCAATATAAAGAATTAAAGGTAGATGTTTGTGTTAAAGCTCCTTCAAAATAAAGGTAGATGTGTGTATTAAAGCTCCTTCAAAATAAAGGTAGATGTTTGTATTAAAGCTCCTTCAAAATAAAGGTAGATGTTTGTATTAAAGCTCCATACAGTATAAAGGTAGATGTTTGGGTTAAAGCTCCATACAGTATAAAGGTAGATGTTTGTGTTAAAGCTCCATACAGTATAAAGGTAGATGTTTGTGTTAAAGCTCCATACAGTATAAAGATAGATGTTTGTGTTAAAGCTCCATACAGTATAAAGATAGATGTCCATGTGTAGTGTGATTATAAAGCAGCTCTAGGTTCTATATTAATACTGTGAAAGTATCAAAGCCTCAGTCCACAGAGAAATGCACACAGCCTGTATTCAGAAACTGAGCCTTAAAACCAGCCGTCAGGACTTCCTGTCACTTTGTGATGTCACAACAAAGCCCCGCCCCCTCACCTCATCCAACAACTTGTGGGATTTGGTTTCTCTGAGTGTTTTATTCGGAAATCTGCTCTGTTTTTATTGTATATCAAACAGTCAGCTAATCAGAAGAGAGACTTGGAGCCTCTTCCCCTCTTCTGATTGGCTAACACCGACCTGTTGTTTCTAGAGTTCCAGAGAGAAGCTGAGAGAGGAGATGGAAAACTACACTGCGTTCAACCTTTTTTTACTGAAACTATATCTCATTATGGATCAGCCCTTCAAAATAAAACACAGGAGACGAGAAACACGGAGCTTTAATGGATCAACTGGAGGAAGTTTTGTCATTTTCAGTTATTATGTAGTTTTACAGTAGAAATCCACAAAAAAGACCAAAACAAACATTTTGTTTTTGTGTTTGATCTACACACCCATCTCCCTCTGTTTTAGCAACACAATACGAATCAGTGATACATTCATCATCAGTTGTGACTCTCTCTATGGGATTTTCTTTACTTGCACATTAATAAATGTAAAAATATACAATATAAGGTCATCAGTTTTTAAAAAGGTCAACTGTGACTCCTGAGGAACGTTTCAGTGACAAATTTCTTCTCACTTCGTTTTTAGACTCGCTGGATAAATTCACTTTCTGCAGCGCAACGTTTTTATTTATTTGAACTACAATGACAAAGTGGTCTGAATCTGCTGTAGGTCAGATTTTATTTAACCAACATGTGGCTTTTTCTCCAGAGTAGCTGAGGATTATGGGTATTGTAGTATGTCTCAACGCTTTAAAGCATCAAACAAAACTATTTGTTGTACAAAGAAAAACACATACGGTACATGTATCTCCAAATGTAAATGATTGTTTATTGATCTGTTGGAATAATTCAATAACTGATATGTTTTATTCTTTTAGCAAAAACCTCATAAAAAGATGAAAAGATGAGATTTTTTGAGACAAACCAGTGCCTGTGACTTTTATTTTGAAAGGTCTAATGGAACACAATGGGAACGTTGCCACAGTATCTTCGTATCTTATTTCTCTTTATTGCATAAAACATTACATAAGTCATTACAGTGTTATGAGGAGCGTTGTGTGCTGCTATGAGAGTTAAACCTGTTTGTGAGGAGGAGGAAGTCCTGACAGCGAGCGCTCCTCCTGAACTCTCCCTCCTTCTATTCCTCCACTCACACAAATCAATATCTGATTCCCTCCTCCTCCTCCTCCTCCTCCTCCTCCTCCTCCTCCTCTGGAAGCGTTTCCCTGCAGCCGGGGTAAAAAATCCTGTGTTATTTCACTCTGACAAACAAACAAACAACAAACTTGATGCACAGAGAGTGAGTCAGCGCAAAACAGTGAAATTAGAAATGATAGATTTAGTGAAAAACTCTCCGACCTGTGATTCCTCCGTTTCTTTTCTTTTCCCCGCCTGAAACTTCTCGGAGACAGTGAACGCAGCACAACTTTAAATTACAGCACACACTCGCCCTCCGCTGCCGATGAACGCCGTGATTTACTTCCAATAGAGAATGAGTTTACACCTTATCTGCA
The DNA here is from genome assembly GCF_905171665.1 of Trachurus trachurus. Classification (NCBI taxonomy): domain Eukaryota; kingdom Metazoa; phylum Chordata; class Actinopteri; order Carangiformes; family Carangidae; genus Trachurus; species Trachurus trachurus. Next base: position 3,184,399 of record NC_139912.1, read on the forward strand.
GCGCACACACACACACAAACACACAAACACAAACACACTCTGTTACACTGAGCGACATGGCATTTTTAAATCCCTGTTACTGCGGTTCAGCTCGACTGGATGCTTTAATAGAAACAAAGTGTTTCTCCAATAACAAGCACAATGATGATAAAGTCTTTCCCTGATAAAGCAATTTATGTTTAAAACAGGTTTTTATTTAAAAAGCCATTTCCATCAGCGGCGAGTCGCAGCGCTGCAGGCGGAGGAAAGGAAACGGAAAAACAAAGCAACAAATAAAAAATGTGACACGGTGAGAAATGACTCTGAAAAATAATAAAAATCACTTTCCCATCAGAGCGATTCACCTGAACTGACCTCAGAGCTGTAACCTTTCAGGACCTTTACACTCAAACTGGTTTTGAATGCATGAGGGATGATCATTGAAGTAGATGTGTGTTATAAGGGGTTAATAATAATAATAATAATTTAGATTTATCAAGGGCTTTTCATGACACCCAAAGCGCTTTACACAAACCATTATTCATAGCACATTCACACCAGTGGCGGTGGTGGTAAGATACGTCTGTATGGAACCGCATTAACACATCTATTTTTAACATCTTGTTAAACATTAAAGGGATAGCTCATCATTTTAGCAAATTGGCCCATTGCCATAATCCCTATAGTCATAGCAGTAGGTTCGTTACCTTTAATTGTCGGTGCAAGCTGTTTTTAGAACGGCGGAGCAGAGCCGTGAGCTGCTCAGAGCTACGCTACGGAGGCTCATTATGGGATTTCTTGGTTTCCCTCATCAAACTCATCAAATACACAATCCAGCAACTCCACAACGCCTAGGTGGACAAGTTGTGACCTGCACATTCACCACGCTATGAGATAATAACACAACGTTACCAGACAGAGTTGTTTTAGAGGTAAATGCAGAGACTGTTGATGAAAAACTGTCCCTGAAGGCAACGCGCATCAGTGGTTTTGCATGAATTTCCCTCTAAAACAACTCTGTCTGGTAACGTTGTGTTATTATCTCATAGCGTGGTGAATGTGCAGGTCACAACTTGTCCACCAGAGCGTTGTGGAGTTGTTGGATTTGATGAGTTTGATGAGGGAAACCAAGAAATCCCATGAGCCTCCGTAGCGTAGCTCTGAGCAGCTCACGGCTCTGCTCCGCCGTTCTAAAAATAGCTTGCACCAACAATTAAAGGTAACAAACCTACTGCTATGACTATAGGGATTATGGCAATGGACCAATTTGACAAAATGTTGAACCATCCCTTTAAGACTTTTAAAATTGACATCTTAAGACGTACAAAATTGACTTGTTACATGGACATTAAACCAGACGTTTTGAACCAAATGTCGTTCCATACTGTAGGTCTGTAGCCACAGTACCTCATTCAACATTTTAATTGACCTCTGACGCTGCAGTGAACCGTCCAATCAGAGAGACCGCCTCGTTCCGTCAGAGATTTTGATCTCAATGGTTTTCACCTGCTTAAATAAAGTAACATAAAAATAAAATAAGACTCCTGTTTGGACCTCCTGGGGCTCCGTAGCAGGATGAGACAGTTTATCTGTTTTGTTTTTGATCTGAAGGGAAGGAGAGAGTCAGAAAGTAGAGAGCCTTCAATCGAAAATATGAAATATTCATGTTAAAGAGAGCAGAGCGGAGCGGGCGATCGATATTCATCGTCTCCTGCTCCTTTATGAATTGGGACACCTGACCAATGAGAGGAGAGGAGGTATTAATTACCCATGTGCAGCTCAAGGCTCGTTACACCCCGAGGGAAACACGGTGAAAGATGAGATAAAATCATCTCAAAGAGAAAATAAATGTCAGATGAATCAACATCAGAGTGATATTAAAAAAAAACTTGATTTTCCTCGGTTTTTCCTCTTTGTCACAAACGATTGATGATGTTTTTGAGTGATTTGTTTATTCCAAGAGATGAAGGGAGTTCATGGCGAGTTTAAAAGACGATGAAATGAAGGTGAAGACGAAGGGATGCACTGCAAAAACTCACAATCTTTCCAAGAATATTTGTCTTATTTCTTGTCAAAATGTCTCATTTCTAGTCAAAACTAATCTCTTTCCACTTTAAATAAGACTCATCACCTAAAAATTAACTTGTCTTTAGATAATTTTCACTTGTTTCAAACTAATTCTCACTTGAAATAAGTAGAAAAATCTGCCAGTGAAAGGACGTTTTTTGTGCTTGTAATAAGAAAGAAGAACTTGCTCCACTATCAGATTTTTCTACTTATTTCAAGTGAAAATAGACTTGAAATAAGTAAAAAGTGTCTAAAAACAAGCTACTTTTTAATGTATAACTATGTACTGTATGTATAAATAGACTTATTTTAGGTATAATGAGATTTGTTTTGACTAGAAATGACATTCTGACTAGAAATAAGACAAATATTCTTGGTAAGATTTAGAGTTTTTGCGGTGTGAGGATGAGAGAGGAAGTGAAGCAGGACGGTGGGAGGAGACGAGCAAAAACTTCAGCAGCTGCTCTTGAACGCAGCACCGTCCCTCCATCTGTGTGTGGGTGTGTGTGTGTGTGTGTGTGTGTGTGGGTCAGACCTCCACATGTGGGTCCATCTGGTCCATAACGACCATCTGGTCCAGGTGGACCCCCCCTCAGTCGGTCTCTGCAGGTGATTTAAAGTCGTTGTTAATTAGAGCTGATGTCTCATTTACTCTCATTTCCCTTTTTTTTATTTTTTATTTCTCTGACTAATGTTGGTTTCATCTAAATGTGTCATTTTAACTAATTAACTGATATAATTTACACCACAGCCCCGATTCAGCCTCTCCGAGTGTGTCTGTGTGTGTGATTAAAACAACGGTTACCCAGGTATTAGCCAGGTCCTTAGAGGAGGGATCTGTGAAGCTCATGTATAAACACTCTGTTAATCCGTCACAGTTTAAACTCCAATTAGTCTGACACCAGATATTAGACAGGTCCGCTGCTGTTGATCCATCAGGACAAACAGGAATGTAAAACGTAAATCTGTATCAATCCGACTTGCATCAACCAGGAAATAGACCGAGCCCAGTCAGTATAAATCTAAATGTTTCATGAAACATTAATACCTCGAGAAACTTTTGTTTAAACAGATGTAGATTCATTAAAACCGAATCTACTTAATAAACAACGTTAATCCATGTATTACACCCAGCCACATTGGACCAGGAATTAGACATATCCCAGCAGATAGTACTGTTAATTTAAAAAGAGGAGGCCGGTTCCTGTTCATCCAGTTCATTAACGACCCAAAACTTACTAAGCCGCCAGTTCCATCGCTTAACAAGATGCAGGTTCATTAAAAACTAAATCTCCATAGTAAACACTGTAATCCATGAATTAAACAGAGCCACACTTCTCCGGATTTAGCCGGATCCCCGGGGTAATTTAGACAGAGCTCGTTACAGCTCAACATGTTTGCAGATGTCTATTAAAACCCTGAAACCAAGAGAGCAGAGGAGGAAGAGGAGGGGATGAGACGAGGAGACAAGGAGATGAGGAGGGAAGGAAACAAAGAAAGGAAACAAGGAGAGGCATGAATCATAGACGGAAAAGGAATAAAGTGAAAGAACAGATCAATGAATGAAGACGAACAAGCGACAGAGATGAAATGAGTGACACAAAGAATCGGAAAAACTAAATATCAAACAAACGACAAACTGAACATTTGTTTATTGATCCGATCGATCAAATAAAGAAAAACAGATGAAGATGAAAAACACCTGAAGCTTCTGAAGACGTCGGTCGTCCAGAGTTCATGTTTTTATCCTTTCTCCTTCATCTGCTCTCTTTTATTCCTCCTGCTCTTGTTGCACTTTACCTCATGTTTCTTTGTCCTTGATGCTGTTTTGATGAGTTCTATATAAATAAAGTTTATTACTGTGAATGTATTAGGTGTTAAAGGTCAAATGTGTTTGTTTGTTTTTGTGTTTGCAGGAGAAGCAGCGTTTCCTGACCGACGTCCTCCACGAGGTGATGCTATTGGACGGTCTAAGCTCCTCCCACCCCATCTCCCAGGAGGTGGAGCAGGCCACGGACATCGACCGAGTCTTCGACTGGATCGCCTACAAGAAGGTGACTTCCTACTTCCTACTTCATTAAAGGGATAGTTCAACATTTTGGCAAATTGTCCCCTTTGCCATAATCCCTATAGTCATAGCAGTAGGTTTGTTACCTTTAATTGTCGGTGCAAGCTGTTTTTAGAACGGAGGAGCGGAGCGGCGAGCTGCTCAGAGCTACGCTACGGAGGCTCATGGGATTTCGCTCTGGTGAACAAGTTGTGACCTGCACATTCACCATGCTATGAAATAGCGTCGTTAGCTAGCTATTATCATGAGTGACCAACACTTTTCAGAAAAGTCATGTAATGCCCATTCAATTGTTATTTAGCCACATCTGTCTTCTACATAAGTTAATTCAAATTTTCCTTACAAGCAATTTTAAATCTGCCTAATTTTCAATGGTTTCCAATGGGAGTTAACCCTTTCGTGACCATTGTTTGTCCAACCTAGCAACAGTAACCGTGGATGGCATGACTTGACAAAGGGTCAACTTGTTTTTTCTATTGAAATCAATAGTTCTAATGAACAGCAATAAACCAGATACTAGGTCATAGCTAATCAAGCTAATTCAACAGATTTGTACCATTTTAATTAATCCCAAACATGTTACAGAGAAATTTTTAATTAAACAGAGTGAGATCAACGTTGGACTCCATATTCCCCCAATCAATCAATCAATCAATCAATCAATCAATCAATCAATCAATCAATCAATCAATCAATCAATCAATCAATCAATCAGAAGAGGAAAGAAGAAGGGGAACTAAGATGGTTCATCGATCATTCTCCCTACACTGATAATAATTAGTCTGTAATTTACAAACATAGTTATAAAAGTCAAAGTCTGGATCAATTAAGTTAAACGTTTATAACTGTTTTAATGTGAAATTATTAAAAAGTGAAAGTTTAAATCTATTTTTCAAACAGAGAATCTACTGAAACGAGTCTGTCTTTTGTAGCAGCTGAGTCGATGTTTTTTTCCACCTGTTGTCGTGTTTAAAGCTGCGTTTCCTCGTCCTGTCCACAGGGGGCGGCGCTGATCCGGATGTTGGCCAACGTGATGGGGCAGCCGCTGTTCCAGAGAGGACTCAACGTAAGTTCCAGCTGTGCACACAAAGGTTTTTATATCTGAGGACACCAGGGGCTGCTGGGAGTGTGTGTGTGTCTGTGTGTGTTGAGCCAGAGTTTTGGAGTGATTTCAGATGAGCAGTAAAATCAGTGTTGTTGCAGTTTGAGACAAAGGTTTTCTTCTTTTTCTCTGCTGTAAAACAACGTCGCTCCACATCCGACCTGGTTCGACCCGAGTGAAGCTGCAGTTTGTGAATGAAAACTTTTTAGAGACAGGTTTAAAGGGATAGTTCAACATTTTGGCAAATTGGCCCATTGCCATAGTCCCTATAGTCATAGCAGTAGGTTCGTTACCTTTAATTGTCGGTGCAAGCTGTTTTTAGAACGGCGGAGCAGAGCCGTGAGCTGCTCAGAGCTACGCTACGGAGGCTCATGGGATTTCTTGGTTTCCCTCATCAAACTCATCAAATACACAATCCAACAACTCCACAACGCTCTGGTGGACAAGTTGTGACCTGCACATTCACCACGCTATGAGATAATAACACAACGTTACCACACAGAGTTGTTTTAGAGGGAAATTCATGCAAAACCGCTGATAAAACAACTCTGTCTGGTAACGTTGTGTTATTATCTCATAGCGTGGTGAATGTGCAGGTCACAACTTGTCCACCAGAGCGTTGTGGAGTTGTTGGATTGTGTATTTGATGAGTTTGATGAGGGAAACCAAGAAATCCCATGAGCCTCCGTAGCGTAGCTCTGAGCAGCTCACGGCTCTGCTCCGCCGTTCTAAAAACAGCTTGCACCGACAATTAAAGGTAACGAACCTACTGCTATGACTATAGGGATTATGGCAATGGGCCAATTTGACAAAATGTTGAACTATCCCTTTAAAGCCACAGAAGTTAAATCTCAGATATTAAAATGATTCTGAGTGTGTGTGACAGGACGCCGACGTTCAAAGCTGCCAGAGACGTAAAAAAAGAAACTCCTCAATAAAATATCTATTAGATTCAACTCAACGGAGTGTGTGTGTGTGTGTGTGTGTGTGTGTGTGTGTGTGTGTGTGTGTGTGTGTGTGTGTGACAGCAGCTGAACATGAAACAATAAAAGCTCAGTTTAATGAGGAACCATACGTTCTGTTTCTGTTTTTCTGAGTTCAAAGAGAAGTTGAATAAATGGATGTTTGGTGTCGAACAAACTGATGAAACATGGATCAGACAGAGACACGGAAACTCTTTTATACCACTCCCAGAGCCGTCACTCGAAAGCACCACCATGATTAAAGTCATTATTACCATGATTATTATTATTAATAGAGTGAGAGAGAGTGTTTCAAGTTCCAGTCATCAATTAGTTTTTATTGACTTCAAACAAGAGAACAAAGATTTAGAGGAGAAGGAGGAAGAGGTTCAACCTTTCAAAATAAAAGACCAGAGGAGAGAAAAGTGTGAAGTTTCATTGTGCAGTGACAGTGAAGATGATGTCATATGATAGAAGGTGAAAGTGGGTTAAACACGGTAGTTTAATGGAAATATGTGTAAAACCACAAACACACACACACACACACACACACACACACACACACACACACACACACACACACACACACACACACACACACACACACACACACACACACACACACACACACACACACAGAGAGATATAGGCAGTGTGTGTGTGTTTTTTCCTGCAGGAACTCTCAGTGACCTGAAACACTGAGAACCAGATTCTATATAAAACACTGCTGATCCAGCAGCGCAACACACACACACACACACACACACACTGTACTGTAGGTGTGTGTGTGTGTCTGTGTGTGTGTGTGTGTGTGTGTGTGTGACAGCCTGATAAGAACAGATTGCAGCTGCTGAAGTAAAATCGTTCCTCGTTCTCTGAGTTTTAATCTTAAATCTTAAAGCGTCAAAGTGAAAATTAAAAATGTGCAACGAACCGACGTGTGATGTCATTGTCAGTCTGAGCCGTGATGTCATCATTTAGACTCGTGAACGTTATTATCACATCTCTGACACTTCACAGCTTCATGTTGTTTAAAAAAGTGCAACAAAAATTAGTTTGTTATTATTAAAATGTTTCTGCTACAGAAAAGAGCAGTAAGAGTTATTCACAAGGGAGGCAACAGAAAACCTGCAAATAGTTTTATTTCTGCAGGTTTATTGAAAGTGGCCGATATAATAGAACCTTAAATTATTCAGACCTTAAAAATAATGTAAAAATAATGTATAAAGCAAAGAACAAATCATTACCAGAATCAAACTGGAGGAAGAGGATAAAACAGACTGAAGCTTGGTTTTAATTTGCAAGGCTAAGCTTAAAACAAATGTGTATTTCTGTTGCAGGTGTAAAACTATGGCATTCACAAAGAAAGGAACTGAAAAGTTGTACAAGTATGTCTCAGTTTAAGAAAATGTTTAAAAAAGAAAAGATAAGCGTCTACAAAAAAGGAGAAAGAGAAAAAGAAGGGGAAAAAAGAAAATATAGATAGACGAGTGGTGTCTACTGCTATTTTGCTTGTTTGTTTACTTGTTATTATTATATGTTTCATCATCTTTAATTTTTTGAAATAGAATATAATATTGGTGTTGATATAGTAAGCCAGTGCAAATATACAGAGAGGGGCAGGTACTATACGTTTTTCTTCATCCTGCTCCTTTTCATTCATGGTGACAATGTGTAGCTACATTATGTAAATATGTGCAAACATGTGTAGAATGTATACACTGCAAAAACTCTACATCTTTCCAAGAATATGTCTTTTTTCTTGTCAAAATGTCTCATTTCTAGTCAAAACTAATCTCTTTCCACTTAAAATAAGACTCATCGCCTAAAAAATTAACTTGTTTTTAGACAGTTTTCACTTGTTTCAAACTAATTTTCAATTGAAATAAGTAGAAAAATCTGCCAGTGAAAGCAAGTTTTTTTGTGCTTGTAATAAGGAAGAAAAACTTGCTCCACTATCAGATTTTTCTACTTATTTCAAGTTAAAATTTAGCGTAGCGTTAGTTCTGGCAGGCCATGACGTCAAGCTCTTAATCAGCACAGCGTAACTGTCTTCACCTGTGCAGATCAGCTGATGGCTCAGCTGACTGCCCGTGGCTGCTTCCTATTGGGGAACTGCATTCAGGGCGCGCTATTTAAACTGCTCTAGTCCGACGTCACCTCCCTTGCTGCTGCTGCTGCTTCCTCTGCCGGCTTTTTGCAACCCACCTCCACCCCAGCTCCTCCTGTCATTGTATCTTGTTGGTTGCTCTGCTCTGTCTGGGTTTTCTTTGCTGCTGCGCTCCCTGCTTATGCCGTTCATGATGGCTCGTGAAGGGCAGGAAGGTGCTCTTCCTGCCTCAGGCTTTCCACGCAAGCGCGTGGAAGAGCAGGGGGTCCCAGAACAGTACCATACCGCCAAATTAAACTGTGCAAGTAAATAAATATTATTTTGACATAGTGGTCCTGACAGAAATAGGCTTGAAATAAGTAAAAAAAAGTGTCTAAAAACAAGCTACGGTTTAATGTGATGAGTCTTATTTTAAGTAGAATTAGATTTGTTTTGACTAGAAATGAGACAAATATTTTGAGTTTTTGCAGTGTACCATGAATGGAATAGGCCTAAATCAAAAATGAAATGAAATGTTAAAACTCTTTGACCACAGACGGACACAGTGTAACATCATCATCATCACAGTGTCACTGACAGACTCACACCGTCGTTCTCCCACATTTTCTAGCGCAGAGTGTGTGTGTGTGTGTGTGTGTGTGTGTGTTATCTCTGTCAGCTTTAGTGAAGGTGACACTGTTGTTATCATGTATGTCATCTTGTTTCAATAAAGAGCTGCTTCTTCTCCTTATCAACCTCCCAACACATGAGGACGACAACGACTGACACACACACACACACACACACACACACACACACACACACACACACACACACACACACACACACGCGCACACACACACACACACACACACACACACACACACACACACACACACAGAGGGATTAGCTCTCTCTCTCTCTGCAGGTGTTCTCTGTTATCTTCTGCTACTTTCCTGCCTTTTTCTTGTTATATTACAAACTGAAACATCGCTCCCTCTCTTCCTCCTCCCTCGGCGTTCCCTCTCTTCCTCCTCCCTCGGCGTTCCCTCTCTCCGACTCCACGGCAACTCCATGGCGACGGCGGCGGTGGGAATGACTTTTTTTCCTCCCTGGCGCTGAGATCAAACCGAACACGAGCGTCACCTGAACGAGCTCCTTCTGAAACCAGGAGATTTGATTTTCTTCTTTGACTCGTCGCTTTGTTCACGTTTTTTTTTAAGATTTAACTGACTGAGAGTTTTGAAGTCGGAGCAAAGATCCAGAATCCCAAAAGGTCTCTGCCCCGTCTTCACACTGTTTGTCTCAGTGTCGCGGATCGACACAGAGACCATGTGAACCCGGTCTGTGAACTTAAAGACAAACTCAGCTCCATGTGTCCCTTGTCTCCAGCTCCATGTCTCTAGTTCTGGTTAAATCAATGACTAGTAACTAGTTGCAGGGAGAATGGAGCGTCTCTTGGCTGAAAACCAACCTTGTAAGATCAGAGCCTCCGACCCGGTGTCCCAGCTCTCGTCTCCATGGCGACACCGCCACACAAACGTAACGCGCCCCGTAACCCGTAATCTCTTGTTGATGACAGATAAGACTACACAGATATACACATGGTAACATGGTAGATTAGTGGTTTTTAAAGTGGAGACCCACAAGTGTCCTTTAGAGCAGTGGTTCCCAAACTTTTTGTGGCCAAGGCACCCCAAAGGACAAGTAAAAATCTCAAGGCACACCTATTGTTCAAAATAGCCTTCATAACACGTGTTATCACTTATATCATGTAAAATATCTGTAAATGTGCATAATTATTTACTAATGCCAAATAAAATGTGACAAAGATAACTGGCTACATTACTCACGAAATCATATTTATTAACGAAATATTTCAAAAATTAATTTGAAACTTTATCAAATTAGGCTTCATCAAAGCAGCAATACAACCATTTAAACCAGACAGGTCACAATAAGGCAAAGGAAACTTTGCAAAAATTCATCACAGAGAACTATCAATGCAAGGAAGCAGCACCGTCCATTGTCCTACAAATTGGGAAATATGGGGTTCTCTTTGAGGTTTTTTTTTTTTTAAGAATTGTTTTTAGGTATAGAGTTTGCCTCTGTATTATGAAATGAGTGCATACAAAGTACTGATAGTAAATTAAAAATAATTATTTTTTGTGTAGTTGTATATTGCAATAATAATGTATGTTGGTTGTCACAAATTCCCACGGCACACCTGGACTTGCCTCACGGCACACCGTTTGGGAACCACTGCTTTAGAGGTTTCAAGGGGGCCTCCAACCTTTTCTGGAAGTTTTACCACTTTTTTGTAAAATTTCTAACCCTTTTTTTTGGGGAGAAATTCTTACCACTTTATTTATTTATTTTTTACTTAAAAAAAAAAAAAATTATCATTTTTTCTAGAATTTTTTTAAAAACCTCTTTTTTTTTTTAGAAATTTTTGAATTTTTTTCTAGAATTTTTTTTAAAGTTTTTTTGAGAAATCTTACCACTTTTTTCTAGAACTTTTAAAAACTTTTTTTTTTTGAAATTTTAACCACTTTTTTATTTATTTATTTATGCTCTCTCTTTTTTTTTTTTTTTAGAAATGTTTCCATTCTTTCTAGAATTTAAAAAAAAAAAATTGGGAGAAATCTTACCACTTTTTTCTAGATTATGATTTTTTTTTCTTGAGAATTTTTAAAAAACCTGAAAAACCTGAAATAAACAAAAAACAATTGAGATAAAAAATGGATCTCAGGTTCGGTCCAGTTTCAGTTCGATGACCTCACCTGGTGATGTCACTTCCTGTCTCAGCTCTTTTTCTCTTCTGGTTGTTTTCAGGATTATCTGCTGAGTCACATGTACAGCAACGCAGCCAGAGACGACCTGTGGAGCAAACTGACTCAGGTAACTCAGGGCTGATTGGTTTATCAATTAATTAATTAGTGTGAACTGGTCGTTATTGGTTACTGATTACTGATTATTGATTGATGTCCAGGCCATGCGTTCAGAGGGGCGGGACATCAACATCGGAGAGATGATGGACAGGTGGACGCTCCAGATGGGCTACCCCGTCCTCACCATCAGCAAGAACCAATCGGAGCAGCTCCCCACTCATTACATCACCGTCAACCAGGAGCACTTCCTGTACGGACAGGAAGCCAGGGGCAACAACAGGTCAGTTCAAAATAAAAGTTTTATTTTTTAATTTTTTTAATTTTATTTTTACAAACCTCACGCTCACGGCACAGGAAGTGTTTCCATGGGAACATAAAATGTGACGGACCGGGCTCATGTGGTTAAACTCATGAGAATGCTTGTGTTTTCTTCTGAGCCCTCAGGGCCACCGTACAGACCCTTATTTTTTTGCTCTTTATTTTCTTTAGCTGCAGCTTCAGTTTAAATCAAACCTCCAGTTCTTAATCTGCTTCTTTTTTCATTCATCGTCATCTTCTTTTTCATCTTCTTCTTTTTCCATTTTCTTCTTCAATCTTCTTTTTCCATCATTTTCTTCTTCTTTTTCCATTTTCTCCTTCTTCATCGTCTTTTCCATCTTCTTCCTCTTCATTGTCTTTTTCCTAATTCTTCATTATCTTCTTTTTCCTTCTTTTTCTGCTTCTTCTTCAATCTTCTTTTTCCATCTTCTTCTTCCATCTTTTTATTTTTATTCCTCTTCCTTTTTCATCTCCTCCTTCCTCTCTCTTTACTACCACTTGCTTTCTTCTTGTTCTTCTCTATCTCTTTCTTATCCTCTGCCTCCATTTACCTCTCCTTCTTCTTCCTCCTCCTCTTCCTCCTCCTCCTCGGAGCTTCAGTGAACTGTTCAGAGTTGCAAGTCGTTGACCTTTGTTTGCTGCAGCCCCGAGGACTTAACATTTCATCGACCTCCTGCTGTTCGACACAACACAACATCTGGAGACTCTCTGGTCCGTCAGCGTTAGCGTTCCTCTGAGGTTCCTCTGAGGTTCCTCGTCTCGTCCTCTCGGTGACGGAGCTGAAGCAGCTTTTCTCCGCGTTCTTCACCACCTTTACATCATTTATGTTTCATCTATATTTGATTCGCACAATGTTTTATTCACGTACTTCACAACCTCTGGAGTTTATTCTCTTCGCTGTTTTATCGACCCACTTTTTCCTCCTTCAATATTTCATCACCTCTTTTTTTTTTTTTTTACCTGTTGTTCACTTCTGTTCTTTCCCCCTTTCTTTTTTTCTTTCTTTCTTTCTTTCTTTCTTTCTTTCTTTCTTTCTTTCTTTCTTTCTTTCTTTTTTCTTTCTTTCTGTCACGTTTTCCCACCGTATCTGACATTTACGATCTCTCCGACCGACTCAGCTCTTCACCAAAAGTTTCTCTACCTGTTTTCTTGTTGTCTTTTTTCTCCTCCTCCTCCTCCTCCTCCTCCTCCTCCTCCTCCTCCTCTTCTTCTTTTTCTTTAATCTTTTTGTTTCTTCTCTCGCTCCTCTGCGCTCTCTCGCTCCTCAGGTCTCGTCAGTTGATGAACTGAAGCTTTTTGTCGGAGGTGAACTTGAACGTTTTCTCTCTCGTTTCGGCTCGTTTTGGCTCTTGTTTCGGTCCCATGGGGCTGCGTTCAGATGCACTCGCTGGTCCCGAGGCGTTCACCAACACTCATAGTAAAAAAAAAAAAAAAAAAAAGGATAAAAAAAAAACTAAGCTGTTGTTGTTCAGCGAATTGAATCAGAGACAGACGCTGATGTTTGATCCCATGGAGCTGCGTTCAGAGGCGCGGCGTCGGCGTCCCACTGTGTTACACACTGTTGACTCAAACTAATACAGAATCTTTAGAAAATAAACCAAAATAAACTCAACGTCTGGTTCTGTCCAGTGTCTCCTTGAACGAGCTGCGAGGAGAAACGAAACGTCCTTCAACTACTGTGGTTTCTGTTCAGAAGGTTATTATTGAGTTGAGGGAGCAGTGAATGCACCATCTGTAGATACTGTGTGTCCAAGGCCTTTAGTACTAGTGATTACAACAGATGGAGAATTACATGTTATACAATGGCAAGAAGTGTGTGACCCCTCTGGATTTTTTCTTATTTTCTGCGTTGAATGTGATTCGATCAATTTATTAGGACTAAACCCCCTGAGATCTGCTCTGATCTCGTTTTCGAGGGGATTCTACATCTAACAATGTACAAAACAGTCATAAGAAGACAAACCATAGACAACACAAATAAAGGAACAGATAAAAACAAGAAGACAAAAGAAAGAAGCAACAGAAAAAGTAACAACTACACAGTAGATAGACAAATCAAACAAACATAGTTATATAAAGTAATAATGTTAGAGTCAATGAGTCAGATGGAGACAGTTTTATTAGAAGCTGTGAGGTGTTATATCTGACAGTTTCTGAGAAAAGAAGAAATAAATGAAATGAGGACATGGATCAGACATTTGCAGGTTCATTATTCCAGTCAGATAAGTTTTAAAGTCTTTCTTAGTAAGTCACAAGTGTAGACAAACACCTACAAACTATTATAATATGTCGTCTTTATTGAACATGTCCATTAAACATTGACAGTAATGACTGGTTTGGATCATTCACACCTTACAGAACACAACAGTTTGTGTTGTATTAGGGTAAATGCATTGTGTTTGTTTATATTTGTGACTTGGTGTTCGTTCACACCAGAAGCGCCATGAGCGTCATTGGCAGCCGTGCAGTCGCAACGCAGGCGACCAGAGCCTCAGTTTGAAGTTGAGAGAAACTCTTTACACTTTATGCAAATGAGCAGCGTCGACGCCAAGGAGAAAGAGAAAAAAAGAATAGGGAAAGAGAAGAGGAAGATGGAGGAAAAGCTCATAATTGTGATTATACAGCATGCCTGTGTTTACGGGTGTTATATAAGTTATAAGTTGTTATAATAAGTGTGTAATGAAAATCGTGAATAATACACAGTGAAAACATGAACGATAGTATATGGTCAACCATGGAAAGCGATACGATACGATACAATATGATACGATACAATACAATATGATACAATGCGATACAATGCGATACAGTGCGATACAATGCGATACAATACGATACAATACGATACAATATGATACGATACAATACGATACAATACAATATGATACAATACAATACAATACGATACGATACAATACAATACGATACGATATGATACAATACAATACAATACGATACGATACAATACAATACCATACAATACGATACGGTACAATACAATACGATACGATACGATACAATACAATACAATACAATACCATACGATACGGTACGATACGGTACAATGGTACAGTACGATACAATGCAATGCGATACGGTGCAATACGATACGATACAATACGATACGATACAATACAATACGATACGATACAATACGATACAATACAATACGATACGATACAATACAATACAATACGATACGATACAATACAATACCATACAATACGGTACGATACTGTACAATACAATACCATACAATGCAATGCGATACGGTGCAATACAATACGATACAATGCATATTGTCCATCTCATTGAAATTTGTCTTGGACTCTATGCGCCATGAATGTCTTGATGGCCACAATGACAACAAACAATACAACTTCAGCTATACCAACCCAGCAAATACAAAACATGACAGCATTACACATATCCCACTATTGCACCTCATAAATTCACCATAGTAAGAGCACTAGAAGAATTATTGCACAAACTCAAGCAGTATTGTTAAGAAATTTGAAGGAAGTTAGTCGACCCCATTTCATGAGCAGTTAATGCAGGGAACTAGGAAACTCCTTGTTCTTGAGTTTTGTGCATGAGGTGACTTTGAGAGCTTTTCAGAGTTTTAACTTTAATCTCAAATCTGAACCCAGAGTCACAGAATTTATATTAATATACATGAGTTAATGCAGCCTCACTAAACCTTCCAGGAGAAGTCTTTATATCTGATTTACTTTATGATCTAACCTCCAGAAATCATCGCAAAAAACACAGTTTAGATCTTAGTTTAGTTTTATAACAAGTTCAGTTTCCTGCGGTTTCTGTATCCATGAGTTTAACTGTAAACAGGAAGTGATAATCGATCGTTCAGCCTGTTTTTATGCTGAAAACACCTTCGACTTCTTCTGTTTTCACACATTAGTCTCCACTGACACGCCTCACACAGTCTCTTTAAAGACAAAAGTTGGAAAATAACTTCTTTTTTTAAAAACTCAAATAAAAAAAAAACTTTGACTCGACTTCTTAGCAATGATAAGGTGACATTTTGAAGAACACAGCTTATTTATTTTTCTGTCACACGTCTCCTCTTCCACTTCGCCGGCTGTTTGAGACGTTTCAGATTTGACTCTTTTATTTTTCCCACCATCAAACAGTCGACAGAGAGACAGAGAGGAGGAGTCGCTGTGTGAAGACAAAGAGAAACCAGAGGACGGACAAAAAACAGGATCTGAGCTGATGATGATGATGATGAAGCTGACTGAGACGTGATTGGAGGAAAAGCTGATTCCTGTTTGATTCAACAAACTTTAAAAACTAAAC
Source organism: Trachurus trachurus (assembly GCF_905171665.1). Lineage (NCBI taxonomy): Eukaryota > Metazoa > Chordata > Actinopteri > Carangiformes > Carangidae > Trachurus > Trachurus trachurus. Next base: position 3,200,192 of record NC_139912.1, read on the forward strand.
GGGAAGGTGGTAAATGATTAATAATCCACCTCAGCTCAGTTGAAAGGAGCTAAACGTCTGTTTATGTTCAGCTTCACCTTCTGTAGCAGATGGTGCAGAAATAAAATCAAAGTTATAATGATAAGAATAAACTGGAAAAACTACAAGTCAGTGAAGTAGAAACTGACAAAAAAATTGTCATTCAAAAAGTAGAAACACTAGAAAAACTGAATGATGTAAACGTGTGTCATGATTTAACCTCTATAAATAGGATGGCAACAGCAAACAGGAAGTGGTAATAGATCATTCAGATGGTTCCTAAAGGGATAGTTCAACATTCTGGCAAATTGGCCCATTGCCATAATCCCTATAGTCATAGCAGTAGGTTCGTTACCTTTAATTGTCGGTGCAAGCTATTTTTAGAACGGCGGAGCAGAGCCGTGAGCTGCTCAGAGCTACGCTACGGAGGCTCATGGGATTTCTTGGTTTCCCTCATCAAACTCATCAAATACACAATCCAACAACTCCACAACGCTCTGGTGGACAAGTTGTGACCTGCACATTCACCACGCTATGAGATAATAACACAACGTTACCAGACAGAGTTGTTTTAGAGGGAAATTCATGCAAAACCGCTGATGCACGTTGCCTTCAGGGACAGTTTTTCATCAAGCAGTCTCTGTATTTACCGTTACAAACCTACTGCTATGACTATAGGGATTATGGCAATGGGACAATTTGCCAAAATGTTGAACTATCCCTTTAAATAAACAGAAGTCTCTTGTTTACACTAAAAATATAAAGAATCTGTTAAAAACACAAAGATTTAAATGATCCTGGACTGAACACTGAAGACTCATGAGATCATTTACACACACACACACAACGTGTCCCTGTAGAGCTGAGTTGTACTTAACACACATGTCCATGTTGTGTGTGTGTGTTTCAGTTGGTTGCCTTTGATGAATAAACCATAAACTTACACACACACACAAACTCACACACACACACACACATAGGAGAATGTGTTCATTAATATTTGAACAGACTTAAGACTGTTTATTTTAGACGACAGTGTGTGTGTGTGTGTGTGTGTGTGTGTGTGTGTGTGTGTGTGTAATAGAGTTCTCCTCCTGTCAGTCACATTTGATATAAATGTCCGGTTAAATATTTGGTTGCTAGGCAGCATATCGATCCAAGGTTGCCCACGGTGACAGATGGTTGTTAAATAGATCTTTTCTTTGGCTGATTGTGTTACAATGACCCTGACAACACACACACACACACACACACACACGATGATTGATTGTTTGGTGTCTGTAATTAAATCCACTTTAATTAAAATATGAATCAATTTCATCAAAATGAGTTGAATTAAACTCGGAGCCTCTGAAGGTTTTTATTGGCGCTAAAGAGAAAGTCTGGTTTTAAAGGCTGGTTTATTAGTGTCATTAGTGCTCAGTACAGTACAGCTGTAAACTGTGTGTGTGTGTGTGTGTGTATCTGTGAGTCACCTCTACCACATGTAACCGTGACGACGTGATGTCTTTGTGTTGAGCCAGAGCTTTTATTTTGGTATCTGTCGGCTGCAGTGACGGGAATAACAGCTTTATGAAATAGCAGCACTATAGTAATCAAATAAGTTACTGTTTCCCATGTTATATGCGCTGTGAGTTGAGTTGAGTTGAGTTGAGTTGAGTTGAGTTGAGTTGCGTTACACTGATGCTGCATTCACCTGCAGTTGGGCAGACGGCCGTCGGTAACAAACCAGATATTTATGTTGGTTTAACATATTGTCACGTGTATTGTTTTGCCCACTTGTTTACATAGAGGCTTGTTTAAGCCGTTACATGCAGTGGCTGACGTCCGTCTGCCGTCTGCCCAATTTCACGTGAATGCAGCATGAAAAATACGATTAAGTTGCTTGCGATATATACAACCGCAACGCTTGATGGGAGGAATTCCTACACAATGTACCTTTAAAGCGTACGTTATTATTTTTCAGTCTATCAACTAGTTGGAAAAAAGTTGTTAATCTGGAACTAACTAACACGGAGCCTAGTGCGGGGGAATATATATCTTATAATATCTATCCAATATAATAATCCATAATGGCTGTCATATTCACGCCTATATATTCTGTGTGTGTGTATATATATATTTAAATAAATGTGTGTGTGTGTGTTTGTATGTGTATACATATAGATAGATATAGATATAGATATATAGATACTGTATATGTACTGTATAGTAGTGGCGTCTCATGCTGCAGATTTGTGGCCTCACAGTTCATACCGATTCGTTCTAAGAGGAAAACATAGAAAAGAAAATACAGTTCCCACAAAGCAATTATCCACACAACCATCTCACACACAGCTCAGTTCAGGAGGTCTCACACACACACACACACACACACACACACACACACACACACACACACACACACACACACACACACACACACACACACACACACACACACACACACACACACACACACACACACACACACACACAGAGGAGGCTGTTATTGCTGTAACATGTCTGCCGTCAGACACAATGGGCCTTTCCAACACACTGGGCTTTTCTTGCTGTTGTTTGCATAATAAATTGATTTCTCAAAGCCTCGTTTAACCACGTTCTGTAGCAAAGCCTCAAGGGAAAAATAATTAAGAGGATCCAGATAGAGAGGAGCAACAGAACAGACGATATATTTACTCAGTTACTGTAATGAGAAGTGAAGGAACTGGTACTCTAAGTATTGAGCTCCACTTCATTTAGACACTCGTTATCAATTAACATTTTTTTCCCCATTAAAACATGTGACAAGCTTGTGTTATATTGTTTTTTGTTATGATTTATATGTAAATTAAAGCAGATATCAGCTTCACGGCCGTTTCGGCTAATGCTGCGTTCAAGGCAGGCTTTTGAAACCGTAAGTTACAGCTTCAAGTCACAACTACGACTTGGTAGCGTTCCAGGTAACCCGTAGCTCGTGTTTTTACCATCCTGTTGTCTGTGAAAGTTCCCTATAACGGCCACTCGTAACTTCCGACCCGTGAACTCGTACCAGATCGAACTGGTATGACTTCACAGGAAGGAAAAACACAAAGTACGAGTTTCTTTGAACGCACCATGAGTTAGCAGCCCCCGCCCTTGTCAGGCATCAATTGGTCCTCGTGCTACGTCACCACATTCACGCGCATCCCTTGGCTGCACACACAGCCCTTCATGCCGTTCTCTCTCCTCATTGGATAACACTTGTATCCCACAAGGAAAATTTTCTCCTCGGGTTACAGCAGAGCAGAGTGACGGAGAGACTCGTGTTTAGGCTGAAATACTTCATGTAAGTGATTGCTGACGGAAAATAGGACTATTTAGGACTTATATTAACAAAAACATTCCACTGATATCTGCTTTAATGAAGATCTGAAACAATTTTGAAAATCATTGAAGTCATTTATCTTGTGCAAACAATTCATTGGACTTAAAAAAAAACAAACAAAGGAAGTTAAAGCTCCATGTTTCTTCTACTTCTGTTTTTTTTTTTATAAATGTGGATCAATAAGAAGACCAGTTCTCTTCTGATTGGCTTCTGAGTGATCCAATAAAGAAGAAGGGAGCAAATTTCACAATAAAACACTCAGAGAAACCAAACCCTGCAAGGTGTTGGATGGTGGGTCCAGGTGGTGAGGGGGCGGGGTTTAGTTGTGACATCACAAAGTGACAGGAAGTCCTGACGGCTGGTTTTAAGGCTCAGTTTCTGAATACAGGCTGTGTGCATTTCTCTGTGGACTGAGGCTTTGATACTTTCACAGTATTAATATAGAACCTAGAGCTGCTTTATAATCACACTACACATGGACATCCACCTTTATACTGTATGGAGCTTTAATACAAACATCTACCTTTATACTGTATGGAGCTTTAACACAAACATCTACCTTTATACTGTATGGAGCTTTAATACAAACATCTACCTTTATACTGTATGGAGCTTTAACACAAACATCTACCTTTATACTGTATGGAGCTTTAACACAAACATCTACCTTTATACTGTATGGAGCTTTAACACAAACATCTACCTTTATACTGTATGGAGCTTTAATACAAACATCTACCTTTATACTGTATGGAGCTTTAACACAAACATCTACCTGTATGGAGCTTTAACACAAACATCTACCTTTATACTGTATGGAGCTTTAACACAAACATCTACCTTTATACTGTATGGAGCTTTAACACAAACATCTACCTTTATACTGTATGGAGCTTTAACACAAACATCTACCTTTATACTGTATGGAGCTTTAATACAAACATCTACCTTTATACTGTATGGAGCTTTAATACAAACATCTACCTTTATACTGTATGGAGCTTTAACACAAACATCTACCTTTATACTGTATGGAGCTTTAACACAAACATCTTTACAGTCATTAACCTGTTGAGTTTCCTCTGGATCAGCTCTTCAAAGTAAGGTAGAATTAGAAGAGAAGAGGACAATTATTCATGTTTAAATGTGTCGTCATTATCAAACAGTTAATTACTTCAGCTCCTGTTTCTTTGTTGAGTTTTTTTTTTTGTCTTTCTTCCTCTTCTCCTTCTCCCTCTCCTTCTCTCTGTCTCTCTGCCATTTAAAGACCATTTACCGCCCAAATGTCACAGCGTCTCAAAAACAGCCGTGTTCAAGCTCGGCGCCGACGCCGTTTAAAGATAATCTAATTGGCGTCTAAGAGGCTTTATGATCTCGGAGGGGTGAAGGATTCACTCCAGGAGTTTATTTTTTTTCCTGTTTTTCTTTTTTCCCCGTGTCTGCGAGCTCTCCGAGTCTCAAAATGTGAAAATCACTTCAGCGAGTTTTTGGGCCGGACAGCACATTTAACCTCGCTGGCTCTCGGAGAGAGACAATAACCCTGAGCCACTTCTCCTGACTGATGTTCACTGACTGCTGCAGCTATTACACCCTCTCTCTCTCTGCAGCGCCGCTGGTGTCGCTCGTCCCGTTTCCAGCTGACTGATGTGGAGTGATGATCGCCGACCATCACTCTCCCGCTCTAATGTCTCTCCATCTGATAACCGAGGCAATAAAACCCCAATCCAATTTCACTGACCATTACTGACATCACTCTCTCTCTCTCTCTGTAGTTTACAGTGGCAGGTCCCATTGACGGTCGCCGTGGGAAACGCATCCGCTGTTTGTTTGGAGAGTCTCATCTGGATCAACAACAAGACAGGTACGACGCCGCTGCAGCTGCTGCTGCTCCTGGATCAGTTCAGAAGGTTTAATCTGGATCAAAATGATCCGGATTTTGAAATCCCTTGTTTTTCCATCCAGGATCACGTAAATCCATCTTTACTTTCCCTCCAGTTGTTCAAAGTGGATTTTATACAAACTTCACACTGAATCTACGAGGTCCTTAAAGAACAGAACAGCAGCACGGGCTCACTCAAAATGTCTTTTAAACAACCAGACCCTTATATGACCAACAAAAGATTAATAATAATACATTGTGAATATTTGATTTGATTTGAATTGAATTTTTGAATTTTTATTTTTGCACAAGTTAAAAGAATACAACATAAAACATGATAGGTAACAATAAGCCAAGGCAAAAAGCCACAAAGGGCTTATTTTTAAGCCTCCACCTTATATTACAGTTTAATGTGAAAAAACACAAAATAACATGAAAAAAAAAAATAAAAAAAAAAAATAGAATAATGACTGACAACAATAATAAATATAAAAAACAACAGAAAATATTTGATTTGATTTTATTCTATTTTAAGTGGTTTCAAATTCAAATTTCATTTAACTGTCCAGTAATTGGGGGGAAAAAACATTTAGAGTTCTTAAAGGGACAACGAGGAGTTTCTATTTGGTTATAAAAAAGTCTCATGTTAATGTGGATGAATCTACGTTACCACTTGTTAATGGGCCCATTTTCGATAAATATATGGTTTTGTCACTATCGTTATTTTGTTATTATTAGTGGTGGTGGAAATGCTGGTTGAGCCGACCAGCGCTTCTTTACTTTAGGTTTCGTGGCGAGTCATGAGAATAACGCCGCCGAATCTCCGTTTATGGTCGGAACTACGACGGTATGTGATCGTCTTCCAACCTCTGACTTTAATTCTTGATGAATGAAAACATGAGTCGGTCACACGCCGGTCAAAGAATTTCACGGTGCGGAGGCTCATAAATGTAGTGTGAAAACGCTTTGCTTTTACAAAACTCCTCGTTGTCCCTTTAATTTGTTGAATGACCAAAAGTTAATTTTATTAACTTCATCACTGTAATGGTTCAAAAATTAGACGCAAAATATAGCAAAAAAATAAAGTTTATTTATACTACATGATAAATGTTGTTTATTTGACCAGTTTGAATTGGATTTAAATTGCATTTTGTTCCTGAATCCATCAAACAGCTGGGATCAGAAGTTTTCCTGATCATTCTAAAAAGTTCTGAACAAACCAAACTGAGGGTTGGATCCAGATTAAAACCAAGATTGGATCACATGATCTAATCCGGTCTCAGAATCTGTTATTTTAATTTTGAAACGACCCATTTTCAACCCATTGATACGATTTATTATCCAAAATCTAATCAGATTACTTTTGGAGAACTGGGCCCTGGAGATAACGAGCTCCTACCTCTGAGATTATTTCTGTTACCAAAGAAAAAAAAAAAAAACTTCCTCTTGATCAGAAATTAATCATCTGATAATGTGGAGACGTGTGATTGGTAGTTAATGGAGTAAAAAATTGCAGCTCTCAGGTGTGTTCCTCTGAGGAGAAGCTCATCACCGTGAATAAAAATAAACATCCTTCCTGTTCTGGTTCATGAAAACTGATAATGTCTCTCCTTCAAAATAAAGCTCCTTCTGCCTGGTTTAAGCCCAGTTTTTCTTTTTATTTCCTCTGTTTTTGAGGAATGAATTGGATTTTTCTTTTTTCTTTTTTTTTGTGAAGTAAAACACAATCTTGTTCTGTTATTGGAAAATAAAGCAGGTTTTCTGAGGATGAGTAAACGTCCTCGCTGCTTCTGTTTTCACAGAATAAACCTTTCCTGTTCTTGTTTTATACACCGAGTGAAACTCATTCAGCTTCTGCTTTCAGGGAAATAAACTCAGGTTCTGGAGCAAAAAGCCAATTCTGCTTTTGTTTGCAGACACTGAAACTCATTTTCTTTCTGTTCTGAGGGATAAAGCTGGACGTTTTTTGAGTTATTGTGGAGAAGAGCTCATATTGTATCTGCTTTTGTTGTTTTGGTCGTGGTAGAACTTCCACTTCTTCTGAGTCTCCAAGTTCAACTCTTCAACACAGTTTGATTTGTAGAAGTTGTGGAAGTGGGCCAGACTTGGGTCAGCAGCTATTTTCTTTCTGTTCTCTCCTGGCTGCTCCACTAAAGCTCCAACCCAGTTTTTTTTTAACAACACTCAGACTTTGTTCTTTGGATCCTGAGAGAAAGATCTCGCAGTTTAATTGTTTTTTTGTTTCTTTTACATTCTCTGCTGCTTCCGTGTGTATTTGTGGAGCTGAAGGTGTTGTAGATGTTCTCCACCTGCTTTACTCATTCATCTTTGAGCAGAAGTGTATTTTTTATGAGTTGCACAGTCGACCGGTTTCAGCTCTACAGATCCGCACACACACAGAAAGAGCAGCAACTCGAATTTCTAGGAAAACTAAAAAAAAAAAAAAACAGTTTATCTTCCACGGTGATCTCCTGCTGCACATTCAGCTCACACAGGACGGATGTTTGATGGGAAATGACGACCTTCACCTGCTGCTGCTGCTGCTGCTGCTGCTCGCCTGAGGCTTCAGTGTTTGTTTGACTGACCAGCAGCAACTTATATATATAGCACATTAACTTTTATAGGTTTTTCATTTGTAAACCTGACATATCACAAGTCAAACTTGACATAATTTCCATATGGAAAATTTCCAATAACATTAACAAATAGTTGATGTGAATAAAAATATTTGTATTATTATGGGTTAAAAATATATATGGGTATATTATGGGTAGAAATATTTTTTGTTTGTTAGTTTGTTTTATGGAGGTGCATTTGTATCTTTCTTATTCAATCGAGAAAAAAAAGTTGATTTAAACAAAACGGATATTTTCAATCAAAACAAACTTAACTTCAATCCAAAAAAAACAAAAACATTTCAATCAAAGAAAAAGGGGTTTGAATGCAAAAAAAATTATTTTAGACTCAAAAAATTGCATTCGAGCACTTGTATTTGGGCCATATTATGGGCAGGATATTTGTGTTTTTATTATTCAAAGAAAAAAAGGATTCACACAGTTTTTTGGGTCTTGAATATGTTTTTGCATTCAAACACTTATTTTATTGAAGTGAAGTTTGTTTTTGTTTAAATCAACTTCTTTTTTTGATTGGATAATAAAGACACAAATGCACCTCCATAGATTAACTTCAGTTTCTAGTTTTTTAAAGAGAAAACATGAAGAAAGTGCTGAAACTCTCCGGGACAGCGTGGTGTCATCTGTGTATGGGAGGACCTCACCGACACCGTGGTTACTGAACCAACTGTTGGTGTTTCTGATTGGCCGACAGACTCATCGTCGTTCTGTTTTCTTTCATCAGAGAGCCACAGGATTGGTCAGATGGGTGACAACACCTGGTTGCTCGGCAACATAAACCAGACGGGCTACTTCCGCGTGAACTACGACCTCCAGAACTGGAAACTGTTGATTCAGCAGCTTCACAACAACCCCCAGGTATCATTGCACCGTACTGCACTACACCGCACTGCACTACACCGCACTGCACCGCACCGCACTGCACTACACCGCACTGCACTACACTGCACTACACCGTACTGCACTACACCGCACTGCACTACACTGCACTACACCGCACTGCACTACACTGCACTACACTGCACTGCACCGCACCGTAACCGTACTGTGTTGTTTCTTTATTTATTTAACAAAGTTTCTGTTTTCATTTTGACTCATCCTCTCTCTCTCTTTATCTCAGATTATCTCTGTTGGAAACAGGGCGGGGCTTATCGATGATGCCTTCAACCTGGCCAGGTGAGTTTCCCTTGAACATTTGGCTGCCGTATGTTTCTAGATACTTCGTTTAAAGGTCCAGTGTGTAAAATGTGGAGAAAAACGTGACATCCAGCGTTCAGATTCTAGATTTCAGCACTCACTCGCACTCACCCCTCCCGTCGGCAAAGTGACGGATGGTGGCCTCCGAGGACAAAACACCTTGTTTACCAGGACTATTTAAGGGGCATGGAGTGATGAGGTGAAGATCTGCACCAATTTAGCACATGTGTTTCCTCCTCCTTCTTCTTTGGTTTATTTAGGAACGTGAAACACTTAAAACGTGCTCTCTGGTTGGCTGGATTTTCCCTTCAGGCTGCCGTACAAACATGGCGACGCAAGATGGCGACACTCTCTAAAGCAAGACCCTTGTTATATGTAGATATAAAAGAAGAATTCTAAGGCTACGGAAACCAAACGGATTTTATTTTATAGTGATTATACACATATACAACTCTATTCATGGGTAGTATATTCAGATTTTGCCAATAAACCTTGCCAATTTTTACGCGCTGAACCTTTACAGTAGTTTTTCTCTGTGAGGACACAATGTCATCGGTGATTATCAGTTACAAATCTTCTCTGTAATCCTCACAAATTAGATTTCATTTGAATTTCCTCCCTCGTTGGGTTTATTTTTGAACGTGAAACTCTTGAAACATGCTCTCTGATTGGCTGGAATTTCCGTTCAGGCTGCCGTACAAACATGGCAGCGCAAGATGGCGACACTCTCTAAATCAAGACCCTTATGTAGATATAAAACAATAATTATAAGGCTACAAAACCGAACAGATTTATACACTTATGGGTAGTATATTCAGATTTTGCCAATAAACCGTGACAGATATTACACACTGGACCTTTAAGTGATGATCTCATGCTTTATACACACACCACACACACAGTTGATCAGGACATAATAGAGTCGTAGACTTTCTCTCTGTCACTCAGGCTGTAAAATATCTGGCGTGTGTGTCTCTTGTTTGTGTCGCATTGTTTCCGAGGAGGAGTGTGTGTGTGTGTGTGTGTGTGTGTGTGTGTGTGTGTGTGTGTGTGTGTGTGTGTGTGTGTGTGTGTGTGTGTGTGTGTGTGTGTGTGTGTGTTTGTCGATGCGCAGTCTGCCTCCCTGTGATATGTTTGTTTACATGGACTGAGTTTATTCTAATGGACGGATACATTTCAGAATTGTCATCATCTATTTAGCAGAGTCAACAAGACGATGTTGTGCCGCCGGGCATGTAGTTGCAGCACACACTCGGCTCGACATACACTGGTTTATGGGCTGTGTGTGTGAATGCAGTTAAGACCTATGGATTTTCATACACAACATTAACATTCACACACGCGGGGCCTCGGGATGGAGCTTTGCCAGCGCTGGATTCCTGCAGCATCCACACACGGCCGTGATGATGATAAGTGCAGCTCAGTGGCTCAGGGATTAACGCTGTCTCCTCACGGCAGCAGGTTTTTTTTTTTCCTCTGAGTGAAGTTGGCATGTTCTCTTTTACATGATCTCCTTCAGCTCTTCACCAACAGATACCATGAGCCTCAAACAGCTTTCAAAGTAAACACCACTTCTCCTGAAATCATCCCAAACACTTCAAGCTGAGGTTTTTCAGTCCGACTGTGTTGTTTCTTATCCGTTAGCGACTCTTTGTGCTGCAGAAATGCACAGATTCCCAGGAACTGCCAGCTGGAAAATCTATACATGTAGATTTGTTGGAATTTGAATCTAATTTCTTGCCAAATTTCCTCAAATTCTGTGTTTATGTAAGTGTATATAATAGGGGTGGGACGATACGCTTTTCTCCCAATTCGATTTTTCTACGATTTTTTGGATGGCGATTCGATTTAAATTGCGATTCTACGATATTACTGATTCTCTCGATTTTTAGTCTGCATTTTTTACATTTATCTGCACACAAATACTGTAGGAGCCTATAAATTAACATACTCCATTATAAAGTGAACTTAAACCCTTTTCAAAACCTGTACTCTCTGTATGTAAAAAAGGCTAACAAATGCACATTGCACAATATTTTTTTAAAAATTCAAAAAAAAATGTTTTCAAAAAAAACCGTCTAAAAATAAATAAATAAAATAAAATAAAAAATCGATTTTTGAAAAATAAAATCGATTCAAAAATCGTCAGAAAAGATATTGCGATTAGAGTTATGTGAATCGATTTTTTTCTCCCACCCCTATAAATTAGATCCCTGGGCCATTTAAATGTAACGGTTCAGTCTGTGGATGTTAGTCCTCTGGACCGTGCCGTCGAACTTCACTCGAAAGTGTGGATTTGAAACTTTCTCCCAGTTTTTATTTGACTTTGACAAACCATGTAAAACCAGAGAAATGATTGGTTTAACTTGATGATACAATAAATATTTATCCAGGGGATGTGATGGAAGGAGCAGGCATTGACTTTCTTCCATTTATTCGTCATTTTCTTGTCATTTTACAAAACGGGAAAAAGTGGTCGAATCAGCTGATGAATGTAGCCGTCTGACACGTCTTCAACAATCCCCACATTTCCACTCAACACATTTCACACGTTAAAATCTCTTCTCCCATTTCCAGTCAGCACAAGTCGTAATTATCAGATCATGTCGATGAAGTTTTGCTGAAAAAAAGAAACCAAGCATGGGCATGTGGTGTAGTATGAAAGTAAAATCTAAAGTATTCAAAAACAGCTAAAATCTTTTCAGACACTTGAAATGTGTTTATGAGTTGAACCACTGAGTCGGAGAATTTTGACATTTGCTTCAGACACCGTTAGTTTCCTAATCCATCATTGGCCTAATTTGCATAATTTTAAAAGTTTATGCACGATTTGTAAATAAAACATTTAGTTTGTGTTTCTCTGGAGCTGTTTAATGTGTTCAGTGTGGTTTGTAATTTATTTTTTTGTGATTTGAATCAGCTCCTGCAGTTTGACTACTTACTTAATCATATTTAGTTATCAAGGACAATTAAAAAAACAGAAATGAAACAAGAATAGTAAGTTCAGGAGAGGTTAAAAACCCGTTCTGGGCATTTACAAAATACCTCCCTGAAAAATACACAAAGATTTAAAGGGATAGTTCAACATTTTGGCAAATTGGCCCAATGCCATAATCGCTATAGTCATAGCAGTAGGTTCGTTATCTTTATTTGTCGGTGCAAGCTGTTTTTAGAACGGCGGAGCAGAGCCGTGAGCTGCTCAGAGCTACGCTACGGAGGCTCTTGGGATTTCTTGGTTTCCCTCATCAAACTCATCAAATACACAATCCAACAACTCCACAAAAACAACTCCACTGGTGGACAAGTTGTGACCTGCACATTCACCACGCTATGAGATAATAACACAACGTTACCACACAGAGTTGTTTTAGAGGGAAATTCATGCAAAAGTTTTTCAGCAAGCAGACTCTGTATTTCCCTCGAAAACCGCTCCATTTAGTAACTTTCCGTTATTATCTCATAGCGTGGTGAATGTGCAGGTCACAACTTGTCCACCAGAGCGTTTTGGAGCTGTTGGATTGTGTATTTGATGAGTTTGATGAGAGAAACCAAGAAATCCCATGAGCCTCCGCAGCGTAGCTCTGAGCAGCTCGCCGCTCCACTCCGCTGTTCTAAAAATAACTTACACCGACAAATAAAGGTAACAAACCTACTGCTATGACTATCACAATTATGGCAATGGGCCAATTTGCCAAAATGTTGAACTATCCCTTTAACAACAATTCAATAACAACAACGCTGCAGCTGCGGCACGTTCACGGTCGACTCCGGTCGTCCAGAACTTAAACGGAGTGAGAAGAGGCCGAGCTGCTGAGTGAGCGATGGAGGAAGCTGCAGCCGCTCACCGGAGCCTCTCGTTCCTCATAATGATGTTTTCAGCCCGGAGCTTTTCTGAGCACTGTGACCAAAATCTAGTCTGACACCGGGCCTATAACTCAATCCACCCCCCTCTTTCTTTCTTTCTCTCTTTCGCTGTATCTCTCTCTCTCTCTCGCCATCTGTCCTCTGTCATGTTGAACGACCCACAGCGAGAGACGAGTGCGCTGCCATCCTCCTTCTCTGAGAGCATGCTGATGAGTTAGAGGCTCGGTCGGTCGGAGCTTTCCAGCTACTACCGACCCATTAATAGTCACGGTGACAGCAGCAGAACAGAGCAGCAAAAGAGAGGATCCACGCTCGCCTCGCTTCAGACTGTCGCCGCGGCAACGCCTGGCATCATCATGATCACAACCACACACAGCGTTAGGACAGACAGACAATGTGGTGCTGGTTCTTTATTTTATCGTCCTTTACAGCAGCTCAGAGCGAGCGGAGACAGCGAGTCTGTGAAGAGACGAGTTTATTTACGGCGAAGCTGGAGTCTGTCCACGCGGCCAGGTACCAATAAAGTTGTGTGTTTAAGTGAAGCAAAGCATTAAATATGAAGTTAATGTTCCTCAGCACTGAAACTCAGGAGGTTTGTAGGTTTAAAGGAACAGTTCCACCTTTCGGGGAACCTTCCTCCTGTTTGTCCTTTTGTCTGTTTGTTACCTTTAATTGTCGGTGCAAGCTATTTTTAGAACGGCGGAGCAGAGCCGTGAGCTGCTCAGATACACAATCCAACAACTCCACAACGCTCTGGTGGACAAGTTGTGACCTGCACATTCAGAAGGGAACGTTACGAGATGTAGTGGATCTGATTCAAGTGAAGCACTTTGATATCCAGTAAGAAATGTGCTGCACAAATAAATTATTATTATTATAAATAAACCAAACATGAGAAGAGTCAGAACCTCTGAGATGTTTAGACCAGAATCTGATTCTCACAACAGGGGTCAGACTGTTTCACTACTGTCCAAAGTCTCTGTTGACTCATTTAAAGAAGGAAATAACCAGGTACATCAGTAATAACCTGACGATAACAAACATTAGCATGAATGTCCACGTCACACAAAACAGATAACTGAGTAATTACGCAACAACAAGTGGGACAAAACAGATGAAGCATCTTCCATCCATAGATAAATTATATTAGTATTAGGGGCCGTTTACACGGAGACGCTTGCGAGTAAAGACGATAAAATAGTTTATCGGAAGTGCCTTTCGTTTATATGGTGACGGCGTTTTTGGGGCTTGAAGACGCAAAAATCTCAAACCACCCCTGAAAGTGGAAAAGTTGAATACGCTCCAGCGCAGCGTCTCCGTCTAAACAGGCCAAGACGCAAAACTGGCTCAGATCTGCTGTACTACTCACGTCAAGTCGGCGTGTTGACGTCAGGTCGGCGTGTTGACGTCAAGTTGGCGTGTTGACGTCACGATACAAACAAACATGTCGGATTACATCCACCCTTCAGAGAGGCTGTATTCGAAACCGCATACTATACTGCTAGTACGTACTGATTTGGCCAAAATGTAGTATGTAGTATGCAGTATGCGAACAAAAGCAAAATCTGCAGTATGCGAAAAGTTCCCGGATGTCGTACTGATTCGGAAAATATCTCCAGTATGCATCTGACCAGTCTACATCGCCTACTGTATCCCACAATGCAATGCTCCCCTGACGTCCTAACGTAACCAGAGCGTAACCAAAGACGGTAGTGTAGCCGTGTACCGTAACTATAGTTTAATAAAATAAAACTTAATGCAGACTGATCGGTTCATTGTAAAATATTTATTTATTTTTTTGTAAATGTGGTGATTTCTGTACATAACGTTAGGCTCCAGAGCCCCGAGGCAGCGCTGCTTACACACAAGAAGCTTCACTTTACATTCAAACAAACTAACTTAATGCTACTGCCACAATTGAGATTTCATCAATGAGACCAACATTTTTCTCCTAAAAATAATTTAACCAGCCGGTGGTAAACCTTTAAAAACCTGCGGGTAAGTTAATTAGCGAGGGTTTTCTCCTCCGGAATGACGTCGTAGTGCTGGCCGGCCGAGCACGTCAGGAGCCGGGCTGCTGCCTCTGTGATGTCCCGGTCGCTGCGGAGCTTCACTTCTCCGAAAAACATCGGAGCGAACTTTTAAACAGCCGTCGTTTGGATAAACTGGCCGTATATTTGGGGTCTTAACAGTTACTTTCTCGCACGAAAAAATATTAAAACTTAATAAAGTTACATAATTACAGCGCTAGAGCGAGAAATAAAACAGCTTTTAGCCTGTTTACAGCTGCTGCTACCGGTTGCTGTGAAATGCATTCTGGGAAACTCGTATACTGCATACTGCGATGATAACGGCGTCGGTCTGCTGAAGCAGCATACTGAATCCCACATTCAGTATGCAGTATACAGTACATATAACGCAGTATGTAGTAGGCAGTACGGTAGTATGCGGTTTCGAAAACAGCCAGAGAGTGGTCTGGAGCAATAGCTCGACCTCTTCATCGGACAGTTCTTCTTGTTGTTAGCTGTAGCCATGTTTTCCTTTACTGATTTCCCGGCACAGTGACGAGAAGAAGGAAGGTTCTACGGATGCGCGTAGGCATCGCGGCGTTTGTGACAGCACCACCTAGTGGTCTGGCGTGCATTAGCAATGGATTTGTACACACTTTTGCGTCTCCGTATACACACAGATTTCCTCCCGAGAACGCCCGTGTAGACGCAAAATAAAAAGTGAAGACGCGACGCCACTTTTGCGTCTTCTGTTCACACCGTCTTCGTGTAAACCTGGCCTTAGTGACAGATTAATTATAACAATGGATGTTTTATTATCAGTATTCATGCGTCATAAAGACCATATGCAGTGGATACACCAATAAGAGGCCTTTATGAAACTTGCATTGATCAGATATTTCCTCTCGACATCAACGTGAATGTACTGAGGTGTGAACCTGGAGGCGGAGTTTAGTGTCTGAGGAGCAGAGGAGAAATGTTTGAGATGTTTGATCGAACTCAGGTCGTGGTTCTTTGAGCAGAGAAGCTGGAAGAGTCGCTGACAAAACACAGAGCAGACGCCTTGTTCAGTGGAGATGCAGCGTCAGCAGCTTCTCTGATTGCCACTTATTGAATTTGTTTTTTTTTTCCGATTGATCTTTAATCTCAGAATTAATTTCAGTTTTGCTGATTCTTCTGCTGTTTACAGTTCGATTGGCTGAAGCCCGGAGAAATCCACAGAGCACCGAGCGCTGGGTGTGTGTGTGTGTGTGTGTGTGAAGCTAGTTTAACAGTAATAAATGGCCGTGTCTCTCCGAGTGTGCACTTAAACGGTGATGGATGTCGCCTCTCCTGCTGTGTGTGTGTATACGTGTGCATGTGTGTGCGCATGTGTGTGTGTGTGACTGCGGCAGTCCCTCGTTAGCTCTCCACTGAGCCTTGCTAATGGCTAATGGACAAACAATTAACTGGCCCTTAACGATGTTAACGAGTTAATGAGCTCAGTTTAAAGGCTGCAGTGTTCATTACAAACACAATGTGAGAGTTAAACAGATAAAACAACACACTGATCATTTCACTGCTCGGTTTCTGACTCATTCATCACATGTTATTATTTATATTTACAGAGCAGACAATTGGCTGTTTGATTATGTGTCACTTAAAAAAAACAATATGCAAATTTTCCAGTTGAAGGAGTTTAGTCATTGGACATGTGGTCCTTAAGTTATCAAAAAAGCAACAAAAGTTTGCAAGTATCAAACATTAGCATTACATTTTAGTAGCTAATGTTAGCAGCAAACGGTTGTGACGAAACTTAGCAGAAAATGTTAATAGCAAACATTACCTGCAAATGTTAAAGGTGTACAGAAATGGCTGTTTGTCCTGTTTGTCGCGCCGAGTTGTCACGAGCTGCAACACGAGTTTACCCGAGTGAGGAAAACGAATTTGATTGGTCGTTATCGAGCGGGCGGGATATTCAAAGCTTGGGGCGAGACCGAGCTCCGTGTGTGTGTGTGTGTGTGTCTCAGACGTTTGAATGACGGATGACGGATCCAATATCAGTGGCCGGTGAATTGTGTACAGGCTGACGTATAATCCGTGCGCCTGCATTATCCAATGCGGAAAAAAAAATACACACTTTCATCCCGGATTTACTCAAAAATAGAATTTTGCACAAAGTTTGGCCTACAACGTCTGAAAGATGAGTTATCACATTAATTTTATGACCCAAAGTGGGCTCAAATTCAATTTTCTTTTCTGTACACCTTTAACAGCTAATGTGATTGACAAATCTTAGCTGAAAATGTAGGCTACTTAGCTACCAGCGAATGTTAATGGAAAACATTAGCAGCAAACACTGGCAACAATTGTAGGCTATAACTTAGCAAATCTTACCTGAACAAACAAGAGCAAGAGAAGTTAGAAACAAAAGTTGGCCGCAAATTATACAATTAAACGTTATAGCATTATATTTTAGTAGCTAACATTGGCAGCAAACATTCTGATGAAGCTTTGGACCAAATGTTAGTTGTTGTTAAATGTTAAAAGCAAACAACGGTAAATGTAAACAGCTAGTCACAAATCTTGCAGTAGCCTATAGGCTAAATTTTATTGGCGAATGTCAGTGGAACACATTAGCGACAAACAGGGAAAGATATTAACAATTTAGCAGAACATGTTACAAACAAACAATAGCAAGAGATGTTAGCTACAAAAGTTAGTGACAGATTATACAATTAAACGTTAGCATTAAATCTTTGTAGCTAGGTAACATTAGCAAACATCAGTAACGAATATAGTGTTACAAACAAACATTAGCACTAAATGTTAGCAGCAAATCTTTGTCGAAAAAGTTAGCAATGAACTTTAGAAGCAAATGTTGTTGGCAAACATGAAGAAATTTTCCAGCATAAAGTTTGAAGTTTTTTCTCTTGATGTTACTCTTGTTTTTAATCAGTTGTTCTGTTTGTTGAAACCAGGAGGAACCAAAGAGTTGTTTGTTTTTGCTTTGACTGAGACACTTCAGAAGTTACAGAAGTTTCACTCTGTGTTTTATCAAAGTGAAGCCTACCTATTTTTCTTAGATATGAGACAAGACAAAGAAACAGGAAACAAACAAACAAACAAACCCATCCATGAATAACATACAGAGTTCATCATGTATAAAATTTGTGAGCACACAGGCAGGAGGAAATAAAACCTGGGAGAGAGAGAGAGAGAATAAAAGTAGACAAAAGAAATACAGAAATACAGTTGCTGTATTGACATTTGTTGCCGTGGCAACTGATCGCATCATGTGAACGGCGCGAGTCAAGTGTGACGTTTGTGTTTCGGTCCGGACGGATGATGGATGATCAGGTGATGGATGATGTTTGTGTTTGAAGAGGGAAAACACTGACGGACCAAAAAAACAAAACAAGCAAACAAGATCAATGGCTGGATGCTGTTGCTATGGTGATCACCCCCCCCCCCCCCCCTCCTCTTTCTCCTGCTTCCTTGTTGAGCCTCATCTGTCGTTGGGAGCTGTAAACAGGAAGTCTCTGCAGGCTGGATGGATTATGGTAATGTCCCAGAGGCCAGGTGCATGATAGGAATGGAGATGACTGTGGAGGTTGGTCGTGCTGGATACGAAGGCAGATTATGGAAATATGATGGTCTGGAATTTAGAGTTCCTCTGTCGGCTGCTTAAAGACTTAGAGAGTCTTATCTCGCACATATTAACTTTCTGTGGAGGTCTGTCGCCCTGACAACCTGTCTGTCAGTCCGCGAGCTAAAAAACTTAGACTAAAGATTTCATGTTGATATCAGGTTGGTTTTAATTGATCATTATTTGGTTCTTCTTTTCGCATGTCTTTTATTTTGAAGGGTTAGAGTGATCCATAAGAAGATTTATTTGTGAACCAAAAATGCATCTCAGTGTAGTTTTTCATCTCCTCTCTCAGCTTCTCTCTGGAGGTTTAGTAACAACAGGTCGGCCAATCAGAGGAGAGGAGGAGGCTCTGAGCCTCTTCTGTTTTCTGAGTGATCCGACAAAAGCCAGGCAGATTTCAGAATAAAACTCTCAGAGAAACCAAATCCTGGAAAGTGTGTGTTGGATGGATGTTTGGATCCAGGTGGTGAGGGGGCGGGGCTTAGTTGTGCCATCACAAAGTGACCGGAAGTCCTGACGGCTGGTTTTAAGGCTCAGTTTCTGAATACAGGCTGTGTGCATTTCTCTGTGGACTGAGGATTTGATACTTTCACAGTATTAATATAGAACCTAGCTGCTTTATAATCACACTACACATGGACATCTACCTTTATACTGTATGGAGCTTTAACACAAACATCTACCTTTATACTGTATGGAGCTTTAACACAAACATCTACCTTTATACTGTATGGAGCTTTAACACAAACATCTACCTTTATACTGTATGGAGCTTCATCTACCTTGCAGCTGTATGACGAATCGTACAAGTAACGTGATGGTATGTGAAAGTGAAATATTCTCCGTGTCAGTTTCCATCTCTAACAATCAGAGCAGTGTAGAAAACACTGAACCGGTGCTGAACGTCACTTTCTCCAGCGACAGTGACAAACGGCGGCGGCGGCGGTTCGTCGCCTCAGCTGTCGCTAATTAATATTAATTCTGTCAGTGTGTTGGTGACAGGCCTGAATTACAGCCGGCTCTCTGTGTGCTGCTGTTTAGTGCTTGTCAGAAACTGTTTGCTGGATTTATCAGAACTAAAGAAACAAACAGAGTGAGACGTCGTCTCTCCAGCGCATCGCGTCCTGGGTTTCAGGCAGCCTGTTATAATAGGAAGGGCGTTGTTAGTGACGCATCAACCTTCTTGGAATGTGGGCTTCTGCTCCCGGCTTGGGCGCAGTAGTACTGGGCTACAGGGAAGACGAGGGCTTGGGTAGAGATACGCAGTACCTTGGCAGAGGCACCAGGTCGTGCCAGCAAGGCGGCGAATAAGCGAGACCCTTGAAGGGATAGTAGCATTTTTTTTAAAGTGGGGTTGTATGATCTACAAATAGCCCCTAAGTACTTTAATTGCAGTAGAAGACTCTCTGCATTCCTCCCGTTAGCAACGCCAGCCCATAATAGCCCTGCCCAGAGATTTACAACATACAGTGTTGTGAACAGACCCAAAGAAACGGCCTATTTTCACGGCCTAAAAGAGGTTTTACCTGAAAAAAAAAATACACAGTTCCATTGTTCGCTATAATATAATTTTTTCCAGCCCTTCAAGTGCAGGAAAAACATAGTTTTTATTTGGACCTAACCAACTGCTGATCGGCGGGCGCTAACCCTGGGCGGAAACGATAACCACGCGCAAAACCCTCATTTAAATACTGCGGTTTGCACGTGTTTTCATTTAGCGGGTTACTCTTAGTAGATCACCTGTTTTGCATGCGCAAACCAAACACGCAATATTTTAGCGGGCGCAAACAATTTAGCGCCCACTATCTGGGATCTTAGTAGATCCGGCCCATAGTCCCTCTAGCGTGTCCTGGGTCTTCCTCAGGGTCTCCTCATGCCTAGAACCGTTTCTCTGCGCTGCTGTTCGGCCCGTAGGCTGAGACGACAGAGAGAGACGTGTCCCCGACCCGAAGGCGCCGGGAAGCGACGCTCTCGTTCAGCGGGGAGAACTCCAACACATGGCGGCTGAGCTGGGGAGCTGTGAGCCCACAGCAGCTCACCGCCTCTCACCGTGGACAACTCCAGCCGCCACGTCACTGTCAGGGATGAAACTGAACTTTGATTCATATATCATCAATAGTTCCAGCTTGTAAACGTTATATCCTTTAACAGAATAATGAAACAGGCTGTTTAATCAGTGTTCATGTAAATATAATAACGTACAGGCTCTGACTGATTCACGCTGTTAAAATATTAAAAGACTCAGGTCGAGTTCAGGCGAACACAAGCACAACAATAAATGTGTTCACTTCCTGTCCATCACTCGGTTGATTGACAGCTCTTGAGTAAAGGTCAACCCTCGGCCTCAGCGGCTGTGAGGTCAGGAATCTCCCTCGTCGCTCACATCAACACTAATAATCGGAATAAAACCAATAAAACCAACATCGCCTTCTCTGAGTTCACCGCCTGTCCTCGAACGCCTCGCCTCGTTTAATATTCATGAGCTGTGGGCGGGGCTGAAGGTCAGGAAGGTAGTTGAGTGACCCCCACCCCCCTCTTTCCCCCCAAAATAAAAAAAACATCATGAATGTTAATGAATGCAGAGCAGAGAATGAGCTCGTTAATATTCATGAGGCGGTGGCCGTAACCGGCGCCGCTAAACAGCTCCAGTGGCATTTAGAGGCCAAGTTTGTCTTTATGTGTTCATAAAGCAGTTTATTCACACACAATCACACATACACACACACGCACACACTCTCCACAGAGGGCTTTTACATCGGAGGGTTAAAGATCAACGCCACATCAGGATCTGACGTCAAAATTGAATTCATGCCCCACAATGCACCTCTGTGAACAGAACGTCTCTCTCTCTCAATTCAACTCAATTCAAATTTGCCTTACTGGCACGACAGTTAAAAGAACTATGTTGCCAAAGCATTAGGAATCAATGACACAATACAACTCATGAAACCAAATATACAACAATATACAAATAAATAAAAAGTATACATAAAATGATTTACCCTATGCATGTGTGTGAGCATGGTTGTGTGTGCTGATCAAGTTCTCTCTCTCTCTTATACACAGTCTAAATGAAACTTAAAATATAAATAATATCCTCTCTCTCTCTATCTCTCTGTCTCTGTGTCTCTCAGGGCGGGCTACCTCCCCCAGGGCGTTCCCCTGCAGCTGATTGGCTACCTGCCCGAGGAGCCGTCCTTCCTGCCGTGGCACGCCGCCAGCCGGGCGCTGTACCAGCTGGACAAACTGCTGGACCGCACGGAGGAGTACAGCCTGTTCAGTGTAAACGACCAATCCATCAATTAGCCTCCATCTCAATCAGTCAATCAATCAATCAATCAGTCAGTCAATCAGTCAGTCAGTCAGTCAGTCAGTCGGCCCGTTAGCAGGATAAACTGTCTGTTTAGGGCTGACAGCTGGGAGTCGGTTAATTAACACTTAATGGTGGGTGTGTGTGTGTGTGTGTGTGTGTGTGTGTGTGTGTGTGTGTGTGTGTGTGTGTGTGTGTGTGTGTTGTCACAGGACTACGTGTTGAAGCAGGTTGCGTCGCGCTACCATCAGATGGGTTGGCCCACCAACGGCCCCGGCAACGAGGGAAACGTCCTGCAGGCGTCCTACCAGACCGAGTACGCAACACACAGTCCAACACCTGGACTCAGACTGTTCATAAACTACACTATAAGATCTTGATTTTCCAGTTTGATATCATGTGTGTGTGTTTTTGTGTGTCTGTGTGTATGTGTGTGTGTGTGTGCAGGGAGCTGCAGAGGGAGCTCATCATGTTGGCGTGTA
Source organism: Trachurus trachurus (assembly GCF_905171665.1). Taxonomy (NCBI): domain Eukaryota; kingdom Metazoa; phylum Chordata; class Actinopteri; order Carangiformes; family Carangidae; genus Trachurus; species Trachurus trachurus. The sequence goes on from NC_139912.1 coordinate 3,222,561, forward strand.
GCTTCGGGAACAAACAGTGTCACCGTCAGGCTGTCGCCTACATCTCTGACTGGATCAGCAGCAACAAGAACAGGTAGGACCACATCTGGGTTAACTGGGAGTCAAACACTGCCAAGATGGCAGCAAACAGCCATTCATTTATCCACCCATCCATCCATCTATCCAAACATCCATCCATCCATCCATCCATCCATCCATTCATGCAAACATCTGTGGCAAGGTGAAGAGGGCCCGGGCGGGGATTGAACCCACACCTCCCGGGTAATAGTCACGCATGCTTGCCAGTCACCCAAAGGGACATCCCCTTGGCCAAGTAGCCAGGGCACATGATCAATTGGAGGCATAGCGACAGGAACCGTCAACTGTCACACATCCATCCATCCATCCATCCATCCATCCATCCATCCATCCATCCATCCATCCATCCATCCATCCATCCATCCAACCATTCATCAACCCATCCATCCATCCAACCATCCATCCATCCATCCATCCATCCATCCATCCATCCATCCATCCATCCATCCATCCATCCATCCATCCATCCATCCGAACATCCATCCATCCAAATGTCCATCCATCCATCCATCCATCCATCCAAACATCTATCTAACATCCATCTATCCCACCATCCATCCATCCATCTATCCAACCATCCATCTATCCAAACATCCATCCATCCATCCATCCATCCATCCATCCATCCATCCATCCATCCATCCATCCATCCATCCATCCATCCATCCATCCATCCAAACATCTATCCATCCTTCCATCCTTCCATCCATCCATCCAACCAACCAACCATCCATCCATCCATCCATCCATCCATCTATCCATCCATCCATCCATCCATCCATCCATCCATCCATCCATCCATCCATCCATCCATCCATCCATCCATCCATCCATCCATCCATCCGTCTCTCTGCCGTCCACTCGTCTCCTCTAACTTCTCTCTTTCATCTTCTGCCGGCGGCTTCGTTCCACAACATGAGTTTTTTCAAACAGGAAGTGAAGCAGCTCCAGATGCTGCAGCTGTGAACAGGACGCTAATCAGAGGCTTTAACATTAAATTAAACATCTCCACATTAAACACTGTCAGATTCTGTTAATGAAGGAGGACGACACAGTTCAACAAAACACTTCTCCTCAGAGCTTCTTACATCCGCTTCAGGTTCTTTTCACTCCTTCTCAAACCTTCGTTGTTTTTCGCCGCCGACCATATGGCAGCATTTTTTCTTTTTTGGAAAAGCTTCATTTCTCCATCCTCCCTCGTCCAACACGAGTCTGGCCTCTCTCCTCTTTTTTTGTTATTTGTAAAAGCAAACCATTTGCAGTCGTGGCAAAGTGCCAGTTGAATCCATATTCATGCAGGATTAATCCTCCCAGGGGAGATTTTTTTTTTTATATTTCATGCTCTATTCAGTGATTTTAATCCCATCTGCAGAGCACATGTATGTGGTTTTTCCTCCGAGGTTTTAATTACAAAGCTGCTTTTTATTGAAGCGTTTTGTCAGGAAAGACCTGGTTTGACCCGGCGCCGATTATGTAACAAACCCTGATTATGAGGCAAAGAGCCGGACGGCCGACCTGAGTCACACCTGAACGTCTCCTCCATCACCACGGTGATAGAAAAAACTGACGACGGGGCTGAAATCCCCTCCAGAACAATGAGTCTAATTACTGCAGAGAGCAGCTAATATTTTAACACCCACCTCCCTCTGGAATATATTAATCGTGTCCCACCGGGGTTTTAGTCTAAATGAAGCTTCTCAATGAATCACAAAAGATCAGCTTTCAAATTTGTCTTTGAAGCAGCTGTGGCCACGTCTGGATCCGGCTGAGAGGAGAGAGGAGGAGAGTTAAAGGTCTCACATATACACTGAAAAAAGAAAATAGTTGAACCAACTTAATTGAATTGTTTCATTTGGTAACACCTAAATGACTTAAGTTAATTGAAATGAAATTAATAAGTTGGATCAACACAATTGATTTAAATCACATGTACTTAATAATTTAATTGTTCTCAAATCAAAATTTTGTATTAATCCAACTTAAAATTAAGGAAAGCCAACTTAAAGTTTTCAGTTATTTCAACTCAATAATTTGCATAACCTTAAAATAAGATTTTAGTTTAATGTAACTTAAATTACAATTTTAAGTTGGCTGAAAATATATTTAAAAAAAACTCAAAATCTAATGTTTTTTTTATACTTTATTAAATGTAAAGAACCATTAACACAATGGCCACAAACACATTACACATAAACATACAATATGCACAAAATGCATAAGTAACTGTTAGCAGACCACAAAGTTATTTTGTCAGTAAAGTGCAAAATAGTGCAACAGAGTATTACCAGTATACAAATATGCCTAACAATCTCAACACATACAGTGTTATCACAACTATGAAAAAGTTCCAAGAGTACACAGAAACCTCTACAGCCAATGAATATTGCACATCTGAACAGTGTAGCTGAACAATGGGGATGAAAAAAAAAAAAAAAAAGAACACTTCTTTTAGAGTTTTAAATCACACCGTTACACACCGTCAGGACTGTAATGCAACCTTTACCTTCAAATGGAAGGAAATATGTCTGGAGAAAACGATAACAAACTTCTGCCAAAGCTGTTACAAAATGTGTCAAAGCATTTCAAATTGTGGTTTGAGTAATATTTGTTGTGTCTCTTAATTGTCTCTTGGAACATAAAAAGGCCCAACATCTGAAAGAGATTACATTTTTACATGCCATATGTCCACACACCATTGTTTCTTCATAATAAGGCCATTGTTGGTCCAGAGGTGGAATACACTGAAGTGTGTCGTTGCTGATGAAGCTGCATGACGATTTTTTGGAGCAGTTCAAAAGTGAAGCAAAGAGTTTTTGGATGGAAGCGAGGTTGAGTGCATGAATGATACTTAGATGCAGGGCACAAGCTGAGGCAACCAAAGTCAGTTCCACGCCCTCAACGATGGTGCCAATGTCTTCAGGTGGCTCCTGCAGTCCTTCCCCCTCCTTCCGAATGACAAATACTGAACATGGTGAGCTGCTCCAGGTCCCTCTGAGTATCACCTGCTCCAGGGTCCTACAGCGGGGTACAGGACACAAACACAAATCATAATTAGCCCCACTTCTTACTGTGATGAAGTTTTTGGGTGTTATATATGTGTTATATGCTGGGCAATTTCTTGACTGGGTGTCATCACACACCACAAACAGTGGAGAGGTGTATCAATCTGACCATCTAACTATAAGCAAGAATTATAAGATTTCCCAAAATTTCAAACTATTAACTTGAACTTGTATAATCAACTAAGCCAAACAAGTCCTTCTTTGTGTCATGTGGTTCTAAGTGTAGAGAAAAACTATCTTTTATAGTAAACTGACATTTTGTGTGTCCCTCCGACAAGATGTGTTGACATGCAAATAACTATTGAAACTTACAAGGTATTTGATGATCAGGTCATCTGCATCTTCTCCCAGCAAGATGCTGTAGGCTTTCAGCACACATTCCCTCCGAATACTGTCCAAACTCTAGAAGAACAAACGTTGATTAATTATATTGTACTAAATCTCATAAGACAGACATCCTCACTCTTATAGCTTAACTCGTACACTTTATTTGAAAACAGATCATTTACAACAGTCAGACAAGAAAGCAGGCCCAGGGATTCATTATAGAAAGAAAAAAAGTGAGGAGTTCAGCAGTGTAGTTTTTGAGTCACCAAAAACATTCATGCAAATGAAAGCCATGATCAAGGCAATTTTATTTGTATAGCCCGTTTTTACCACCAGTTTGTCTCAAAGGGCTTTACATGGCATCATAACAACATCCTCTGTCCTTAGACCCTCACATCCACTGAGGAGAAACTCCATGGAAAAATTGGAGAAACATCAGGGTGAGCAACAGAGGAGGGATCCCTCACCCAGTACGGACAGACGTGGAATAGATGTTGTTACAGACAAGAAAGCAGTTTTATAACACAAGAATATGCTAAACATAGAAATGTTAACAAGAGTTGATGAAGGCAGCTTCTGGTGGGAGGGAGGCAGGGAGAGCAGGCCAGCTTAATGGGAGGGCTGGATGGCAGACTGGTCAGCATTGGCCTGCCCATATTACTGTAATGTATTTATGAAGGACACAGATATATTGTGACAGCCCTCTTAGTTATGAAGCGTCTCGTTAGATGGTATAGATTTACCTGGTCCAATGTGTCCATGATGTTTGCAGTCTTTTGGTGTGTTGATCCTCCTTTGGCACGGATGGCGTTGATCAGCTGACTTGTGCACGTCTAACAGGGCCATGAACTTCTCCTCAAGTGGAACAGTCATGAGCCTTTGGAACTCTGTATTAATCTAAAAACAAAACACAAATTACAGAAGATATTATGGAAAAAAAAATGCAACTTGTCTCATCCCATATACAAACTCAGAACACATAAGTAACCACTGAAGCATCAAATTGTGCCCAATTCATAAAAGTTAACTGTAAATTCTGAAGCATACAGACTTTGATCACTTCAGTTCTGTTCTTACCGCTTTCTGTGTGAAGAGTGCAGGCCATCAAAGGTGGATTTGTTTGCTGGTGGATCACCTTGATTGTCCCCAAATCGTGAAGTTCAGTGGTAGAATTCAGATTGAAGAAGTCGTTGCCAAAATCTTGGTCCATGTATTGCAGTCTGAGGTTACCCTTCAACCCAAAGGCAGTCTTTATCTCGCAGAGAAGGTCATCTAGTGACTCTGGGATGCCATTTGGAAGAGTCAGTTTTTCAGTGTTGTTCTCTCCTAAAATCACCTTCAGTCTTGCAGGTGTTGAACCAGCCATGGTGGTCTGAGAAGAGAGCACAAGCACAGTTAGTATGGATCAATATGTAAAGCAAGTCCCCTCTTAACTGTTGAATTATTGTATTAAACTGCATTAATTTTTAGCTAGGTGGCAACTGAGTTTAGATATGATATTTTAAAAAAGGGTTTAGCAAATGTAGGAAAGAAGGGAAGGAAAGAAGAAAAGGTGGAGGAAAAGAGAGGAGACAACAAGGAGGAGAAAAGACAAGGCAAAGAGAGATGGAGAGGGGAAGAGGAGACAAGGAGGAGAAGGAGTTGGCTGAATTATACTGATTGTTTATCAATTTGTTTGTGTATATTTTTAATGGTTGTGTTACACTATTGTAATACAATTATTTGCAAAACTATTAGTACTGTACATTAAAAATTGTTGTTGGAGCTCAAGTTGAAACAGGCCTGTAAACAATCACCTGCATTTCACCTTAACTGTTGAAAGTACTTTTTTTTGGTTTTCAAATATTTAGTTAACTTAAACACCTCATCCTGTAAGTTACATAAAGCCACATTTCACCTTGGTCTGTAGCACTCTATTTTAAGTGCAACTGACCTTAGACAGTCCAACTGAATAGATGGTCCAACCGAGTCGTGTCCTGGTCTGAAGCCTGGTCTAACCACCGCCAGTCATGAAAAAAAAGAAAAGAAAGTTAGACAACCATTAAGATTAAGGAAAAGGACATTTTCATTAAGTTTGTATGTTAAGTTTGATTTGTGTATGGTTAAGAAGTATAATATATAACTGTCACTGCTCATTACCTGCTAACTGATTTAGGACAGAGAAGACAACACACTAGCACAACAACACTGAGCTGGGAAACTCTTCACACAGCAAACATTTATCACCAATGCCTTGATCAAATCCAACGTAAATACGAAGGCAGCCCTGCCACCGCACCCACCGCACCGAGGCACCGCACACCACAACCCCCCTCCTCCCCCCTCCCCCAGCTGATCTCTCCGTGTCTCTCCTCTCCTCCTAGCGTTTTAACGACTTGTTCATTGAAAACAACGCAGGCGGTAGTGAATGCAGGCACTGGCAGCACCACAGTTTAAGCATAATTAATCTTACCTCCGACATCACCCGTGGCCGTAACTGTATGAACTGTGCGCGCCGACAGGCACGTGAAACCAACACTGATGCATAAATGCGCGCGCCCGAATTAGTTTTAACCGTCCGCGGCCCAGCTTGCCGTGCTAATGTGCTAATGCTAATGAAAAACTAAGCCAAGAGACACTGTATGAATACACAACTTTGAGCTAACGTTACGACAATAAACTTAGGGATTCCCACCCGTAAACTGCTAACCTGCCAGTCCAAGCACAAACTGATCTGGTTTGGTTGATATTTGTATTTTGCAACCGTTAGCAGGACTGAATGATAGCTGGTTTGGTTAGTCAGTTTACAAAAAACGTATCAAATTAAAAAATACAGTTAGACCATTTCATATCTAACATATTAAATTATTTGTTCTATAGCTTTGACTTACCTTCGAGGACTAAGCAGTAGAAAGTAATGTCGTTTCCTTTTCTCCAAGTTGAAGCGGGGAAAAAATGGCGTCTCAACGGCAGGTGAAAAATTCTGGGAGAAGGCGGAGTCATCATGACGTCAGACGCACAGCGTCACGAGAAACCTAATTGATTCAGGTTCACTCAAATGAGAATAGCAGGTTACATGTGTGCTGAGGGAACAACACATAATAACAAGTTGATATAATTCACAAATTTAGATTGCCTCCACTAAAGCAGAAATATGAATGAAACTGACTCAGAACTGTACACCTCTTCAACTACAGCTGAAAAACACTTTTTAGAGTGTAGGAAAAGATTTGTGATGTCATTCTTATTCTGTTCCCTTATCCCGAGGCCTCTAGGATTTAGATATAAATTGATAAAATAACATCACAGGCTGAGGCTTTAAAACCAGCTGTCAGGACTTCCTGTGACTTTGTGATGTCACAACAAAGCCCCGCCCCCTCACCACCTGGACCCAAACACTTTGAAGGATTTGGTTTCTCTGAAATCTGCTCTATTTTTATTGGACCACTCTGAACACAGTCAGCCAATCCCTGAGGGTCTGATGACTGTTTCGTTGTGACATCACAAAGTTGCACAAATCTACCTTTCAACCGTATGGGACCTTTAAAAGTTATCACTTCCTGTCCTCGTTGCAAACTTTGGTACAAACTCGTACAAACTTTTGGGGATTAAAAAAAAAAAAAAAATCCCAACTGATTTTTTTCCCCCCGTCTTCACATCAGGACTGAACTCGTCCCCAGTCGCTGAAGAAAAACACATTTTCCTCCTGTGATGGCACCGACAGACCCAGATGGTCGGAACTTACAGAGTCGTTAATAGAAAGTGACAAACAGACATAAGCCAGAGTTTGATTTGGACTCGGCTCAGCTCCGAGTCCCCGCTCGGTTTAGACTCGGTGGTCTGGGGATTCAGCCGCGGTCGTGGTCGTACTTCAGCACAATTACACGACATACATCCACACACAGACCCATAAGCCTCTGCTGCTGCAGGGTATTTACTTCAGGCTGGAGGCTGAGCTGCCGACAGGACCGAGGTTCTCAGGAGAGCGACGGCAGAAAAGTCGTAAAGCACCGGAGTCGTAGAGGATGAGAGCCTCTCCAGCTCCTCTGCTGTATTTCACCTTTATCTAATTCTCAATGAATCATCACAAACTCTCATTTCCAATAAAAAACTACAGTGACAAACTGTTTATTATACTTTTAAACTGGACCAAAGTCACAGTCGCGCTGCGTTTGAGTGAACGATGTGAAATATTTCAGGCATATAGAAGCAGAGAAGTTTGTTCATGACCCGACCAATTCTTATATGAACCAATTCTCTAAAGTGCTGAGGAATGATGTTGACTTTATAAACTAAAAAAAGCACCAATATATTCCTACATATCTCACCTGACCTGACAGGTGAAGGTCGTCTCTCCAACTTTACTTTCAGAATCAGAATTACTTTATTGGTCCCCAGAAAGCTCCTAGTCAGTAATAATAAGAGTTAGACAGAACAAAGATATGAGTAGATAAATATTAACATGCACACATATATAAAAATATAAAACAAATAAACACAGTATAGGTGGTGCAGATGGCTCTTTGACAGTTTTAATGATCTTCAGTGAAGGTTTTGAGCACCTGAGTCCTTAAAGGGACTACAAGGAGTTTCAGAAAGCAAAGTGTCTTCACACTACATTTCCCATGAGCCTCCGCACACACAGTGAAATGCAAGACGGACGAAAGCAAAAACATTTGCCAAAAGTGTTTTCATTCATCAAGAACGAAAGTCGGAGGTTGGAAGACGATCAGATACCGTCGTAGTACCGACCATAAACGATGCCAACTAGCAATCCGGTGTCCGGGAAACCAAAACTAGGAAACCACTAGACCACTAAACAACAAAATAATAATATCAAAATAACTATAAAGACAAAACAATATATTTATCTGCAATGGACCCATTAACAAGTGGTAACGTAGATTCATCCACAGTAATATGAGACTCTTCTAGAACCAGAAGCAACTCCTCGTTGTCCCTTTAAGTCGATTCATCGGCGGAGTCGAGTGATTCCCAACATCCAAAGTGACATTTCGAGGGGCGGAGTCAGGAGACGGACGGAGCAGGAAGACGTATGGACAGACAGACAGAGCAGATGGTGGAGAGACATGTTTACTGTCAGAGGAAGAAGGGAAGGAACGAGAGGGAGGGAGAGATATTTCAGGAGGAGGAGAAGAGCTTCAGGACACGAAAGACTGATAAAACACACACACACAGTGAGAGAGAGTGTGTTCGTTAATGGGTTCAGAACCATCTGGAGGATCCAGAGACGTTTCTCCCTCCAGTTTCCAGAGAAAAACTCTCCTTCATCATCATCATCATCATCATCATCTTCATCATCACTGTTGGGCAGAGTGGGAGGAGCATCTTCATCTTCATCATCGCCATCAGCAGCATCACGTTGTGTTTTAGACACACACCTCAGCACAGTGTTGGCAGCTGTCGTCTGAGAAGCACTTAAATGCCACATTCAGTGTGTGTGTGTGTGTGTGTGTGTGTGTGTGTGTGTGTGTGTGTGTGTGTGTGTGTGTGTGTGTGTGAGGTTTGCTCTTAAGTGGAGCATCTCTAAAATGATTTCCCAGGTCGGTGAATGATGTAATTGTCCCTGCATCACTCACTCTGCACTCACACACATAATGAATAGACACTCACTGTCACACACACACACACACACACACGCACACACACACACTCGTATGGTGTGTGTATAATTTTGCTGCCAGCTGAGCTCACTGTATTGTGATGAAAGTTTTTAGTTTTGGTTTATTGACAATTTAGGTCAAGTATAAACACACACACACACACACACACACACACACACACACACACACACACACACACACACACACACACACACACACACACACATTATAATGGTTGCTTTACTGATGATGTAGCCACCGACCAGCTGAGGTATGGCGTGTGTGTGTGTCTGTGTGTGTGTGTGTGACATTGTCAGTGTACAAAACAGCCAACTGCAGATACAGTATCTACCTGTACTGACTCTACTTCCTGTTTACTGCTGTAAAGAGGAAGTAACTGAGCCTTAAAACCAGCCGTTAGGACTTCCTGTCACTTTGTGATGTCACAACAAAGCAGTCACCCAAAGCTCCGCCCCCTTCCACCCCTTTGGACCCAAAAATCCATTTAACACTTTGCAGGATTTGGTTTCCCTCTGAAATCTGCTCTATTTATATCGGATCAATCATTTAAAGGTGTAATATGTAGGAATTCCCCCCATCTAGCGGTGCGGTTACATATCTGAACGTATTCTTTATGTTGCATTCACGTGAAATGGGGCAGACGTCAGACAGACAACAGACGCTGCATGTAACAGGATAAACAAGTGGTCCGCCAGCACGAGGCAAAACAATACAGGCGTGACAATATGTTGTCATGGTGATGTGGTATTGTTTTACTGTCTTTCTCTGGTGGAGTAAAATGACATCCGGTTGGTTTGCCGACGGCCGTCTGCCTGACTGCACCTGAATGCAACACCAGAGCCTCCGTCCTTCCTCACACTACACAGTGGTGACAGTTTTAACAGGCCGAGCCCACAGCTCCGCTCAGTTTCCGTGGTTACCTACGGTCACGCTGCCACTCAACGTAAAAAATGGCGATGCAACATGGCCGCCTCGGTTCGGTGCGTCGCCCACTTATGTATTTGTAACGACTTGTAACAACTCATTCTAAGGAACCAGAAAGCTTTACTTTGTATGCTGCTGTGATTCCACTTCAGTGAAATACGGATTTATGAAAGAAATATTAGATTTTTGCTAATAAAAAGCCAAATAAGTTACATACTGAGGCTTTAAACTGTCAGCCAATCAGAAGAGAGGCTCAGTGACAGCTTTGTTGTGACATCACAAAGAGACAGGAAGTTCTCGGCACCAGAAAACCACAGTGAACCGAGATTATGGGACTTATTCCAACACATTGATTCAGTCCATGTGTCTTTGTCCCTGAGTTTCATGATGACATCGTCTCTCCTCACCTGTCCTCCTCACTCTGCCGACTCTCATGACTTCCCGTCTCTCGCAGGATTCCTCCGAACATCAGAGACATCGTCTACTGCACCGGCGTCAGTCTGATGGACGAGGACGTGTGGGAGTTCATCTGGATGAAGTTCCACTCCACCAACGCCGTCTCAGAGAAGAAGATCCTGCTGGAGGCGCTCACCTGCTCCGACAACACCTTCCTCCTCAACAGGTACGACAGGACGAAGATCAGAACATAATCAATAATCACTTCTTCTAAAGGTTTGTGACTCTCTTATCTCAGTGTTTGGTCTCCACCAGCTGCTGAGGGAAACATCTGGATCAGTTCTGAGATGTATAAACTGTCTCCATTTATCACTTTTGATCTGATCTCACTTCCTATATTAAAGGAGACTTACAGTGAATTTCAATTCCTCTCTTAACCCTCAATCTTAACCTTCAAATTAAGTTGAGGGACAAGTTTAAGGGCTGTATCAAGACCTTGGGAGCCAGGGCTACCCAGAATTCAGTATTTTCTTTGTTAATAGAGATAGAAATATTACAAAAACCATTGTATTATCTTAGTTTAGGTCCATTTTATGGATTATTTACCTCAATGTTGCAAATAATAACATTTATTTTTTATTTTACGATCTTTTGTCAATAGCCGGCCGGTGCGGACAAGCCATGTCGTTTAGTTAGAAAATTGTCATTTTTCTCGGTGGTAATGTAGTTTTTAAGTTGTTTTTGTCAAGATACAGCCTACGTAAAATGTTTCACTGGGCTAATGTCGTCTCCCGTAGCCACAGACGTTTATCTAACAATAGTTACAGCTGGTGTTTACCTTTCAATAAGCCGTGTTGTGTGGTGACTTTCAGCTGATTATGGCTGTGGTTGTGGTATTTATACAGATTATTTGTTTGAATATCAATTTATAACTAACTCAACTAATTTATAGGCTACAAAAAAAACCTAATAACCGAAGTAATAACTGACAGATAGTCCACAACAACTTCAAAAACGTGGACCTGATAGTGCCGTCGATGATAGCTGCGTTTGTGGGGTGTCCCATTTCTAAATCACAAAATAGCCCTTGACACTTGGTTTTGAGGGCTACTAAGATTAAGGGTTGAGATTGAGGGTTAAGATAGGAATTGGAATTAACCCATATTTTGTCCTATTTCCACAGATTAGAATAGTTCCCAGGTGTCTGTGACATGCTTCGGTCAAAATACCCCAAGGATCAAACATCACAGCTCATTTCATCCACTATAAACAGCTGTGTTCAGACCGGCTGGTTTCAGTGCCTGTCCCTTTAAATGCAAATGAGCCACTGCCCACTAGGCCACGCCCCCCTCTACTAATGACATCACTGGATGACAACTGAGGGAACAGCTAGTCAAAAAAACACATGGAAATTACTGAAAATTACTGATTTATATGTCAGTTCTCACATTTTCTGTATCAGAAGGAAAAACAAAGAGTGATATTTCTATAACACGTCTCCTTTAAATATATAAATCAGTTGTTATCAGTGGTTCTGCTGCAGTGTGCTCTTTTCCATTTGAATTAGTGACGTGTCAAAGGACGTCGGTACAGTAGGTCAGAGTCACCTTGTGTTGTCTTTATTATTAATATAAATGTTGCTCGTGTTAAAACGTGAGGTCCTTGAACGCAGCACGAGGCGTTTCCAGTCAGTTCCCAGGTTTAAATGATGGAGGAGAAACTCGATGCAAATTGAATGAAAGGTTCAGTGAAAATTTGCCCGAGGCCTCACAACGTACATTAATCTACCCAACGTGTGTGTGTGTGTGTGTGTGTGTATCAGTGTGTGTGTCTGTGAGTGTGTTATCAGTAGAGTAATTTATCGGGAGCTGCTACTATCTCTCTCTCGTTCCGAAAAATAGCGAGGATGGATCTCACACACACTCTGAACTGTACACTGGGATAGATTGGTGTGTGTGTGTGTGTGTGTGTGTGAGTGTGTGTGTAGCTGCTATCTGAACATGCAGTACTACCTCTCTGATTGCAGAACAGTTTACTGGGGCTGGAAAATCAATACCACACACACACACACACATACACACAAAGACACACACACACACACAGAGGAAAAAAAAACTCTCTCCACAGCACAGACACACACTGATTGGTCACACAGGAAATAGTTTCAGCACAGAGGGATTGTGGGAAAAGAGAGAGAAAATTGATTTGGGGGTTTAATGAAAAGACAGCCGCTATAAACAACCAGCTCACACACACAGACACACACAGACACACACACACACACACACACACACACACACACACACACACACACAAACACACACACACAGACACACACTCACACACAAAGGAAACAGGAAGTAAAGGGAGATGAGGGAAACCACAGCTGGATGAGTGAACATCAGTCGTTCCTTTATAAACTTGGATCATCGTCTTCACACGTTTGAATGAACTCTGTTAATCCCTGAACTCCCTCACTTTATTTGTATGGCATCTTAAAGGGATAGTTCAACATTTTTGTCAAATCGGCCCATTGCCATAATCCCTATAGCCATAGCAGTAGGTTCGTTACCTTTAATTGTCGGTGCAAGCTGTTTTTAGAACGGCGGAGCAGAGCCGTGAGCTGCTCAGAGCTACGCTACGGAGGCTCATTATGGGATTTCTTGGTTTCCCTCATCAAACTCATCAAATACACAATCCAACAACTCCACAACGCTCTGGTGGACAAGTTGTGACCTGCACATTCACCACGCTATGAGATAATAACACAACGTTACCACACAGAGTTGTTTTAGAGGGAAATTCATGCAAAACCGCTGATGCACGTTGCCTTCAGGGACAGTTTTTCATCAAGCAGTTCCCTCTAAAACAACTCTGTCTGGTAACGTTGTGTTATTATCTCATAGCGTGGTGAATGTGCAGCTCACAACTTGTCCACCAGAGCGTTGTGGAGTTGTTGGAGTTATTGTCCCTAACCAAACCATTACCCACATCCCATAACTTAGACTTAGAAGACTCTGTAGCATCCTAACCTGCATTGGCTCCGTTAAAGAAGAGCTGTGTGTGTCTCCTAGGTTACTGAACCTGTCTCTGACCTCTGACCTGGTCCCGGAGCAGGACGTGATCGACGTCATCATCCACGTGGGTCGGAACTCGCAGGGTCGAAGCCTGGCCTGGAAGTACTTCAGAGAAAAGTGGGACATCCTGAACGCCCGGTGAGAGGAGAGAAAGACGCCGCAGCACCATCGCTTTGTTCGATTCAGTAGTTTGATCGATTTATAATAATAAATATTGATCCTCTGTGTCTCTGATCAGTTACGGCGAAGCTCTGTTCATGAACTCCAAGCTCATCGGTGGCGTCACAGAGTTCCTGAACACGGAGAAAGAACTCGCCGAGGTAACCACACACACACACACACACACACAGACACCGGACTCACCTTCACACTAACAAGCTCCAATCAGTCACATTAAGGCGGTAAAAACCAGTCACACTGAGGCAGATTTAACTCGGCTCAGCGTGAAGCTGTGACCTGACGACCTGAGGAACGAGTCCTCGCTCCGAGGCCATGAAAAAAAAAAAGAAATAAAACTAAATAATGAATCCAGCCACTTCCTGTTGTTCTGTGTTTTCCACACCGTGTGGCCGGTGGTTTTTTACTCATTATGCAGCAGAGAGCCCGTTTCCCTGATCTTCAACACACCAGATGATGATGAATGAATGAATGAATGAATGAATGAATGAATGAATGAATGAATGAAGTGTTTATTTCGATGCAAGTACATGCCAGTATGGGCACTGCCTTTTTAATTGAATTGTTGAATGTTGTTGTTGTCTGTTAAGTGCGTGTATTTAGTTTAGAGTATAACAGTGTGTGTCGCCGGAGTGTTGCACACGTCATTTCACTGCAATGATCTTGTGTTGTTGTGATCTATCTATCTATCTATCTATCTATCTATCTATCTATCTATCTATCTATCTATCTATCTATCTATCTATCTATCTATGACACAAATATATCAAATAAATAAAGGACAAGCCATAAAAACATGGCAGACAATATGAAAACAAATAATTAAGTTGCATACTCAAAAAGCAGTGAGAAGAAAAACCTTTTCGATAATCTGCTTCCTCTCAATGAGCCTGTGTAAACATAAGTGCAATAAAACCCTGTACCACCTAGTAACTACCAACATTAACTCCATTCCTATGTTTCATAAGGATTCAATCTTTGTATTTCTTATTAGACAATGTCAAATTTGCTTCATTTCCACTGTCTTACACCACAGATATGCACAACCTCTTGCCTTCTAGTCAAACATCTAGTGTTCATTAATCCTGATCAGATTCTGTTCAGTTCAAGATTTTTAAACACAGGCTGTTTTTTTGTCCTCAAACCCCAAAGACTAAAACTGGCTCCGTCTCTCTAATTAGTCTCATTAATCACTGACCCTGTGTTTGGTCCAACGGCTCCGACTGAGACAAAAACTCACCACAAACACCGAGTCTCTGAATCCAGAGTCAAACTTTAGGAAAATTAGAGGAAAAATTATTCAGCTTTAATCAGTGTTTTGTTGGGATTTATCACAACGAGGCTTCACTGACGTTTTCACACTGACGACACATCAGAAAGTTCATATTTCCACCATAGTAAACTTGACCCTGAACGCCTCACCACGCCCACCGAGTCAGCTGATCAGTTAAATGAACCAATAAAAGAGGTCAGACAACTGAACCAAGTTGTCATTATAAAACTTGGAGTTTGAATCTGTTAAAGGGATAGTTCACCCAAAATTTAAATTTCACTCATTATCTCCTCCCCCTCATGTGGACTAAGGGCTGGGAGAAGTTTCAGAGTCCTCCGTGCCTTCCCTGAGTTACAGGGGGTCTCGGCGTAGCAGTGCATGTCCATATAACGGTTGCAAATGGATACCAACTGTCTTCGTAACAAAAAGACACACCAAAAAACATCCAAATACCTCCATGCTGCTCGTATGAAATGTCCCTCTGGTATTGAAGCCCCGATATGAGAAATTGTTCAGAAATAAAAATTAAATAAGTCTATTTTTTAAGCTTGTTTGTAGCGGAAGCTCCCATTGTTGCTCTGCCGGAATCTCGCGCGATTTGCGAAGCCGTGAACTGGGTGTCAGTGCAAATCACGTGAGATTTGGACGGACCAGGAAGAGCAATGAACTGAGACACTGGGCGCTTCCACTACAAACAAGCTTAAAATATAGACTTATTTAAATTTTTTTCGGAACAATTTCTCATGTCGGGGCTTCAACACAAGAGGGACATTACAGACGAGCAGCATGGAGGTATTTGGATGTTTTTTGGTGTCTCTTTTGACGAAGAAAAGTGAGCTCCGTTCGCGTCATATGGACATGCAGTGCTGCACGGAGCCCCGCTGTAACTCAGGGAAGGAATGGAGGACTCTGAAACTTCTCCCAGCCCTTAGTCCACATAAGGGTGAGTAGATAATGAGTGAAATTTGGGTGAACTATCCCTTTAAAAAAGGAAAAAGAGAAAGTTGCATTTTTCTCTTTCTATGATGAAGAAGTTTATGTGAAGATGAAAAGTTTTTTTAACGTTGCTCTGTTGTCAGAGAAGTTTTTATTTAACGAAGTCTCAGCTCGCTTTCAGTCGACTTCACTCCTCTTTCATTTCACTGCTCGGACACTTTTACACTTTCTTATTTGCTTTAATGAATTTCCCTGAAACTCGAGAGAGAGAAATAAAACCAGAGAGTCAGAGGTCGACGGCAGAAAGAAAAAGAAAAAGAAAAACGCTGGTTTTATAATCTATGGACGCTCAAGACCTGACATTCTCCACAAAGAGCCTGAATAATGAGCTTTTTCTTTTTCTGATGAGTCGTTTCTGTGTTGACATGGCAACAAAAAAAGCACATCAGCATCAGTGTGAGAGAAAACAGCCGAACTGAAATCACCGTGAATTACAACGAGACCCTGAACACAAATCGTGCAACAAATGAGAAGTGTGTGTGTGTGTGTTTTCTAAAGTAATCTGAATATGTTTCAGGAGAGAAAGGAAATAAAGAGTAAAACTATAGAACGGTGAAGAAGCAGAAGAAAGTTAATGATATGAACTCTGTGAAAGTGAACGGATGGATTTTCTCCTGCGCTCCAGTGAATCTGTCAAACGCTGAGTTTCCTCTTCACTCCTCAACTCTGAAGAAACATTAATTCTCTTCTTCTTCTCCTTCCTCATCCTTCGACAAAGTTTCTCTGTAAAGTTTGTCACCTCTCAGGCAGGAAAACTTCCCGTCTAATCACCGTCCTCTGAGGAAGAGTTCCACTTTGATTCGTCGTCTTTAAACGCTGAGAATTTCACCTCTAATTTTTGCAGCTTTAAAAGAAGTTTCTCTGTGATTATCGGCCCTTTAAAAGACACTTTCGCTTTAATAATTCGCTGGTTCCTGCTGTAAAATGTCTTTTCCAGCTGTCATTCAAGGCAAAAATCATCTTTTACCCAAACATCAAGAAAACGTCTGGTTTTTACCTCTAACGGTTATTTTTAATGGTCAATGATCAAGTCATGAATTTGACCTTTTATATATTTTCTCTTTAACCTTTTATTCTAAATCTTAAATCAGTTTCCTTTTACTCTGTTTTAGGTTTAATTATCTTTAAAAAAGCTGCATCATCACCTTCACACTGTGTAACCAAGCACTGAATATTAGATTTAAATCATCTTCATGGAAGTATAAGAAATCACAGGAATGTGTCGCCTAGAAATTAAATGTATGATTGCCGACAGCGTTGTATTCTCTATTATTAAAGGTATAAATATAACATATAATATCACAGAGTTTTGCCCCAGGTTCGATCTGGTGGAAAAACTAAAACCAGAGGAGGCTGTTTAAAATACTGTATTAATGGACTCAATGGTTTTAATGGGCAGTTGTCCAAATAGTAAATTATCTTTAAGCTGCCACAAACATAATATTTTTAGCCACAGAGCTGAATATTGTTAATTGTATCCAATACTCTCTTATTATGGGATGTAATTAACATATCTAGCATACAGTACATTGGTTGGGCTATAATATTTTTGTCTCTTTCTCTCTTTTCCTTCTTTTTCTTGTCCTTTCTTTCCTCAGTTAAAGGAGTTCATCCAGTCAAGTGGCGTGGGGGCGGGGCCTGCGTTACCACGGGCGCTGGAGATCGTCGAGGGCAACGTGCGCTGGCACCGCCTCCACCGGCGCCAGTTCTACCAGTGGCTGCGCAAACCTCCAGGCCCCGCCCTCGGCTAACGCTACGCCCCCGGCTAGCTGGAGCGAAGCGACTTTACACTGACTGCTGAGCTCATGCTAATTAGGCGCCGCTAGCTAACGGAGTTAACGGACTGGATGGAGACGAAGACCGACCTGCCTGGTTCTTCAGCTGGTTTTTCTTTTTAAAGAGACTTGATTTCAATTTTTTTTTTTTATAATTTCAGGTGGATTATTTTACCTCCTCCACACGTGGCTGATGTGATTAAACTGGTTTCTGTGCTGTGAAAAGGTGAAGTTATAGCTTCCAGTCAATCGCTTTCTCAGTTGTTGCTAGCTTAGCAGTTAGCTTTAAAACTAGCTGCAGAGAGAGGAATAAAGTTCAATCAAAACAACAGATCAACTTCTCAAACTCTGTTGTTAAATACAAAACATTTACCATCAGTATTTTATAATTATTATGTGAAATACTTGAATTGGCAAAATCAAACATCACAGCAGAATCAGGTGGTGACTAACGCTGCTTACTGATTTCTATGTGTGTTTTCTGTGCACATCAAAAACTCCTTGTTTATACAGATGATATTCTAAAACATTAAAGTCCAAAAGAACAGCAACGATGACACAGAAGGAGGTGAAAGCTTTGATTCCCACCAAAAGCTGTGCAATTACCCAAAATCCGCTCAAGCTAGCTGGTGTGTTAGCTTCTCTTAGCTACAGGTCTGACACTGAGAGGGAACATACCATACCACAGTGTTCCCAGTCATATTCATATCTGTAATGTCCTGCATTTTGATGCTAACCAAAGTGTTTGTAGCCGCTCTTGGCTCACTAAACCAGAGACCCGTAAATATTTAAATCAGACCTCGCTGCATCAGCTGCGTTAAAGCGGTCGACAGTAAAAGGACGATTTCCCAGCAGTGAGCTGGATGTCCATCATTTAAAATGGGCTGTAATTAACACTACATGGACTCGTTGTCCTCTGATCACAGCTCTCAGGGGACTCATTCAGACTCATTAACTCTCCTAAACGTTCACGCTGCTTCAACTCGAATCTAAAGAGCAGCTTCATGTTAAAAACTGCAACAGTTTGGAAAATATCACCTGTTTTTCAGAGGCTTTTGCTGGCGCCCCGCTTGCCTAACCTTAACTGTACTTTCAATATAACAGATCATAATGACGTTAAGTCTAAAACAAAGAGAACACCCCATGTAGAAGGATAATTGTCCCCTGAACAGCACTGATGTGTTGGTTATTTTTTAACAAGCTGGAAAATGTTTTAAAGCGAAAATGAACTAATGAGGCGAAAACAGTGTTCTCACATAAAAGGCACGATGGGATCTAGGAAAGGTGTATGACATGATTTATTAATTTGTTTGAAGTTAGATCAATAAACCTGAAATGAAAACATTTATCTGCTTTTACCAACAAAAAAAAAAATCCCCAGAACATTGAACAAAATGTATTCCCCAGTCGCTAATTAAAAGTATTGAACTGTCTCCTGTGCAATCTATAAATTCATTAAAGGTCCCCATAGTCCCTCAGTTAGCCAATCAGAAAAGGGAAGCCTCTCAGTGTCTCTTCTGGCTGTTTTCTGAGAGACCCAATAAAAATAGAGCAGATTTCAGGCAAAATACTCGGATGATGGGTCCAAGTGGGCGGGGCTTGGTGACTGCTTAGCTGTGACATCATAAAGTTACAGGAAGTCTTGACGGCTGGTTTAAGACTCAGTTTTCCGAATACAGGCTGTGACCCATAGAACCAAGACATAAATGTTCAAACCTCATCTTACATGGAAGGACCAATATGTTACTGAAATATGAAATAATAATTATAATGTCAGACCAAACAAACAGCTGCAAAATAACTCAACCATATTGATAAAAATAGAGAATAAACACTTTTTTATTGTCGATTTTTACAACACAGAAAACTTGATCAAAACTAGATTCTGATTTCTCCTGCCAAATGTCTTCCTTATTTCTTCTACCTGGATTTTTCCTCTTGGTTTTAAGCTTTTTTTTTAGTGAGAGAAACAAAACAGAAATTACAAACACATTGGCCACATGATCTAGGGCATTAAGTTTTGCTTTTCTTTGATTTTAAAATTTCAGCAACATCAGAAACCACTCCTTTAGTTCACCTGCTCACTTTTCTGTTTTAGTTATGAATTTAGTTGTAAATAAAGATTACACTCAATGTTTTACATCACCGCTGACACGTTTTATGTCAAACTGCTCATGTGCACAAGTGTCAACAGAGCGTAAGTGGAATTTTTAGTATTAAAAAAAAGGGACTGTAAATGATCTCAACATTGTTATTTTCTTATCATTTTTATCCAAATGAGTAGGACATGATTCACAGTCACACTTCAGTCACAAATGGTGGTAAGCAAACATGGTATTAAAGGGAAATAGGAAACAACTCGGGGCACATGTTAAAATAGTTTGCCAAAACTTCACATCTATCAGCCAGTTAAGTTTAGTGACCTCATAAAACTTGACAGTGAGAAACTTTTAGTAGTGTAAACGACATGTTAACCCGACTGATTTCAACCTTGGAGATTAACAACCAGAACCAAATAATTAAAAAAAAAAAAAGTCTCTGTGGTTTCACAAAAGCACAAAAACCTGGAAGGTGTTGATGTAAACACACTGACATCAGCTGCTGGACAGAAACTAAAGGCACAACAACAAAACCACTAGATTTTTGCTTTTCTTTTTTCTTTTAAACCAATCAGTGGTTAGTTTTGAATCCACCCACTCTCTTGTCCCCAGATGGAAGAATAAATAAATAAATGGAGGATGAAAAAAAAACGGAGAATGGAAATGGCTGAAAAGACGACACAGCTTTAAGAAACATATTGAGTGTCACTGTTTGCAGACGATGCTGCTGTTTAAATGACTGTTTGTATCGGGACGTGACAGGTCGAAGCTCGTCATCTGTGGACTCGTACACCTCGACTGGAGGATGGACGTAGCGATGGAGTTTACATTGTGATGAATTCTTCTTAATTTTTAACGTCTGGTGAATTTATTGATGTGATGAACTAAAGGAATTCGTAGCCTGACAGACTTTACATGGCGATGAATCCCACTGTGTTACAGCAACAGGTTCTTCAATGGCCGATGCTGTTTGTTTCCGATGGATTTTACGCCGCTTTGGGGATTTACATGCTATGGATTCTTAAGAGAAATGGCTGTATAACTCCAGCTGGACGGGTTTGAGCTGCATGCTGGATGGTTGGTGGTTCTTCTGTGTGATGGATTATATATATATATATATATAAACGTATCGGATTCGGCGACAGTACAACGGACAATGCGATGGATTGTATGGATCAACGGCAGAGTGGATTGTACAGGGTAATGGACTCTACGACAGACGCCATGTTGGATTTTATCAGACTGAACCAAAAGCAGCGGGGGAAAAAAAAAGTTTTCTTGGAAGTCCAACTCACAAAGATAAGACTTTTGGGAAACGACTTTAACGTTGAACTTTGGGGAAGTCCAGTGCGATGAAGCTCCGTCCTGTTGAACGGACTTTTTTGAAGTTCCTCTGTTCTTCTGTTAGATCCGGCTTTTGATGTTAATAACTGAGCCATATATGAATTAATGGGCCTGCCTGCTTCTATACACAGTGTGTGCAGTGATGTGTGCGTGGGTGTGTGTGTGTGTGTGTTTGAGGAAGATGATGGCGAAGAAGATAACGGCAGCAGTGGCGGCGATGGTGGCGACTGTTGTGCCCGTCATGATAATTGAAAGTGTGTTAATTAAAATGATTATGATTAGGATCAGGACTGAGGCTGGTGGTCTGATGATGGTGGTGGTGGTGGAGTCGGTAATGATAATTGTTGATGATGTGAAAAAAAAAAACTTATCAGTATTATTATAATTATTATGCTAATCATTCAGTGCATTTTGAATCTTTATTGTCCTGTCAGGGAAATCTGGTTTACAGACACCAAGCACACAACAAACTCGCCCCAATGTACAAATCAACACTGTAACTAATGTTTAAAACGTGGGATGTGATGATAATGATGATGATGACGGAGATGAAGATGGTGTTAACGATGATTATGTATGATCATGACGACAACGACGAAAGTGACGAGGACGACCCGGGACCAAAATATGACAGAAGCAGGAAGTTTGCACAGAAGAGTTTAATCCTACTTCCTGTTTGCCCTGCTGTGGTTTCCTGTGTTTTTTTCTGATTGGACAATATTAAAATGGTTAACCTTGTGTGTGACTCCGTCTGTTTCTGCACAAAACTCACACAACTTTACGAACCTTTTGGTTACTGAGTTTGGACACAAGATCGTTAGGTACAAGATGGCTTCTTGAACGGCGGAGCAGAGCCGTGAGCTGCTCAGAGCTACGCTGGAGGCTCATGGGATTTCTTGGTTTTCCTCATCAAACTCATCAAATACACAACCCAACAACTCCACAACGCTCTGGTGGACAAGTTGTGACCTGCACATTCACCACGCTATGAGATAATAACACAACGTTACCAGACAGAGTTGTTTTAGAGGTAAATGCAGAGACTGCTTGATGAAAAACTGTCCCTGAAGGCAACGCGCATCAGCGGTTTTGCATGAATTTCCCTCTAAAATAACTCTGTGTGGTAACGTTGTGTTATTATCTCATAGCGTGGTGAATGTGCAGGTCACAACTTGTCCACCAGAGCGTTGTGGAGTTGTTGGATTGTGTATTTGATGAGTTTGATGAGGGAAACCAAGAAATCCCATGAGCCTCCGTAGCGTAGCTCTGAGCAGCTCACGGCTCTGCTCCGCCGTTCTAAAAATAGCTTGCACCAACAATTAAAGGTAACGAACCTACTGCTATGACTATAGGGATTATGGCGATGGGCCAATTTGCCAAAATGTTGAACTATCCCTTTAAACATTTTCCTGAATGAAGTCTGAGTTGGACTCCTCGGTTCCTCAGGTGGTTTGGGCTCAACGTCCTCCTGCCGTATCAGCCTGCGACCAATCAGAGGCCTCCCTGGTGTTGTCATGTGATGATGCTGCTGCTGTTTTGTTTCTTTTAGCTTCACTTCTCTTTGTTGTTATTTTTAACAACGTTTGTGAAGGTTCACGTGTCGACAGCTGCAGCGGTGAAGAGCTGCTGCTGCTGCTGCTGGTCGTAGTGGAGTGTGAGTGTGTGACACTTACACTGTTTCACTGCTGTTGATGTGGCGGGTTGTCATGGAAACAAAGCGAATGTGAGGTGGCCCAGTTTTCCAAAATACATCAGGACAAATTGCAGCTGGCAGAGTTTTTAATTATTTAACTCCAGAGAAGAGGAAGAAGATGAAGAAGAAGAAAGTGACACGGGATTCAAACTAGCAACCTGTGCGTGTGTGTGTGTGTGTGCGCGCGCGTGTGTGTGTGTGTGTGTGTGTGTGTGTGTGTGTGTGTGTGTGTGTGCAGGTCTGACATCTCTTTAAACTTCATCCTCACATCCTGATGAACGACTTAGCTGTTTTTCCCACGGCATCATGGGAAATAACACTGTGGATTCACACTGCAAGTTCACAGTGTGTGTGTGTGTGTGTGTGTGTTTGTGTGTGTGTGTGTGAGAGAGAGATTAATGGGACTCTGGAAGGATGTGACAGAGAGAAAGCAGCTAAACAGATGATAAAGAGAGAGAGAGAGACTGAGGACGACGGTGAAGAGACGAAGTGTCAGTTCAAAGTGAATCTGTTGTTTCTCTCTCGCAGGTAAAAAGAAAAGGTGAGTTCATCATGAGAGAGAGAGAGAGAGAGGAGGAGGAAGAAGAGGACAAGATAGAAGAGAATGGAAGGAAAAAGAGGAAAGAGAACGAGGAAAAGAGAAAAAGTGAGGAGAAACAGAATATAAAAAGAACGAATGGAGGGAATAAGGATGGGGAAAAAGTCAAAAAAGCAAGAAAAAGAATAAATGAAATAGCTAAAGGGTGTAAGAAAAAGGGAAAGGAAAAAGCAGGGTGATTAAAAAGTGAAAAAAAATAGGATGGAAAAGAAGAGGAGGAAGAGTTAAAGACAGAAAGAGAATGTAGGGAGAAGGAAGAAAGGGTTGAAGGAATGAAATTTGGAAGAAAAAAAGTGAAAGAAATGAAGAAAAAGGAAAACGTGTGAGAAAAATGAAAAGGAAGTTACAAGATGAAACAATGAGACGAGTAAAAGAAGAAAGTAACAAGGGATTCGAAAGAGAACAGCAGAGAAACAGAAGAAGAAGGAGAAAGAGAGAGAGGGGAGGTGGAAAAAGAGGAAGAGGACCAGATAGAAGAGAATGGAAGGAAAAAGAGTAAAGAAGAAAGAGAAAAGAAAGAAAAAGTGAGGAACAGAGGAGAAAGTGAATATAAAAAGAACAAATGAAGGGAATAAGGATGGGGAAAGAGTCAAAAAAGGAAGAAAAATAGCTAACAAGAAAGACAGGATGTAAGAAAAAGGGAAAGGAAAAAGCAAGTGAAAGAAGAAGATGGAAAATAAGAGGAGGAGAGTGAAAGACAGAAAGAGAATGTAAGGGTTGAAGGAATGAAATTTGGAAGAAAAAAAGTGGAAAAAAATGAAGAAAAAGGGAAATGTGTGAGAAAAATGATACAATGAGACGAGTAAAAGAAGAAAGTAACGAGGGATTGGAAAGAGAAAAGCAGAGAAACAGTCAGAAGAAGGGAGAGAGAGGAGGAGGAGAGGAGGAGAAGAGGAAGAGCAGCAGTGTGTAGGTTGTTATTATTCTAAGAGAGGAATCCCATTTCAGATAACACACACACACACACTCGGTTTAGTGGAGGACAGGAAGATGGAGAGAGAGAGAAAAAGAGAGAGAGAGAGTAAACTGTAATTCATTTTCTGATAACAAGCATAATCCTCGGTTTCCACGGTGACGGTTTGACTACAGTCGGCGGAAACAGTGAAGTCATAAAAAACAGACGAAACGTTAAAAAAACTCAACTGTGACTCGACTCTGAGCTCGTTAATGAGCCGAGGACAGAGGGAGAGGAAGAAGAAAGAGAAGGAGATGAAGAAGAGGAGGAGGAGTTTTCACTTTAAGAAAAAAAATAGAATTAATTATGATTAAATTCCTGAATAATTGAAGCGTGAAAACAGAGAGTTAGTGGTGGTGGAGACGGAGTAAAACGAGGATGATGATGGTTGAACATGAAAATAAGTTAATTCTCATATTTCCACTCGGAAAAAAACACAAAACCTAAAAATTACAACTGAATTACCAAGATTTATTCCTAAACATGTCATTTTATTCTTAAAGGGATAGTTCAACATTTTGGCCCATTGCCATAATCCCTATAGTCATAGCAGTAGGTTCGTTACCTTTAATTGTCGTGCAAGCTATTTTTAGAACGGCGGAGCAGAGCCGTGAGCTGCTCAGAGCTACGCTACGGAGGCTCATGGGATTTCTTGGCCTCCCTCATCAAACTCATCAAATATACAATCCAACAACTCCACAACGCTCTGGTGGACAAGTTGTGACCTGCACATTCACCACGCTATGAGATAATAACACAACGTTACCAGACAGAGTTGTTTTAGAGGGAAATTCATGCAAAACCGCTGATGCGCGTTGCCTTCAGGGACAGTTTTTCATCAACAGTCTCTGTATTTCCCTCTAAAACAACTCTGTCTGGTAACGTTGTGTTATTATCTCATAGCGTGGTGAATGTGCAGGTCACAACTTGTCCACCAGAGCGTTGTGGAGTTGTTGGATTGTGTATTTGATGAGTTTGATGAGGGAAACCAAGAAATCCCATGAGCCTCCGTAGCGTAGCTCTGCAGCTCGCGGCTCTGCTCCGCCGTTCTAAAAATAGCTTGCACCGACAATTAAAGGTAACAAACCTACTGCTATAGGGATTCAATGGGCCAATTTGCCAAAATGTTGAACTATCCCTTTAAAGTTTCTGTTTTTTTTCTCATTTTTGCCCTTTTTTTTGTTGTTGTTGCGTTTTGTTAGTTTTATAGTTGCGGTTCATCCTCTGACGACCACGACTTCGTCTGTTCAACCTGTTCATTCTTCACTGTCTCCAGTCCAAGAATCTGTTGCCATGGTGAAATCACATAATACTCTAGTAGCCTATGTGTGTGTGTGTGTGTGTGTGTGTGTGTATGTGTGTGTGTGTGTGTCGCCTCGAGGAAAATCAGCTCAACTTTCATTCATATTGAAATGAAGCAGTGAGTGAGAGGAGAAGAAAGGAGGATTAGGAGAGGAAGAGATAAGAGAGGAGGAGAGGAGAGGAGGAAGGAAAGGAAGGAAGGAAGCATAGGAGAGAGGAGGAGAGTGTGTGACACTATCTGTGTTTCCTTGTTTTGCTGCTGTCAGAGAGAAAACTAATCCACCGTCAACACACACACACACACACACACTGCTGTCAGTCTGCTGTGCAAAGCAAAAATGATTTTCCACGTCGGAACAAAAGTTTCCTCAGAGGTCGCAGCAGATTTTTAATTAGTTGGAAAATGCACAAGTGAGTCGAGGTTCATCCAGTAAACACACGCACACACACACACGCACACACACACACACACACACACACACACACACACACACACACACACACACACACACACACACACACACACACACACACACACACACACTCATACACACACACACACACGCTCATACACAGCGTGACAGCAGCTGAAGCTCATCCTGGATGTGCAGCTCCGTCCCGATGAGTCAGCAGAGAGAGACTCTGGTCTGTGATTGGCTCTCGGCTGTGACATCACAGCGTCACATCTGGTCCGGTCTCACCTGTTCAGATCAGCTGATATGATCATGAGCCAATAGGTGATCAATAATATGATCATATCTCTTAATAATTCATCTAATCTGCAAGCAGCGACTTTGTTTTGAAGAAAACATGAATATAATTGATGAGGAAATGTTTTGATGTTTAACAGCTTCATTAAACTGATGATTCTGTTCAGACTCTGGTTATTGTGTCATTTATTATTATAGTTTATGAAATATGATTGTGTATTGGTAGAGGTAGAAGTAGCTATATATAAAGTATATACTTCTATTGACTAAAAATGGACCAGAAAGCCGAAGCAGAATGATTATTATCAGAATGAGCCGGGCGGCGCTCAGAGATGACATCATCCAGGTCAGAGGTCAGTAGGTCAACCTACAGACCCCGGATGTTGATAACAGCTAACCCCGGACTCAGAGGGGAATAGCACTAGCCTATCAGAACTAAATATTGGTGAAATGAAGGAGTTTCTCTGCAGATAATGTGTTATTTAGAGGCTGCATTCTGCTGCCCTGTAGACTCCATTATACGGATATACGCGCCTCTCGGCTGGAGCTCATTTCATCACAACCACTTGTAATGACACCACAGTTATCTGGGGGAGGAAATGATCGGATTTTATGCTAGAAATAAGGTCCAGATTGTAAAAAATGGCAATTCCCCTTTAAGTTTTTCCAACGGGAAACTTATTATTTGAGTTGTATGTGAGTGAATTGTCTATAAAAGAGGCAGTGTGTGGTTTTTGAATGTTTACATTGCACTGTTACCACAGTTACTCTGGTTTCTCCTTATAAGCTTTTGTTACGTAGCTTCATATATTGTTTTTTTGCTGATAACAAACTAATATTTATAAAGTTGTTATAAAAGTAACAACAATTTTCCAACTATTATTATTTTTTATTCCGTGCTGCTGTGAAATGACTGATCACTTAAATCAAACCACTAATTAACTTCCAATTAACGCTCAATTTGTAGATGAGGAGGAGAAAGAGAGAGAAGAGCTCATGTTTGGAGCAGCATCCTTCACTCATATCAGAATAAATATTTTCTCATTAATTGGCTTCTCTTTTCATTTCTTTTCTTTTCTTTTTTCTTCTTTTTCAGAAACATTCTCCACCAGGCTGTCAGAACCTGATTTTGTTGTATTTTTTACTTTGTTTACTGTAGAAACATGCACCGACTAGACATTAATTAAAGGCCGATCACTTGTGTTCATGTTCTTCACAAACAGCATGAAGGAGACAGAGAGAGAGAGAGAGAGAGAGAGGGAAAGAGAGAGGGAGCTTAGAGGTAAATTGAAATGTTCAGAGTAAATTGTTTGTTTCCTCAAGACAAGTGGAGTAAACGCTGGAAAATGACAGTATGTGTGTCTGTGTGTGTCTGTGTGTGTGTGTAGTAATTATATCAGCAGTCAGGGTTGATGGATGATTGAGGTTCTATCTGCAGCCCGAGGCCCTGAACGCACCACAGCACAATTAATCTGACATCACTACAGTGTGTGTGTGTGTGTGTGTCATATATTGTCTCTATGTAGCAATTTATGATGGCTGACTGTGTGTGTGTGTATGTGTGTGTGTGAAGAAAAGTTTTAGTGTTAAACTAACTTCGCCGTGTCGGTCGGTGTATGCAGGTCTATTAGTGCCACCGTCAACGCCACCGTGACGGATGTTTAACAGCGGCGTCGAGGTCACGACCAACATGTGTTCGCTGCAGACGTGAAACTCAACACAACTGAGTCTGAGCTTCATAAAAATCTGTTAACTTCATAATAATAATAATAAAAAATAAAAAATAAACGACTCTCGCCTCAAAGCCGTGAGAGGAAACAGAGAAAATGATTTGTTGTTAACGCCACACAGTGCACTTAATACAGCTGAAAGCTCATTTAATGTTCATTTATTAGTAAGTTTGAAACATTATTACAACAGAAATTAGTAAGGAGATCTATTTCTTAGCCTGATTTATTGAAGAAGCCTGAACTCTGAGACAGAAAACACTATTTCCTACATAAGACTGTTTACTATTAATTGTTTCGGTTATTTTGAATAATGCAGAAATTGCTGCACGAGTCCATGGAGACATATTTATGAGTAGACCATATTTGAATATATGTATTTATATTGTCTAGTGTCTTGTAAGCACGTGCACAGTAGCTTATAAACAAATAAATCGATTAATCAATTAGTAAAATGGCACCAAAACGTTAAGTTAAATCTCTTCACTCACTAAACTGTTGAAAAAAATGTTGTTTTTTGTCCTAAATTTACCAATAACTTTTAAGAGAAAACAGATTATTCTGGTAAATGTTTAAAATAGAAGCCGTGATTTATTATCAGTATTATTTTTCTAAACTAACAGCAATCCCTGTTCTATATACAATGGCTCTAATACACTGTTTATGTAAAACAACTTACATTTTGGAAACACACTGAGCAGGAAAGAGCCTCGTTAGCAGCAGCTCAGACTAAATGTCACAAAAATAAACAATACATATTTATAGACCTTTGTCTAAAAATTAAACAAAACTGCACGAGACCCAGGCGGCTTTTTAAATTACCCACCAACCCAACAATTTAAACTGCCTATTTCACAACTCATTAGGCTGCGTTCAGGGCAACTTCAGCTCTGTTGGAAGAAAAAGAAACCCCCCACACACACAGGCCCAGATTCATTTGAAGGAGCCGGTGTTGCCAACACAGAAGGTTCAGACCTCGTCCAGACAAGAACTGGCAACGAAAGACATGGACTGGAGGAAGGAAAGTGGGAAGAGCCAAACAGGAAGTGACCGAGCATGTTCGCATTAAGACCAGACTGAGTTTTCAAAGTAAAACAAAGACCAGCACAAGACTCTGGTTAACCCTGTTTCCTGTGTTTTTTTTGAAGGGTCATCTATTCTGATTGGCAGACTGTTTAATGAGTGATCCAATCATTTTATAGAGAAGATTTCAGAATAAAACACTCAGAGAAACCAAATCCTGCAAGTTGTTAGATGGTGGGTCCAGGTGGTGAGGGGGCGGGGCTTCGTTGTGACATCACAAAGTGACAGGAAGTCCTGACGGCTGGTTTTAAGGCTCAGTTTCTGAATACAGGCTGTGTGCATTTCTCTGTGGACTGAGGCTTTGATACTTTCACAGTATTAATATAGAACCTAGAGCTGCTTTATAATCACACTACACATGGACATCTACCTTTATACTGTATGGAGCTTTAACACAAACATCTACCTTTATACTGTATGGAGCTTTAATATAAACATCTACCTTTATACTGTATGGAGCTTTAACACAAACATCTACCTTTATACTGTATGGAGCTTTAATATAAACATCTACCTTTATTTTGAAGGAGCTTTAATACAAACATCTACATTTACTTTGAAGGAGCTTTAATGTAAACATCTACCTTTATACTACAGCAGGAGTC
Organism: Trachurus trachurus; assembly: GCF_905171665.1. Taxonomy (NCBI): domain Eukaryota; kingdom Metazoa; phylum Chordata; class Actinopteri; order Carangiformes; family Carangidae; genus Trachurus; species Trachurus trachurus. Next base: position 3,252,386 of record NC_139912.1, read on the forward strand.
TGAAGTCACGTGTCTTTAAGGACATTCTACTCGTGGTTCTTTGGGTTTTTGGTTCTTTGAGATCTGACATTTTAAATAACGATGACCTTCTTATGAGCTCAGGCTCATTACACATACATGAAATCAATCTGGGAGAATCAAAGCGCCGCCTTTTTGCACGTCTGATTTGGTGTGAAGAGGCTTTAAATGCTGCCAGTGTGTCAGATAATAACAATAATTATAACAGTCAGGCTTTGTCACCTTGACTGCGTTTAATTTTGCATGAATTCACTTGAATGCGACTCCGCTCCTCCGACTCTAATGAGCAGTTTCAGTCTCGTGTTGTAATAAAAGGTTCGTGAGACAGAAAATGAAACCTTCCATTCTCCTGCTGTCACACTGCAACAGGCCTGTGTGTCTGTGTGTGTCTCTGAGTGTGCGTGTCTGTGCATGTGTGTGTGTGTGTGCTGATAACAGTGCCCGCCTGATAATCAACCACAATTACACACCAACCAAAAGAAACAGACGAAGTGGGTGGAAGGAGGAGAGAACTATTGAAATGGTAATATCTGACACACACGCACACACGCGCACACACACACACACACACACACACATTGGGACAGGGAACAAAACATTTCCAGTGGGTTCGGCTCTGAAGGAAGAATCACCTCTGAATGATAAACAGACCGAGCTCATGATCGTCGACCTTCACATGAATTTAGAAACGAAATGTGAGAAAAGAGGAAATCTGAAGTTTGTCGACAAACTGACTCTATTTTATTATTCTACTGCTGGAGGAAAGAAAAGTGATGTTTAATTGAACAAATAATGAATAGATGGACGTTATTGATCCAAACTGGGAAATTCTTCCTGAAACAACAGCACAAAGAATCATAAAATGAAGTAGAAATACGTAAATAAATGATGGAAGCAGGTTAACAAAGTAGTAGAAGCATAAATATAAAATAACTAACACAATGAAATCACTGTATATATGAAATGGACACAATGTATGGAGTTGAATCAGTTTGTTCTTGAGACCGAATTAATGTTCGTATGAAATTTGAAGAAGATGGATGGATGTTTGGATTGATGGATGTTTGAATGGATGGATGGATGGATGGATGGATGGATGGATGGATGGATGGATGGATGGATGGATGGATGGATGAAAATTTGGATGGATGGATGTTTGAATGGATGGATGGATGGATGGATGGATGGATGGATGGATGGATGGATGGATGGATGGATGGATGGATGGATGTTCAATGTTAGGATGGATGGATTGATGGATGGATGGATGGATGGATGTTGGAAGTTTGGATGGATGGATGGATGGATGGATGTTTGGATGGATGGATGGATGGATGGATGGATGGATGGATGGATGGATGGATGGATGGATGGATGGATGTTCAATGTTAGGATGGATGGATTGATGGATGGATGGATGTTCAATGTTAGGATGGATGGATGGATGGATGTTGGAAGTTTGGATGGATGGATGGATGTTTGGATGGATGGATGGATGGATGGATGGATGGATGGATGGATGGATGGATGGATGGATGGATGGATGGATGGATGGATGTTGGAAGTTTGGATGGATGGATGTTGGAAGTTTGGTTGGATGAATGGATGGATTGATGGATGTTTGAATGGATGGATGGATGGATGGATGGATGGATGGATGAAAGTTTGGATGTTTGAATGGATGGATGGATGGATGGATGGATGGATGGATGGATGGATGGATGTTCAATGTTAGGATGGATGGATTGATGGATGGATGGATGGATGTTGGTAGTTTGGATGGATGGATGGATGGATGGATGGATGTTTGGATGGATGGATGGATGGATGGATGGATGGATGGATGGATGGATGGATGGATGGATGGATGGATGGATGGATGGATGGATGTTTCGATGTTAGACGTTTGGATGGATGTTGGAAGTTTTGATGTATGGATGTTTGGATGGATGGATGGATGTTGGTTGGTTGGATGGATGGATGTTAGAAGTTTTGATGTATGGATGTTTGGATGGATGGATGGATGTTGGTTGGTTGGATGGATGGATGTTAGAAGTTTTGATGTATGGATGTTTGGATGTTTGGATGGATGTTGGAAGTTTGGATTGATGGATGGATGGATGTATGGATGGATGGATGGATGGATGGATGGATGGATGGATGTTCAACGTTTGAATGGATGGATTGATGGATGGATGTTCGAAGTTTGGATGGATGGATGGGTGGATGTTGGTTGGTTGGAAGTTTGGATGGATTGATAGATGGATGGATGTTCGAAATTTGGATGGATGGATGGATGGATGGATGGACGTTTGGATGGATGGATGGATGTTTTGATGGATGGATGGATGTTGGAAGTTTGGATGGATGGATGGATGTTGGAAGTTTGGATGGACGTTTGGAAGTTTGGATGTTCGATGTTTGGATGGATGGATGTTGGAAGTTTGGTTGTTTGGATGAATAGATAGATGTCACTGAGACATCATAAGAACAGGACGTTTGGACAGACGACTGTCTTTATTGATTAATGTAATGTAATGTTAATGTGGCATTAAATAGGAGGAGGTGTGAGGTGTCTGAGCCCTGGGTCGTGTCTGTCAGGCTGCAGGATCTGTGTTTCAGGGCCGTGGGGCCACAGGAACTGGATCAGTGTTGACGCTCAGATGTGTAAAAGTGAACAGAACCAATTTAAAATGACAAGGTGAAGAAGAGGAAGATCAGACATGGAGGAAACTCGTTTATTCTGAGCTGAGATCAGTTTTCAGAGCTGTGTTGTCACGGTCACGTTTCAGAAGCTCGATCTGATGATTAAAGAGTTAAAAAGATCAAAGCAGGAGGAGGAGGAGGAGGTTTGTTTATTCATCACTGTATTGAAATAGACTCGATCTGTCACCTTCCCTCCTCTAAACATATGTAGCTACTGTGACTGTGACTGTGTGTGTGTTGATATAATTAGCTCCTGCAGGATTTCACCACATTTCACAACTCTCCCATAAAATCTATAAGCAGCCGACCAATCAGAGCAGGGCTGAGGACCCCCACCCCCCAACACCCAATCAGCACTTCAGGTTCTCGTCTCCCGCAGCAGGATGTCTCGGTGAACCGTCGTCCACACCTCCTGTTTGTTTCTTCCTCCGGCAGACGTCACCTCAGGTGTGTGAGCAGCGATCTGTGAAGTTTCTTACTTCTTAACGAGCAACACGTGTGGATTAATTAATTAATGCACCGCTGAAAATAGTCCCGCTTCCACCTGTGTGTGTTTGTTTGTTCACACCTACAGTGACCAGAATATCACTGAGCCTTTGAAAAAGAAAACTAAAGATTTACATCTTTGTTAAGAAACGACTGAGCGAGGAGAGAGACAGAGATGAGACGGAGGTGAAGACGAATTGATGAATACAAACCACCTCAGCTTCTGTAATTCCATGGCGATGGACGATAGTCGCCACGTCGCCACACGGACGCTATTACTCGTAGCTTCACAGCGTTCATGATGTAGCTTCACCAACTTGTTCTGCATGTTTTAGAAGTGGAATGAAGTTGATGGGGTCAACTATGTGCCATCAGTACACGTTAAAGGAAAACCTGGCCACTTCCTGTTACCACCGGGGGGCGCTATAAGTGACGTAGGAAATTAATTTCACGGGATGTTCAGGGCCGAGCCATCATCATGTCCAGCAAGTTTAAAACTGATTGGATAAAGTATGTGGGTGTTGTTCGCTGTTCGAAGTGAAATGGCGAGCAAACGAAAAGTCGCCAAAATTCACAAGGCCCCAGAAGCCACGCCCTTTGACCTACAGACATTATTTAAATAACTTTTTATCAGAATGGCATCTAGATGGTCTGTAGCCAATTTGAAGTCAATCGGGTGAAATCCCTAGGAGGAGTTTGTTCAAAAAGGTCAAAAGTTCAAATCAAAATGGCCGACTTCCTGTTGTGATTTCACCATGTCGTTAAGAGGCTTTTTTGTGCGTCTTGGCATGTTCTATAAGCCCACCACATTCCATGCGTCTAGGTGAAACACAAAGGCGGGGCTGATGTTTTGAACATTTCTAGGGGGTGCCATTTAACCATTTGGCCACGCCCATTCCCAACGACTTTAAAATATCAAATTTTTCGCTAGGCAATGTCATCGACCGAATGACACTTAATGACAATGTTATGAAATTGACATAATGTGTATGACACATTCATGACCATACCTTCTAGTAAAGTGGTTACACAGTAAACTAATGCAGATTCACTGAAACCTGTATCTGTGTGGAAGGTTTCTTACTCTACCTCAGCAACTTGTTTGATTACTCGTTACCGCCATTAGTAACGCTGTTTATTTATAACGCCGTTTATTCCCATCACTAGTGAACACATCGGCTGCGTTGCCTTCAGTGTCCTCGGGTTTGTTTTTCTTTGCTTTGGCCTGGGAACAAGAGCGACGACGTCACCGCGCTGAGCTCAGGATTGTTCCCTCTGCTCAGCCCAAAGTTTGTATTTGCATACAAATAAAGTTGTAATGGGATTAAATCAAATGTTGCTGGGATTAAAGGAGGCTGCATGCGCTCCATCACTGGCAGTGTTTGTGGAAGGAGAAGAAGACGCTTCGACACGAAATCAAACAAACGGCGGCCAAAAAAACAAACTTTATACAAACAAACAGAGGAGGGGAAACGACAGCCAGAACATTTTCTTCTCCTCCTCCTGCAGCAGCAGCAGAGATAAGATCATGAACACCGTCGTCACACTGAGGCGGTGTCACACACACATCAGAGTCCATTTCACTGGGAGGCCAGAAATACCAGGGTCAGAGGGCTTTTATTTTGAAACAGATCGATATCGTTCTCACTAACTGTGTTTTTAGATTGAAGTCGGCTGAAAGAGCCAGAGAGCTCTGATCTGCTGGCTACTGATAGCTGTGTGTGTCTGGTGTGTGTGTACGTGTGTGTGTGTGTGTCTGGAGGTTGGAGCAGATAAAGGCACAAGAAGCAATGGACAAGATGACACATGATAACAATGTAACACACACACACACACTGGGAGGCCACATTACCAGTGTGTGACAGCTGATCACCTGTCAGCTCTGGTTTTGCTTCAGGCTGTTTGTGTTTCCAGTCACATATCAATAAAGTATTAATATTTTTATTTATGAATGTAAGAAATGGATGCAGCATCGTGATTTATTTTATTTTTTATGTGTGTAGCAGTGTTGTATCGATACACAGACGCCTAATATTGATATTTTATTGTTTTATTTAGTGTTAAGTGTTGTTTCTGCCTGTGTAGGTCAGTCTGTCAGAAATATAACAGATGTTATTTTATTGGATAAAACACAAGTTTTCCTGTCAGGACACAATTTCCATTTGCAACAAGGTCATATATCACTACTTACAGTATCACACAATGTTTAAAATTCACACATAAAAACATGAATGAATAAAGAAAACAAAGATGAATCTAATCAAACAGAAGTAAAAAAGTAAAACTCTTTGTAGTTTCCATCGCAGCACCACATCACCGTCTCTGCTCCTTGTGTGTTTTTATTTTTATTTTTATCTTAGTGACATCAGCAGTCTGTCACCGTGGTAACAGACAGCAACACAACATGCAGCGTCCACGTCGAGGATCAGAGGAGACAAATTGGTTTGTAGAAGACGTATCAAAGTCACATCTACGACAACGACCACAACGGGGGAGGGGACTTTTATTTTGGCGGAGTTTAAAGGAAATGAAACTTTGAAAGGAAAGTTAATTTGTTTGTTAATTGATGTTGACTTTATATTCTGACTCTGTTTACAGTCAGACCACATGATGATGATGATGATGATGATGATACACAGGTTATCATGAAAATAATATTTCAGGAAACGACTGCATTCACTTTTTCTATTTTATGGTAAAACAAAATCACATGAACAGACACTTTTCTATTTATTTCTATTTTTTTTTTTTTTAAAGCTATTAAACATTATTTTTCCTGACAGGACAATTAAGGGATTACTGAAGCAGACATTAGTCACAGCCTCCTCCTCTCTGTCTCCTGGAAATAACATTAATATTCTGCTCACTTGTTTTGCCCATTAGGTTTAGTGTGTGTGTGTGTTTGTGTGTGTGTGTGTTTAGCTGTAATTGCAGCCTGGATGATGTCGAGCCGTCGTGTTTGGGTGTTGTGGGTCAGAGGACTGGAGGTGGTGGGCTGTGAACTTTGTTGGTAAACCGGTTTAATGAGGAGCAGCGTCGGTGTGATGTTGAGAAATTAAAGATTTATTTTTTAAAAGCCTGAAATAGAAGACTAATATTATGGGATTAGATGCACTGAAATGAAATGTTTTTGGCCGAAACCAAAAATGAGGACACACTCGGCCATAAAAATGTTGACCCCACTCATGAATAAGCTACAGGCCTATTGGCATAACTGTAAACTGTAAAATTAAATATGTCATTTACGTCGCGACCACACGCCATCCTGGGTGCTATAAAGATTTAAAGGATACTCAAACTCAAAGTCAAACTTTTTTTTCTCAGATATTTTGCAGAAAAACATACACAAAAATGACGTCAGGATTGAAGCTGAACGTGTTCGCCAACTAGTGGTACCAAGCAGTAACAATATAGGGCAGTAGATTTAAAGATATGGGCTGTTTTATCCAAGAACGCTGCCTGTTGCAATAATGTGTCTTTGGAGCCTAGAGGGTTAATCATTGACAAGGGTGTTCCACAAGGCTCCACACTGGGTCCGCTTCTTTTTTCTGTATTTATCAATGATCTGCCTAGTATTTTGCTTAAACTGTCTTACCAATTTATATGCTGATTACACTGTTATATATATACCTCTAAATCTGATATAGCACAAATCCAGAACTCTTTACAGTCTGATTTCGATGTGGTTCAAGACTGGATCTGTAAGAACAAACTTGTATTGAACAAAAATAAGTCGTGCAGTATGATTTTCAGTCAACGTAATCTCCGATCCCAGTCAGTTGATTTTCATATTTATTTTTCTAACCCTAACCCTGTTGACAAAGTTGACACATTTAAATATCTTGGACTTTGGATTGACCCTGAACTCACCTTTAAACCTCACATTGACTACATTGTTAAAAGAGCATATGGTTGTCTCGCTTCACTTTACCGTTCAATCAACTGTTTCACATTTCATGTCAGAAAAAGGTTAATCACACAACTGATGGCGTGTAACTTGGAAACTTAGTAACTTGGAAATTACAGGTCGGAAACTCGGGTATCATTGATATCAGAGCTCCGACTTTCCGACTTGACGTCACGACAACATCAAAACATGGCGGCCCTCGTCTTAAACGGTTAGAATTTAGACATTTAAATTTATTTGTTGAGGTTTTAATGCATATTTTTTTGTATTATTGCAGTAGCCTATATCAAATACGTTTATATTAAGCTGTGATTGTTGTATGGTGTGAAATTGTGTTCCTCGTATGTGACGGGAATAACGTTTAACTGTTATCAAGGCTGTAACGTTATGTGCACTCATCTGCAGCGTCTCCTCTCCTCCAAAATAAACATCATTTACTGCTGCATTTATTTTTCGTATTCAGCTATGAGCCACAATACGCCAAACTTCCTTCAGGTATCCATGTTTTTTTTCTTCCGAGTTCCTGCAGCGTGAACGCAATGATGTCGGAAATCGGAAATTTCCGAGTTGGGGATTACGACCTCGGAGTTGTTTTGAACGCAGCATTAATACGTTTTAATAGATATGTGAGTAAACAAATTAATGAATGAATTCTCTGGTGTTGAAAAAAGGCGTCAGGTTTATTTAGCCCCGCCCCCTTTGTCCTCATAAGCTGTGACAGGATTGGCTCTTCAGGCTCTTCAGGTTTGTGACATATGAAAGTGTGGCCTCTTCCTCCTCCTCTTCACCTCCACTGATCCTCCTCTTCTTCTCTTTAACCCTTCGTTCTACACGTTGATGTTCACAGCAGGAAGCAGCTTTAATGAAGATGAAGATACCTCTCTCTTTACACCTCCAGCTCTCCTCCCACGCTCCATCCATCACAGAGAGAGAGAGAGAGAGAGAGAGAGAGAGAGAGAGAGAGAGAGAGAGAGAGAGAGAGGGTAATGGAGGTGACCACAGCTTTTGATTCGTCTTTTCACTGCTTCCTCCTCTTTCCTATTTTTCTCCTTCACTCTTTCACCGGCTTCTCTTGACCTCCTTCATCTCTTTATCATCTTCCTCTTCTTCTCCTCTCGTCTCCTGGATGTTATTTTATCTATACACCTTCCTCTTCCTCCTCCTCCTCCTCCTCTGTTTGTTCACCTCTTATTTATCGCTTCTCTCCCTCTCTCTGTCTATTTTCACACCATCCTCCTCCTCCTCCTCCTTCACAGTGGGGCTTCAGCAGGGCCGGCGTAGCAGAGGGTTTTACAGACACTATACATTATACATACAGCAAGAGAGAGAAGATCAAAGCTTAACACACACACACACATATACACACACACACACACACAGAGGAGAGATAAAAGCAGCAGAGTCGATGGAGAGACGACATAAAAAGTGAAACGACGGAGATGAATCCGAATCCTCCTCCTGAAAATCTCTTCGGTATACGAAGACGAAACGACGTTCAAACACGAGTTCGTCCGAGGTCGAACGTTAAAAATCAACAGATCAGCCCGACGAGACGTTTTCACACAGTGTCCCAGTTCCACAGCGACACTAGAGAGACTGTGTGTGTGTGTGCATGAAAGTGTGTGTGTGTGTCGGCGCTGACGCTGCACTGTTTCACTGCGACACTGAACAGGAAGTTGCAGAATCACTTTTTCAGATTTTTTTCTTTACGTATCAGCCGAGTCCTCGCTCAGCGGAAGGGAGCGTGGAGCTGGATCGTCCCGTTTCAGAGTGTGTCCTCGAACGCAGCGCTCGTTTTCCAACAGGTGGAGGAGTCGTCCCCCCAACGTATCCCAAGATTCATTGCTGGTGATGAAACTCACCAACACCAACAACAACCCTGAGGATCAGACCGTTAATGAGACGATAAACTGACCTGAGTCCCAGATTTGGATTGGGAATCTTTGGCTGTACGATTCAATTCAATTCCGATTCTTAGGGTCACAATTAGATCCAAAACGATTCTCAATTTTTTTTGTTGCGACTTTTAGCTAGCTTTTTTTTTTTAAAGGGATAGTTCAACATTTTGTCAAATTGGCCCATTGCCATAACCCCTATAGTCATAGCAGTAGGTTCGTTACCTTTAATTGTCGGTGCAAGCTATTTTTAGAACGGCGGAGCAGAGCCGTGAGCTGCTCAGAGCTACGCTACAGAGGCTCATTATGGGATTTCTTGGTTTCCCTCATCAAACTCATCAAATACACAATCCAACAACTCCACAACGCTCTGGTGGACAAGTTGTGACCTGCACATTCACCACGCTATGAGATAATAACACAACGTTTCCATACAGAGTTGTTTTAGAGGGAAATTCATGCAAAACCGCTGATGCACGTTGCCTTCAGGGACAGTTTTTCATCAACAGTCTCTGTATTTCCCTCTAAAACAACTCTGTGTGGTAACGTTGTGTTATTATCTCATAGCGTGGTGAATGTGCAGGTCACAACTTGTCCACCAGAGCGTTGTGGAGTTGTTGGATTGTGTATTTGATGAGTTTGATGAGGGAAACCAAGAAATCCCATGAGCCTCCGTAGCGTAGCTCTGAGCAGCTCACGGCTCTGCTCCGCCGTTCTAAAAATAGCTTGCACTGACAATTAAAAGTAACGGACCTACTGCTATGACTATAGGGGTTATGGCAATGGGCCAATTTGACAAAATGTTGAACTATCTCTTTAAACTTTCAGTTTATAAAGTGAAGCGTCAGTTCAGTTTCTGATCAATAACGATCAATGATCAGTGTCGTCACTCTTGCACCATCTCCTCCGTTCGCCGCCCGGTGACGCTCTCATTTTATATTTAATGAGCCGCTCAGTGGATGAAATGTTCAGACTAGTTGAAGCATCGAACATCAAACACGGCGTCAAGCTGAGGCTTCGCTTCTACTTGGAGTTTAGGATGTAGGCTACACTCATTTCTCATCTCTGTTTTAATATTTCACTGAATTATTATGATTTTTATTATATTTCAGCGTTTTAAAAGAAGCAAAAGCACCAAAAGTTTTTCACTGGACGTGTGTGTGTGTGTTCTCCGTCCTCCTCGTTGTAAACAAAACCCTGTGTTATAAATAAAACACTTTATCTCGGTTGTGCTCGTTAATGGAGAACAGAAAACTGTGTGTTTCTATTAAAGCGTCCAGTCGTGCAGAACTGGTGTAACAGGGATTTTAAAATGTCACATCACTCAGAGAGAAAAACCTCCCAAACACCAAACACCTCGCAGAGCGCTTTTTATTCTAGAGAAGCGTCTTTTCTCTTTCGGCTGTGACGACGATTAAAGATCAAACTAACTAACGACTAAATAAACGTTTGATTGACATTTAAATAAAGTTTCTTCTTCTTCTTCTCGAAGGTTAAAGATGTGTTTTTTTTTTGTTTCGTTTTTTATCTATGTTGAAACAAATAACAAGAATCACGTTGATCCACAGTGTCACTCAATGAATGTTTCCACGGCAACCTGTCGATATCTACTGCCGGACGGCGTCGGACCAGTGTGGCCACCGCTGTGTCACATCACAGACCAGCTGTTGCCATGGTGACCACAAAGAGCATTTAATCCCATGTTTGGAGAGCGGTCACTGACATCACTGTCCTCTGTGTGTGTGTGTCTGTTTCATTCACACCTTATTTAATAGATTTCAATAAAACACCCACAATGCAACAGAACAACACAACAAAATATATACAACAAAACATACAACTAAACAATAAACAAGTTTGAATAAATGCATAAACACAACAAAAAACTATAAACAACAAATAAACATCAGAACAAAAAACACAAAACAACACAAAACTCAATAATAGACACAACAGAACACCAAAAAATAAAACACACTACAGATCAACAAACAATAAACAACATAGCAACAAAACACACTAAATAAACACAACAAAACAACAATAAGACAAACAAAACAATAAACAACAGAAAAAAGACACAAAATAACAAAACACACAACCAAACAACAGACGCAGCAGAACGACAAAAAACAAAACACGCTACAAAATACGACAATTGACATTGACAAACTATAACAAAACACAACAAGCAGCACATGTGAGTTAACTCATAAACACAACACAAAACAAAACAAAATACAATGTAAGTACACGATTAAACAATGAACGCAACAAAACAACAAAAAGACAAACAAAACAATAAACAACAGAAAAAACACAAAACATAATACAACCAAACAGACACAACAGAACAACAAAAAAAACCACAACAAAACACAACAAGCAGCACATGTGAGTTGATGTATAAACACAACACAAAACAAAACAAAATACAACAAAAAACATCTCAAAAAGTAAACAATGCACACAACAAAACAACAAAACCCACAACACAGTCAGTTTTAGTCCAAACTCAGTAAAAACATATTTTCCTTGAACAAACTCATTGAAGCCAACGTGTGTCCTCTCACACACACAGAGACCGACACACACTCCCTCTGATGGCTGTCGTTACCACGGTTACTCTCGGTTACAGTTTTCCCGCAGGAGAAGGAATCGTTTCACCTCGACACGCGTCAGGATAAAGTTTCTCTCACTTCTCATTAAGACGCTTCATTAAGTGACGAGTCTCTGGTGTCGAGACGTTCTTTAATCTAATTAGACTTTCTCCTGCTGCCGAGTCGTCGTCGCCACGGCAACTCTGTGATCAATGATCAATATCTGTATCAATGTACGGGCTGATGACGCGCTGACGGACAGAGAGATGGATGAAGCTCAGCTCACACTCTCTCTTTCTCCCTCTTTTTTAATTTCCCTGTCACTCAGCTCGCTCCATGTCTCGCCAGGTGTGAAGGTGATGTTTAAATTGCTGTTTGTTTCCACGGCGACCTGTCACACGTCTGAGGTGAAGGGTTTAAAATTACAGACTCAACATGAAAACATACAGAGGCGTTGGAAACGTAAATAATACAGGTGAAGAGGCTCAGCTATCTAGAAGGGAAAAAAAACATTAAAGGTCCATGTGCCCATAAACCAGCCGTCAGGACTTCCTGTCACTTTGTGATGTCACAACAGAGCATGCGTTAAGAGTGTCAGAGCGGTTAACGGTTATTAATCGGTTAAAGGGACAACAAGGAGTTTGCTTTTGGTTCTAAAAGAGCCTCATATTAATGTGGATGAATCTACGTTACCACTTGTTAATGGGTCCATTTTCGATAAATATATCATTTTGTCTTTATAGTTGTTTTGTTATTATTATTTAGTGGTTGACTCGCCCAGCATTTCTTAGTTTCGGTTTCGTTTATGGTCGGAACTGCAATGGAATCTGATGGTCTTCCAACCTCCGATTTTAATTTTTGATCAATGAAAACATTCTTGGCAAATGTTTTCGCTTTCGTCCGTCCAAGAATTTCATCGTGCGCACCGATGCTCATGGGAAATGTAGTGTGAAAACACTTCGCTTTCCAAAACTCGCCATTGTCCCTTTAAAGAGCATCGGTTATCCATTAATCCATCGGTTATCGGTTATCCATTAATCCATTAAATATGCATCCCTATACAGTAGCATACACAGTATAGCCAGAGAATTTCTAATATTGAGGAGAATTGCCACTCTCGTCCTACTTCCGGGTTTTCAGTACACGTCTCTGTCCATGTGGGGGCGCTCGCAGGCGAGTGCAGAATGAATGGGAGTCAATGGGGATACACCCCTAAAAATCCACTTTTCTCTGGAAATAATTTTTTGTCAAGTAATTTGAATATTATTATCAAAAGGGGGAAGCAATAAAATGCACTTGGCTGAATATTGGATTTTTTAAGTTCACTTTTCTGTTCTAAAAAGCTGTTCAAAAAAACATGATGACGTCATAGACAAGAGGTGCTGCTTTACGGTAATTTCTGAGTCACCTCAGAGCACGATGACAGCCCGTCCAGCCCGTCTACAGAACCGCGGACCGTAACCATGTTATAACCTTTTTTTTTTTTTACAGTCTATGGTTATAACCCAGTGTCTGAGAAAGGCTGTTATAACCTATAACATAACATAATAATATATTTTTTTTAAAACATTGAATGCAGGCGATCGGTTCATTGTAAAACATTTATTTATTTATGTAAATGTGGTGAACGTAGGAGGCTACAGAGCCCCCAGGCAGCACTGCTCTCTGTCCAATACACACATGAAGCTTCACTTTTCATTCAAACAATAAACTACTGCTACAATTGTTAGATTTCATCAACCAGCCGGTGGTAAACCTCTAAAAACCTACGGGTAAGTTAATTAACGACCGTTTTCTCCGCCGGGATCGACGACAGAGGTACGCCGACCGAGCACGTCAGCAGACCGGCTGCTGCCTCTGTGATGTCTCGGTCATTGCTCCACAGGTGCAGCTTCACTTCTCCGAAAACATCGGAGCAGACTTCTAAACAGCCGTCATTTGGATAAACTGACCGCATATTGGGAGACTAAACAGTTACTTTCTCGCTTGAAAAAATATTAAAAGTTAATAAAAGTGCATAATAACAGCGGTACAGAAAGAAATAAAACAGCTTTTCGCCCGTTTTACAGCTACTTTGTCATCAGGTGGGATCTCTGGTCGTAAATAGTCGCAAGTCCGTCACTGACCAATCAGCATGCATTAGCAGAATGCTAGCGTTTTATGGGCAACAACAGCCCAACCTGTAGGAAATCGAAAGGACAAAACTTCTCAACAATTTCACTTTTAACCTATAATCCATATTGATCTTGCAGAAACTACAACAATATTTGCGATTTTTTTGACGATTACCAGGTGAAAGGGACAAATTTAGCCTTCTAGCTCCATAGGGCCCCATTCATTCTGCACTCGCCCGCGAGCACTCCTAGTGGAATTCTGGCGGAACTGCAACCAAGTTCGATACAATGGGGCTAATGGAGAGTGGCAAGGCTCGTCAATAGACTGGCTCTGGTATAGCCTATGTTGGATTGTGTGCTTGGGCTGAGTACATCCAACATGGCCGCCGTGGTCCATCTTCCCTCAGAGCGTCTTGGTTTTAAATAAATCCCGATGGTTTGAGTCATGAGTTAGTTTACACACTCACTCCTGAGAGGTGAAGAAGAGGAGGAGGAGGAGGAGGAGGAGGAGGAGGAGGAGGAGGAGGAAATGTCTACTCCCCCCAGGAAGGGAAATAAAAAGTAAAGAAGAAAAAGGAGGAGAAGAAGAGTTTCCCCCCAGAAGAGAGAAATCAATCAACCTCAACACACCTCCCTCTCCCTCTCTCCTTCTCTCTCTCTCTCCGTCTGTCTCCCATAAAGACATGAAGACAACAACCAGACTGCATTATTTAAATGTAGTTGTTGCTGAAAAGATTGCGTAACTGTGAACAGACACACACACACACACACACACACACACACTTCAGCTGGGTTTGTGTGTTTGTTGCCCAAAGCATATGTGTGTCTTTTCCTCCCTCTCTCCCTCTCTCTTTTCTCTTTTTTTTATCCCCTCCATCCTTCCTCCTCTCTAATCACAGCCTGGCAGACAGCGCACTGGGTGTGTGTGTGTGTGTGTGTGTGTGTACAGAGGCGTGTGTGTGTGTGTGTGTACAGAGGCGTGAAGCGTTGAGAAAAACCTGAGGAAATAAATTCAAACCAGAAAGCGAGAAAGAAACGAATTCAGAGAGAATGAGGGGTGTGACAGAGGGAAGGAGGGATGGACGGAGAGAGAGAGAGAGGGATGTCAGAGGCCTGGAGACAGAAAAGCAGATGCTGCAGCTGTAAAACACATGAACACACACACACACACACACACACGCTGGACGAGGACAATGAGAACGTGTGTGTGTGTTTATCTGAGCGCAGATGTTCCTCATTTGTTCTAATTATCATTTCTTCAGTCTGTTTATTCTCTAATACAGTGGAGAGACTCACTGGGACTCTGTCGTGATGCCAGTTTTCAATTTTCTTTTATACACCTGTAAATATACAGGTACATATACACATACTGTAGACTTATACACACACAAACAAAATCTGTTAAAAAAAAAATAATAATAATGATAAAAGTACTAAAAACAAAACAAAAATTAGGCATGTGGCTAAATTTTCGATTTTATTTTATACACATGTAGCTAAACAGAAACATAGCTACATATATACACTAGAGGTGTAGTACAGCCAGTGCACTATTTGTATTCGGATTCGGGCTTTAAAAAAAACGTCGGATTCGGATTCTTATTCGGGAAGAAACCGGAAGTGGGTGCACTGACTTCAGCCGAGCTAGTGCTACGTCGAGCTAGCCCGGCTAACTTCCGCTTTAGCGCTCGGCTAACTAGAACGGGAATAAAATAATTTAGTCGTGCGGCTCTTCTAGACTTTCCAAACGTAATCGGACTGAATGGATCAAATTCTGGTAGTGAACGAGTCGTTTCGCGAAGGTTGTGACACTCAAAAAAAAAATTATCCACCGTTTTATAGCCGCTTCTTTTCCCATTGTTGTCTATGAGAAAAAGTTGTTGAACGGTGACCCTGGAAGTAGCGGTGAGCACTTCCTGTCTATTGTAATGCAATGCATGCAGGGAAAACTGTAACATTTCTTTTTCTGCAACATGAATATTAGCATTAGTCCAATCAGAAGCCTCCGAACCATCTCATAACAGTGTAGCCTACATGTTTAAGAGATGCCAGTAAAATATAAATGTAAACAGTAAATATTTAAATGTTTTATTTATTTTAAATTATCAATTAACATCCAAACCTTTCATTTATACTAGCTATCACTCGTTAGCCCCTCCCCCTATGGCTGCTCTGATTGGCTGTGCTGCTTGATTCAGGAACCAATCACGCGCCAGCAGTCCCCCACCTCACCTTACCTACCTCACCTCAGGCTGAATGTGATTGGCTGACAGCTCATTATACACATGACTGAGTTATAATGAGGTTGGTTTAGTTTAAGGTGGAATATGCAAATTAGATTCACTGCATCTTATTTATTTATTAAACACAAACTTTGAATAGGAGTCAGAAACACACACACACACACACACACACACACACTTTCCTTAGCAACAGACTGAATTCATACGAGACATTTAAACGCTGCATCTCTGCGGTCGTTCTCCACTCGTCCACCAATTATCTGTTCAGGACGCCGGCGCTTCGCCAGCACAGAAAGAACAAAGGAGGAGGACGAGTGTGTGTGTGTGTGTGTGTGTGTGTGTGTGTGTGAATGATTAAATAGCAGACGAGTCAGACAACACACACTCACGCCCAGGTATCTAATAGTCACACCTGTTTACCCCACAATACAAACAACAAGTATGTAGTACATGTAGATCTGAGCATTTTGACGTTATAGCTTTGTAATTATACTTTTGATTTTGACTTTTTGCCATTATTTTATTTCAACAACCTCTATTTTTACATTGGACACAAGAAAATACACAAATCATGCTCATACTTGACCAATGCATCAAACAAAAAGTCACAGAAAGTTTAAAACCACCAATTTTCGAATTTTCACACCTGGTTTCGGTGTCAGAGGAGAAAAAAAAAGACTTTGAACTTGGACTGAAGTCACAATTATCACTGAGACGTCACAACGGTTTTATCTGATGTGGTCCATCACTTAGCCTCGCTAGCTAAGTTAGCAAGCTATAACGTAGCAAGCCTGCTAGCTAACAGTTAGCTACGTCAGCTAAACACACTCGCACACACACACACACATACACACACCGAGCTCGGTCTCGCTCCAAACATTGAATATCCCGCCCGCTCGATAACGCCCAATCAAATTAGTTTTCCTTACTCAGGTAAACTCATGCGGCAACTCCGGGTAGGTGGCGCGACAAACAGGACCAACAGCCATTTCTGCAGATTGTGCGTCATTGTCCTCTGGAAACACTTCCCATGTGTTGTTTCATGTGTTTGCAGCTCTACAGTAGGCCTATGTGTTGTCAAACGGATGAAGATATTTTCTTGGATTTGTATCATATTTGTGGCTTTGAATGTGTGGCAGTGTGTTGAGCCCTCGGGGCCACCGTAGAGCGTGTTTGAGCGCGGTTATCTCAGTTTGAGTCGACGCTGACCGACCAGATGTCCAGTTCTGACCGTCGGACATGAAATGAAAACAGAAACAAACGCAAAAGAAGAAGGAGAAGAAGCATCAGAGTTATTGAGGTGAGAATCTGGAGGTGAAGCGTCGCTCTGACAGATCTGATGATGATGATGTGTGTGTCTCTTCACACACTCCGACACACCCACTAACGCAGCGTGGTGCAAACTGATGTGACAGCCCAGATGTGGAGCTGTCGCCTCACATTCAGGCTCTGCCTCCTCTCTCATTTCACTTTTTGATTTTGTTTCTTCCCTCCTCGTCTCCTCTCGTCTATATTTCTGTCTCAGTCCTGTCCACCTCTCCTCTCCTCTCCGCCCCGCGACTCCTCGTCCATCTCTGACTTTAATTATACAAATCACTCTTTCCATCTCCGCTCCACACTCAGTGGATACACAATCCAACAAGGTAAATGCTGAGACTGCTTGCTGATAACTTGCTCGCAGTGATGCTCGTTCCCGTCGCATCACTCATCACTCTTTTAAAAAAACCTTTTTATTCAGAAAGGCCTATGACTGTTAATTACTAATATGATTTTTAACCTTGTCGTATTGTTTTTATTAAGTATGTTTTTGTTTCCTTCACCTTGCTTTAAACGTTTTAACTTTGTAGCTCTTTGAGATCTTGTTTGATGAGAAGTGCATTAGAAATTAAATTTATTATTATTATCATCAGTGGTTTTGCATGAATTTCCCTCTAAAACAACTCTGTCTGGTAACATTGTGTTATTATCTCATAGCGCGGTGAATGTGCAGGTCACAACTTGTCCACCAGAGCGTTGTGGAGTTGTTGGATTGTGTATTTGATGAGTTTGATGAGGGAAACCAAGAAATCCCATGAGCCTCCATCCGTAGCGTAGCGCTGAGCAGCTCACGGCTCTGCTTCGCCGTTCTAAAAACAGCTTGCACCGACAATTAAAGGTAACGCACCTACTGCTATGACTATAGGGATTATGGCAATGGGCCAATTTGCCAAAATGTTGAACTACGGTATCACTTTAAATGATTCAGATCAAATGAGGACATAAGAGATAGTTTCTCTATTAAATGAAGTCATTATTTGTTACTTTATTAATCCGACCTGTCGAACCACTGACTCAGTGGGCGGAGCCTAAACACGACCTGTGGGGACAACGACCACAGCAGCTTTTATCTGGTGATACATCAGGACTTTGGTTCGGCTCTTTCCAGGTTGTTGTGGACGTCCTCTCTCCTCCTCCGTCCTCTTCCCTCCGTCCTCCGTCCCCCCGCGGCCAAAAGAAGTAAAAAACAAAATGAAGCTTTAAATTAAATAGATGCAGTGATATGAATAAGTAAAGAGAGAGCAAGGCCTGGGAGCTCAGAGCGGAGCGACTCCACCTTCCTCAGATCACTTTCATTATCCTCCTCCTCCTCCTCTTCCTCCTCCTCCTCAGGAAATCACTCACACGTGCAAGTCAATTAAATTCTGCCTGAAAACAAATCGTCAGACTCGGCGGCGGCGAAAATGAAAAAGTCAATGAAACGTCTTGTAGGAGCTTTTGTTCGCCTGCAGATGATCCTGACTCCTCAACATCCAAACACACACACACACACACTCTCAGCTATAATCCACTTTTTTTATTTATGTTCAGACATAATCCAGTTTATCACGGTTATAACCCGGGTTATCGCATTAATAAACCAGTTAATCACATTTATAATCAGATTCATCACAGTTATAATCTGGTTTATCACAGTTTGTTAATAGGCCACCGCCCTAGCGCACTTTATAGTCCAAACTGAAATATCTCTTTCTTAAAAAAACTATCAGAGACTATTTGGAGTTCAGAAACAGTTTAACAGGGGTTCCCAGGAAATTATGGGATGGTGTTGTGTGTGTGTTTCCTCAGCTGAAGGAGATAAGACAGGAAGCAGTGGAGCTTTTCTTATCGAGGTAAAGCTGCAGGTTCACCGGCCGACGTCCAAGAGTCCGAGAGTCGTTTTTATTCATTTATTTATTTATTTAGTTTTATTTATTCATGAAGATTCAAACTGAAAGGAGTTGAAGAGTCTGAGCAGCAGAAGCAGCAGCTGCAGGTTCGATAAGAGCCGACGCTTCTTATCTCCTCAGGATGGACCAACGTGCCGACCCACAATCCCCTGCTACAGCAACAGTTTTAATAAGGGATGTCACGTTTACTTGTTTTCACAATTAATCACAGTATTAAACGGCAGAATTAATGAATTCCTAAATACCGTCACTTCCAAAAAAAAAAGAAGATTATGTTGGAACTATATCAGCAGATGTGCGCCAAAATAAAGGTAAATGCTCAGATACAGTAGCCTACTGGTCTATTTAACTAATGTAACATTGAATTGGTAGGAATTTAAATGTTAGCCTGTCATTTGTATTTAAAAGAGAACAAAATGAAACAAAAATTAATTAAAATAATTGTAAACATTTGGTAGGCTATAGATGATCAGCTGTTACAACGGTGCTGCTAAAAAAAACAAAAAAACAACAACTTTGTATAAAAGAGCTCAACGTTGTAAGATGTAGCCTAGCTGCTAATGCTAACTAGCACTGTGAGTGTTGTGTAACGG
Organism: Trachurus trachurus; assembly: GCF_905171665.1. Taxonomy (NCBI): domain Eukaryota; kingdom Metazoa; phylum Chordata; class Actinopteri; order Carangiformes; family Carangidae; genus Trachurus; species Trachurus trachurus. Next base: position 3,272,154 of record NC_139912.1, read on the forward strand.
CAGAAAAAAAAAAACAATACGTTGATCATCCTCCGGGGGCACGAGCTTAGTTACTCAATAGTGCCTTTGAGCCAGGTTTGTTCACTTTCACGTACTGTATTCAAAGATGGCGGCGATGCAACATGGCCGCCTCCTGTAGGTGCACCTACCACATATTTGTAAAAAAAACTCATTCTGAACTACGAGACAGTTTTCATTTGTGTGTGGTTGTGATTATTAGACTTCGGTAAATACGTATTACAGTAATGAAAGCTGTATTAGATTTTTGCTAATGAAAAGCCAAATAAGTTACATATTGTCCCTTTAATTGAGATTTTATACTGTATATAAAAAATAGGCTGCCCCCTGGTGTCCGTCAGGTGAAGTGCAGCACCATTTACTACCATAACTACTATTACTACCATTTCTACCTTCCTCCCTCTCCTCCCTCCATCCTTCTTTTCTTTTCCTCCTTTCCTCTTTCCTCTACTCTCTTCTTTTCCTCCCTCCCTCGTGTCTCCGCGGCGACCCGGCGGCTCTCTGAAGACAGAACCAGAATTAATTTTATGTTTTAAAACCTGCAGAGAAACAAAATGAGTTTTTATGTTTCACGACGACACGAACCGAGTCGGGCTACACACACACACACACACACACACACACACACACACACACACACACACACACACAACGACACACACATATACACACACAGCCTCTCCACTGAGTACACAACTGTTTTATCTTCTTTCTCTCCACCTTCTCTTCTTTTTCTTGTCATTTTCTCTCTCTCTGCGGATTTGCCTTCATCCTCCCTGTCAGTGTGTGTGTGTGTGTGTGTGTGTATGTGTGTGTGTGTGTGTGTGTGCGTGCGTGTGTGTGTGTGTGTGTGTGTGTGTGTGTGTGTGTGTGTGTGTGTGTGTGTGTGTGTGTGTGTGTGTGTGTGTGTGTGTGTATCTGGGAATTACAACACAATTTACAAGTTCACCTTGACTTCAGTAAAACTGAATTATTCTGCTCTGTGACTCCGCGGCTCCGTTTCATTTCATCTTTCTCTCCATTTTCTTCTCTCCCTCCTTCCTCTCCTCCTCCTCCTCCTCTTCTTCATCCCTTCTGTCTTTCTTTCTTTCTTTCTTTCTTCCTCACCTCAGTTTTCTTTCTCACTTATTTTCGTCCACTTGTTTTTTTTCTTCACCTCTTTTACTTGTTTTCATCTCCTTTCTCGTCTTTCCTCATTTACTCTTTCTCCCCACTTCCTCTCCTTTTTCTCATCATCCTTTCCTCTCTTCTCCTCTGTCTCTCTTTCTGCTCTTCCTTTCTTCTCTTCTTCCCCTTTCTCTTTTCTCATCTTCATCTCTTCTCTTCTCCTCTTTCTCTTCTTCTATTATTCCCCTTCCTCTCCCCCTTCATCCTCTTTCTCCTCTCTTCCTCTCCTCCTCCCCCTGTTCTTCTCTTCTCCCCCTTTTCCTTTCCTCCCCCTTCCTCTCCTCCTTCTCTTCTTCTTCTCCTCCTCCCCTTCCTTTCTCCTCTTCCTCTCCTCTCTCTCTTCCTCTTCCCTTATTCTCATATCTTCCTATTGTCATCTCCTCTTCCCCTCTTCTTTCTCTTCCTCCTCCTCTGCTCTCTTCTTCCTCTCCTCTCTTCCTTTGTTCTCCTCCTCTTTCTCTTCTCCTCCTCCTTGTCTTCTTCCTCTTTTTCTTTTCTCCTCCTCTTCTCTTCCTCTCCTCCTTCTTTTTCCCCTTCCTCTCCCTCTCTTCTCCACCTCCTCCTCTTCTTCCACTGCCTCCCCTCTCATCCTCCTCTTCCTCCCTTCTCTTCTTCCCCTTCCTCACCCCTCTTCCTCTCCCCCTCCTCTCTCTTCCTTTGTTCTCCTCCCCTTTCTCTCCTTCTCTTCCTCCCCTTTTTCTCCTTCTCTTCTTCCCCTCTCTCTATTCCTCTTCCCTTGTTCTCCTCTTTCTCTCCTCCTCCTCCTCCTCTTCTTTTCCTCTCCTCTCTCTTTTCGTCTTTCCTTGTTCTCCTCCTCCTCTTCCTCTCTCCCCCTGTTCTCCTCCTCCTCTTCTTTTCCTCTCCTCTCTCTTTTCCTCTTTCCTTGTTCTCCTCTTCCTCTCCTCCTCCTCCTTGTCTTTTTCCCCTTCCTCTCCCCCTCTTCTCCACCTCCTCCTCTTCTTCCACTGCCTCCCCTCTCCTCCTCCCTTCTCTTTCTCTTCTCCCTCTTCCTCCTCTCCTCTCTCTCTTCCTTTGTTCTCCTCCCCTTTTTCTCCTTCTCTTCTTTCCCTCTCTCTTTTCCTCTTCCCTTGTTCTCCTCCTCCTCTTCCTCCCCTCCCCTCTCCTCATCCTCTTCTTTTCCTCTCCTCTCTCTTTTCCTCTTTCTTTGTTCTCCTCCTCCTCTCTCCCCCTGTTCTCCTCCTCTTCCCTTTCCTCTCCTCCTCCTCCACCTCCTCCTCTTCTTCCTCTCCCCCTCTTCTCCCCTCTCCTCCTCCTCTTCTTTTCATCTCCTCTCTCTTTTCCTCTTTCCTTGTTCTCCTCTTCCTCCTCTCTCCTCTTCGGTGATGGATGGGGAGTCGGATGCTGTGTTGCCACGGTAATGTGATGGATGGTTTATCAGGCGATGCGAGGGGGGACAACAGGCCGTCAGAGCCTCCTGGTCCGGTCCCTCCTGTTAGATCGCATATCTGATGTGCGAGGGTCACAGGTTCGATTCCCCGCGGTCGTCTCAACACAAGATTAATGTCGAAGTGACGCGACGGAGAAACCTGCTCTTCATTTAAAGATAAACTTCAATTCAATAAACCGACACGAGGCAGATAACCGCCACTGGCCTGGTTGCCCTGACAACGGGCAACTTTTATGCTAATGCTACTCCACACACACACACACACACAGACACACACACACACACACACACACACACACACACACACACACACACACACACACACACACACACACACACACAGGCCTGAGCTGGTGATGGTTATGAATGACCCAGATATGAATCATAATTAAAGGAGCATTTCCTTAAATTATCCTCCTGTAATAAGGAAAAATGGGCGGCGTGTGTGTGTGTGTGTGTGTGTGTGTGTGTGTGTGTGTGTGTGTGTGTGTGTGTGTGTGTGTGTGTGTGTGTGTGTGTTGTCCTTGAGTCGTGGCCGAAAAGATGAATGAGCTGTAATTACACTGATACAGAGATAATCACAGGAGGAAAGGAGGATGTGGATGAGAAAGAGGAGGAAGAGGAGGGAGAGGATAAAGAATAGGAGGAGGAAGAAGCGAATGAAGAAGAGAAAGATAAGGAAGAGGAGGAAGAAGGATGAAGAAGAGGAGGATGAGGAAGAGGAAGAAGAGGAGATGACAAGGAGGAGGAGAAGGAAAAAGGATGAAGAGGAAGGATAAAGATGAGGAAGAGGGGGAAGGAGGATGAAGAAGAGGAGGAGGAGGAAGAAGAGAATGAAGAAGAGGAAGATAAGGAGGAGGATGAAGAGTGGGAAGAGGAGGAAGAAGGATGAAGAAGAGGAAGAGGAGGATGAAGAAGAGGAGGAGGAAGAAGAGAATGAAGAAGAGGAGGAGGAGGATGAAGAGTGGGAAGAGGAGGAAGAAGGATGAAGAAGAGGAGGAGGAGGATGACAAGGAGGAAGAGAAGGGAAAAGGATGAAGATGAGGAGGAAGATGAAGAATAGGAGGAGGAAGAAGAGAATGAAGAAGAGGAAGATTAGGATGTGGAGGGAGGATGAAGAGGAGGAGGAAGAGGAAGAAGAGGAAGATTAGGAGGAAGAAAGAGGAGGAAGATGAGGAAGATTAGGATGTGGAGGGAGGATGAAGATGAGGAAGAGGAGGAAGAAGATAATGAAGAAGAGGAAGATTAGGAGGATGAAGAGGAGGAGGACAGGATGAAGAGGAAGGATATAGAAGAGGAAGATTAGGAGGTGGATGAAGAGGAGGATGACAAGGAGGAAAGAGGAGGAGAAGGAAAAAGGATGAAGAGGAGGAGGAAGATGAAGAATAGGAAGAAAGAGGAGGAAGAGGAAGATTAGGATGTGGAGGGAGGATGAAGATGAGGAAGAGAGGAGTTGAGTTGAAGTGAAAACTTGGGAGCAGCAGTTTGATGAGCTCGTCTCAGGAACCTCGGAGATTAAAATGTAAATCTTTAATCATTTAGTTTTTGTTGCCGTGACGACGTCTCTGAGTTTTAACGTGGTTGAAGTCGATGAGTCGCCGCCGTCGCTCCGATAAACTCTGTTATTATTATTTATTCATGTTCAACAGGGTTCACTCTTAGATTTGACTTTTATTCCACTTGACTCAGCTCAACACTTTTTACATCTCACTTCATTTTTTCTCTCAATGGAGAAATGTACAAGTTTCAGCAGCTCAGGAACGAGAGAATCGGGAAGAGGAGAAGAATAAAAATAAAGTTTAAAACTGAATTCATGAAAAAAACCTTCAGATGAAAAGTGTTGAACCAGGTCGCTGAGGGTTTCGTCCTTGTAGCCGAGCAGCTCATTATAATAAATTATAACTTATAATACAAATAATAAAATCCACCTTCCTCTGTGAGTTCACTGAGTCAAGATCCACGGTTTAAAGGGATAGTTCAACATTTTGGCAAATTGGCCCATTGCCATAATCCCTATAGTCATATATAGCAGTAGGTTTGTTACCTTTAATTGTCGGTGCAAGCTATTTTTAGAACGGCGGAGCAGAGCCGCAAGCTGATCAGAGCTACGCTACGGAGGCTCATTATGGGATTTCTTGGTTTCCCTCATCAAACTCATCAAATACACAATCCAACAACTCCACAACGCTCTGGTGGACAAGTTGTGAGCTTCACATTCACCACGCTATGAGATAATAACACAACGTTACCACACAGAGTTGTTTTAGAGGGAAATTCATGCAAAACCACTGTCGTTCTTTTTTTGTTTTTGTTGTTTCTGTCGTCGTCGTTGCTTCTGGTTTTGTTAATGTTTCTGTCATTGTTGTTGTTGTTGACCTTTACAGTGTTTTTTCACTCTTCAGTCTCTTTAACCTCGGTCAGTTCATTCACCTCAGATCGTTTTTACCTTTGAATGTTTCTGACTTTTCATTAAAAACAGAATCAGTGGGAGTTTTAGAGTTTTAGAGTTTTATCGGGTTTTTTTCAAACCTTTGACCAGAAACAACAACAGGTTCAATTGGTTTGACACACACATCACTGTGTGTGTGTGTGTGTGTGTGTGTGTGTGTGTGTGTGTGTGTGTGTGTGTGTGTGTGTGTGTGTGTGTGTGTGTGTGTGTGTGTGTGTGTGTGTGTGTGTGCTCTACAGCAGGGGATGATGGGAAAATCAAAAGAATGAGGGCTGTTGGTCTCATTATGAACACACACACACACACACACACACACAGACAGTGATGTGTGTGTTAATCAGTGCTGTGGATGTGAAGCTTTGACCTTTACTAGTCAAACCGCCTGTTGTGAGAAAACCCAGCTGTAGGTCACACTCACACAACCACACACAACCACACACACAGAGAGACTTGTGTTGGTCTTGCTAGCGTTGTGAGACAGTTACATTCTTAACCTTCAAACGACTCTTTAAGTCGTGAGGTCAAATCTTGTGTCATAATTTGTTTTATTACAGTAATAATGTGCTTTTACAAGTGCTCAAAATTAAAATACCAAAAATGTACAATATCTTAAAGAAATAGAATGAAATAAAACTCAAAGACAGAAGAACCGAAATCAGACATAATTAGTTACACAATAAAAGTCAGTTTAAAAAGCTAGTTTTTTAGGAGTGATTTGAATCCACGATTAATGCATCGAAAGTGTGGCTTTGTTGAAAGAAATGCAATAATATGCTGATTTAGCTGATTATGCATTGAATTATGTGTTATGTTCACCTTGACTAGGTAGAATCATATATATTTTCTTACATTGTAAACACCTGCAGTGAACAAACAGAGAATAATAATACAGAAGAAAACAACGGCAATGTAAATGAATAGCCTACATAAATATATAAGAGTATAAAAGAAAGAAAGAAAAACAAGAGTAAAACCAGAGTGACTGTGACGTCATAAATGAGTCGGTGGAGCAGCAGCACCAACCTGAAGAAAAGTTTTTCCAGCAGTGACTTTATTTTGAGGAGTTCAGAGAAACTTTCTTCTCTGAATTATGTAATTTCATCGTGTCAAGAAGCCGGCGAAGCAGCGAGGACGGAGGATTTCATGCTTCAGCTGCAGTTAAACAACATCTGCAGCCGCAACATCCAGACTCTTGTTTCCCATAATACTCAGAGCACAAATAGGAAAAAACCCACCAGCAGAGAGAGAGATGGAGAGGGAGAGAGCTTCCTCCTCCTCCTCCTCCTGCTCACTCCGTTCTAGAGAGATTGATGGATGAACGATGGATTATTGATGGAGGGACGGAGGGATCGATAGAAGGAGGAGAGAGGCTGAAACTAGGCCACCCATCTGCTCAGACCCATCCATTCATCTGCCCCGAGTCAAGAGGTTTACTGTAATGTGGACAGAAAGAGGAGAGGAGGAGGAGGAGGAGGAGGAGGAGAGGCTGCACGACAGAGCAGAGAGCTGGAGAGGAGACAAGGACGGAGGAAAGGAAGCAAGGTAACAAGGGAGGAGACGGTGTGAAAAGGAAGTGAGGAAAGGAGGGAAAGTCAGAGGAGAGAAGGTAAAGTAGAGAAATGATGGGTTAACAAGAACACAAGAAAGGACAGGTAAAGAAGAAAAGAAAAGAGGAAAGAAAGGGAAGGAAAGAAAACAATATGGCAGGAGGAGGTAGAGAAGGAAACAAGGGAGTGGACAAGGAGATGATAATGGTTCATGATGAAGTGGAAAGACGGAGGTAAAAACAAAAGAAGTGGAGGGAAGGAAAATAAGAATAAGATAAAGAGATAAAGGGAAAGAAAGAAAGAAAGAAAGAAAGAAAGAAAGAAAGAAAGAAAGAAAGAAAGAACTTGTTGTACCACCTCAAACAACCTGGGGTCCGTTTTTAGCATTTTTCTCATAGACAATAATGGGGAAAAAAAGCGGCTATAAAACGGTGGATAATTTTTTTCGAGTGTCACAAACCCTGCCAAACGACTGGTTTCACTACTAGAATTTGATCCATTCAGTCCGACTACGTTTGTAAAGTCTAGAAGAGCCGCACGATGAAATTATTTTATTCCCGTTCTAGTTAGCCCAGAGCTAAAGCGGAAGTTAGCCGGCTAGCTCGGCGTAGCACTAGCTCGGCTAAAGTCAGTGCGCCCACTTCCGGTTTCTCCCCGAATATGAATACGAAACCCAAGTTTTTTTTAAAAGCCAGAATCCGAATAGGTACAAATAGCCTAGTGCACTGGCTGTAGGCTACATCTCTAGTTGCCATAGTAACTGACTCCAAGCTTCAGTTTCCTCCCTCATTTCAGGGTTAACAGACTCAGAGTTTTCACTTTGTTCATGTTGATGGAGAGGTGAACAGCGACCCCCAGTGGCTGCTGGGAAATCTGCACACGTGTTGCATAGACAGCTTCCACACACACACACACACACACACACACACACCCAAACACACACTGGTGCAGCATTTCATTATAAACTTTATTTAAAGGCTCCACATCATTACACTGATGGAGTTAATACACAATATCCTGTTTCCCTCTCGCGCTCCTGATGAGAATAAATGAGTCTCTGAGAAAGTGTGTGTGTGTGTCTGTCTGTGTGTGTGTTAGTTAAAGTTAAAAGGATTCCTTCACACTTTTAAACTTAGATTTATTTATTCTGCCTTCAGAGTTGTGTGTAGCTATGTGTGTTTTTTCTCCTCCCTCCTCTCAGGTGTGTTTGTTTTAATCACTGACGTCTCCACCGCTCTGAAACTGAATGACATTTCATTTACTATTTAGCTTGTTTATTTATATGGAGCATTTTCATTTGGTTTGGACGTGTAAACCGATTCTAATCGCAATATTTGGCTCCATAGCAAACGGTTGTGGATAATAGAAGCTCTGCTCATTCTCACTCTGACCACTAGGTGTCGCCTGGCAACAAAATCTAATTATGGGTCGGTCATAATGAGCTGCTGCACAGACTAGGCTACATCAATAAATCCAAAAAAGTAAAAGTAAAAATTGATAGATAGCAACAAACACCAGAAAGACTAAAAAACTCATTAACAGAATTCCTCGTGCTCGATGCTCCCTGGAAACAGACTTTGAAGATTAAAAAAAAAAAATCGACTTCATTAAACATTTCTATGCCTAAAAAAGAAGCTGCTCTTCATTTAGATCATTTCTCTTCATCCAGAGCTTCAGAAACCGGAGACAACTTCAGTCTAGTTTCTGTGATTTCTCTGCAGATTTGTGGATTTTCGTGGTTTAATGAAGATTAAGAGGTTTTCATAGAGACGAGTCCCACTGCGCTCAGTGTGAGGCTGTTTTCTCTGATGCCCAGTGAGGATGAAACGTTTTAAACAAGAAAAGTGGACGCTCCCTCTTCAAGCTGTGACAGGATCTCCTGCTGTCGACACCTTCACGCTCCCAAATTTGACAGTGTGGAAAAAAAAAAAACACGTATCTGTGAAATGAGTTTTCATGTTTGTATTACTTCTTTGCAACAGCGCGGTTGTTATTTCCTCTTTTCATTCATGCACAGATATTTGTCGCTTCACATCGTGGCGACATTTTCTTTCACAAGGAATCGGTGCCGTCGCTCCTCACGCTGAATCATTGTGTTTGTGCACTTGGAAGCGAGATGAGAAATCTGAAGTGGAAACTAAAAAACCCCCAAGTCTGATTTCTTTTTTAACTCCTCACTTTCCTGTTGTGTTTATGATCACATGATTAACGTGTGTGTGGCTGAATAGAAATCAGGCCTCAGGCTCCGTTCAGCTCCGTCTCTTCCCTGGATGTTTTCTATCTACATTGATGAAAATTTGAAGAAAAGCCGACCTTGTTTGCTGGAAATATTTTACCAAAACACTTGACTTGTGTGCAGCATAAACTGATAGATATTGGTCTTGCCTCCTCCTCCTCACTGAAAAAATATATTGTTTTATTTATAACCAATCAAATCTCATTACATTTAAAGCCCCAGTGTGTAACTTATTTGGCTTTTTATTATCAAAAATCAAATATGTCTTTAATAAATCCGTATTTCACTGAAGTGGAATCACACCCACATACAAAGTAAAGCTTTCTGGTTCCTTAGAATGAGTTGTTACAAGTCGTTACAAATACATAAGTGGGCGACGCACCGAACCGAGGCGGCCATGTTGCATCGTGACCGTAGGTAACCACGGAAACTGAGCGGAGCTGTGGGCTCGGCCTGTTAAAACTGTCACCACTGTGTAGTGTGAGGAAGGACGGAGGCACCGGTGTTGCATTCAGGTGCAGTCAGGCAGACGGCCGTCGGCAAACCAACCGGATGTCATTTTACTCCACCAGAGAAAGACGGTAAAACAATACCACATCACCATGACAACATATTGTCACGCCTGTATTGTTTTGCCTCGTGCTGGCGGACCACTTGTTTACATAGACGCTTGTTTATCCTGTTACATGCAGCTTCTGTTGTCTGTCTGACGTCTGTTGTCTGACGTCTGCCCCATTTCAGGTGAATGCAACATCAAGAATACGTTCAGATATGCAACCACACCACTAGATGGGGGGAATTCCTACGCATTATACCTTTAAAATAAGACTCATCACATTAAAAAGTAGCTTTTTTTCAACACGTTTTACTTCTTTCAAGCATATTTTTTCTTGAAATAAGTAGAAAAACATTTTTCTTTCTTATTACAAGCACAAAAAACTTGCTTTCACTGGCAGATTTTTCTACTTATTTCAAGTGAAAATTTGTTTGAAACAAGTGAAAATGATCTAAAAACAAGTTAATTTGTAGGTGATGAGTCTTATTTTAAGTGGAAAGAGATTAGTTTTGACTAGAAATGAAACATTTTGACAAGAAATACGACAAATATTATTGGAAAGATTTTGAGTTTTTGCAGTGCTCCTCCTCTTTCTTCTTGTTTCCTGAACTCCAGCAGGAAACCGACTGATCGACCGACTTCAGACGCAAAGACAAATGAATACGTTATGTAAATTAAGACATATAGGATAATTTTACCTTCGCGATACGTACTGTAATGAGTGATATAATTTTTCACCAAGCGGCCCGGGCTGAGGCTCCCCTGGTGTTGTAATGATGCGGCTCCCTATAGATCCTGCGCTGAAACCCAACCAAACAGCCGGGAGCCTCATTGATCACGGAGCTACGAGCCCAGCGAACCCCGCCGAATTAACATATTCATTTCAGCTGGCATTTAGCTGGAGAGAGACAGATGGAGGGAGGGACGGCGGTCATGAGGGAAAGCGATGGAGGCAGCAGAGGTTGGAGGAGAGGGAGCATGAAGAGGAGGAGGAGGAGGAGGAGGAGGAGGAGGAGGAGGAGATGAGAAGTTTAATATCTCACTGAAATTACATTTAGTGCAGCGGTGGAATTAAAGGTAAAGAGGAACGATGCATGGGAACATTTTCATCCGTCTCTCCGCTCGTGGCTGTAAATGTCTGACAGAGACAGTGAATCCATCAGCACTTTAACTCCACCGCTGTTAACACCGCCACCACTCCGCCAGCAGAATTATACAGTGAAAACTGTTGCTGCTCCACATCCATCATCAATGCTGCTGCAGCTCCACCAACATCCCTATTGATTTTTATTTAGTGCCTCTTTTTATTTGTTGCATTTTTTCTGCCTTGTTTTTTTTATGTATCTACTTATTCAGCCTTTCAAGTGCAACAAATCCCCACTGGACGTTGAAGCAACATCAAAAAGATGTTGGACTCTTAACAACTCTGGCCTCCAACCTCTGTGTTTGAAAATAAAAGTCGGTTTGAATTCACTCTTTCCATCTATTCATCCATTTTCTTCCTCTTATCCATGAGGGTTGCATTAGCAGCAGTGTTGTCCAAACATCCGTCTCTCTCCAGAAACACTTTCCAACTCCTCCAGGGACAAGATCCCTCCAATGAGGCAATGAAGTCAAGACAATTTGATTTGTATAGCCAATTTTTACAAACAGTTTGTCTCAAAGGGCTTTACATGGCCCGTTGCCATAATCCATAGTCATAGCAGTAGGTTTGTTAGCTAATTGTCGGTGCAAGCTGTTTTTAGAATGGCGGAGCAGAGCTGCGAGCTGCTGATGGGATTTCTTGGTTTCCCTCATCAAATACACAATCCAACAACTCCAAAACGCTCTGGTGGACAAGTTGTGACCATAGACTGTAAAAAGAATGGACGTAGCATCCGTGACGTCACCCATTGGTTTTGGGGAGTCGTTTTTGTGACTCAAATATGGCGGCCTGAACAGCGCCATGTTGGATTGGCCGGCTGAGAACCCGCCCACTGGCCTCGAAGCTGCCTGTCTTCGGACTGCTCCGGACCTGTCACTCAACGTTTCCGCGCCCTAATTGGCCAGAATTTTAACCTAATAACAGTAAAAAGGTAGAGTTAAAAAAAAATTCACTATCGAACTATCGATTGAGACAAAAAAAACGTGCTGACACCAGGCTTTAAACATGTTAAGTCGGCGATTTTAACATGGGGGTCTATGGAGAATGCTGCTTTCTGACACCAGCCCCCAGAGGAAGCCGAGGGGATTGCAGTTTTTTGAACGCGGAAGTGAGCTTCACTTCTTAGACCGACAACTGCCCCCTTGGTTGTGACCTGCACATTCACCACGCTATGAGATAATAACAGAACGTTACCACACAGAGTTGTTTTAGAGGGAAATTCAGAGACTGCTTGATGAAAAACTGTCCCTGAAGGCAACGCGCATCAGAGGTTTTGCATGAATTTACCACTGTATGGAGCTTTAACACAAACATCTACCTTTATACTGTATGGAGCTTTAACACAAACATCTACCTTTATACTGTATGGAGCTTTAACACAAACATCTACCTTTATTATACTGTATGGAGCTTTAATACAAACATCTACCTTTATACTGTATGGAGCTTTAACACAAACATCTACCTTTATTATACTGTATGGAGCTTCTATCTCATTGTTATTGCAGCAACAAGTGCCATCAGGACCTTTTAGAGGGAACACAGTGTCTGGGGTGTTTCTTTATCTAAATCACCTTAGTTATGCATGAACCATACAGAGTGTGGGGGCATTTATCATTGCAGATGGTGCACAGCTGTGTGAACACTGCGCATACATACATGTGATAAATACTAATTTGTATTGTGTGCACAGGCAGTTCGCGTGCACAGATGTATAATGACTTGATGAATGAAGCTCCACAGTCACAAGAGTTAATACACAATACAGAGGCATATATCATATTCAGTGGAAAACAAGAAAAGAAAGTTCAGGTTTAAAAAGTTATATGCAAAATAACAAGATTGTTTTTTATTATTTTCCCCACCTGCAGGCAGCAGACAGGCTGTAAGTGTGTACTTGACTCATCACCAAACAAGAAATCTTGCAAAACCAAAAGCTGAATGAGGCTAAAATGCTCATGGGAGCTGTAGAGTTGATGTTAAACCTTAATGGATTTGTCTCTGGTGGCATTAGGCCTAATTCAGATTACACAGTCATTTGCTTTAAGAAAAACAAGATGAATATGTGTTTGGAGCTTTTTATACTATCTTCAACAAAAGGCAGTTTGAACAGGGTTAAAGTGAAATACAAAAAGAGAAACAAAGTTTTGTTCAATTACACCTGACCTCTTGTCTCAGAGGGTTGCCACGGTAACAAGGACTCCTGGTCAGGCTTAATATAGATGGTTGGCATATGTAGCCTACACAGAGAGACAGACACACATAGGCACACACACATACACACACCACACACAGTGGATATAACTCCAACATTAAGTCCTGTGGGTTTTATCATCAAAGTTTTACGACCAAAACACCTCTACAGTCAATATTCTCACTAATTTTACTCTTTTTTCACTTTAAGTATTTATTATATAAATGTAAAATGATCAAATATGTAAATTTCAATTCAATATAATTACAAAAATAACTGTATTTCTGTCCTGTGGCTTGAAACAAAAGTGAACACGGGCTCCAAAATTACAACGTTTATGTCGTAGCATAGCTAGGCTAATGTTAGTGTTGGCGCATGATCACTTTCTGGCCTTGGTTTTGCTTTTATTTAACAGGATTTCACAGATCGACTCGATAACAAACAAAAACACATTAGAAATCATGCTTGAAAGATTTTAAGTGTAACATTGTTGTTAAAACAGTTTAGCTCCTTCACCTGTGTTAGCATCATATGGCCTACATACAATAGGCCACCGCTAGCTCCACATATAGCACATGTTCCTGAAATTGTTTAAAAGAATAGTTCACCAAAAAATGAAATTCACTCACCCTCATGCTGATGAATACTCCGGAGTAGTTTTTTTCCCCCCTCAATGTGTATCTGGAGACTCGGGAAACGAAAACTTTATATGAGAGTAATAGGGCCCAACATTCATCAGCATGAGGGTGAGTGAATTTCATTTTTTGGTGAACTGTTCCTTTAAAACTTGCTGGTTTAACGTGACATTCTTCGTCCCCAGACAGTAAACAAAACCCGTCATTGGTTGATTGACAGTCCTCATTCATCTCTGTAATTGTATCCCACTGCTGCCATTTAAAAAATATTACCTTGTCCTCAATGTGAGTGCACGTGTGCGTGTGTGTGTGTTTTGGCATCGGAAAGCAAACCTCGCCTTGAGGTATTAACCAAGTCAGGCCTCATTACACACACACACACACACACACACACACACACACACACACACACACACACACACACACACACCTCTCCTTTCTTTCACCTCTTCTTCCCTCCAACCATGAAATCTGTTCAGTTTCTTTAGCCTGTAGATTTTTCAGGATGTACACACTCACCACAGTGCAGTGTTTTCATATAAAGAACAACACAAACAATTCTAAAAAATAATTATCTAAAACAGAAAGGTAACACTTTATAATAAGTACACACTATTAAGCATTAATAAATACTCAATTCTTCATTTATAATGCATGACTCATTAGTATGTAGTTTATAAATACAGTTAGTGCTTAACGATGATGAGTAAAACATTTTTAACTATGTTTATAAACTACATACTATACTACACACTACTATGAGTATTCATGTGTTACAAATGATGAATTCAGAATTGAATGCCTAACTAATGCATAATAGTCTGTACTTATATTATAAAGTCTTACCAAGAAACAAATGGACACACAATGAGAAAAAATGGGAACAACATAAAGACTGGAGAGACAACCCACTGGGGACAAACATTGCATCACCCACTCAGTGCAACCTCCTGCTGCAGAGTGTGTGCATGTACGTGTGTGTGCAACATTTCATCCACATGTCAAAAACAAGAGCTTCAGTGCGACATTAAAAGGATTTGTTCCACACAGAGGAACCAAGAACAAGTGAACGACTCTACAGTAAAGTGACTCAACACACAGAGATGATGTAAATACAGTCGCTGCTGCTGCCTCGGTTCTGATATTAATGTCACTGTGGCAGTTTGGCTACAAGTTACAACCAAAAAACCCATCTGTATATTATTTATTTAGGGTTTATCCAGTGATACGTCCGTTACTGTGCTGGTTGTAGTGGTGGCAGATGCCGTCCTGCTCCCTGGACGCCTCCAGCTCCTCCTTGGGGGGATCCTGACACCAAATGGGACCTATAATCCAATCCCCTCTGTGCACTGTGTGGGTCTGTCCTGGCTGTTTTTCTTTTTTTTCCTCCCAGTTGGATGTAACTGTACAGTAATACCCCCACAGGGAGGCATCTCCAGGGGCAGTGGGAGGGGGGGTTGTAATTTCACCATCCTCAAACTGATTCAACCGAGTCCTTCCTTAAGCCGTGAAGGAACTCCCTCATGTCATTATAATGTTCTGTTGTGGCTGCTTCATTCAAAACTAATTAGACACAAAGATAATTGGTGGTTGTAAACTGAGAGTTTTGTGGTCATGGTGATTGACCACAACAGTCTGGAGTCTGTCAGTCTTTGTCTTCCATGTTGTTTCTTCACCAGATGAAGAAGGAGGAAATCAACCTTTAGGGTCGTTCCTTAGCGGATGAATGATGGCAGCTCTTAAAGGGTGATGTTGATCCTTTTTTATTTTCCACTCTTTCCACTGATCGATTGGTCCAATCTATAGCGCTACTCATTAAATCAGAAGGTTCAACACGCTGCAACTGAAGTTGGAGTTGCTGCGTTCAGAACAACACAGACCTCAAGTCTTTTTCAACCTCCTACTTGAAAAAGTGCAATCAAACGCCACCTCATCTTGGAGCTCCCACTTGGGAAAGTTGGAGAAAAAAAAAATCTATCAACTTCTCCTAGAATCAGAAAAATTCCAGAATCTGAAAAATTCCAGATTTTTTCTCTTTCCACACTCCTCCCAACCACAATTTACACTCTACACACATGATTGAAGCAGGAAGTCCTTGTGACGCTCTCGGTCTGGGTTTATTCTGATAGGAGTTACCGTTTTGTCACAGTAAGCCTGAATGCGAGACCAGTGCAGAGGCAGAAAATCGCTCTTTTTCTTGACATTTCTGTCTGTCTCAGCCTGGGGGGCCCCTATCGTCATTGGCAACCACCTCAAGTTGCCGTGGTAACCTCTGAGGCTCAGGCCAGAGCTCGTTAACTTTATAAACAATCCACCTGGAGCCACACACACCAACACATACAGGTAGCTTCATGTGATTAAAGAGATACACACAGACACACACAAACACCAGCACACAGGTGACTTAATGTGGTTACAGCTCCTCCATATCTGTGCTCAGTGAAAGATGATCATGGCCTGTCTGATTAGCTCTGTCTTGGCCTTAGATCGTGGGTTTGATTCCCATGTTGACAGAGATGGTATGCCCGGCAGTAGCCCCGTGGTCCTATCAAAATTTCCAAGCGGAAATGTTCTAGTTAAGGTTCATATTGTGATTGGACAAATGGAAGCAGGCAAGCCAGCTACCAATTATTCAGGGTTTGTGCCAGATTATTTCTTAATGTTCCCAGTGAAGTAGTTCAACACATGAACCCCAATGGCACATATTAAATATATATCAGATACTAAATGTATTTACACTGACTTAACAGCAAAAAATGTGGTGAATGTGAAATCTAACCTGTGTGAGCCTTGTGCATCCACAGGGAAAACTAACTGTAAAACACTGAAGGAAAAGAGGCCAAACAACATCAGGAAAAATAAATATTGTGATTTTTCTCTCTGTGTCTCTCACCCTCTCTCATTAGTGTTGATTTGTGTCAGCTAGCGGAGCGGTTCGATAGCCACTAGCCTACGGTACAAGTTCAGTCTGAAGGAGCTCATCCATTTACAACTTATCACACTTATACACACACACAAACGTGCGCACACACACACCCTCTCACACAAAACACATTACAAAGGTCATTAAGAATATATTAGAGGTGTCGATGTCGTTATAAATTCACAACATATTAGAAAAGTCATTAAGAAATGTGGGTCAACACACACACACACACACACACACAGGGGGAGGTTATTAATGTCATTCCTCAATGAGGCCGACAATCCAGAATGACTAAAGCAGGGTGTGTGAGTGTGATGGATGGACTCAGGTGTGTGTTTCCAATCACTGTGGCTGAGTTTGGATGTTTGTGGTCTTAACACTCCTCTGCTGTTTTCCCCATTTGTCAAATACACTAATACACTATACGTAAATAAGTCTACAGTCAGCACTTCCATTGAGATGTTTGGACGTTAATAACAAATTAATTCGGTAATTAATGGTAAGTAACAAGAAGCTGCAGTTCCTCTCCTGACCACTAGAGTGAGTCAGTCCCCATAGACTTCCATGTTAAAACTTTACAGCAGAATTAAACATGTTTAGAGCCTGATACAGAAACAGCGTTGGTCTCTACAGATCATTTCCTCCTCCATGACTGGGACTGAGGCTCAGCTCCACTCATGCTCCTCCTCTTTGCCTCTTTTTGACCACAAAGTGGGCGGAGTCAAGCTCTGCCAAGATGTCGACGGTGGATCAACTCACTAAATCTCTTCAGGAACGTGCAGGCGTCCATTTTTATATACAGTTAATGGGGATATCATTAGTTTTTGGTCAGTATTTGGCCTTGAACCAAACAAATGCTGACTTAAATTACGAATTAAAGACTTTTATATAGTTTTAAAGTCTGGTCTCTTTTCTTCTGTGTTGCTAACCCTCCTCTTCTCCATGTGCGTTTGTTTTCAACAAAGATTTCTCACTGGCATTGTTGGTGAGAAATCAATCCATGGAGCGGTGGATAACATTATTTATCATCTATTCTACCATGTTACCATGTGTATATTTGTGTAGTCTTATTTGTCATCAACAAGAGATTACGGGTTATGGGTTAGCGCATTACGTTTGTGTGGCGGTGTCGCCATGGAGACGAGAGCTGGGACACCGGGTCGGAGACTCTGATCTTACAAGGTTGGTTTTCAGCCAAGAGACGCTCCATTCTCCCTGGAACTAGTTACAAGTCATTGATTTACCAGAACTAGGACTCTGGAGCTGGGAGGTAAGGTAATAATGTAGCAGAGTTTCTCTTCAAAAAGGCTAAAATTGTGTTTTATTCAAGGAAACTTCAACAAAGAAAGACTGAAAAATCAACAAAAATCGGAGCGATGTTGTAAAAACACTTTCTTGCAAAAAGAAGACGTTGAACTGTTGACATGAATGATGGCTCGGGCACAGCCATTATTACCAACCTGTGGTTCTGCTGCCAGTCGTTAGGGTTCATATATTGTGACATGTCATGTGACAGCGAGCCAGCGTGAACAATACAAGGACCCTGAAAGTGGAGCAGCTAAATGGAACCCAGCCATCATTCATCTGATTATTTACACCTGTGAACAACGAAGGGCGGGCGGCCATGTTGTTCAGGTCACTGATTCATTCGCACCGTGTCATAGGACTGGGCAAAGAGAAGAGAAGAGAAGAGAAGGTGTGATGAGGACTGAACCACAGCTCGTCTCCTCTGTCTGTGTTTGATCACCGGCCTTAAATAAACCAGCGGAGACTTCAGCTGAGTGTTGACCCAGCAGCAGGACAGGAGAAGATAAGACAGATGTAAATGCTTATTCACCAACGTGGCTCGGTTGCTGAGAAGCTCCATCACACCCGTGTTTGTACTGGAGAGAGAGAAAACACTAAATACGACATCTAATCTGAGTTTTTATGATATTTAAACTGAAAACAGGGCAAACACCCAGTCTAATGTATGTTGTGTGTGTGTGTGTGTGCAGGTTGTTTGTTGATGGGTTATCTTCCTTCACACCACTATGTGCTGTGGTTCTCCTGCAGCTCTCAGCCACAGTGTTGATCTGTGGTGTGTGCTGCCCTCTGCTGGTCACTCCCCCTCACATACACACATCTATGCTTTTATTTTAAATCTACATTGTTATGTAAATGCACAGTATCACAAAAGAAACAGTCAGTATTATGTTGAAATTAAATGCAGTGGGCTCCAATGTCAGCCTGTCAATTTACACTTGGTTGTCCATAATGCAAATGCACTGAAATCTCTCTTATTCAGACAAAGTTGGAGACACGTGTTTCTTGTTTGCTTTGATTATTCTTGTGTCTCAAACTTCCAAATTGAAGTAAGTGGTTAAAGTGTAAGAACATGTGAGAATATAAAGTTTCACATTTCACAATGCAGCTATTGTGGACCACCATAATGAGACTATGCTGATGCACAAACAGGCCTCAGTAACCACATTTACATGTGCATTTATGTGATTATAATCATTCTGATTTTTTTATTTGAAATTCCAACTGTTTACATAAGTGCTCCAATTAAAACCTGCGTGTACATGCATCAAGCGATTTATCAGAATAAATTCACTGTGAGTTTGCCGGTTAAATTTGTTGAAAACAGTAAAAGAAGAAAAAGTGTTTCCTTCTATAAAGAAACGCTCACCCTTCTCTCTTGTACCTGCCTGTTGCCTTATATCCTTCTATATCGTGTGCAGCAAACTTTACTTTAGTTTCTGGTTTTCTCTTTAATGAAGCTGCAGCCACAGCAGTTGATCCTTCTCCTGCTGTGATCGATGTGAGGGGGGCGGCTACAGCAACAGAACAGCAACGATGAAGGTCAGAAGCAGAGACTACTTTGATCAGATTAACCCTTTACACGGATCTTGATCTGAAAATCCACTGGCATAAACCGCCCATCTTGATCGGAAAGAAATTTCTTTCCAAATGAGCCCATTCTGATTCAAATGTTCCAATCAACGTGTTTACATGACACGGGTTTATTCCGATTGGCATTTATTCCTATTCTATTCTGATTCTATTCCTATGCCATTCTGAAAATGGCTAGTGACATGACATGGAAGAAGTTTGGACCCAGATGTCCTCAGCAGAGTCTCAGCAGCTCGATGTCAATCAGACCTTCATGGTACTGAAGACTCTCAGAGTAGAAGACATTTAATACGATGTGAAGGAGGAGAAATTGCAATAACAATTTATGGAATTTTTCAATACAAATCTTTAAAGGCCATTTTCTCAAAATGAGTTTTTCCTCATACTCTGAGCTAGAAATCTCCACTTCAGACACCAAACCTTTCAGTTTTATTCCTTTCTACATTCTGAAGGTTTTTACAGAGGGGTTTGTTGAAATATCATGCAGATCCTGATTTATACAACATTTTATTCCTAAAAAAATGGAGAAATTTGATCTTTTTTTCAGGGCTGGTGACAGTATTTTCTCATTTATAGAGTGATAAAAAGAGATATCCAAAATCCTCCTCCATTTGACTCTAATATGTCAGGAAACGAAGGAACCAGCAGAGCTTCAGACGTCCTCAGAGATGTAGAACCTGCTGGAAGCTGCTCTGTAAACACAGAAAACACGAAAAAGCAGAAAAAATGTGGTCTTAAATTTTGTTTGCAGAGTCGTCATGGAGACTGAACTCATTCAAAAAACAACCTTGTATTTGATAGAAGATGCACCAAAGACTCCATTTCTGTTTTTCGGAGACCTCTGACCTCTGAAAGCTCCTCAGAAGGAGTGACCTGAATGCAGTAAACCGGCCCCAGAACCGCTGAAACTTTTATGCTGACAACAAGTCTCCTTTGGGGATTCTCCTGCTCACACTGTGGTGAATGATAACCAGGCTCACTGTTTGACCCCTGTGGTGGAATCCAAACCCCCAGAAATCCCTCCCATCCCTCTTTCAGACATGACAGCAGCAGTGTGAGGTTATACTGTTTATTCTGAAATGATACGAGCAAAGATTTCACAGTAAAACAGCTCCAGTCACAGTTTCTCTTCAATTGTAATCATTTTTTAAATGTTGGTGAGGTGTTCACTGCCTGTTAGGCTATATTAGCATACTGGTGATTTATACAACATAATTCTGGCAATAACATTGATGTGTAACAACAACACAGCTAAATCTAGGCCTCGGTTTACCCTCACAGTGGAATGGCTGCAATCTGCATATTAACTTGCAGGTAGCCTACATATTTAAGGGAAAAACACAATGGAAAAAAGAAATTGGGTGAATCAAATACTAAATAAAAAATTGCAAATACCATACGTTGAGCCTCAAATTTTAGTATTGTTAAGGTTTTCTTTTACAGGAAAGGAAACTTTACCAATAAAATGTGAGTCTTCTGCTAATGTATGCTGGTCTGATTTACAATGAGGATTTGGAAATGAAGAGCTTAGAAACCGTTTCATTCCTACAATATGTCTATAATATAGTTTGTTCAAGCAAAAATCTGCGATAGAAAGCTGTGGGAGAAAACAATTCTTTCTCCCAAATGAAGCACTTTAATAGGTAAAGTAAACAGGTTTTTACTGACTGCTGCATCGTCCAATTACAGTGCGGAGGCTCAGATGGTGGTTCCCTGTTACATGCCGAAGGATGTGGCTCCTCCTCCGCTGTCATGACGTTATCTCATAGATCATTATGCTGGACATCCCCAGACTCACCACCTGTGGAGACAATTTGTCAGAGTTCATTCAAACACCTTGAATTCAAACCTTAAGTAAAAGACCTGTCTGATCCCACTGATGTTAGATACTAATGTTCAAACACTGACGCTACGCTAAACATTCACTCACAAATGTTATTCTTGCTAAAAACACATTTTTATTAAATTGAAACGAGCTTTGGCCCAAAGCAAACCACTGTTCACTGTCCAAGGCTAATGTTTACTGCTATATGTAGCCTAATCAGTCTAAGCTAATGTGAGTTATGCTAACTGTTAAGTAGCTTAGTCTTGAAACCAGTGGTAGCCTAGAACTGAATCACTGCATTCAGGATTTAGTAGTCTAATGTTAGCTTTTTGTCCTAAGTGAAGCTAGGACAAAAAGCGAGTGAAGTGAGCTAAGTGAAGTTAGTTTACAGTAGCATTAGCACAATCTGAGATGTTGACAAAAAGAAGATACAAATATAAACAGGCTGAACTGTTTTCATTGGTTTATTTTCCCTTGGGATAAAACTAGGATCTTTTTTTTTTTGAGGAAGGAGGTTGTTTACAATATCTGAATAAAATTATGTCACATAACACGACAAGGACAAGAAAATGACAGTTGAGCTTACGGCAAGAGCAAAAAGTCCAAAGAGCACACCAGTGACGGTCTGTGACATTTGATCCATTGTGTGACTGTTGTGTCTGTACTGAAAACAGCAAGAAACAGCGTCAAAATTGATTGATTGAGATATTAAAGCTCCATACAGTATAAAGGTATTTGTTTGTATTAAAGCTCCATACAGTATAAAGGTAGATGTTTGTGTTAAAGCTCCATACAGTATAAAGGTAGATGTTTGTGTTAAAGCTCCATACAGTATAAAGGTACAGTAGATGTTTGTATTAAAGCTCCATACAGTATAAAGGTAGATGTTTGTATTAAAGCTCCATACAGTATAAAGGTAGATGTTTGTGTTAAAGCTCCATACAGTATAAAGGTAGATGTTTGTGTTAAAGCTCCATACAGTATAAAGGTAGATGTTTTTGTTAAAGCTCCATACAGTATAAAGGTAGATGTTTGTGTTAATTTTATGGCGGCTGGTCTTTCAAATATTCATCGATGCTCAAATAATATAGGCATAAACTAATAGGTACAGTTCAAAATAATAAATAGATTGCACTACTCAAAACTGAAAGTCAATAAGAAGTGTCCTAATGTATCAGATTTGTGTAACAAATGCTGGAATCAGGTTGGTACACTCCCACAACAAATTTGACATGTGTCCCCGTTTTCTTTCATTCTGGTCTTCGATATTGGATTGTTATTCAAAGGCATTTAATAAATAGGCTGTGTGAACCCTGCCCGCCCCTTGGAGGTCATTCTGGGATCAGACTCGACTCAGTATTCTAACAGTACAAAGTCTGTACAACTGTCTGTATACTATTTTGGCTAAAAGACCTATTTTAAGACATTGGAAGTCAGATATTGCACATTCATTTGAAATGTGTATGAGGGAGTTTGGTGAGACCCTATTAATTTAGAAATTTGGATATAAAAATGCAGGTACACTGCAAAAACTCAAAATCTTACCAATAATATTTGTCTTATTTCTAGTCGAAATGTCATTTCTAGTCAAAACAAATCTCATTTTACTTAAAATAAGACTCATGACATTTAAAAAGTAGCTTGTTTTTAGACTGTTTTTACTTCTTTCAAGCATATTTTCATTTGAAATAAGTAGAAAAATTTGATAGTGGAGCAAGTTTTTCTTATTACAAGCACAAAAAAACTTGCTTTCACTGGCAGATTTTTCTACTTATTTCAATTGAAAATTTGTTTGAAACAAGTTAAAATTTACTAAAAACAAGTTAATTTTTAGGTGAAGAGTTGTGTTTTAAGTGGAAAGAGATTAGTTTAGACTAGAAATGAGACATTTTGACAAGAAATAAGACAAATATTCTTGGAAAGATTTTGAAATTTTGCAGTGTAGACGGGCAACTTTTGATAAAGTACAAGACCTGGTCTTAAAATACCAGAAGGACGTGAGAGAGGTCAATGTTATGAAATTAACGACTTCCCAACACAACTCTGTGATGATACTGGCTGTATGTAGGTCTTTTTTCCGTCATATCTTATTCATTTCATCTGATGTCTGACAGACGGCTTGTTTTTAGTTTTTGCTGCCGTTGGTTTCATTATTTCCAGCTCATGCTTGAGCTTTCTTTGTTTAGCTACAGCACCCAATTTGTGTAGAAATCCATCAAATTGTTATTCCCAATCTATTTCTGTGTTGGATGTTGCTGCTGGTTTTATTTTTCTTTCATCTTTATTTACTTTTAACTTTGTTTATTACAAAAAACATGTAAGACTATGATTGCTTGGTTAGTAACATGTATTCTATCCAAAGTGCACTTTGCAATAAAAAATAACATAAAGAGAAAGAAAAAAAAGCCTCAGTGCACAGAGAAATGCACAGTCTGTATTCAGACCTTATCGCTTTGGACTATGATGCCAAAGATCAGCATGACGACCATTCCCACCCCCATGCAACCTGCAAACTGTGATGAAAGAAGAATAAAACAAAGTTTTACCAAATAAGCAAAGCAAAAGTGAGAAGTCGCTCCTTTCTCTCTCTAGGTCTTGTACATACGATTTTCAGAGTCAGGGCATTCTCTGTGCAGCCTCCGTACATTCCCAGCACAGAGATGCAGATGATGCCGATGATAACGACCCCAAAAAAAATTGGGATCTGTCCATCAGGCATCTGCTCCACCATGGCAGAACGAAAACACAAACACTTTGGTACAGAATAAACTCCATGATTTTCTGTCTGACTTCAACATCCAAAATGTATTCATGTATTATTCGTTTGTTACAACTTCACAGGTACAAATAACATTGAGTGTATTGTTGTTGTTGTTGCTGTTTACCCATGCGCTGCCAGGATTCACTGCCCCGATGATCAATAACCATCCAAAGACCTGAGAACACAAACACACCATTAGTCAGTCAATGTTTAAGAAAATAAAAGCACAGTGTATGGCCCAATTCCAATCCGTTCCCTAAAGACTCAAGCCCTGAACCCTCACTGACTAAAGTGACGTCAGCTCTAAGTGAAAGAGTGTGAGAGTCTGTGAGGGTCCAGATGCTGTAAACATGAATGGAACAGCACTTACCCACACGTTACCTTGACAACAACATGTTGTTGACTCCGGTCTTGGGCCTATAATTTACCATACTTTCAACACGCACAAGGTGTGTGAGGTGGACGGACTCAAAACAAAATGTTCCTGGATCAGATCTGATCAAATCATCATCAATAATCACAAACTGCACGTTAATACTGACAGTAAACTTCTTCTTTTTTTTTTCTTTCTTTCTTTTTTTTGGTTGTTGCTCTTGTCCATTAACAATAAAGAGAGCGGCGGAGCTCTCTCTGTCCACGTGTGTTAATTTACTTTTTTTTTTTTTTTAACACTTGCGTTCCGACGGCATCTCATGTGTTTGACTTAACAACGCTATGAACTGTGGGTAATTCCCCTACCCAAAGTCAGCATTGGTGCTGACTTACGGTAAGGGGGCAGTAAGGGCTCATTCACTGACTCACTGACTTGATGATCTGACAACGGAACAGCCCTCACACACTCACGGACTTCCCGTGAACGCGCCTCTAAAGGTGCGTTCACACCGGACCTTTTGTTTTTGTCGCTGTCGCTCGTATCGCTCCGAAAAAACCGCTCAGTCGCTCAGGTGCAGACGCTCGTCAATTTGGCACAGAGCCACAGACTCGCATTTTCGCTTTGATGACGCCATGCCCCGGCACCACCGGGATTACGGCAGCCAATCAGCGCTGAGCGACGAGCGACTGACGGCCGGAGAGTTGAGATTTCTCATCTCGAGCGACGGGAGCGACTTGAGCGAAAAAACGCTCCGACACTCCGTCGCTGTCGCTCCGAGCCCCAACGTTTTTTCGCCTGGGCGATTAAACGCTCCACCGCTCGTTTGCATTGACTTAACATGTAAACTCGTCGCTCGTTCTAAAAACAAAAGGTCCGGTGTGAACGTAGCTTAAGTCAGTGAGTCCGTGAGGGGACGGATTGGAATTGGGCCTATGTGTTGTGTTCTAAATGTTAATGCTATGCCAGGCCAGTATGCTATGTTTGTGTGACTACATGACTGAGGTCAGTTGCAAACAGTTCTGTAAGTGGAAAAAATCAGATTTAATTTTTAGTAGTGTTAGTCCTTCTTCATATTATGTTGTGTTGGGGTCTTGATTGGATGTGGTTGGGGGGTTAGACTGAGTAATGTTACAGCACCGCTTGTTGCACCTACAGCACACACGTCTGCCTACAGCTGAAAGTGACGCATCTGGACACGAGTCGATGTCGCTGTTCACTGGATTTTTATTTTTTCTAGGTCAGTTTGTTATCAACTCCAGTGTTTTACAGTTGTTCTACCTGGATATTACGTAGTTTAGGCTCCACGCCCACAGAAACCCGTTATTACCGGACTGGACAGCAGACGAGATAATTAGGCTATTATTACGTTATAATTCAATAATCATTATAAACGAGAGTGAGTAGGCTATATATAATATGGCGCTTTATATAACACAGACTAATCATGATCTAGTTTGTCCTGAGCCCACAAAAGAAAGTTTGTGAAGTGTCTGTCAGTCTGTGTAACGGAGCTCCGCGCACCTCCGTTACATCTGCACGGAGCACACGTGTGCAGCTGACAGATGCAGCTTACAATTTCCTCATCACTACCTGAGCCAGCATCCGATCCTCCCTCCCTCACGTCCCGAGGAGTCTCCTGGACATATCCTGTATTCTCTGATTTTCCTTTTTCTTTTCTAACCGGCCTGTTTCAGTTATTGCCTGTATACACCCGGTGTCTCGTTCGCTCTCTCTCTCTCTCTCTCTCTCGTCATATAAAAATAAATATAGCCACATAGGGAAACAATAAGTGAATAAAGAAGTGCGACAACTGCAAAATGGAAACATTGTAATAATTGCTGTGTGATCACAGCTGGACACAGCGGTCTAGTAGGCTAACTGCTGTTTATATGCAGCGGTCTGTGGGACTGCTGTTGGCGGTCCGAGGTATAATTGCTCAGAAATCGAGTGTGTTTCATTTTAATAAGTTGTAAGATTCAGAAACCATTAAACACATATATTTAGGAAAAGTCACGGACTGAGAGACCTGTAGGTTTAATGTAAACAAAGTAATTTATATAAGAAAAACACAAACGGTCTGTGAGACCGTCTTGGCGGTTCTAGTGTTAAAGAGCTTCCTCCATATTTGTTTAATATTATATCATCATATTACTTCATATTCGTATAATTTCCCCTGATCTCTCTCATAGATCTGTGTCAGTTTTGTTTCTGCTCTGAGACACTAGAGGGAGACAGAGATGTAGCACCTGAACTTCACAGACTGATGATGCTCACATGCAAAGGAAAAGAAGAAGAAGACTTGGCTGGTATAAAACATTTTACTCAGTAAAATAAATAAATAAATAAATCAGTTTCTCAACTTTGTTTTTTCACACTTGAACTTCATGTTGTCTTTTTCTTCATTTTTTTATTCAAAATCCTCATTTGCTCAATTTTTTAAACTTTTGTTTATAAAGTGACATTTTGAAAAGTTTGTTTGATCATAAGTTATGTAAAAGTGTAATAGTAGATAGTGTTTATACGATAACGTGTGTGTGTGTGTGTGTGTATATATACATATATATATATTGATCATTTCACAGTAAACACATACACAATCCGACGGAAAGGTGCCGTATTGCCTGCTCCCTCCTCGTCGTGACTCACGAAAGTGAAAGTGAAACTTAAAGCAGAAGTAAGCGATCCGGGCATTTTGGCTAATGCTGCGTTCCAGGCAGGCTTTTGAAACTGTAAATTACAGCTTCCAGTCACGACTTACGACTTTGTAGCGTTCCCGGCAACTCGCGTTTCTCCGACCTGTTGCCTGTGAAAGTCACTATAACGGCCACTCGTAACTTCTGACCCGTGAACTCGTACCAGATCGAACTGGTACCACTTCACAGGTCGGAAAAACACGAGTTACGGGCTGCCTTGAACGCACCATAACTTTTTGTCAGCCGACGGAGTTAGCAGCCCCCGCCCTCGTCATGGATCTATTGGTCCTCGTCAAGGGGGCAGTTGTCGGTCTGAGAAGTGAAGCTCACTTCCGCGTTCAAAAAACTGCAATCCCCTCTTCTTCCTCTGGGGGCTGGTGTCAGAAGGGAGCATTCCCCATAGACCCCCATGTTAAAATCGCCGACTTTACATCCTCAGTAAACATGTTAAAAGCCTGGTGTCAGAACGTTTTTTTTTCTCAATCGATAGTTTCTACCCCTGCACACACTCTGAGGGGGGTGAATTTTTTTTAACTCTACCGTTTTACTGTTATTAGGTTAAAACTCTGGCCAATTAGGGTGCGGAAACGTTGAGTGACAGGTCCGAGCAGCTCCGTGGACAGCTGCTTCAAGGCCAGTGGGCGGGTTCTCGGCCGGCCAATCCAACATGGCGCTGTTCACGCCGCCATATTTGAGTCACAAAAACGACTCCCCAAAACCAATGGGTGACGTCACGGACTCTACGTCCATTCTTTTTACAGTCTATGGTCCTCGTCCCTACGTCACCACATTCAGGCGCATCCCTTGGCTGCACACACAGCCCTGCATGCCGTTCTCTCTCCTCATTGGATAAAAATTGTAGGATACGAGAAAATTTTTCTCCTGGGCTCAGAGCAGAGCAGAGGGACTGAGAGACCCGTGTTTCAGTCCAAACACTCTATGTAAGTGATTGCTGAAGATATAACTATTTAAGACTTATATTAACACAAAAATATCACTTCCTTCTGCTTTAAGTGAGAGCCGGTTTTTCTACCATGCTCCTCAAAGCTGCTTAGTGCCAGTGAAGGCGATACAGACCATAATGATACAGACCCCCTCAGGCCATGACAGAGGTGTCATTTAACCTGTTGTAAGTCGATGTGGGCGCATGACGTCTGTCTGACTACCCATTTCTCCGACCATACATTTCTTTATTTTTGCGTCCATTAGTCCGACCCCCCACTTCTCCGACTTAAGTAGCCCTAACCCTTAACCTTACCCTAAACCTAACCTAAACACTGTAGAATGGGTAGTCAGAGAAATGAGCCGTCAGACTTTTCGGCAGTCGGACTGACGTATGCTCCCCAGTCGATGTACCATCACAAAAGTTATGAAAATATTATATGAAGGTTGAAAAGTTCCTTAGTGTTGGTTTAAACCAAAAAAAACAATTCATATAAATCTTCTCACTTCATCACCACAGTTTTTTTAAGTTTCATATTTATTATTATTCTTACTATACAAATGTACGACTTTGTGTCTTATTTTGATATCACTTTTGTAAATGAATCGATATCGTGCAGTTTTGAGGAAACATAACGTGTTTCTGTTTTGAGTAAAAAAATGAAACTCTTTTTTTCAAAAACTTTCTAATGCTGTTCTTTTTTTTTAGATTCACTAGATTGATAGAATATGATATAGAAAAATATGCAAGTACTTATTTCTTTTTTCTTTTTTATTCTATTTTTTATTTTCTATCTTTAATTTTTTGCTTGAAACAAAAATTTTAAACTAATTGAAATGACAAAAAGAAAAAGGTTTTCTACTTACGTGGAACAACGCATTGAACAAGATGAAGACTAATTTGAAGCAAACATTAACTTTCCCCATCTTCAGATTCTGGTGATTTGCTCTGATGAAGAAGTGAAGCAGAGTTTCACAGACACAGAGTGTGTGTGTTGTGCAGCAGTGATGGACTGTGTGCACTGTGCAGAGTCGGTGCACCTGAGGATGAACACAGAGCTACGACACACAGATCTGAACTGCAGCCAAACAAAGGGCTGAACTCAACCCAAGGAAAATGAAAACATCTGACAGAAGTCACAGCTCAAACAGCAGCACATGAAGAAAAGACTAAAATACTTACAAACTTTAAAAGACATTAAAGTGTCTCCATATTCTTGTAATTCTAAAGAATTTAATGTACTTTTTTCTACTTTAAGTGTACATTTTATATATTTTATATTGTGTGTATTTAATGGCATTTCAATCCTGTGTATGTCGTGTACACACAGTAGGTGACTCTGACTTTGAACTTTGAAGATTTTAAACTGAAACTTCCTCATTCAGACACGTTTTGACATTGGTCCATATCAATGACAACATGATGTTATCGATGGCTGTTCGTATGCTCAAGGCTCTGGGGCCTTCAGAGGGTCTAGAAACGTCCCTGCCTCTCTAACTGCTCTAGATCTATGAAGTGTTGAGCTCAGGAGACCCCTCCCCAGTCCCCACATAGTGTAAATGAAGGAGCTTTGTTATTCATCAAACTGAAACAAGAGTTCAGTGGTTTGTTGCTGCAGATGCATTTGTGACTTATGTAGGTCATGGCCAACCGGGTCTAAGGAGGAAACACAAGCAATGAGACACGTCTACAGACCATGGAGGACTTCCTGTTTACAGCGTTTGTCTCCACCAGTTCAAACCCAGACTGGTCATGAAGCATCATCACATCAGATCTGTGCAGAGTGCTCCTTAAAATTAATCAAATATTTCCTTCACACATGTTGATGTTGTGACCTTGTTACATGTGTCCCCAAAAAGCGTTTAAATTAAAAAACTTAATAAAATTCCTACCAAACCAACGGTAGATGCTACAGTTTTGAAACTTCACCACAATGTAGCCCCAATACTGCTGAAACTTTTGTCCACTTAAACTCATTACAAATTATGAAGTCCATCACTCTTTTTTTCAATAACTGTAAAACTTTTTAAATGTATCTCCTCCCACAATTTTTGCTCAATTGTCACCAAACTTTCTACAGAGCATCTGCAGACTGTCCTCAACAAAACTTGTTTCTCGGATTTTTGATTAAGCAAAAATTGAGCCTACAGTGCATGAAAACATTTGACTGTAAACAGTACCGTAAACATATACCATCCAATAACTGCTAAATACATTTTCAATCTTCCTGAAAAAAAAAGAGAATATTTTGGAATCATGCTTGATGAAGTTTGGCAAATATCAGAATTTTATCTCAAAAACTGAATTTTCTAGAACATTTTGAATTCTGCTCTCATGGGAACAACTGCAGTCAAAATGCTAATTGCCAACATGGCTCCTTTGCTGAGAAGCTCCATCACCAGTGTTTGTACTGGTGGAGCTGAGTGAAAATACTTAATATGATGTCTTCAGCTCAGTTGTTATATTTAACTGAAAACATGAAAGAAAGAAAAAGTTCCTTCACACCACTATGTGCTGTGGTTCTCCTGCAGCTCTGTCACAGTGTTGATCTGTGGTTGCGCTGCCCTCTGCTGGCTGCTGCTGGTAACTCCTGTTGCAACAAGTGGCTGAAATATGGACTGGTGAATTTGGCATCTTATTTCCTGTTGAATATTTTGAATATATTTATTACAAATGCGTACTACAGTCATGTTAAGGTGAAACATTTTTTGTACACTGATCAATTTTAAGATTCTGGGCTATTTTGCTTCCTTAACATGTCTCCTTTCAGACTAGAGGAAATAAAAAATGGTTTTAAAAAATCCAAATTATAGTGGTTATTTTACTTCATTTTGTCTTCTTTTGTCTGTAGATTTCTCCTAAATTCACCAAAAGTTAGCATGCTACAGTTGTCTGACCCATATCATGACAGGCTTTCATTTCCTCCGGATCAGCAACAAATCATAAAAGTACAATTGACAATAACAATTTGAGGAATTTTGCAATACAAATCTTAAAAGGCAGTTTTCTCAAAATGAGTTTAAAATTTCTCAGACTCTGAGCTAGAAATCTCCACTGCAGCAGCACTTACAGTGGTCTCTACTTGCAGACACCAAACCTTACAGTTTTATTCCTTTGGTGTTTGTTGATATCATTCATATTCATGTCATTTGACCTGAATACAGTATGTCAGGAACCTAAGGAACCAGCAGTGGTTCCAGCAGACCTTCAGACGTCCTAAGAGATGGAAAACCTGCTGGAAGCTGCTCTGTAAACACAGAAAACGCAAAGCAGCAGTAAATGTGGTCTTTCATTTTGCTTGAAGAGTCGTCATGGAGACTGAACTCATTCGGAAAACAACCTTGGTTGTGTCCGAAATCACTCACTCATTCCTTCCTCCCTACTCACTACTGTAGGCTATAGTGAATTCAATATAGTGAACTCACTGGACAAATGAAAAACACTTTCGGACATTACGCCACCGCACAGTTAATTATGTAGGCTAGGTTACGTTGCTAAAATGTTCCGACATGACAGCAGCAGTGTGAGATTTTACTGTTTATTCTGAAATGATACAAGCAAAGATTTCACAGTAAAACAGCTCCAGTCACAGTTTCTCTTCAATTGTAATCATTTTTTAAATGTTGGTGAGGTGTTCATTGCCTGTGGGGAAAGTTGTTTATCCTTAGTGAACATTATGTTAGCTTATAGGCTACTCATAACTAATGTACACTATTCTGGCAATATCAACAATGACACATGTGTAGCCTAACAAAACAGCTAAAGCTCGCCTGGTGTTTTTCTTCTCACAATGGAATGGCTGCAACCTAAATGGAAAAACATATGGAAAAAAGAAATTGAGTGTTCAAAGACAAAATTTTATCAAAGTTTTTGCAAATAGCATATTTCAGCCAAAAGTATAAATAATTTTAAGGTCTTGTTTTACAGGAAAGGAAACTTCACCAATAAAATGTGAGTTTTCTGCCGCTGGTCTGATTTATGAGGATTTGGAAACGGCGGAAACAGCTAGCTAGATTGCTAACCAGCCTTTACCTGGGTAGCTAACGGTTAACTCTGTAACTTTAGCCTAAATATTAGCATGTCAAACTTTTAGCCGGAAGAGGTGAAGAGCTTAGAAACCGTTTCATTCCTAGGCTACAATATGTCAATGTTTGTTCAAGCAAGAATCTCTGAGACTGCGATAGAAAGCTGTGAGAAAAACAATGATGAGTAAACAGGTTTTTATTGACTGCTGGATCGTCCAATTACAGTGCAGAGGTTCAGAGGTTCAGAGGGTGATTCCCTGTTACATGCCGAAAGATGTGGCTCCTCTGCTGTCATGACGTTGAATCTGACGGATCATCATTGTGGACATCCCCAGACTCACCACCTGTGGAGACAATACGTCAGACAGAGTTCATTCAAACACCTTGAATTCAAACCTTAAGTAAAAGACCATCTGTCTGATCCCACTGATGTTAGATACTAATGTTCAAACACTGACGCTACGCTAAACATTCACTCACAAATGTAATTCTTGCTAAAAGCACATTTTTATGAAATTGAAACGAGCTTTGGCCCAAAGTAAACCACTGTTCACTTTCCAAGGCTAATGTTTACTGCTATGGGCGCATGACGTCTGTCCGACTACCCATTTCTCCGACCATACATTTCTTTATTTTTGCGTCCATTAGTCCGACCTCCCACTTCTCCGACTTAAGTAGCCCTAACCCTTAACCTTACCCTAAACCTAACCTTAACACTGTAGAATGGGTAGTCGGAGAAATGAGCCGTCGGACTTTTGGGCAGTCGGACTGACGTATGCTCCCCTACTGCTATATGTGTCTAAGCTAATGTGAGTTATGCTAACTGTTAAGTAGCTAGCTTAGTCTTGAAACCAGTGGTAGCCTAGAACTGAATCACTGCATTCAGGATTTAGTAGTCTAATGTTAGCTTTTTGTCCTAAGTGAAGCTAGGACAAAAAGCGAGTGAAGTGAGCTAAGTGAAGCTTGGGACTGGGATCTTTTTTTTTTTTTTTGAGGAAGGAGGTTGTTTACAATATCTGAACAAAATTATGTCACATAACACAACAAGGACAAGAAAATGACAGTTGAGCTTACTGCAGCAGCAAAAAGTCCAAAGAACACACCATGACTGTTGTGCCTGTACTGAAAACAGCAAGAAACAGCGTCAAAATTGATTGATTGAGATATTAAAGCTCCATACAGTATAAAGGTAGATGTTTGTGTTAAAGTTCCTTCAAAATAAAGGTAGATGTTTGTGTTAAAGCTCCATACAGTCAAAATAAATCTAAATTTACTTGAAATAAGACTCATGACATTTAAAAAGTAGCTTGTTTTTAGACTGTTTTTACTTCTTTCAAGCATATTTTCATTTGAAATAAGTAGAAAAATGTGATAGTGGAGCAAGTATTTCATATTACAAGCACAAAAAACTTGCTTTCACTGGCAGATTTTTCTACTTTTTCAATTGAAAATTAGTTTGAAACAAATTAAAATTTACTAAAAACAAGTTAATTTTTAGGTGAAGAGTTTTGTTTTAAGTGGAAAGAGATTAGTTTAGACTAGAAATGAGACATTTTGACAAGAAATAAGACAAATATTCTTGGAAAGATTTCGAATTTTTACAGTGTAGACGGGCAACTTTTGATAAAGTACTAGACCGGTCTTAAAATACCTAAAGGACATGAGAGAAGTCAATGTTATGAAATTAACGACTTCCCAAGACAACTCTGTGAGGTTACTGGCTGTATGTCGGTCCTTTTTCCCGTCATATGTTATTAATTTCATCTGATGTCCGACACACGGCTTGTTTTTAGTTTTTGCTATTGGTATCATTATTTCCAGCTCATGCTTGAGCTTTCTTTGTTTAGCTACAGCACCCAATTTGTGTAGAAATCCATCAAATTGTTATTCCCAATCTATTTCTGTGTTGGATGTTGCTGCTGGTTTTATTTTTCTTTCATATTTTTTACTTTTATCTTTATCTTTGTTTATTACAAAAAACATGTAAGACTATGATTGCTTGGTTAGTAACATGTATTCTATCCAAAGTGCACTTTGCAATAAAAAATCATATAAAGAGAAAGAAAAAAAAAGCCTCAGTGCACAGAGAAATGCACACAGTCTGTATTCAGACCTTATGGCTTTGGACTATGATGCCAAAGATCAGCGTGATGACCATTCCGACCCCCATGCAACCTGCAAACTGTGATGAAAGAAGAATAAAACAAAGTTTTACCACATCAGCAAAACCAAACAATCTAAGTGAGAAGTTGCTCCTTTCTCTCTCTAGGTCTTGTACATACGATTTTCAGAGCCAGGACGTTCTCTGTGCAGCTTCCGGACATTCCCAGCCCAGAGATGCAGATGATGCCGATGATAACGAACCATACCAAAATTATGATCTCTCCATCAGGCATCTGCTCCACCATGGCAGAACGAAAACACAAACACTTTTGTACAGAATAAACTCCATGATTTTCCGTCTGACCTCAACATCCAAAATGTAAATTATTTGTTTATTTTATTTTCTGTTTGTCGTTTGTTACAACTTCACAGGTACAAATAACTTTGAGTGTATTGTTGTTGTTGTTGCTGTTTACCCGTGAGCTGCCAAAACTCACTACCCCGATGAGCGCTACCCATCCAAGGATCTGAGGACACAAACCATTAGTTAGTCAATGTTTAAGAAAATAAAAGCAGAGTGTATAGAGGCCGAAGAGTGTCCCCATAATAGATGAAGAATTTAAGAGCACGTTGTGTTAAAGATGAAACACATAATGAGGTTAGCAATGGCTACAGAAAAAATCAGGATTTAAAATGATGAATAAAAATTAAATGATAACATAATTATGTAATAATCATTTTAAAGAGAAACTTTTGATGTTAAACTGTATTTAAAAGAGCTTCCTCCATATTTGTTCATTCATATTATATCATCATATTACTTCATATTCTTATAATTTTCTGTGATCTCTCTCATAGATCTGTGTCCACGTTGTTTCTGCTCTGAGACACTAGAGGGAGACAGAGATGTTGGGCCCACCATCGGCCCCACAATGCTGTTCTTTTTTTTTAGATTGATAGAATATGATATAGAAAAATATGCAAGTACTTATTTCTATTTTTCTCTTTAATCTTTTGCTTGAATCACAAATATAAAACTAATTGAAATGACAAAAAGAAAAATGTTTTTCTACTTACGTGGAACAACGCATTGAATAAGATGAAGACTAATTTGAAGCAAACATGAACTTTTCCCATCTTCAGATTCTGGTGATTTGCTCTGATGAAGAAGTGAAGCAGCGTTTCACGGACACAGTGTGTGTGTGTTGTGCAGCAGTGATGGACTGTGAGCAGAGTCGGTGCGCGTGCGGATGAACACAGAGCTACGACACACAGATCTGAACTGCAGCCAAACAAAGGGCTGAACTCAACCCAAGGAAAATGACAACATGTGACAGAAGTCACAGCAGCACATGAAGAAAAGACTAAAATACTTACAAACTTTAAAAGACATTAAAGTGTCACCATATTCTTGTAATTCTTTAGTGTACTTTTTCTACTTTAAGTGTACATTTTATATATTTTATATTGTGTGTATTTAATGGCATTTCAATCCTGTGTAGGCCTATGTTGTG
The DNA here is from genome assembly GCF_905171665.1 of Trachurus trachurus. NCBI lineage: Eukaryota > Metazoa > Chordata > Actinopteri > Carangiformes > Carangidae > Trachurus > Trachurus trachurus. The sequence goes on from NC_139912.1 coordinate 3,307,569, forward strand.
TACACACAGTAGTTGACTCTGACTTTGAATTTTGAACACTTTAAACTGAAACTTCCTCATTCAGACACGTTTCGACATTGGTCCATATCAATGACAACATGATGTTATCGATGGCTGTTCGTATGCTCAAGGCTCTGGGGCCTTCAGAGGGTCTAGAAACGTCCCTGCCTCTCTAACTGCTCTAGATCTATGAAGTGTTGAGCCCGTCCCCACATAGTGAGTGTTTGTGTGAAATAAAGGAGCTTTGTTCTTTGTAAAACAAGTGCTCAGTGGTGTGTGGCTGCAGATGCATTTGTGACGTTTTCCCCACTGCAAATGAGTGAGTATAAGATAGCGTTTCCCCGATAAAATACAATGTTCTGAAACTATTGTGTGAATGTGTATGTGTTTGCAAATTTATGTATGTATCCCAATATGTGTTCCCTATATTGCTTGTTTTTAACATGTGAAGCACTTTGAGCTGCCTGAAAAGTGCTATACAAATAAAGCCAGATTGATTGATTGATTGATTGATTGATTGATTGATTGATTGATTGATTGATTGATTGATTGATTGATTGATTGATTGATTGACTTCTGTAGTTCATGGCCAACCGGGTCTACGGAGGAAAAACAAGAAATGAGACATGTCTACAGGCAGAGGTGTATAATAATGAAGTAGATGTACTTTGTTACACTACTTAAGTAGTTTTTTTGAGGATTTGTACTACTGGAGTTCTTTTTTTAATCAGGACTTTTACTTTTACTTCACTACATTTAAAAGTTAAAAAATGTGCTTTTACTCCGTTACATTTACTCCGTACATTTACATTTGCCACCTGGTTACTCGTTACAAATTAAAATAGAAATATAATTACCTGTAGGCTATGATGGCACTTGATTCACTCACTCTACATGTTTGCTCAGGTGTTTTTTGGTTTTATCATTCCACATCTATTCACCTGAAAGTGAAATAAAAAAAAAAGAACAAGTGGTTGTTTTGCTTCTTTTTATGCTAAATACTTTGTACTCGTACTTGTGATACTTGAGTATATTTTTTCACAAGATTGATACTTAAGTAGCCTACATTTAATGTGAGCTACTTTAAGACTTTTACTCAAGTTATTTTCTTATGCGTGACTTTTACTTTTACCAAAGTCATTTTTAGTTATGGTACTTCTACTTTTACTTAGTTATTTTTTTCAAGTCCATGGAGGACTTCCTGTTTACAGCATCTGTCTCCACTAGTTCAAACCCAGACTTGTCATGAAGCATCATCACATCAGATCTGTGCAGAAAGCTCCTTAAAATGAATCAAAGATGTGCAAAAATAGACCCAAGGAGGGAGTTGATGATAGCACATAAAAATACCAGATGGTCTTTGTGAAACAAATGTACAAAATAAATGAATCGTGGGGTACATTGTCTGCACTATAGTGAACATTAATGATCACTAAACATTCAGACACCACTACAAAATTGGACACAGACCTTGTATTTGATAGAAGATGCACCAAAGACTCCATTTCTGTTTTTCGGAGACCTCTGCAAGTTTCCTGGGGATTCTCCTGCTCACACTGTGGTGAATGATAACCAGGCTCACTGTCTGACCCCTGTGGAGGAATCCAAACCCCCAGAAATCCCTCCCACCCCTCTTTCAGACATGACAGCAGCAGTGTGAGGTTATACCGTTTATTCTGAAATGATACGAGCAAAGAAACAGCTTCAGTCACATTTCTCTTCAATTGTAATGTAATCATTTTTTAAATGTTGGTGAGGTGTTCACTGCCTGTTGGGCTATATTAGCTCATACTGGTGATTTATAAAACTGGCAATAGTTACAATGATGTGTAACAACACAGCTAAATTTAGGCCTCGGTTTACCCTCACAATTAAGATGAGGAGTAGCCGGCTGGGCTGCAGCCGTCCAATCTATTTTATGTCACTTTTGTTGTAAATGTTTGTTGATGTTTCTTCTTCTACTTCCATTTTTTTCTCTGCTTGGATGTAGGTACTATCTAATTTGTGAATTAATTCTTTGTAACAAGGGGTAGACAATATAAGTTCGCTTCTTTCTACCCCCTTTCATTCAAGAGTTACAGTATTGTCACTGTTTATTTTATTTTTTGATTTTATGTTTGACAAATGAATGAAATAAATAAATAAACTAAACTAAACAATGGAATGGCTGTAATCTGCATATTAATTTGCAGGTAGGGGAGAGTGGGGTAAAGTGAGACACTTTTTACATTTGCTCCCCTCTAAGCGAGCTAAAATTCAGTAGAATTTACACATTTCCCATTAATTCAGGATGCTGCCTATGGAAATTGTCATAATGTATTTAGGACGAAGGGCAGTGAAAATATGATTGTTTTAAAAAAAAAAGTGGTCTTGTGTCTCACTTTACCCCAGCTCAGGGGTAAACTGAGACAAACCAGAAAAATCAATGGGGTAAACTGATCCTCTTACTTTTTCCACTCTGAAACTACCATAACAACACATGTTGTAACAGTTAGAATCCTGACAGCTACCTTGACAACCACACTTCCCAGAACTAATGTCGGACTAGTAACAGAATCATGGGGATTGGTCAATTAAGCACTTTTTTTTTCTCAACACAAAGTGACTCAAGACCAAAATCAAATACAACACAAAATGTTTTAATTAACATTCAAATGACAGATAGAACCAGTCAGATAGTCTGGGGGGCAGATTGTAGGCCCCGACAATCGTGACCATTTTGATCAAAAGTCCTCTTGTGTGTGGGGGGAGCCGAGTTGACAAAGTGGAATGTGACTAAAATTTAGTTAATAACCAATAAATAAGCGAGCTGACTGAGAGCACATCATAACAAAGCAGTGTGGCTACAGATCATGTTTGATCACGCAAGATTTCTGGCTTGGGCGGCGAGATTCTAGTGTAAATCTTTGTGTGTGGTGTGCTCACAGTGTCTCACTCATTGATTTATTATAATACATCCATGGTCTCACTTTACCCCGCAGCATTTGTCTCACTTTACCCCAACACCCCCATTTTAGAAAAAACAACCTCTCTTAGAAATTCAGGCTAATTTTCAGCCAGCATCATCACATGGTTTTTATGTGTTGGTAGTTCATCATCATGTATCATAGAAGTTTTTGTACCTGAATCAATTTGCTTTGGCACAACAGTTGATTAAGTTGACACCAAGAAAATTTACTTTTACATGCTAAAATTATATTTTTGTGAAAAAAAACATGCTTTCCACAGCATCATGAGGTCCTCTCCTTCATGGCCATGGGGAAATGGAAGGTTTTCTAGATTCAGGGGGTGTCTCACATTACCCCACTCTCCCCTAGGCTACACATTTAAGGGAAAAACACAATGGAAAAAAAGAAAGAAATTGGGTGTTCAAAGACTAAATTTTATCAACATTTTTGCAAATAGCATCTGTTGAGCCTCAAATTTTAGTAATGTTAAAGGATTTATTTTACAGGAAAGGAAACTTTACCAATAAAATGTGAGTTTTCTGCTAATGTATGCTGGTCTGATTTACAATGAGGACTTTGGAAACGCAAAACAGTTAGCTAGCTTGCTAACCAGCCTTTACCTGGCTAGCAAACGGTTCACTCTGTAACTTTAGCCTAAATATTAGCATGTCAAACTTTTAGCCGGAAGAGGTGAAGAGCTTAGAAACCGTTTCATTCCTACAATATGTCAATGTTTGTTCAAGCAAGAATCTCTGCGATTGAAAGCTGTGAGTAAAAACAATGTTTTCTCCCAAATGAAGCTCTTTAATTCTCCTAAAGAGGCAGAAATGTAAAGTAAACAGATTTTAATTGACTGCTGGATCATCCAATTACAGTGCAGAGGCTCAGATGCTCAGAGGGTGGTTCCCTGTTTACATGCCGAAGGATGTGGCTCCTCCGCTAGTCATGACTTTCTATCTGACGGATCATCATTATGGACATCCCCAGACTCAAAACCTGTGGAGACAATTCGTCAGAGAAAGATTCAAAAACCTTAAATTCAAACCTGAAGTGAAAGATGCAACATGAGCAACCATCAGTCTGATCCTCACTGCTGTTAGATATTAATGTTCAAACACTGATGCTAAGCTAAACATTCAAAAGCTAACACACGAAAAACTTATGTAATTCTTGTTAAAAAAAAATAGGAAGGAGGTTGTTTCCAATATCTGAATAAAATGATGTAACATGACACAACAAGGACAAGAAAATGACAGCTGAGCTTACTGCAGCAGCAAAAAGTGCAAAGATTATGCCGATGCCCGCCTCGTAAGCTTTTTCCAGAGCCTCAGCTTGTTCCTTCGGATTGGAACCATTGTGGATGGCATCATAGACCTGAAAACAATAAGAAACAGCATCCAAAATGATTTATTGAGATATTAAAAACGGAAAGGTGAAATCCGGCGACCTGATTGGTTGTTAATGAGCATATACCACAGCTACTGTAGAGAGCCTAAGCGGAAGCAGGAAGTAACGGTCGCCATGGGACCTCAACTCTCCATGCAAGTGAACGGGACTGAAAGTTTTATTTCGTGATCCGATTGAATTGCGCCATGAGAAAAAAAAAAAGTCCTCTACCTGTCTCTACCTAAAAATTAAGCAAATGAGAATTTTGAATTAAAAAATATGAAGAAAAAGACAAAATGAAGTTCCTGCCTGGAACGCTACAAAGTCGTAAGTTGTGACTTGAAGCTGTAATTTACGGTTTCAAAAGCCTGCCTGGAACGCAGCATTAGCCAAAACGACCGGAACGCTTACTTCTGCTTTAAATATAAAGGTAGATGTTTGTGTTAAAGCTCCATACAGTATAAAGGTAGATGTTTGTGTTAAAGCTCCATACAGTATAAAGGTAGATGTTTGTGTTAAAGCTCCATACAGTATAAAGGTAGATGTTTGTGTTAAAGGTCCATACAGTATAAAGGTAGATGTCCATGTGCAGTGTGATTATAAAGCAGCTCTAGGTTCTATATTAATACTGTGAAAGTATCAAAGCCTCAGTCCACAAAACAAAGTAGCTCAAATGTTCATTCAAATGTGCAAGGGCACCTTGCAATAAAAAAATAATATAAAAGAAAAAGAAAAAAGGCTCAGTGCACAGAGAAATGCACCGTCTGCATTCAGACCTGTTTTCTTTGGTTAACGCCTATGATGCCCCAGATCAGCGTGATGACCAATCCGATCCCTATGCAACCTGCAAACTGTGATGAAAGAAGAATAACACAAAGTTTTACCACATCAGCAAAACCAAAAGATCTAAGTAGAAATTGCTCCTTTCTCTCTCTAGTTCTTGTACATACAATTTTCAGAGTCCGGGCGTGCTCTCTGCAGCCTCCATATATTCCCAGCACAGAGATGCAGACGATGCCGATGATAAAGACCCATGTCACAAATGTACTCAGTACCTGCTCCACCATGGCAGAACAAAAACACAAACACTGAATTAGTGTTCAAAAATGACATTTTTCTTACTTCCAACAAATTGTACAGAATAAACTCAAATTTTCCGTCTGATTTCAACATTCAAAATTGTAATTAATGAATTTAAATTATTTGTTTCTTTTATTTTCTGTTTGTCGTTTGTTACAACTTCACAGGTACAAATAAGATGGAGTGTATTATTGTTGTTGCTGTTTACCCCTGCACCGGCAGAATTCAGTGCCCCGATGATCATTAACCATCCAAAGACCTGAGAACACAAACACACCATTAGTTAGGAAAATAAAAGCAGAGTGTATGGAGGCCGAAGACTCTCTCCATAATAGATGAAGAACTTAGGAGCACGTTGTGTTAAAAATGAAACACATAATGAGGTTGGCGATGATGACTACAAAACATTTGGATTTAAAATGATGAAATGATAACTTAATTATGTGATAATCAATTTCATATTACTTCATATTCTTATAATTTCCCCTGATCTCTCTCGTAGATCTGTGTCAGTGTTGTTTCTGCTCTGAGACACTAGAGGGAGACAGAGATGTAACACCTGAACTTCACAGACTGATGATGCTCACATGCAAAGGAAAAGAAGAAAAAGACTTGGCTGGTTTAAACATTTTACCCAGTAAAATTAAAGCAGATATCAGTGGAATGTTTTTGTTAATATAAGTCCTAGTCCTATTTTCCGTCAGCAATCACTTACATGAAGTATTTCAGCCTAAACACGAGTCTCTCCGTCACTCTGCTCTGCTGTAACCCGAGGAGAAAATTTTCCTTGTGGGATACAAGTGTTATCCAATGAGGAGAGAGAACGGCATGAAGGGCTGTGTGTGCAGCCAAGGGATGCGCGTGAATGTGGTGACGTAGCACGAGGACCAATTGATGCCTGACAAGGGCGGGGGCTGCTAACTCATGGTGCGTTCAAAGAAACTCGTACTTTGTGTTTTTCCTTCCTGTGAAGTCATACCAGTTCGATCTGGTACGAGTTCACGGGTCGGAAGTTACGAGTGGCCGTTATAGGGAACTTTCACAGACAACAGGATGGTAAAAACACGAGCTACGGGTTACCTGGAACGCTACCAAGTCGTAGTTGTGACTTGAAGCTGTAACTTACGGTTTCAAAAGCCTGCCTTGAACGCAGCATTAGCCGAAACGGCCGTGAAGCTGATATCTGCTTTAAAAAAAAAAAAAAAAAATCAGTTTCTCAACTTTGTTTTTTCACACTTGAACTTCATTTTGTCTTTTTCTTCATATTTTTTAATTCAAAATCCTCATTTGCTTAATTTTTTTGGTTCTGTTTAAAAAGTGACATTTTTAAAAGTTTGTTTGATTATAAGTTTATGTAATAGTGTAATAGTATAATAGTGTTTATACGATAACATGTATATTTATTTGTAATTTATTTATTTAGAAGTCAGGACAATGCACATTAATAAAACATGTACCGTAGTACCTGTCAATGTGCCAGATTGTAGCCCGAGGGCTCACTTCCATATATATATATATATATATATATATATATATATATATATATATATATATATATATATATATATATATATATACTTTTTAAACATTAAAACTTTTTTGAAAAAATTAAGCAAATGAGGATGGTACAACTTCTTGTCTAATTTTAATTTCACTTTTGTAAATTAATAAGTATCTTGCAGTTTTGAGGAAACATAACGTGTTTGTGTTTTGACTTTCTAATGCTGTTTTTGTTAGATTGACTGAATATGATATCGAAAAATATGCAATATTTTAATTGCAAAATAAGTACTTATTTTTTATTTTTTTATTTGATCTTTTGCTTCAAACACAAATATAAAACTGATTGAAATGACAAAAAGAAAAAAGTTGTTCTACTTACGTGGCACAACGCATTGAAGAACAAGAAGCCGTATTTGAGGCGAGGCTTAACTTTCCCCATCTTCAGATGTTGGTGATTTGCTCTGATGAAGAAGTGAAGCAGCGTTTCACAGATACAGTGTGAGTGTGTGTGTGTGTGTGAGAGAGAGAGAGAGAGAGAGAGAGAGAGAGAGAGAGAGAGAAAATGATGTTGTGCAGCAGTGATGAACTGTGTGCACAGTCGGTGCGTCTGAGGATGAGCACAGAGTTACGACACACAGATCTGAACTGCAGCCAAGCAAAAGGGCTGAACTCAACCAAAGGAAAATGATAAGATCTGACGGGAAGTCACAGCTCAAACAGCAGCACAAGAAGAAATGACTAAAATACTTCCTAACTTTAAAAGACATTAAAGTGTCCATATTCTTCTGATTCTAAAGAGGCCAGAAAAGACGTGTATTAAGTTTGACCATACGTCCGTTTGCAGTAAACATTTCTACTTTAAGTGTACATTTTATATATTTTATATTGTGTGTATTTAACGGAATTTCAATCCTGCGCATGTCGTGTACACAGTTGACTCTGACTTTTAACTCTGAACACTTTAAAGGAACAACGAGGAGTTTTGGAAAGCAAAGTGTTTTCATACTACATTTCCCATGAGCCTCCGCGTGCACCGTGAAATTCACTGTCTACTGACAGTGGACTCAGATATCGCCGTGTACAAGTCAGAGGTAGAAAGATGTGTGCAGTGGTGTGAGAAGCATAATTGAAAAGAAATGCTGTTCGATCCCAGGTCTGTTGGTGATCACAGTCTTGTCTTTCTGAATGAGGAGAGGGTTGAACAGGTTAAATGTAAAGTACAACTCCAAAACCTGATCAAAAAATAATTGGCATGCTGCCTCCATCATCTCTTCAGGAGATATTCGAACAAACAGTTATGAAGCAAGGTCAAAAAATCACCTCAGACCCAAATCACATCCTCCACAGGGAGTATGAGTTGATGCCTTCAGGCAGAAGGTAGCTACAGGTTACCAAGCTGTAAGCTCAATACATACAAATTCTCATTTACTTACAGTAATGCAGTGTGTAGGCCTAGTTAGTTGCTATACTTTTGTGCCAGTCAGACGGGATGTAACTTCTACTACATTTAATGGGCCATTTATTTATTAGCCCACCCAACTAATTTCACCACCAGCCGCCACTGAGTGTGTTGCTGTAAGAGGAAAGAGTAATGTGCAATAATGAGTGTGCTGCTGTATGTATAGAGGTATGTGCAATAATGAGTGTGCTGCTGTATGTATAGAGGAAAGAGGTATGTGCAATAACGAGTGTGCTGCTGAATGTAAAGAGGAATGTGCAATAATGTTGCTGTAGCAAGGGATCAGACGGGCATCATGTTATTATTACTATTGTATTTTTATTTTATATGTGAAGGTGATTTCAGGACATTGTGGGGGGGCGCGCAAGGAGCTGGAGGATATGATGATGTGTTTGTTTGTGGTCTTAGATGTATTGTTTTGTGTATGTGTTCATGGCGCCTGGAGTCTCTGGTCTGTCCAGTACGAATTTCTCCCAAGGGAGACAATAAAGACAAACTAACTAACTAACTAACTAACTTTAATTCTGTTTGGGATTTGATTTCTGTGTGTGTGTATCTATCCAGCACTGAAAGGGATGATTGACCGAATGTTGTCCTGCATCTTCAAATTTTACAGTTTTGCTTGCTCATGCTCCTTGTCATTGTCCCAAAGTTGTCTGATTTAGTAAAAATCTGTGACATCGCTAAGCTCACAATTCAGTCAGAAAACATCAAACGTGTGTGTTTGTGTGTGTGTGTGTGTGTGTGTGCAGGGGCGCCACTAGGGATTTGGGGCCCCATGAAAAGAATCTTTACAGGGCCCCCAACACAGCAGCAACATTTTTTGATGCTATTTTACATACAATTATGCATTTTAATGGTATTTTTGACTATCATTACCATATTTGTGAAAGAAGAACAACATGACAGTTGACATGTATAGAATTCATTTTTGATTAATTTATTTGCTGCAACACTGATTCTTTAATAGGAAATAAACAAGGATCAGTAAAATCTGCTGGCCAGAAATCAGGGTCACCAGTCAGATTATCTTCTTCCCTTTCAAATACCTCAACATCAGTTTGTTTTTCTTCCTGCCTCTCTGTTGTCTTCCTGACTCTTTCTGTACACTCATTCAGTCCATCCTCCTCTGAATTACTTTCAACATCTTCGTCCTCACTCTCTGTCGTCTGTGTTTCTGCGCTCTCTCTTTCATCTGTACCCTCTTCCATCTCTTCCTCCACATTCCTCCCTGACAAACCAGAAGAGGATCCTGGACCTGGCTCTGTAGAGTGTACATGACATACATTACATACAATTATATAGTATTTCCTATAATATAACTAATAGCATAGTCACCAACATGTGAACTTCTCAGACTGGACTGAGAGCAGTCACCCCAGTCTGCTGCACACACCACAGATTTTCTCCTCTGTTCTTACTGCACGTGTTCTATTTAATTTTTTAGAAGGGCTTATGCTTTTTGAACCATTAAAATTGTTCAAAATGATTTTTATTTCATTCATTTTAATTAATCTTTCCCATAACAGATTCAGCTTTGTATTGTTTACAGACTGTAGTAAAATGTATTATTATTATTATTATTATTATTATTATTATTATTATTATTATTATTATTATTATTATTATTATTATTATTATTATTATTTCAACACACACAGCTGCTAACCTCCTTTCTCATGTGGGGCACTGGGGCTGGTTCTGGGGCAGGGGAAGTTGTGGGCTGACAGAAAGCTGCTGCACCTGCAGCAGCTTTCTGTCAGCCCACAACCTGCACCTGCAGCAGCTGCTGGTGCACTTGACTCTGTTCAGAATGAGGCATCATTTTGACAGAGGGGAGGTCAACTAATTGAATAAGAACAGCTTGATAAATGTTTGACTGGATTGATTATTTAACTAAAATAACAGTGAAATGTAAAAATCCAGAGTTTTCTTGAGCTAACATGTGAGAAAAGTGAGCTAGCTTATAGACCACAGACAGGGACAAAGTTAATATTCCATAACTATCCACAACAACTAACAAACCCACCTTTTTTGGGGGGAATACTGGGTGACATATTGTCGACCCTTCAACTCCTTCTCTCTTAATTTCTTTTCTTTTAGTTTTTGGCTGCCTGATTTTTGAGGCATAGGCCTACTGCCTCTCTGCCTCCTTGCTGCTGTGGCGCTGTCTGTGACAAAGCGCCAGTGCGCTACCTGCAGCTGATCCAGGCGGACTGAACCATTTTACAGAAATAGAGGGGGGAAAGGGGGGGCCCTGCAGGCGTTGATGTTTCCAAAACAAATAAAGTTATTGTTACCAGGACATTAAAAATAAAATATTTGTGATTATATGTTAGTTAATAACTTAGCGTCATATTATTTTTTCTGTATTATCATGTAATCATCATTAGGGGCCTCTTTGGGCCCCCCTCCATCATGGGCCCCTAGAATCCGTCTCCTTTACACCCCCTTTTCGGCGCCCCTGTGTGTGTGTGTGTGTGTGTGTGTGTGTGTGTGTAAGGTCATTTAGGCAGGAAGAGGACAAGCTACTTGGAAAATGAGTTTCCAAGTAGCTTGCTCAACACCGGCTCTCAGAACATGTGGTTGTGGGTTTTTTACAGTTACTCAGAGGAAATCCGTTTTGTGCAGAAACATGAACACCTCCTCCGCTCTGAGGCTGCACAGAATCTGGAACGTCCTGTGTTTAATAACTCCATAATAAATATAAACCCATTTTATTTTATTTTTATTTTTTGTACTGCATTTAATGTATAGACTTGTTTTTGTTATGAGTTTCAATACTATATCTGCTTCATTTATTTCCTTTTGCTTCTTTTTTCCAAGTTTAGTTTGGTGTGATGTTTGTAGTTGTTTGTGTTAAATATTTGAACATGTATGCAAGTATGTGTATCTTTAAACGTATATATTTGTGTGTATATTCAGATTGAGTATATTAACTTTTTTCAAATTTTAATATTGTAACCGTGGACCCCAGATGGCTCAATAGTGGCTGCTGAGAACTGTTGTTAAAGAAGAAGTTAAAGACAAAGAGTGTGAATGAGGTGAAGTAAAGTAATTGTTCACACTTTTCTTTTTCTTTTTTCTTGGCTCAACTTTCATTTACGTAAAGCCACTGAGGTCAACAGGAGGTCACAGGATGTCAGCAGGTACAGGAGGAGTCTAAAAGGTCGGGCTGGTCCCAGTAAAGAGGAAGGTTTCAACTGTTCAACTCCAGAGAAAAGCCACAGAAAAAAAAAAACACCGTCACCCACAACAGCAAACGAAATCTGAATATAGCCACTGATTAGTTTCAGTGGTATAGAGTTTGGGGACTGAAGAGTTGTATCTGAGCCGGCCTGAACTGAGGCAACATCATGTTTGAGGGTTATGGTTATGGTTATGATTAGGGTTAGGGTTAGTTAGTCTCTAAAGATAGTTGAAAAAGAGAGAGAGAGAAGATTTGTCTTTTTATCAACGAAAAGTCTATAACTCGATCCAGAAGGTCTGGTACTAATAAGGTGGTGACACTGCTTGTTAATCATTATGTCAATTACCAGCTGATTAACTTAATCTCAAGAGTTAACATTGTCTGCAGGCGCATTTATATATATTGTGAAAGTGGAGCCAGAGCCTCACTGCGTATGAAACCACAGAATGAAACGATTGTTAGTCAGAATTAACTTCCTTTTATCTGAAATTGTGCTGTTCATACCTACAATACAAGACAATAAATCTTTATCGTCCACCGTCCGAAATGGCTCACCAACACACAAGATGGGCAGTTCATGAAGAAAAGACAGATGTAGCCTATATATAGAAATATAAAATAGAACTGATGAACAGGCAATAAAACACAGTTAAGATATAAGTAGAGTAGTTCATTTCATAGTGTTTGTCAAAGTAGAGTGCATCTTCTTCCTCAACTCGTGTGTCTTGCGGCGTCCCCCAGGGTTCGATCCTAGGACCGTTGTTCTTCTCAATTGACATGCATTTAGAGTACAAACATGGTGTCCACTTTCACTGCTGCAGAGATGATACACAGTTCTACTTCCCTTTTACAAAAACTGAAAATGTTGTCCATTCATGGTCAATGTAAACTGATACCAATCTTAGGCGTCATCTTTGATTGCAAGATGTTTCAACAGTCAAGTGTCCTGTGCTGTTCAGTTATGTTTCCTCTGAACTGAAACTTATACTTTACGTATAGGGGAGAGTGGGGTAATTTGTGCCATGGGGCAAGTAGTTCCACCCCTTTTATCTAGAAAACCATAGAAGAAGTTGGTCATGTGACCACGTATTTTTGAAGGGACGTGCATTTCACTCATCCTATCAAGAAGGGAGACACATGGCTTGAGAAGAAAGCACATTTATGTTCAAAAAACAAGTTTTTGCCCTCCAAAGTAAAATTTCTATGATCAATGTTTTTTGATTGCCGTGTTTGAACAATTATAGATAACTTTGAAAACAGTTCACACATGTTTTAGTGCTTTATTAAGCTACACCATGTCTATACAGTTAGCATGATGCCAGCTCAAAACAGCTATCCTTTTTTTTTCAAAATGCTGGGCTTTGGGTAATTTGTGCCAAAGGGCCTGGGTTAAGTTGTGCCAGTGGCAGTGCTGTCTGTGTATAGGAGAAACATGGCAGTGGCACTGATTTGCTTGAAACTTAACATGTGTGATGAGGGACCGCCCCTGAACACACCTGCCTAGTCTGGTTGTGCTCGTAGCCTGGTGGATGAACAAAACATTGCATTTATTTGCGCCACAGCCCCCAGCGTGCCTCAGGCCTCCGCGACTGCATCGCGATCATTGACGCTTCTGGCTTTAATTTTGTATTGAATGTCTTGCTTTTATATAGTATTATCATTTGTGAGATTAAAATGATCTGTTTTGCTTCTCTAATGGCACAACTTACCCTGCACCAGGGGCAAGTTGTGCCACAAAACCACTTTTTTTTTCTAAAGCTATATTTCTGAAACAGTTAATTTAAGATTCAAAGTGATTGTTCCCAGGGATACACAACATCCTAAACTATGTACATATTTTAGTTGGGGGCATTATAATAATCCCCTTGCTTTAAAGGCAATTTAAGTAAAAATTGGCACTACTTACCCCGCTCTCCCCTAACTGCTGTTACACTGCTGCTGCTGAAAGGCGGCAAACACTGAGAGCCTGGTAGCATGTTGGTGCTGCTGAGCAGATCTGTGGAGCTGATTGGTTCATTCTTATCACATGACATGCGGTGCACTTGCTGCATTGGAAAAAGTTTAGATTTTCCCATCTCTGTGTGCCATCATGGACCTTTTGGGTCCGTACCCCCCAGTTGCACATCTCAAGTCACTTTGATTTTTATCACTATAATTGTTTAACTGTTTATTTTACCTCTATTATTGTTTGTTTTATATATTATTATTAAATTTTATGGAAAGCACTTATATTAAAAAATATATGTTTTTAAAGGATATTATTATTATTATTATTATTATTATAGTATTGTGATCTGACCAGTGTGAACAATACATTAGGCCTATCCTGAAAGTGGAGCAGCTAAATGGAACCAAGCCATCATTCAAAGGAGGGCAGGCGGCCATGTTGTTCAGGTCACTGATCTATTTGCTCCTCATACACCAGGTTATAAGTTCATACAACTCAGTCAGAGGAGAGGAGAGGAGAGTGTCACTCTGTTTGATTAACGGCCGTAAATTAATCAGCTGTGAAGAGTTTCAGTAGGCTATAACGCTGCGCTTCGTGTAACAAACCTACCATGGGCTCAATCCTCGCATACTGGCACTGTGTTTACGTCACAGCCCATATTTATGTGCTGAGGAGAGCCCTGCTAACCAGTGAAGCGTCTGTGATACATGAATAGAGATAAATATGATTGGCTGTCACTGTGGAAGTGGAATCAACACCAAAACTCTGTTACACAGAGATGTTAGTGGACCAGGTGAGGTCACAGGAAATGTGTGTTCCGAGAAACTTGAAGTCACTGACCCTCTCCTCTACACCTCCGATGTGGACAGGGGCAGGGTCTGTTCTTATCCTGCGGAAATCCGCAGGGGGAGGGGGAGGAACTTGGCTTGTGTGTATTTTCCTGCGGAAATCAATCAACATCACACCACTACAGTATGTGCTGTGGTTCTCCTGCAGCTCTGTCACAGTGTTGATCTGTGGTTGCGCTGCCCTCTGCTGGCTGCTGCTGGTAACTCCTGTTGCAACAAGTGGCTGAAATATGGACTGGTGAATATTGTTTCCTGTTGAATATTTATATTGAATATATTTATGACAAATACATGTTATAAACATGTTATAATACAATACATGTTAAGGTGAAACACTACGGGCAAAAACATTTTTCCTGCACTGATCATTTTAAGATTTTGGGCTATTTTGGACACAGCCCTTGTCTTTGAAAGAAGATGCACCAAAGACTCCATTTCTGTTTTTCGGAGACCTCTGACCTCTGAAAGCTCCTCAGATCGAGTGACCTGAATGCAGTAAACCGGCCCCAGAACCGCTGAAACTTTTATGCTGACAACAAGTCTCCTGGGGATTCTCCTGCTCACACTGTGGTGAATGATAACCAGGCTCACTGTTTGACCCCTGTGGTGGAATCCAAACCCCCAGAAATCCCTCCCACCCCTCTTTCAGACATGACAGCAGCAGTGTGAGGTTATACTGTTTATTCTGAAATGATACGAGCAAAGATTTCACAGTAAAACAGCTCCAGTCACAGTTTCTCTTCAATTGTAATCGTTTTTAAAATGTTGATGAGGTGTTCACTGCCTGTGGGGAAATCTGAGTTTATCATCAGTGAACGTTATTTTAGGCTATATTATCTCATACTGGTGACTTATACAGTACCTATTCTGGCAATAATGATGTGTAACAACACAGCTAAATCTAGGCTTGTAGTTTTACCCTCACAATGGAATGGCTGCAATTTGCATATTTACTTACAGGTACAAATTAAATGGAAAAACACAATGGAAAAAAGACATTGGGTGAAATGTTATCAACATTTTTGCAAATACCATACATTGAGCCTCAAATTTTAGTAATTTCTTTTACAGGAAAGGGAACTTTACCAATAACATGTGAATTTTCTGCTAATGTATGCTGGTCTGATTTACAATGAGGATTTGGAAATGCGAAACAGTTAGCTAGATTGCTAACCAGCCTTTACCTGGCTAGCTAACGGCTCACTCTGTAACTTTAGCCTAAATATTAGCATGTCAAACTTTTAGTCGGAAGAGGTGAAGAGCTTAGAAACCGTTTCATTCCTACAATATGTCTATAATATAGTTTGTTCAAGCAAGAATCTCTGCGATAGAAAGCTGTGGGAGAAAAGAATTCTTTCTCCCAAATGAAGCACTTTAATTCTCCTAAAAAGGCAGAAATGTGAAGTAAACAGATTTTAATTGACTGCTGCATCGTCCAATTACAGTGCAGAGGCTCAGAGGGTGGTTCCCTGTTACATGCCGAAGGATGCTGCTCCTCCGCTAGTCATGACGTTCTATCTGACGGATCATCATTGTGGACATCCCCAGACTCATCACCTGTGAAGACAATTCATCAGAGAAAGATTCAAAAACCTTAAATTCAAACCTGAAGTAGGCTAAAAGATGCTACGTGAGCAACCATCTGTCTGATCCTCACTGATGTTAGATATTAATGTTCAAACACTGACGCTACGCTAAACGTTCAAAAGCTAACACACGAAAAACTAATGAAATTCTTGTTTAAAAAAAAATTAGGAAGGAGGTTGTTTCCAATATCTGAATAAAATGATGTCACATGACACAACAAGGACAAAAACGACAGCTGAGCTTACTGCAGCGACGAAAAGTGCAAAGAGCACGCCGATGGCGATCTCGAAAAGTTTATCCAGTAACTCAGCTTGTTCCTTCGACGCAGGAATGGAACCGTTGTGGATGGCATCTTGGACCTGAAAACAGCAAGAAACAGCGTCCAAATTGATTTATTGAGATATTAAAGTTACTTATAAAATGGAAAGGTGAAATCCGGCGATCTGATTGGTTGTTAACCGTGGTATAATGAGCATATCCACCTTTTTCAGAACGTCAAAAAAGTAGCCTGTTTTGCTCTCCCGGTGGAATTTTATGTTTACGTTTCCATGGTTTCGGTAGTCGCGGTAAATGTGTTTACCGCAACTATGACAACGACAGAAAACCATGGAAACGTAAACGTACAATTCCACCAAACCGGCAAAACCGGAAGTTGGTTTTGAACATAGACGTTCGGAAATTTGTACCACGGCTACTATTCTAAAGCCTTATCACAGCGTAGGCTATCACTCCGCCTCAGGCACGTATGACTGGTATTAATGGAAGTGTTTGTCATGTATCCATGACAACGGACTGTCGCAGTCCGTAGCAACAGACAGCTGATGTTTTTACGATGTTAAAAAAAATTGACTAAAGTGGTTGAATTCACATGTGGTTAACTTTCACCTCCAGAGGGTCAACAAT